>NC_068453.1:12379757-12979757 GCF_023373465.1 Oncorhynchus keta
CTCAGGAATGGCAGCAGGCAGGTGTGAGTGCATCTGCACGCACAGTGAGGCGAAGACTTTTGGAGGATGTCAAGAAGGGCAGCAAAGAAGCCAATTCTCCCCAGGAAAAACATCAGGGACAGACTGATATTCTGCAAAAGGTACAGGGATTGGACTGCTGAGGACTGGGGTAACATAATTTTCTCTGATGAATCCCCTTTCCGATTGTTTGGGGCATCTGGAAAAAAAGCTTGTACGGAGAAGACAAGGTGAGCGCTACCATCAGTCCTGTGTCATGCCAACAGTAAAGCATCCTGAGACCATTCATGTGTGGGGTTGCTTCTCAGCCAAGGGAGTGGGCTCACTCGCAACTTTGCCTAAGAACACAGCCATGAATAAAGAATGGTACCAACACATCCTCTGAGAGCAACTTCTCCCAACCATCCAGGAACAGTTTGGTGATGAACAATGCCCTTTCCAGCATGATGGAGCACCTTGCCATAAGGCAAAAGTGATAACTAAGTGGCTCGGGGAACAAAACATCAATATTTTGGGTCCATGGCCAGGAAACTCCCCAGACCTTAATCCCATTGAGAACTTGTGGTCATTCCTCAAGAGGCGGGTGGACAAACAAAAACTCACAAATTCTAACAAACTTCAAGCATTGATTATGCAAGAATGGGCTGCCATCAGTCAGGATGTGGCCCAGAAGTTAACTGACAGCATGTCTGGGCGGATTGCAGAGGTCTTGAAAAAGAAGGGTCAACACTGCAAATATTGACTCTTTGCATCAATTTCATGTAATTGTCAATAAAAGCCTTTGACACATGAAATGCTTGTAATTATACTTCAGTATTCCATACTAACATCTGACAAAAATATCTAATGACACGGAAGCAGCAAACTTTGTGGAAATTAATATTTGTGTCAATCTCAAAACTTTTGGCCACGATTGCACTTACTACACAATCAAACATGATGAGCTTTTATTTTGAAAAAACGAGGACGTGTTGACGTCATTTTTATTCGACAGAAGTGACCCAGAATCCGTAGCGCCCATAATCATGGCTGGCGTTCTGAAAAAGGTACGATTCGAGGTCATATTATGATGATGCTTTTGTTTATTCAGTTTGTTTACTGTCACTTTACAATCGATATGAGCTTTTGTGGCTTCCTATTGACAAGCATGCGTGTCAGCTAGCTGCTAGACTGGCTCGTCTCCTAGCTATAACAAACTTAGCTAGCTTGCTCATTTGCTGGAGGGTTCGTGGATATATACTTTGATCTGCTATGTCAGGGTTAGTTACCTAGGCCAGGGGCTTGTCCGTTGTGAAGTAAATATAGCCAATTTAGATGGCTGACACGATACGAACTCAAAGGTACATGACGTTTTATCCATATGTTCTGTAATGTTCCACCTTCCTTCTGAGTGCCGTATGACTATTTTACCCAGGAGATTACTAACGTTCGCAAACTATGTAGTCACGCGTGCTAGCTAGCTATTATGCTCATTGTGTGTCATATTTTCCCCAGACAACAGGCTTGGTGGGACTGGCCGTGTCCCACAACCCTCATGAGGTGAGTCCAGTAATGGCCATAAACAGCAGTAGTGGACCACGCCTACTTTGGTATGATAATGTAAAGGTCTGTGCGTGTGTCCCCTCAGCGCCTGAGGATCTTGTACAGTAAGATCCTGGCGTCTCTCCAGGTCATCCCTCAGGACGCAGCCTACAGAAAGTACACAGAACAGCTTGTCAATGACCGCTTTGACCTTATCAAAGCCGTAAGTTTACACTCCAACCATCCTCACATCTAGGGTCAGGTGAAGTTTAACAGAGTAGAACTCTTCCTACCAGTTCTCATTGTGACTGTGATTTCATGTATTAGCTTGAACCTGTATGAACTTCTGTGAGGTAATCCCCCTTGTTGACTTTTATATTTATGATATCATGTTACGAGACATTGTTTGGAATGGCATCTTGTGTTTCAATCCATATAGATAAGTTCATTGTCTTTCTTCATTTCAATTGAAAGGAGCCTGATGTGGAGAAACTGGAGAAGAAAATCAACTGTGGTCAGATCGAGGAGGTCATTCACCAGGTACAGAGAGGAGCCTCACTCTTTTCATTGCATCTTCCTCCTAAAGTTGCTTTCTCTAGCCACGTTTACACCTGGTTTCTACATGCGTCCGTTGTCCTGATCCTGGTTGTGCCCACATAAGTTGACTGGTGTAGACACATTGTGATCTGATTGTGATTATATCTTCCTGACCACCTCCGGAGGTAGTTGAAGACGCATCTTGTGCGGATATCCTTGAAGTGTAAACAAATCCGGATAACAAAAGCGTATACATTTGGCCAACGTCATGGTTGTCCCGCCCCCTCAGAAAATAGCAAACAGTTTAATTAAGATCATGGACTTTAGAAACCAAGTGCCAACTGGCACTGGTCGGATATGCCACAGTCCAATACCGCGTCCAGCTCTGCTTAAAATTGACATATAGAAAAATATGTTTAAGAGATATTGTCCCGAATGAGAGAAAAAGGGTTCTCACATCTAATGCCAGGCCAAAATAAAATATTTGAAAACATCATAGGCTACAGAAAAGCCAAGGACTGTAATAGCAGAATTTAAGGTGTTGGGGATGCATGCAGCGACGGACTATGGGCGAGGGGACGGTTTAAAATTATTCTGTTACATTGATGCTGTTGACCTGGATTACTGGTTGCTGCGGAAAAAGGAGGGAGGTCAAAGAGTGTAACGGATGTGAAACGGCTAGCTTAGTTAGCGGTGCGTGCTAAATAGCGTTTCAATCGGTTACGTCACTTGCTCTGAGACCTTGAAGTAGTAGTTCCCCTTGCTCTGCAAGGGCCGCGGCTTTTGTGGAGCGATGGGTAACGATGCTTCGAGGGTGACTGTTGTTGATGTGTGCAGAGGGTCCCTGGTTCGCGCCCGGGTATGGGCGAGGGGACGGACGTAAAGTTATTCTGTTACACTAGTGTAGGCTTCAATTACGAAGGACTCTTCAGGTTACTGTCCAATAGGCTAGTGTAGGCTTCAATTACAAAGGACTCTTTAGGCTAGTGTCCAATAGGCTAGTGTAGGCTTCAATTACAAAGGACTCTTTAGGCTAGTGTCCAATAGGCTAGTGTAGGCTTCAATTGCGAAGGACTCTTCAGGCTACTTTTAGATTGACTCTGTTCCTTTATAAAGCCTTTGCTTTACATGCTTGCTCCTTTGCACTTTTTATAGATTGCTGCTTTTATCCATGCATTTTCATAATTTGACCACACGTCTTGCTATAGGTTTTATATCATTTTGAGGTACCGTTAGTGAATTATCAATGATTTGGAGGAAACTAAACCACGGTCATTCTCCCAGCATGTTGCTTTTTTATTCCTTTAATATTGTTGAGGCCTATACTAAAGGTTATTTATAATATGTATGTAAACATCGATGCGTAATGAACAACCCTATCCTGACTTATTTGGATAATGGGTTGCGCCATTCAGAGATGCACTTTGTAGCCTCCTCTAACTTACTGTGCAATAATAGTATTTTGTACACACATCCAGATATTCAAATCGTTTGTGTTGTGACGTTTTTAGGGATTGGAGAGATTCTCTGAATATTGGACAAGTCGAGGTTATCGAAATAGTAGTCTGTTACGCCCAGTGTTAAATCATTGGATAACAACAGTAGGCTGTAATGATGAGTATAAAACTATTGATTATAAAAGCATGCTGTTTTCTGTCATAACTGTAGGTCAAATTAATTTGCCAACAGGGAGGGACCAGGGAATCTGGTCACAATACGAAGTGGGCAGATAAGAATCCCATTTTATTACCGTGTGTAGACACAACAAATCTCGATCGGATGACGACAGCCATGTTAATGGAAGTTGTAACCACGGCTACAAAAACTTTCCACATACTATCTCCCTCCTCTTCCTCATTTATCATACATCTCTTGCCTTATCTGACCCACTCATTTCCTCTTCCCTCCAGGCGGAGTGCGAGTTGGCTCTATCCAGGAAGATGGCAGAGTGGAAACCATGGGAACCACTGATTGAAGAGCCTCCTGTCAACCAATGGAAGTGGCCCGTTTAAAGACTTCTTGCTGTATTTGTCTGTTTGTGTCAGTGTAATTACTTCATTCCCAATGAAGCATGTACAAATAAAGCTGTGGAAATATTTTCCCTATCCTTGTAAAACTAATCTTGTACCTTTTGCCTTGTGGGTACTGAGTGATGACAGTTCCATAAAAACACTCAGCCAAACCAAGGAGAATGAATGGACGTTAAATAGCAAGATACTTTTTGTGCTCATTTGTTGCAAACGGTTTGCATTAATGAATACACCATGTGTAAACCTTGAACCATCTTGATCAGATCATGAAAACACATTTAATTCATGTAAGGTGTAACCAGGGCTATAAATAGACCACCTTTGAGAAAAAGCATCTTCCTATCCTAGTGCACCTCACATATTTAAAGATCACTTAAATGTAAGATTGGACAAAAGTCTGAACTGGCACCCATGTGGGTTGCGACCTGTTATATTATTTGACTTTATTTATACTGGACTTCTTCTGGAGGTCAGTTATTTTAATCATCAAGATACAAGCCTTCACAACTTGTTAAAACTTCTCGTTTTATTATAACCACAAACTTAGAGCTTTACATCGACAGGACCTCATGAAATAAGACAACATATGAACAGTTCTATAGCCCAGACAGGGGAAAGAGCTGTGTAATGGGCTTTATTCAACCCAGATAGCACACTGAACCGACACCGTTTACCGTGAATGCAGTCTCCACTAACACGGCAGGAACATTGCCTTGAAATTAAAATGACGCTTTAATACGGATTGAATAGAGCCCATCAATCATTCACCATAAAGCATTTAATAGTACAGAATTAGGTTAACCATAATAACTAGCTAGCGTGTATTTCCCATTCACTAGTAAGAAGCACAGGTAACTGCCCCCTTGTGCTGCCCTCTGTGGCATAGCCATAGAATTAGCAGAACAGACTTTTTCATACAATATTGTGGGTAGTTTTCCGTTTTGCTGCTCATCACATCCATAGAAACGAGCAACACTGAAAGTCATTCCAATGGAAACTCCTGTTGGGTGGCCCATAAAAAAAAAAAAAAGGATTTTCATAGCCATTGACAGACATCTACTAATTCTATAGTCATAACATTCATAATATTGGGATGTGTTCTTCACTGAGCCGTTCTCCATGCCCATGTGAAGTGCAGACAGTTGCATCATGCGAGCTGTAGTTCCCTCAGGTCCTGGAGTCCTGGGCTCCGCTGGTGGCCCTCTGCAGCAGCTGGACCATGATGGGGTAGACAGGGGCGAACTCCTTCCCCTGACGAGCCCTCACACTCTGCATGTAGGCCTCCAGAGCACCCCTAGCACACACAGAAGGAGAAGGAGATGGCATTACTAAAGACACACTGATAGAACTGATAGGAATTTCATCATTTTACCACAAGAGGGTGCTCACTCACTCCTATGAGTGATACCAAACAACCCAACAAAGCTGTCTCAAAGGCTGTAAGACTTGTGTCGTTCTCCTGCAGTAACCTAATGAGTGTAAGGCGGTCTTTCTCTGAAGGGTGGTCATCCAGCCACTGGGAGTAGCGAGCGATGGACCACTCTGCTCTCTGTAGAAGAGGAAGAATTAATACAAAGTTAAGATAATGATGGTTGGAAGCAGAATAGATAAGTGTGTATAGGAGTGTGTGTAGGTACACTACATGACCAAAAGTATGTGGACACCTGCTTGTCGAAAATCTCATTCCAAAATCATGGGCATTAATATGGAGTTGGTCCCCCTTTTGCTGCTATAACAGCCTCCACTCTTCTGGAAAGGCTTTTCACTAGATGTTGGAACATTTCTGTAGGGACATGCTTCCATTCAGCCACAAGTTGGGCGATTAGGCCTGGCTTGCAGTCAGCGTTCCAATTCATCCCGAAGATGTTCGATGGGGTTGAGGTCAGGGCTCTGTGCAGGCCAGTCAAGTTCTTCAACACCGATCTCGACAAGCCATTTCTGTATGGACCTCGTTTTGTGTACAGGGGCATTGTAATGCTGAAACAGCAAAGAGCCTGCCCCAAACTGTTGCCACAAATTTGGAAGCACAGAATCGTCTAGAATAAAATTGTATGCTGTAGCGTTGATTTCTCTTCACTGGAGCTAAAGGGCCTAGCCCGAATCATGAAAAACAGCCCCAGACCATTATTCCTCCTCCGCCAAACTTTCTCCTGGCATCCGCCAAACCCAGATTAGTTCGTCAGACTGCCAGATGGTGAACCGTGATTCATCACTCCAGAGAACGTGTTTCCACTGCTCCAGAGACCAATGGCGGCGAGCTTTACACCACTCCAGCCGGCGCTTGGCTTTGCGCATGGTGATCTTAGGCTTGTGTGGTGCTGGTCGGCCATGGAAGCCCATTTCATGAAGCTTCCAACGAACAGGTCTTGTGCCGACCTTTCTTCCAGGGGCAGTTTGGAACTCGGTAGTCAGTGTTGCAACCGAGGATAGAAGATTTTTACACGCTATTCACTTCATCACTCGGCGGTCCCATTCTGTGAGCTCGTGTGGCCTACCACTTCACGGCTGAGCCATTGCCGCTCCTAGACGTTTCCACTTCACAATAACAGCACTTACAGTTGACCAGGGGCAGCTCTAGCAGGGCAGACATTTGACGAACTAACTTGTTGGAACGGTGGCATCCTATGATGGTGCCACATTGAAAGTCACTGAGCTCTTCAGTAAGGCCATTCTACTGCCAATGTCTGTCTATGGAGATCGTAAGGCTGTGTGCTCGATTTTATACATCTGTCAGCAACAGGTGTGGCTGAAATAGCTGAATCCACTCATTTGAAGGGGTGTCCACATACTTTTGTATATATAGTGTGTGTCGGTGTGTGTACCTGGTGAGGTGATTTGAGCTCAGGTGAAAAGGAAGTGTAGCAGGGGCTGTATGGAATCAGATCCCCCACGGCTGGACTGCTGGCTATCAGCTCACTGTTCTGGAACAGCGGGTCCCTAACAACACACACACAAAATGTCTTGTCAACATTGAGGTGTCTAGCCCGAAATAACATGTTCATTATGTTACACCATTAGCCTTTACCCATTATCTTTAAACCATTCTCCTAGCGTCTAAGTAGAGACAGAGGCAGATGGCGGGGAGAATTACAGCTCTCTAACCCTCCAATAATGACTAACATCTTCATTAAGATCCACTCTGGAAACGACCGCTGCTGTTGAGGCGTTCCCCATCTCATCAAAGGTGTAACAGGAGTAGGTGTGACATAATAACAGATGTAATAACATACCGGAACGATCTCAGCATGCGGCAGGGTTTCCCCCAGCTCAGACACTCTCCTACAGAGAGGAGCGACAGGCCAGGTCCATCTAAAAACACAGAGAA
Source organism: Oncorhynchus keta (assembly GCF_023373465.1). NCBI lineage: Eukaryota > Metazoa > Chordata > Actinopteri > Salmoniformes > Salmonidae > Oncorhynchus > Oncorhynchus keta. The sequence goes on from NC_068453.1 coordinate 12,387,189, forward strand.
GAAATAGCACTGCGAGAACACGAATAGAGAGCTACTGGGTGAACTTCAAGATGCACAGAACACCCAACAGACTGGCAAACAGCGAGGGAGAGCCGGAGGCAGGCACGGAGAGAGACACTGATAACACCCTCACATACAGCCCTTCTCCTCACCTGAGCGAAGTCAGCCCGCCAGTCTCATCTTGCCTCCCTCCCCTAGGGGGCGCAGCAGGCGTGGCAGATGAACAGTGTGATGCAGCGCCGGGCACACTGGAAGTGGCGGAAGTCGTCCGCCATCGCACGGCTCACTAAGCCCTGTCGGTCTCGCGTGTACAGGGAGCAGGGCACGTCCGTCTTCCCCGGAGGAGGACATAGACCTGGACACAGAGACATATATAGAACACACACACACCCTATGGTTAGTATAGGTCAGAGACTAAGGGCCTGACTCATAACCTTGAACCTCAGGCCATTGACCCACAATGCTTGAGTGACTACACACTAAACCTATGCGTGTTACTGAATGTGTTTGTTTATGCAAATGTATGTATGTGTGTGCTGCGAGTCGTCTAGGTCCCAGCAGGGCCTTGTCTGTGCAAGATCAGAGAGCGCAGAGCAGGCTAGTTTGTATTCAGAGTGCTGAATGTCAATCTGAGCTCTCGGTCTCTGTATGTATGGCCGTGACAGAATAACCAGCGTGTGCCAGGGGCCGATAACATTTAGCCAGCGGCAGGAGGCTACAGTACTGACGCAGGGACCCTTTGTGTGGCTCTGTCTAACGGGACCCTGCTAGCTGTGTGTGTGTGTGTGTGTGTCTGTGTCGTGACTGCAAAGCCCCAAGACTAACGGAGTCTACAGGTCCATTGGGAGCCTCTCTATCGTACAGAAACGAGTCTGGCTAATATGAATGGAGGGAGAATATCTGAATTCAACTGTAGAGGGTCTAAACCAAGGGTTTCTAAAACTTTTTACTCAGGCCCCACTTCCAGCTTTGGAACCCCCCCCCCTGCACAGGCCACGTCTATTTCTATTGGCACAAGCACTGTTCACACCCCTCTTGTTAGCAGGGAGAACATTTAGCAGGTTTAAAAGATTATTTCCTGCAATTCTATACATTTTGCCATGTCTAATGTGTACTCGTGATATTTGAGTGTCTCGAACATTACGAAAAATAAATAAATCCATGGGCTAAAAAGACCCATGGGGGAAAAAAATACCCATTGTAACGAGCTCTCTGAGGTATGTAATGACTGATACGACAAGAGGAACTGATGATGCACTAACCAATTTAGACATGTCACCTTGTGCATTCTACTATGACAAACTTTCAGGGGTAGGTAGAAAGCCGGACCCCGCCACCCCACCTAGAGGGCCCGCCCCACAGTTTGGGAACCGCTGGTCTAGACCATAGACATCGTATTAAATTCATTGCTAATTATATAGTCTAGACTGGTTCTACTTGTGTGTACACACACATACAAGTGAGCTGCTGGTCTCACAGCTAGGTTTCACTGGGCTATTGCCTTGGCTGGAATTGTATGGATGCTTGGTGATTCAGACTTGACCTTTTTACAAAATTAAATCCCTCAGTGTTTTTTTTTAACAAGTCAATATCGCCGCGGTGACTAAAATCCTGCAACAGCTACTCTGCTAGAGGGTGTCCCTACGCTTTATATCTGGGAAACGGTCAATGGATCAGAGAGACTGGGATGGTAGCGAGACCAAGAGTTCACTCAGAGGACGTGTGTGTGTGTGGGGGGAACAGGGTGAGTGGGTTTTACAACTAGTTTTAAGATCACTGCAAGGAGCTCCCTCTGCGCAATGCAAGATCAAGTGTGTGTGCGCGCAAGTGTATTTGTTGGGGAGAAAGGGGGCAGGGTGAGTTCATCCACATTGTGTTTATCTGACCATGAAAGGCCATTTGGACAGGGGGCTGAAGAGACAACACACCCACCCACCCACCCACCCACACACACACACACACACACACACACACGATAATATACAAAAGCAGAGCGGTGTGTGTAGAACAGTAGATAGATAGTCTGAGGACGTGTGTATGAGTGTGTAAATGTCATTATTGTGTTACAACACAAGCTCAGGGGAAAGAGAGAAACACTGTAAATGTAAATTAGCAACAGATTCTGTTAAGAGCCAGGTGGAACACAGACAATCAGATAATAGCTTCACAGATAACTTATTGTCACACATAAAGCTCTGTAGCAGTATGTCACCAAGCCCATCTGTAAACATGACCCTTTAAACAACTTAAACCCCAACCTTACTCCTAGAAACCCTAACCTTACTCCTAGAAAACCCCAACCTTACTCCTAGAAACCCTAACCTTACTCCTAGAAACCCCAACCTTACTCCTAGAAACCCCAACCTTACTCCTAGAAACCCCAACCTTACTCCTAGAAACCCCAACCGTACTCCTAGAAACCCCAACCGTACTCCTAGAAACCCCAACCTTACTCCTAGAAAACCCCAACCTTACTCCTAGAAACCCCAACCTTACTCCTAGAAACCCCAACCTTACTCCTAAAAACCCCAACCTTACTCCTAAAAACCCTAACCTTACTCCTAAAAACCCTAACCTTACTCCTAGAAACCCCAACCTTACTCCTAGAAACCCCAACCTTACTCCTAGAAACCCCAACCTTACTCCTAGAAACCCCAACCAACCGTACTCCTAGAAACCCCAACCGTACTCCTAGAAACCCCAACCGTACTCCTAGAAACATTTACATTACATTTAAGTCATTTAGCAGACGCTCTTATCCAGAGCGACTTACAAATTGGTGCATTCACCTTATGACATCCAGTGGAACAGCCACTTTACAATAGTGCATCTAAATCTTTTAAGGGGGGGGATTACTTTATCCTATCCTAGGTATTCCTTAAAGAGGTGGGGTTTCAGGTGTCTCCGGAAGGTGGTGATTGACTCCGCTGTCCTGGCGTCGTGAGGGGGTGTGTTCCACCATTGGGGAGCCAGAGCAGCGAACAGTTTTGACTGGGCTGAGCGGGAACTGTACTTCCTCAGTGGTAGGGAGGCGGATGAACGCAGTGCCCTTGTTTGGGTGTAGGGACTGATCAGAGCCTGGAGGTACTGAGGTGCCGTTCCCCTCACAGCTCCGTAGGCAAGCACCATGGTCTTGTAGCGGATGCGAGCTTCAACTGGAAGCCAGTGAAGAGAGCGGAGGAGCGGGGTGACGTGAGAGAACTTGGGAAGGTTGAACACCAGACGGGCTGCGGCGTTCTGGATGAGTTCTAGGGGTTTAATGGCACAGGCAGGGAGCCCAGCCAACAGCGAGTTGCAGTAATCCAGACGGGAGATGACAAGTGCCTGGATTAGGACCTGCGCCGCTTCCTGTGTGAGGCAGGGTCGTACTCTGTGGATGTTGTAGAGCATGAACCTACAGGAACGGGCTACCGCCTTGATGTTAGTTGAGAACGACAGGGTGTTGTCCAGGATCACGCCAAGGTTCTTAGCGCTCTGGGAGGAGGACACAATGGAGTTGTCAACCGTGATGGCGAGATCATGGAACGGGCAGTCCTTCCCCGGGAGGAAGAGCAGCTCCGTCTTGCCGAGGTTCAGCTTGAGGTGGTGATCCGTCATCCACACTGATATGTCTGCCAGACATGCAGAGATGCGATTCACCACCTGGTCATCAGAAGGAGGAAAGGAGAAGATTAATTGTGTGTCGTCTGCATAGCAATGATAGGAGAGACCATGTGAGGTTATGACAGAGCCAAGTGACTTGGTGTATAGCGAGAATAGGAGAGGGCCTAGAACAGAGCCCTGGGGGACACCAGTGGTGAGAGCGCGTGGTGAGGAGACAGATTCTCGCCACGCCACCTGGTATGAGCGACCTGTCAGGTAGGACGCAATCCAAGCGTGGGCCGCGCCGGAGATGCCCAACTCGGAGAGGGTGGAGAGGAGGATCTGATGGTTCACAGTATCGAAGGCAGCCGAAACCCCAACCGTACTCCTAGAAACCCCAACCGTACTCCTAGAAACCCCAACCGTACTCCTAGAAACCCCAACCGTACTCCTAGAAACCCCAACCGTACTCCTACCCACCCCAACCGTACTCCTAGAAACCCCAACCGTACTCCTAGAAACCCCAACCTTACTCCTAGAAACCCCAACCGTACTCCTAGAAACCCCAACCTTACTCCTAGGGGGTGACTAGCTTGAGGTGTCTTAAAGTGTGTGTGTATACTGACCCAGAGAAGTCTTCCAGATGCATAGTGATGATGATGGAGTCACAGACCGACAGCAGGAGAGGCTGTACTGCACTGGTCATCAGAGCCTGTACTCCCTAAACGCACACAAGGCAGTGCATCATTTAATAAGGCATTCAAAAGGGTTGTGTCATAACTTTGAAACAACTCAGTCAGACAATGACATCTCAAATATCAGTGGACACATGAACTGAACAAACATTACCATAACTGCTTGCATCTGCAGGCCAGGTGTGTTGCTGAAGGACACAGTCTCCACAGGGACACACCTGATTGGCTTAAGTCTGCCATTGCCAAGCAACCCAAACAGACAGGTGGCTGCAGGTCATCTTGGCTGAATGTGATTTGCTGATACGCGGACATTTGCAGTGCACTCTAGAAGTGTGTGTGAGACTGGTTGTGTGTTTGGGCATGTGTGTGTGTGTCGGTCGTGGGGTTCGGAGTGGTGCCGCCAGTTTATCGTCCATCTTTAGATCAATCTAAACTCAATAGACCTGACCCAGTGTGTGTGTTTGTTTGTGTGTGTTTGTGTGCTAGTCAGCTAAGCCCCTGCCAACAATAGATAACCAGATCTCTGTTCAGATCTCCTCTCTAAAGTTAACAATGTCCCCTCCGTTGTGTGTGCGTGTGGGATTGGCGGAAAGCAGAGAGAAACAAGCCTCTGACCGTTTTCCCAGTTACCACAAAATAACTTTGTGAGAAAAAGCGAGTGATTGCCAAAGAAGAGTGGACACACTCCACTCAGTGTTTACCCTTTTACCTCCCAGAGGGAGGTGCAGCAGTAATGCCAATATTTGGTTTCCATAACTTAGTTCCAAAAGTGCCCAATCATAATCCACAACCATCTGCACATCAGATAGAATGGAGAGAGAAAGAAGAGGGGAAGATGAACTCAAAAGATGCACGGTGTCCACAACGGAAGACGTTTTCATGTCTTTTTAACCTTATTTTCCTTTTTCGATTCCACAATTCTGACTTTTCCACCTCCTTTTGGGGGGGTGAAAGTCACGTGTACAATATACTCCTTGTACACTCGAGGGGTAGAGATGAGAGGAGGAGGAGTAGAGAGAGGAAAAGAGTAGATTAGTATGGGAGGAAACGAGTGTGTCTTACCTCTAGGGAAGCAGTGAGAGCATGTTCAGCAGCCGGAGGACATGACCCCAATCCCGATATCACCTGAGAACACGCACACACACACACACACACACACACACACACACACACACACACACACACACACACACACACACACACACACACACACACACACACACACACACACACACACACACACACACACACACACACACACACACACACACACACACACACACACACACACACACACACACACACACACAGGTCAGCTTACAGTGAAACCTGACAAACCATAATCGTCTCTTTCCTCACATATCCCTCCCGTATTCCTCTAAGGGTTATTACAGCATTTATCCTCTCTCCTTCCTCAACGTCCCTCCTTCCATCCCATCCTTCTTTTCTCCCCCTCCCTCTTAAAATAACCAGGCGTTCTTGCTGAAACGGCCTCACTCTGCTTTCAAATTGTACAATTTTGACAATCTCCCAGGCCACTAAATGTTTGATGGCAGAGTAATCTATTTTTATGTTACTATTAATCACGCAGGCCTCAGCACCAGGACACATCATACATCTTTAATGGGCCATATTAAGGAATACATTTCCCCATCTCTCCCTCTAACTCTCTTTCTCTGCCACTCTCTCGCTCTCTCTCTACATCTGACTCCATCCCTTCCTTCCTCATCCTTCTCCCCTCTCCTCTCCTCTCCCCGCATCTCTCTGCCTCTCGCGCAACTTCTCTGCCTCTCGCGCAACTTCTCTGCCTCTCGCGCAACTTCTCTGCCTCTCGCGCAACTTCTTTCTCTCTCCCTCTCGCTTCTTCTCTCTCTCCCCCTCTCGCTGCTTCACTCTCTCCCCCTCTCGCTGCTTCTCTCTCTCCCCCTCGCTGCTTCTCTCTCTCCCCCTCTCTCTCCCTCTCGCTGCTTCTCTCTCCCCCTCTCGCTGCTTCTCTCTCTCTCCCTCTCGCTGCTTCTCTCTCTCCCCTCGCTGCTTCTCTCTCTCCCCCTCTCTCTCCCTCTCGCTGCTTCTCTCTCCCCCTCTCGCTGCTTCTCTCTCTCCCCTCTCGCTGCTTCTCTCTCTCCCCCTCTCGCTGCTTCTCTCTCTCCCCCCTCGCTGCTTCTCTCTCCCCCTCTCTCCCCCTCTCGCTGCTTCTCTCTCCCCCTCTCGCTGCTTCTCTCTCTCTCCCTCTCGCTGCTTCTCTCTCTCCCCCTCGCTCCTTCTCTCTCTCCCCCTCTCTCTCCCTCTCGCTGCTTCTCTCTCCCCCTCTCTCTCCCTCTCGCTGCTTCTCTCTCCCCCTCTCGCTGCTCTCTCTCTCCCCCTCTCGCTGCTTCTCTCTCTCCCCCTCTCGCTGCTTCTCTCTCTCCCCCTCTCGCTGCTTCTCTCTCTCCCCCTCGCTGCTTCTCTCTCTCCCCCTCTCTCTCCCTCTCGCTGCTTCTCTCTCCCCCTCTCGCTGCTTCTCTCTCTCTCCCTCTCGCTGCTTCTCTCTCTCCCCCTCTCGCTGCTTCTCTCTCTCCCCCTCTCTCTCCCTCTCGCTGCTTCTCTCTCCCCCTCTCGCTGCTTCTCTCTCTCCCCCCTCTCGCTGCTTCTCTCTCTCCCCCTCTCGCTGCTTCTCTCTCTCCCCCTCTCGCTGCTTCTCTCTCTCTCCCTCTCGCTGCTTCTCTCTCTCCCCCTCGCTGCTTCTCTCTCTCCCCCTCTCTCTCCCTCTCGCTGCTTCTCTCTCCCCCTCTCGCTGCTTCTCTCTCTCCCCCTCTCGCTGCTTCTCTCTCTCCCCCTCTCGCTGCTTCTCTCTCTCCCCCTCTCGCTGCTTCTCTCTCTCCCCCTCGCTGCTTCTCTCTCTCCCCTTCTCTCTCCCTCTCGCTGCTTCTCTCTCCCCCTCTCGCTGCTTCTCTCTCTCTCCCTCTCGCTGCTTCTCTCTCTCCCCCCTCTCGCTGCTTCTCTCTCTCCCCCTCTCTCTCCCTCTCGCTGCTCTCTCCTCCTCTCGCTGCTTCTCTCTCTCCCCCTCTCGCTGCTTCTCTCTCTCCCCCCTCGCTGCTTCTCTCTCTCCCCCTCTCGCTGCTTCTCTCTCTCCCCCCTCTCGCTGCTTCTCTCTCTCCCCCTCTCGCTGCTTCTCTCTCTCCCCCTCTCGCTGCTTCTCTCTCTCCCCCTCTCGCTGCTTCTCTCTCTCCCCCTCTCGCTGCTTCTCTCTCTCCCCCTCTCGCTGCTTCTCTCTCTCCCCCTCTCGCTGCTTCTCTCTCTCCCCTCTCGCTGCTTCTCTCTCTCCCCCTCTTCGCTGCTTCTCTCTCTCCCCCTCTTCGCTGCTTCTCTCTCTCCCCCTCTTCGCTGCTTCTCTCTCTCCCCCTCTCTCGCCCTCTCGCTGCTTCTCTCTCTCCCCCTCTCGCTGCTTCTCTCTCTCCCCCTCTTCGCTGCTTCTCTCTCTCCCCCTCTTCGCTGCTTCTCTCTCTCCCCCTCTCGCTGCTTCTCTCTCTCTCCCTCTCGCTGCTTCTCTCTCTCCCTCTCGCTGCTTCTCTCCCTCTCGCTGCTTCTCTCCCTCTCGCTGCTTCTCTCTCTCTCGCTGCTTCTCTCCCTCTCGCTGCTTCTCTCCCTCTCGCTGCTTCTCCCACTTTCCCTCTCGCTGCTTCTCTCACTCTCCCTCTCGCTACTTCTCTCTCTCTCCCTCTCGCTGCCTCTCTCTCTCCCTCGCGCTGCTACTCTCTCTCTCCCTGCTTCTCTCTCTCTCCCTGTTTCGCTCTCTCCCCCTCTCGCTGTTTCTCAATTTAATTCAAGGGGCTTTATTGACATGGGAAACACATGTTAACATCGCCAAAGCAAGTGAGTAGATAATAAACCAAAGAGAAATAAACAATAAAAATGAACAGCAAACATTACACTCACAGAAGTTCAAAAAGAATAAAGGCATTACAAATGGCATGTTATGTATATATACAGTGTTGTAACGATGTACAAATGGTGTAAAGTACAAAAGGGAAAATAAATAAACATAAATATGGGTTGTATTTACAATGGTGTTTGTCTTTACTGGTTGCCCTTTTCTTGTGGCAACAGGTCACAAATCTTGTGCTGTGATGGCACACCGTGGTATTTCACCCAGTAGATATTCTTTGTGGATCTGTGTAATCTGAGGGAAATGTGTCTCTAATATGGGCATACATTTGGCAGGAGGTTAGAAAGTGAAGCTCAGTTTCCACATCATTTTGTGGGCAGTATGCACATAGCCTGTCTTCTCTTGAGAGGCAGGTCTGCCTACAGCGGCCTTTCTCAATAGCAAGGCTATGCTCACTGAGTCTGTACATAGTCAAAGCTTTCCTTAAGTTTGGGTCAGTCATAGTGGTCAGCTATTCTGCCACTTTGTACTCTCTGTTTAGGGCCAAATAGCATTCTAGTTTGCTCTGTTTTTTTGTTAATTCTTTCCAATGTGTCAAGTAATTATCTTTTTGTTTTCTCATGATTTGGTTGGGTCTAATTGTGTAGCTGTCCTGGGGCTCTGTGGGGTGTGTTTGTGTTTATGAACAGAGCCCCAGGACCAGCTTGCTTAGGGGACTTTTCTCCAGGTTCATCTCTCTGTAGGTGATGGCTTTGTTATGGAAGGTTTGGGAATCGCTTCCTTTTAGGTGGTTGTAGAATTTTAAAACGGCTCTTTTCTGGATTTTCCTTCTGATGGCATAGAAGGTCTTTCTTGCCTTGTCTCTCAGATCGTTCACAGCTTTGTGGAAGTTACCTGTGGCGCTGATGTTTAGGCCAAGTCATGTATAGTTTTTTGTGTGTTCTAGGGCAACGGTGTCTAGATGGAACTTGTATTTGTGGTCCTGGCGACAGGACCTTTATTGGAACACCATTATTTTGGTCTTACTGAGATTTACTGTCAGGGCCCAGGTCTGGCAGAATCTGTGCAGAAGATCTAGGTGCTGCTGTAGGCCCTCCTTGGTTGGTGACAGAAGCACCAGATCATCAGCAAACAGTAGACATTTGACTTCAGATTCTAGTAGGGTGAGGCCGGGTGCTGCAGACTGTTCTAGTGCCCTCACCAAATCGTTGATATATATATATATATGTTGAAGAGGGTGGGACTTAAGCTGTATCCCTGTCTGGCTGCTCCTCTCCATCTCCATCTCCCTGCTCCTCTCCACCCCTCCCGCTGCTCCTCTCCACCCCTCCCGTTGCTTCTCTCCACCCCTCCCGCTGCTCCTCTCCACCCCTCCCACTGCTCCTCTCCACCCCTCCCACTGCTCCTCTCCCCCCTCCCACTGCTCCTCTCCACCCCTCCCACTGCTCCTCTCCCCCTCCCACTGCTCCTCTCCACCCCTCCCACTGCTCCTCTCCACCCCTCCCACTGCTCCTCTCCACCCCTCCCACTGCTCCTCTCCCCCCCTACCGCAGATCCTCTCCACCCCTCCCACTGCTCCTCTCCACCCCTCCCACTGCTCCTCTCCCCCCTACTGCAGATCCTCTCCACCCCTCCCACTGCTCCTCTCCACCCCTCCCACTGCTCCTCTACCCCCCTACTGCAGATCCTCCCCACCCCTCCCACTGCTCCTCTCCCCCCTACCGCAGATCCTCTCCACCCCTCCCACTGCTCTTCTCTCCCCCTCTCCATGCTCCTCTCCCTCCCTCCCTCTCACTGCTTCTCCCCCTCTCGCTGTTTCTCCCCCTCTTGCTCTCCCTCTCGCTGCATCTCTCGTAAAATTCAATGTTGACGTTGTGAGGGATCAGCCGGATCAAGTGGCCCGACAGCGCGCTCTCCTGGAGGTGGCCCGCAGTACAGCCACTACTGATGAGCTCACCTGAGGCCAATTGACTGTGCTCTCTTTAGGACCTGACTAAAGGGGCAGAGTGATTATGAGCTGGAGACTAATGCGGACGTGTAAAACATAATGCACACGTGTAAAACAAGGCAGACGTGTAAAACATAATGCAGACGTGTAAAACAAGGCAGACATGTAAAACATAATGCGGACATGTAAAACATAATGCAGACGTGTAAAACAAGGCAGACGTGTAAAACATAATGCGGACGTGTAAAACATAATGCAGACGTGTAAAACAAGGCAGACGTGTAAAACATAATGCAGACATGTAAAACATAATTCAGACGTGTAAAACATAATGCGGACGTGTAAAACATAATGCGGACGTGTAAAACATAATGCAGACGTGTAAAACATAATGCAGACGTGTAAAACATAATGTTAACAGGTAAAACATAATGCAGACGTGTAAAACATAATGCGGACGTGTAAAACATAATGCAGACGTATAAAACATAATGCGGACGTGTAAAACATAATGCGGACGTGTAAAACATAATGCGGACGTGTAAAACATAATGCGGACGTGTAAAACATAATGCGGACGTGTAAAACATAATGCGGACGTGTAAAACATAATGCAGACGTGTAAAACATAATGCGGACGTGTAAAACATAATGCGGACGTGTAAAACATAATGCGGACGTGTAAAACATAATGCGGACGTGTAAAACATAATGCAGACGTGTAAAACATAATGCGGACGTGTAAAACATAATGCAAACATGTAAAACATAATGCAGACGTGTAAAACATAATGCGGACGTGTAAAACATAATGCGGACGTGTAAAACATAATGCGGACGTGTAAAACATAATGCGGACTTGTAAAACATAATGCGGACGTGTAAAACATAATGCAGACGTGTAAAACATAATGCGGACGTGTAAAACATAATGCAAACAGGTAAAACATAATGCAGACGTGTAAAACATAATGCGGACGTGTAAAACATAATGCGGACGTGTAAAACATAATGCGGACGTGTAAAACATAATGCGGACGTGTAAAACATAATGCGGACGTGTAAAACATAATGCGGACGTGTAAAACATAATGCGGACGTGTAAAACATAATGCGGACGTGTAAAACATAATGCGGACGTGTAAAACATAATGCAGACGTGTAAAACATAATGCAGACGTGTAAAACATAATGCGGACGTGTAAAACATAATGCGGACGTGTAAAACATAATGCGGACGTGTAAAACATAATGCGGACGTGTAAAACATAATGCGGACGTGTAAAACATAATGCGGACTTGTAAAACATAATGCGGACTTGTAAAACATAATGCGGACGTGTAAAACATAATGCGGACGTGTAAAACATAATGCGGACTTGTAAAACATAATGCGGACGTGTAAAACATAATGCGGACTTGTAAAACATAATGCGGACGTGTAAAACATAATGCGGACGTGTAAAACATAATGCGGACGTGTAAAACATAATGCGGACGTGTAAAACATAATGCGGACGTGTAAAACATAATGCGGACTTGTAAAACATAATGCGGACTTGTAAAACATAATGCGGACGTGTAAAACATAATGCGGACTTGTAAAACATAATGCGGACGTGTAAAACATAATGCGGACGTGTAAAACATAATGCGGACTTGTAAAACATAATGCGGACGTGTAAAACATAATGCGGACGTGTAAAACATAATGCGGACGTGTAAAACATAATGCGGACTTGTAAAACATAATGCAGACGTGTAAAACATAATGCGGACGTGTAAAACATAATGCGGACGTGTAAAACATAATGCGGACTTGTAAAACATAATGCGGACGTGTAAAACATAATGCGGACGTGTAAAACATAATGCGGACGTGTAAAACATAATGCGGACGTGTAAAACATAATGCGGACGTGTAAAACATAATGCAGACATGTAAAACATAATGCGGACGTGTAAAACATAATGCGGACTTGTAAAACATAATGCGGACGTGTAAAACATAATGCAGACGTGTAAAACATAATGCGGACGTGTAAAACATAATGCGGACGTGTAAAACATAATGCAGACGTGTAAAACATAATGCGGACGTGTAAAACATAATGCGGACTTGTAAAACATAATGCGGACGTGTAAAACATAATGCGGACGTGTAAAACATAATGCGGACGTGTAAAACATAATGCGGACGTGTAAAACATAATGCGGACGTGTAAAACATAATGCGGACGTGTAAAACATAATGCAGACGTGTAAAACATAATGCAGACGTGTAAAACATAATGCAAACAGGTAAAACATAATGCGGACGTGTAAAACATAATGCGGACGTGTAAAACATAATGCAAACAGGTAAAACATAATGCGGACGTGTAAAACATAATGCAAACAGGTAAAACATAATGCAGACGTGTAAAACATAATGCGGACGTGTAAAACATAATGCGGACGTGTAAAACATAATGCGGACTTGTAAAACATAATGCGGACGTGTAAAACATAATGCGGACGTGTAAAACATAATGCGGACGTGTAAAACATAATGCAGACGTGTAAAACATAATGCGGACGTGTAAAACATAATGCGGACGTGTAAAACATAATGCGGACGTGTAAAACATAATGCGGACGTGTAAAACATAATGCGGACGTGTAAAACATAATGCAGACGTGTAAAACATAATGCGGACGTGTAAAACATCATGCAGACGTGTAAAACATAATGCAGACGTGTAAAACATAATGCGGACGTGTAAAACATAATGCGGACGTGTAAAACATAATGCGGACGTGTAAAACATAATGCAGACGTGTAAAACATAATGCAGACGTGTAAAACATAATGCAAACAGGTAAAACATAATGCGGACGTGTAAAACATAATGCGGACGTGTAAAACATAATGCGGACGTGTAAAACATAATGCAGACTTGTAAAACATAATGCAGACGTGTAAAACATAATGCAAACAGGTAAAACATAATGCGGACGTGTAAAACATAATGCGGACGTGTAAAACATAATGCGGACGTGTAAAACATAATGCAGACGTGTAAAACATAATGCAGACGTGTAAAACCTAATGCGGACGTGTAAAACATAATGCAGACGTGTAAAACATAATGCGGACGTGTAAAACATAATGCGGACGTGTAAAACATAATGCAGACGTGTAAAACATAATGCGGACGTGTAAAACATAATGCAAACAGGTAAAACATAATGCGGACGTGTAAAACGTAATGCAAACAGGTAAAACATAATGCGGACGTGTAAAACATAATGCAAACAGGTAAAACATAATGCGGACGTGTAAAACGTAATGCAAACAGGTAAAACATAATGCGGACGTGTAAAACGTAATGCAAACAGGTAAAACATAATGCGGACGTGTAAAACATAATGCAAACAGGTAAAACATAATGCGGACGTGTAAAACGTAATGCAAACAGGTAAAACATAATGCGGACGTGTAAAACGTAATGCAAACAGGTAAAACATAATGCGGACGTGTAAAACATAATGCAAACAGGTAAAACATAATGCGGACGTGTAAAACGTAATGCAAACAGGTAAAACATAATGCGGACGTGTAAAACATAATGCGGACGTGTAAAACATAATGCGGACTTGTAAAACATAATGCGGACGTGTAAAACATAATGCGGACGTGTAAAACATAATGCAGACGTGTAAAACATAATGCAGACGTGTAAAACATAATGCGGACGTGTAAAACATAATGCGGACGTGTAAAACATAATGCGGACGTGTAAAACATAATGCGGACGTGTAAAACATAATGCGGACGTGTAAAACATAATGCAGACGTGTAAAACATAATGCGGACGTGTAAAACATAATGCAGACGTGTAAAACATAATGCAGACGTGTAAAACATAATGCGGACGTGTAAAACATAATGCGGACGTGTAAAACATAATGCGGACGTGTAAAACATAATGCAGACGTGTAAAACATAATGCAGACGTGTAAAACATAATGCAAACAGGTAAAACATAATGCGGACGTGTAAAACATAATGCGGACGTGTAAAACATAATGCGGACGTGTAAAACATAATGCAGACTTGTAAAACATAATGCAGACGTGTAAAACATAATGCAAACAGGTAAAACATAATGCGGACGTGTAAAACATAATGCGGACGTGTAAAACATAATGCGGACGTGTAAAACATAATGCAGACGTGTAAAACATAATGCAGACGTGTAAAACATAATGCGGACGTGTAAAACATAATGCAGACGTGTAAAACATAATGCGGACGTGTAAAACATAATGCGGACGTGTAAAACATAATGCAGACATGTAAAACATAATGCGGACGTGTAAAACATAATGCAAACAGGTAAAACATAATGCGGACGTGTAAAACGTAATGCAAACAGGTAAAACATAATGCGGACGTGTAAAACATAATGCAAACAGGTAAAACATAATGCGGACGTGTAAAACGTAATGCAAACAGGTAAAACATAATGCGGACGTGTAAAACGTAATGCAAACAGGTAAAACATAATGCGGACGTGTAAAACATAATGCAAACAGGTAAAACATAATGCGGACGTGTAAAACGTAATGCAAACAGGTAAAACATAATGCGGACGTGTAAAACGTAATGCAAACAGGTAAAACATAATGCGGACGTGTAAAACATAATGCAAACAGGTAAAACATAATGCGGACGTGTAAAACGTAATGCAAACAGGTAAAACATAATGCGGACGTGTAAAACAAGGCAGACGTGTAAAACATAATGCGGACGTGTAAAACATAATGCGGACGTGTAAAACATAATGCGGACGTGTAAAACATAATGCAGACAGGTAAAACATAATGCGGACGTGTAAAACATAATGCGGACTTGTAAAACATAATGCGGACGTGTAAAACATAATGCAGACGTGTAAAACATAATGCGGACGTGTAAAACATAATGCGGACGTGTAAAACATAATGCGGACGTGTAAAACATAATGCAGACGTGTAAAACATAATGCAGACGTGTAAAACATAATGCGGACGTGTAAAACATAATGCGGACGTGTAAAACATAATGCGGACGTGTAAAACATAATGCAGACGTGTAAAACATAATGCGGACGTGTAAAACTGAAAAACTGTGTGAAAACTGGCGTGATCCTGGACAACACCCTGTCGTTCTCAACTAACATCAAGGCGGTAGCCCGTTCCTGTAGGTTCATGCTCTACAACATCCGCAGAGTACGACCCTGCCTCACACAGGAAGCGGCGCAGGTCCTAATCCAGGCACTTGTCATCTCCCGTCTGGATTACTGCAACTCGCTGTTGGCTGGGCTCCCTGCCTGTGCCATTAAACCCCTACAACTCATCCAGAACGCCGCAGCCCGTCTGGTGTTCAACCTTCCCAAGTTCTCTCACGTCACCCCGCTCCTCCGCTCTCTCCACTGGCTTCCAGTTGAAGCTCGCATCCGCTACAAGACCATGGTGCTTGCCTACGGAGCTGTGAGGGGAACGGCACCTCAGTACCTCCAGGCTCTGATCAGTCCCTACACCCAAACAAGGGCACTGCGTTCATCCACCTCTGGCCTGCTCGCCTCCCTACCACTGAGGAAGTACAGTTCCCGCTCAGCCCAGTCAAAACTGTTCGCTGCTCTGGCTCCCCAATGGTGGAACACACTCCCTCACGACGCCAGGACAGCGGAGTCAATCACCACCTTCCGGAGACACCTGAAACCCCACCTCTTTAAGGAATACCTAGGATAGGATAAAGTAACCCCCCCCCCCTTAAAAGATTTAGATGCACTATTGTAAAGTGGCTGTTCCACTGGATGTCATAAGGTGAATGCACCAATTTGTAAGTCGCTCTGGATAAGAGCGTCTGCTAAATGACTTAAATGTAATGTAAATGTAAAACATAATGCAGACGTGTAAAACATAATGCGGACGTGTAAAACATAATGCAGACGTGTAAAACATAATGCGGACGTGTAAAACATAATGCAGACGTGTAAAACATAATGCAGACGTGTAAAACATAATGCAGACGTGTAAAACATAATGCGGACGTGTAAAACATAATGCAGACGTGTAAAACATAATGCGGACGTGTAAAACATAATGCGGACGTGTAAAACAAGGCAGACGTGTAAAACATAATGCGGACGTGTAAAACATAATGCGGACGTGTAAAACATAATGCAGACGTGTAAAACATAATGCGGACGTGTAAAACATAATGCAGACATGTAAAACATAATGTGGACGTGTAAAACAAGGCAGACGTGTAAAACATAATGCGGACGTGTAAAACATAATGCAGACGTGTAAAACATAATGCAGACGTGTAAAACATAATGCAGACGTGTAAAACAAGGCAGACATGTAAAACATAATGCAGACGTGTAAAACATAATGCGGACGTGTAAAACATAATGCGGACGTGTAAAACATAATGCAGACGTGTAAAACATAATGCAGACGTGTAAAACATAATGCGGACGTGTAAAACATAATGCAGACGTGTAAAACATAATGCGGACGTGTAAAACATAATGCGGACGTGTAAAACATAATGCGGACGTGTAAAACATAATGCAGACGTGTAAAACATAATGCAGACGTGTAAAACAAGGCAGACATGTAAAACATAATGCAGACGTGTAAAACATAATGCGGACGTGTAAAACATAATGCAGACGTGTAAAACATAATGCAGACGTGTAAAACAAGGCAGACATGTAAAACATAATGCAGACGTGTAAAACAAGGCAGACATGTAAAACATAATGCAGACGTGTAAAACAAGGCAGACATGTAAAACATAATGCAAACAGGTAAAACAAGGTAGACGTGTAAAACATAATGCAGACGTGTAAAACAAGGCAGACATGTAAAACATAATGCAAACAGGTAAAAGAAGGTAGACGTGTAAAACATAATGCAGACGTGTAAAACAAGATGGACATGTAAAACATAATGCAGACGTGTAAAACATAATGCGGACGTGTAAAACAGAGAGAGGAATTGGGGCCATCTCAGGAAGACAGAGAGAGGAATTGGGGCCATCTCAGGAAGACAGAGAGAGGAATTGGGGTCATCTCAGGAAGACAGAGAGAGGAATTGGGGCCATCTCAGGAAGACAGAGAGAGAGAAAAAAATTCAGACAACATGTGCAAAGTGGTGCCATAGCAACGGTCTAAAAAGGGCACAGCAACAGTTAACTATTGCCTCAGAGTGTAGTTGTGTGGATGGCAGACACGCACACACTGGCATTCATGACATGCACGTGCCCACACACACACCACACACACACAGAAAGGTGTAGGGGTACCAGCCCTGAAGACGCTTCCTGTTCACACCTGAGTATGTCTGTGTTTGTCAAATCAAATCGTATTTGTCACATGCACCGAATACAACAGGTGTGGGTAGACCTTACAGTGAAATGCTTACTGACAAGAACTTAACCAACAATGCTTTATGAAGTTAAGAATAAAAAAAATTAAAAAGTGTTAAGTAAAAAATAAAAAATAAAAGTAACAAATAATTAAACAGCAGCAGTAAAATAACAACCAAGGCTATATAGAGGGGGTACCGGTACAGAGTCAATGTGCAGGGGCACCGGTTAGTTGAGATAACTGAGGTAATATGTATACTACCGATCAAAAGTTTTAGAACACCTACTCATTCAAGGGTTTTCTTTATTTTTACTATTTTCTACATTGTAGAATAATAGTGAAGACATCAAAACTATGAAATAACACACATATCAAATCATTTAGTAACCAAAAAAGTGTTAAACAAATGGGGCCTATTTGAGATTCTTCAAATAGGCCCCATTTGGCTTGATGACAGCTTCACCTGGAATGCTTTTCCAACAGCCTTGAAGGTGTTCCCACATGTGCTGAGCACTTGTTGGCTGCCTTTCTTTCACTCTGGGGTCCGACTCATCCCAAACCATCTCAAGTTAGTTGAGGTCAGGGGATTGTGGAGGCCAGGTCATCTGATGTAGCACTCCATCACTCTCCTTCTTGGTCAGATAGCCCTTACATAGCCTGGAGGTTCGTTGGGTCATTGTCCAGTTGAAAAAGAAATGATAGTCCCACTAAGCACAAACCAGATGGGATGGCGTATAGCTGCAGAATGCTGTGGTAGCCATGCTGGTTAAGTGTGCATTGAATTAA
This sequence comes from Oncorhynchus keta, assembly GCF_023373465.1. NCBI lineage: Eukaryota > Metazoa > Chordata > Actinopteri > Salmoniformes > Salmonidae > Oncorhynchus > Oncorhynchus keta. The sequence goes on from NC_068453.1 coordinate 12,405,474, forward strand.
AAATAAATCACTGACAGTGTCATCAGCAAAGCACCCCCACACCATAACACCTCCATGCTTTACGATGGGAAACACACATGCAGAGATCATCTGTTGACCCACACCACTTCTCACAAAAACACAGCGATTGGAACAAAAAATCTCAAAGTTGGACTTTAGACCAAAGGACAGATTTACACCAGTCTAATGTCCATTGCTCGTGTTTCTTGGCCCAAGCAAGTCACTTATTATTATTCGTGTCCTTTAGTAGTGGTTTCTTTGCAGCAATTCGACCATGAAGACCTGACTCAACAGTCTCCTCTGAACAGTTGATGTTGAAATGTGTCTGTTACTTGAACTCTGTGAAGCATTTATTTGGGCTGCAATTTCTGAGGCTGGTAACTCTAATGAACTTATCCTCTGCAGCAGAGGTAACTCTGGGTCTTCCTTTCCTGTGGCGGTCCTCATGAGACCCAATTTCATCATAGCGCTTGATGGTTTTTGCGACTGAATAAACTTTTAAAGTTCTTGAAATTTTCCGTATTGACTGACCTTCATGTCTTAAAGAAATGATGGACTGTTGTTTCTCTTTACTTATTTGAGCTGTTCTTGCCATAATATGGACTTGGTCTTTTACCAAATAGGGCCATCTTCTGTATACCACCCCTACCTTGTCACAACACAACTGATTGGCTCAAACACTTTAAGGAAAGAAATTCCACAAATTCACTTTTAACAAGGCAAACCTGTTAATTGAAATGAATTCCAGGCTGACTACTGAAGAATCTCAAAACTCAAATATATTTTGATTTGTTTAACACCTTTTTGGTTACTACATTATTTGATATGTGTGTTATTATATAGTTTTGATGTCTTCACTATTATTCTACAATGTAGAAAATAGTACAAATAAAGAAAAACCCTTGAATGAGTAGGTGTGTCCAAGCTTTTAATTGGTACAATATATACAGTTGAATTCAGAATTTTACATACAGTTACGTTGGAGTCATTAAAACTCGTTTTTCAACCACTTTTTTCAACCACATTTCTTGTTAACAAACTATAGTTTTAGCAAGTTGGTTAGGACATCTACTTTGTGCATGACACAAGTCATTTTTCCAACAGTGGTTTACAGACAGATTATTTCAATTATAATTCACTGTAGCACAATTCCAGTGGGTCAGAAGTTCGCATACACCAAGATGACTGTTCCTTTAAACAGCTTGGAAAATTCCAGAAAATTATGTCATGGCTTTAGAAGCTTCTGCTAGGCTAACTGACATAGTCAATTGGAGGTGTACCTGTGGATGTAGTTCAAGGCCTACCTTTAAACTCAGCGCCTCTTTGCTTGACATTATGGGAAAATCAAAAGAAATCAGACCTCAGAAAAACAATTTTAGACCTCCACAAGTCTGGTTCTTCTTTGGGAGCAATTTCCAAACGCTTGAAGCTCCCACGTTAATTTGTACAAACAATAGTACGCATGTATAAACACCATGGGACCACGCAGCCGTCATACCGCTCAGGAAGGAGAAAAGTGCAAATCAATCCCAGAACAACAGCAAAGAACCTTGTGAAGATGCTGGAAGAAACCGGTACAAAAGTATCTATATCCACAGTAAAACGAGTCCTATATCGACATAACCCGAAAGGCCGCTTAGCAAGGAAGAAGCCACTGCTCCAAAACCGCCATAAAAAAAACAGACGACAGTTTGCAACTGTACATGGGGACAAAGAGCGTACTTTTTGGAGAAATGTCCTCTGGTCCGATGATACAAAAATATAACTGTTTGTCCATAATGACCATTGTTATGTTTGGAGGAAAAAGGGGAGGCTTGCAATCCGAAGAACAGGCAGCATCATGTTGTGGGGGTGCTTTGCTGCAGGAGGGACTGGTGCACTTCACAAACAGATGGAATCATGAGGATGGAAAATTATATGGATATATTGAAGCAACATCTCAAGACATCAGTCAGGAAGTTAAAGCTTGGTCACAAATGGGTCTTCAAATGGACAATGTTAAGGATACTTGGATACCCAAGGATACTTCCAAAGTTGTGGCAAAATGGCTTAAGGACAACAAAGTCAAAGGTATTGGAGTGGCCATCACAAAGCCCTGAACCCAATTCTATTGACAATTTGTGGGCAGAACTGAAAAGGCGTGTGTGAGCAAGGAGGCCTACAAACCTGACTCAGTTACACCAGCTCTGTCAGGAGGAATGGGCCAAAATTCATCCAATTTATTGTGGGAAGCTTGTGGAAGGCTACCCAAAACGTTTGACCCAAGTTAAACAATTTAAAGGCAATGCTACCAAATAATAATTGGGTGTATATAAACTTTGAACCCACTGGGAATGTGATGAAAAAAAATAAAAGCTGAAATAAATCATTCTCTCTACTATTATTCTGACATTTCACATTCTTAAAATAAAGTGGTGATCCTAACTGACCTCTGACAGGGAATTTTTACGAGGATTAAATGTCAGGAATTGTGAAAAACTGTGTTTAAATGTATTTGGCTAAGGTGTATGTAAACTTCTGAATTGATAGATATATATATATATACACAGTTGAAGTCAGAAGTTTACATACACCTTAGCCAAATACATTGCTTGAGCGCGATGAGCCAAGTAAAGCCCCCTGGCCAAACCCTCCCCTAACCCAGACGACGCTGGGCCAAACCCTCCCCTAACCCGGACGACGCTGGGCCAAACCCTCCCCTAACCCAGACGACGCTGGGCCAAACCCTCCTCTAACCCAGACGACGCTGGGCCAAACCCTCCCCTAACCCAGACGACGCTGGGCCAAACCCTCCCCTAACACCAGACGACGCTGGGCCAAACCCTCCCCTAACCCGGACGACGCTGGGCCAAAGCCTCCCCTAACCCGGACGACGCTGGGCCAAAGCCTCCCCTAACCCAGACAACGCTGGGCCAAACCCTCCCCTAACCCAGACGACGCTGGGCCAAAGCCTCCCCTAACCCAGACGACGCTGGGCCAAAGCCTCCCCTAACCCGGACGACGCTGGGCCAAAGCCTCCCCTAACCCAGACAACGCTGGGCCAAACCCTCCCCTAACCCAGACGACGCTGGGCCAAAGCCTCCCCTAACCCAGACGACGCTGGTCCAATTGTGCGCCGCCCTATGGGACTACCAGTCATGGCCGGTTGTGACACAGCCTGGGATTGAAACTGGGTCTGTAGTGACGCCTCAAGCCCTGCAATGCAGTGCCTTAGACTGCTGCACCACTTGGGAGACCTCACAAGGTGTATTTTTATCTGTTTTTTAAATCTAATTCTACTGCTTGCATCAGTTACCTGATGTGGAATAGAGTTCCATGTAGACATGGCTATATGTAGTAATGTGCGCCTCCCATAGTCTGTTCTGGACTTGGGGACTGTGAAGAATGTCTTGTGGGGTATGCATTCAACATGTCAATACCTCTCACAAATACAAGTAATGATCGCTCCTCCACTTTGAGCCAGGAGAAATTTACATGAATATTATTAATGTTAGCTTTCTGTGTACATTCAAGGGCCAGCCGTGCTGCCCTGTTCTGAGCCAATTGCAATTTTATTATGTCACTTTTTGTGGCACCTGACCACACGACTGAAGACTAGTCCAGGTGCGACAAAACTAGGGCCTGTAGGACCTGACCTGTTGATAGTGCTGTTAAGAATGTAGACCTGCGCTTTATTATGGACAAACTTCTCCCAATCCTTGCTACTGTTGTATCACTATGTTTTGACAGTTTACAATTCAGGGTTACTCCAAGCAGTTTAGTCAACTCAACTTGCTTATTTCCCACATTGTAATAAATACAAGATTTTGCTGGGGTTTGAGGGTTTAGTGAATGATTTGTCCCAAATACAAAGCTTTTAGTAAAAATATATTATTCCTTGCCACCCACTCTGAAAGGAACTGCATCTCTTTGTTAAGTGTTGCAGTCATTTCAGTCGTTGTTGTCGCTGACGTGCTTAGTGTTGAGTCATCCGCATACATAGACACACAGGCTTTACTCAAAGTCGTTAGTAAAGATTGAAAAATCAGCAGCAGACTATGATCGACAATGTCAAAAGCCGCACTGAAGTCTAACAAAACAACCCCCCAAATCTTTTTATCATCAATTTCTCTCAGTCAATCATCAGTCATTTGTGTAAGTGCTGTGCTTGTTGAATGTCCTTCCCTATAAGTGTCCTGAATATCTGTTGTCAATTTGTTTACTGTAAAATAGCATTGTATCTGGTCAAACACCATTTTGTCCAAAGGTTTACTAAGGGTTGGTAATAGGCTGATTGGTCAGCTATTTGAGCCAGTAAAGGGGGCTTTATTATTCTTAGGTAGCGGAATGACTTCAGCTTCCCTCCAGGCCTAAGGGCACACACTTTCTAGTATGCTTAAAAAAACATGGCAAATAGGTGTGGCAATATCGTCCACAATTATCCTCAGTAATTTTCCATCCAAGTTGTCAGACCCCGGTGCCTTGTCATTGTTGATTGACAACAATACTTTTTTCACCTCTTCCACACTTGTCTTTCATAATTTGGTCAGATATAATTGGATGTGTTGCGTCAGCGTTTGTTGCTGGCATGTCATGCCTAAGTTTGCTAATCTTGCCAATGAAAAAAATCATTAAAGTAGTTGGCAAAATCAATATTTTGTGATGAATGAGCCATCTGATTCAATGAATAATGGAGCTGAGTTTCCCGAAAATGTAATTTAAGTTGCTCCAAAGTTTTTTTACTATCATTCTTTATGTAATTTATCTTTGTTTCATAGTGTAGTTCCTTCTTTTTATTCAGTTTAGTAACATGATTTCTTAATTTGCAATACGTTTGCCAATCGGTTGTGCAGCCAGACTTAGTTGACATTCTGGTCACTGGTCGCCATAGCAACACCCAACTAAGCACACACTCCAGCAGGTATATTTCACTGGTCATCCCCAAAGCCAATTCCTTATTTGGCCGCCTTTCCATCCAGTTTTCTGCTGCCAATGACTGGAACTAATTGCAAAAATCACTGAAGCTGGAGACTCATATCTCCCTCTCTAACTTTAAGCACCAGCTGTCAGAGCAGCTCACAGATCACTGCACCTGTATATAGCCTATCTGTAAATAGCCCACCCAACTACCTCATCCCCATATTGTAATATTTTTTTTTTCTCCTTTGCACCCCAGTATCTCTACTTGCACATCATATTCTGCACATCTATCACTCCAGTGTTAATGCTAAATTGTCATTATTTCACCACTATGGCCTATTTATTGCCCAGTATATAGATTTTTCTATTGTTATTGACTGTACGTTTGTTTATCCCATGTGTAACTCTGTGTTGTTTGTGTCACACTACTTTGCCTTATCTTGGCCAGGTCGCAGTTGTAAATGAGAACTTGTTCTCAACTGGTCTATCTGGTTGAGAACTAGTTGAGAACTGGTTGAGAACTAAAATCAAATAAATTAAAATAAAATTCCTTTTGCCTCATCCCTCCCAACCACACAATTTTTCAAATCCTCAACAATCAACAGGGATTAAATCGTTTTTACAGTCATTTTCTTAATGGGTGCATGCTTATTAGTGACTGAAATAAGCAATTTCATAAATGTGTCAAAGTGCAGCGTTTGTTTGCTCCTCATTACACACCAGAGACACACCAGAGACCAACAAATATTCTGTACATCAATAACATAGGAATCACTACAAAACGTATTGTATGACCTCTTATACAGTCCCAGCCTTAAGAACTTTGGTTTTCCTAGATATGGCTATTATATTGTGATCACTACATCCTATGGATCTGGATACTGCTTTCAAGCTAATTTCTGCAGCATTAGTAAAGATGTGATCAATACTTGATGATTTAATTCCTGTGCTGTTTGTAACTACCCTGGTAGGTTGACCTACCCTGGTAGATGCCTGCACTGGTTACAGTTTGAAGCTTTTTCCTGAGTGGGCAGCTTGATGAAAGCCAGTCAATATTTGAAATCACACAGAAAATATACCTCTGTTGATATCACATACTTTATCAAGCATTTCACACATATTACCCAGATACCGACTGTTAGCACTTGGTGGTCCATAGCAGCTTCCCACCAGAATGTGCTTTAGGTGAGGCAGATGAACCTGTAGCCATATTACTTCAACAGTATTTAACATGAGATCCTCTCTAAGCTTTACAGGAATGTGTTTCTGAATATAAACAGCACCACCTCCAACATTAGCATTTCTGTATTTTCTGTTGGTGTTATAACCGTGTATTGCTACCACGGTATCAAAGGTATTATCTAAGTGCGCTTCAGAGATAGTCAAAATATGAATGTCATCTGCTACAAGCAAATTATTTGATTTCAGGAACTTTTTTTCTTTTTCTCAAGTTACATACGTTAACGTGGGCAATTTTGAGCACGTTTCTTCTGGGATGCTTAATTGTTTTCATTGCTTTAATGGGAAGCTTAGCAGCAGCAGATGTGCTCATGTTATTTATGTTAGTGCAGGGTGAGCTGCTCACAGTGGACTTCCTCCTAGGACACACCACCTCAGTGTTAATAGTATAAATCTGGTTCATAGGCCCATGATTACTGCATACAATAACTGTAGGATCAGCAGAGGCATTCAGGGCAGTTAGAGGGACATAAATGAGGTTATTTACATTGTGTCTTCCAACGCTGGTATAATGTACATTTGCTGAAGCATTATGACAACTCAGTCACAATGGTAGGGATTAACTGAGCTGGACATGGGTCACTGATAAGTCATTGTCTCAACCCAGCCTTATAATGCTGTGAAAGGATCATGAAACCCAAATGACTTGGGTGGATCCCATCCTCCTTATAAAATGTGTTTTGTTTTCAAAAAGGTATAGAAATGGTCAACAAAAGTTACCCCCATTCAGCTGCAATAATCACGTAGCCAGAAGAGAAAGAATCCTGCTAAAGTGTTCAATGCCATGATTCAGAGAGGGCACAGGGCCAGATATGATTGTCTAGCAGAGAGTCAATCAGCTCTTTAAAATCCAGTTTCAATCCTTCCGAGCTGCCCTTCATAATGTCATTAAAACCCACATGGACGACGATACAATCGATTTCCATGTCCTGACTTAGTACATTCGGGAGCAGCTTAGTAATGTAATTTACTAGAGCTCCAGGACAGGACATTGTTTTTGCACCAGGTACACTCAAAGTTCTTACCATAGAGCTGCCCAAAATCACAGTAGGCGAGAAGGACAAGGAAATCAACCCAATTCCACGGGTCACAGGATTTGGAGAACCCTTTATGGATGGCCGAGAGGCAGGATAACTTGAGCCCGTTGCTCCCGGCGCAGGCCTCCGACAGATGGAGAAGCCCCACTCGATCCAGTTTCTGACATAGGCTGGCGACCTGCGTGATCAAGGAAGCCACCTCAAGCCTAAAATCCTCGGCAAGCAAACAATTACCGCACTGGAATGCTGAGTTATCCAGTTTGTCCCGAAACAAAGCGCAGTAGATACAGCTCCCACATATGTGAAGAGCTGGATGACGGAGGGCTCCTAGGGTTGCAGGGTTTACTTCTAGTCCTCTATATAATCAAGAGTGAGAGCCAGGGTGGAGAGATTGTCTCAACACATTTTTTATTTCTTAATGTTCAGGTCAACTCTACCTTTTGAAGACTACATTAGTAGGCAGGAGGAACCACTCAGACACTGTGTGGTTGTGTCCCAAATGACACCCTATTCCCTATATATTAGTGCACTATTTTTGACCAGAGCCCTATGGGTCACTAGCCCAGGCACTAGCCTCCTCAGTAACCCTCCTCATCCGAGAAGCCGAGCAGCTCACTTGATGATGACCATCAGGGAAATTCTGAATGAACACTGACGACAATGGGCTGAGAGAGACATTCTCTGACCGGTCTGTACTATTCTACCCCCCTCTATTCTCCTGTACTCTTCTCCTCGTCCCCTCTCATCTCCTCTCTTTACGCCCACTGACACACAGGGCTGCCACTTAGCCACAGAACAGGGTTTGACTGATGGACAATTGGTTGTTGTGGTGACCTACCAGCTGCTCAGACTTGACGCAGAAGAGCTGGACGGTCTTGGCAGCGCTCTTGACCACCGCCAGAGTCAGACTTGTGTCTACCGACGCCACGTTCAGCTCGCTGTGGAGGACACACACATAATAATATGACATGTAGGACATCGGAAAGATTATTTATCTCATGAATGTGTTTACTTACAATATACATTGATGGTTAATTATTTTCCTGGTTTAAACAAAGTTCTACATTTCGGGAACATGCCCAGAGACCAGATTCTCTGTCTATTTACACGTCTCACACACACTGATCTAGACCCACAGCGAGCGCACAGTGGACTCGTCTGTGCCGCTGGAGCGAGATAAAGACATCAGCAGTGACAGGCACGGCCACCCTCTCTTCCAACTCTCTCTCTCCCTTGCCCTCTCTCTTTTCTCTCACACTGATGAAATGGGGAAGAGGTAGAGAAACCCAAACAAACAGCAGCCTGTAGGGCCGTCAAGGGACAAGGTTGGATATGGGGTTGCGCACACACACACACACACACACACATACACATACACATACACATACACACACACACACACACACACACACTTCTCCAGCAGCGCTCCAAACATTGGTTCATCTGGCCAGTCATTTATGCACCATAATTCACCAGACAGGGCGCCTATTGATTAATGGTGCTCTCTCGTTAACTGAAAGGTCGCTAAATGAGAATAATGACAATGACGACGAGTGATTTTTCACACACGAGCAAATGTGCATTCAATGTTTGTTCTCCATCTCATCACCCTCTCCTCTGACTTATCCCTCAGTGTCAACCAGCCGATTCATCCATCTCTTCCCACCCGTCACTTCTCCGTCTGGGCTTCTTCACACTACCTCCTTCCATCCTCCTCGCTCACTTTATCCGTCTGTGCAGTTCTCCTTCAGCTTGTTAGTGGACCTTCTGTCCTTTCTTCACACACACACACCTCTTCCCCCTCCATCCCCCTCTCTCTTCAGTGTCCTACCACAGCAACAGGCACCTTGAGTAACAGAGGTAATTTGGCCCACAGCAGCGCCCGTAATTACAAGGTTAAACACTGAGAGACAACACAAAACACACAGGCTGACAGCTCTACATCAGAGAGCAAACAGAGAGATGGAGAGAGAAAGAGGGTATGGGGGTAGAGAGAGACTGGCAAAGCAAGGAAATGAAAGAGAGGTAGAGAGTGGGACAGAGTGAGGGACCCAAGAGAGAAAAGAGTACTAGAGAGAGGGAGAGAGAGATTTAATGAAGTCAGGGAGATAACCTGGCTCTCATGTACTCTTGGTTAATCAACACTGACTCTGCTTGACTGAGTGCCAGAGGGAAAACCAGCGGGGCCAGGCGCTGTAGCGTAGCCTGAGTACGCAGGGACATGATCTCCTACTGGGAAACAGGGAGCAGCAAGGGCCCCTGGCTGGGCCTGGAGCTCCACACCTTTGGGTTAATGTGTGACTCATATCAGGCTCCAGCAGTTATAGACAGACGCTAGAGTGGACAGGAGCCATTTCCACCTGTCTGGTCACCTAGCCATACCAACGCAATTTAAACAAACACTCAGGTTGTTGCATCTGCCACAAATATAGCTGCTTTTTCCAGACACCTAAGATTACCCAGTAGAGAGGGTCTCGGTCCCAAATGGCACCCTATTCTAAAAATCTTGGTTGACAGAGTCGTCCGTTCTTTTGACCAATCGATTGTTCAACATTTTTAAACGTGTATTTTTCCACATATTAAATCAAATAAAATCCAACGTTATTAGTCACATGCGCCAAATCCAACAGGTGTAGACATTACAGTGAAATGCTGAATCCAACAGGTGTCGACATTACAGTGAAATGCTGAATCCAACAGGTGTAGACATTACAGTGAAATGCTGAATCCAACAGGTGTAGACATTACAGTGAAATGCTGAATCCAACAGGTGTAGACATTACAGTGAAATGCTTACTTTACAAGCCTTTAACCAACAAGTTAAGGGCAGTTAAGAAAATAGAGTTAAGAAAATATTTACTAAATAAACTAGAGTAAAAAAACAAGAGTAACAAAATAACAATAATGAGGCTACATACAGGCCTTTACCGGTACCGAGTCAATGTGCGGGAGTACAGGTTAGTTGAGGTAATTTGTACATGTAGGCAGGATAGATAATAAACAGCAAGTAGCAGCAGTGTAAAAACAAAGGGGGGGGGGGGTCAATGCAAATAGTCCGGGTGGCCATTTTATTAAACAGCAGTCTTATGGCTTGGGGTAGAAGCTGTTAAGGAGCCTTTCGGAACTAGACTTGGTGCTCCGGAGAACAGTCGGGGGCAGCAGGGTAGCCTAGTGGTTAGAGCGTTGGACTAGTAACCGAAAGGTTGCAAGTTCGAATCCCCGAGCTGACAAGGTACAAATCTGTCGTTCTGCCCCTGAACAGGCAGTTAACCCACTGTTCCTAGGCTGTCATTGAAAATAAGAATTTGTTCTTAACTGACTAAAATAAAAAGTCTATGACTGGAGTCTTAGATTATTTTTTGGGCCTTCCTCTGACACCGCCTCGTACAGTATATAAGTCCTGAATAGCTTGGCCCCAGTGATGTACTGGGCCGTACACACTACCGTCACTACCGTCTGCCTTACGGTCGGATGCCGAGCAGTTGCATACCTGGTGGTGATGCAACCGGTCAGGATGCTCTCGAAGCTGCAGAACTGTTTGAGTATCTGGGGACCCATGCCAAATCTTTTCAGTCTCCTGAGGGGGTAAAGGTGTTGTCATGCCCTCTTCACGACTGTCTTGTTGTGGTTGGACCATTCTAGTTTGTTGGTGATGTGGACACAAAGAGACATGAAACTATCGACCCGCTCCACTACAGCCTCATCGATGTGAATTGGGGCGTGTTCAGCCCGATTTTTCCTGTAGTCCACGATCATCTTCCTTATCTTGCTCACGTTGAGGGAGAGGTTGTTGTCCTGGCACCACACTGCCAGGTGTCTGAACTCCTCCCTTTAGGCTGTCTCATCTTTGTCGGTGATCAGGCCTACCACCGGTGTGTCGTCAGTAAACTTAACGATGGTGTTGGAGTCGTGCTTGGCCACACAGTCGTGGGTGAACAGGGAATACAGGAGGGGACTAAGCACGCACCCTTGAGGGGCCCTCGTTTTGAGGATCAGCATGGCAGATGTTGTTGCCTACCCTTACCACCCGTGGGTGACCCATCAGGAAGTCCAGGATCCAGTTGCAGAGGGAGGTGTTTGGTCCCAGGGCCCTTAGCTTAGTGATGAGTTTGTGGGCACTATGGTGTTGAACACTGAGCTGTAGTCAATGAACGGCATTCTCACATAGATTCTCACACACTATGTTTGAATAAAATCAACTATACTAAAATCAGGATACTTTGCCTGATGCTTTAAGCACTGCAATTAAATATCAAGACACAAATTACTAAAGAGGGAACAAGAGATCAATATAGCTTAACGAGAAGAAAAATACCTGTCCCCGACCCTCTTCCTCCCACTGCCAGCTGACGTTCGCAGATTCTGCCATTAGGTTCCTGAAGTTGCCGGTGGTCGGCAACCTTTTCCATTTTGAGTGCCAAGTCATCGTACCATTTCTACTGATCCGCGTGCCAGTTATGATTATCATATGCACATTTTCGTGGGTTACATTTAATTTCTGATAAAGTCTTCCTATCTCAAAGTCAATGTCATGTGGTTCATCAAAATTATATCTAAATGAAAATGATACAAATCCAAAAGTAACTTCTATTGCCAAAGTGTATATAGCCTACATATAAAAACATTGCAGCCTGCAGGTAGACCACATCCTGTTAAAAATAAATATCCTATTAATCACATTGGCTATGCATGGCCTGTCTTGCAAGGAACTTGAAACATTGTATCAGCTACTAACTTGGATCCAGCCTGAAGCTCACACTAGCAAACTTGCAACGTTGCATAAAGTATGTGAACTCTTGAGAGACAGACATAGCTGTAGGATATTTGCATAAGAAGTAATAAGGTAGGTATTTTTTATGACATTTCCACCGGATCAAGCGGTGCATGACATTTTTTTCCCCTTTCATGCAGAGTGTTTATCGAAAGAGAGAGAGTACGTTTTTGGAACTGTTGTCATTCTCAATGGATGTAAAAACAGACTTTGTTTACTTGCTTTTTGAGTCGAAGAAAAAAATGCATTTGAGAAGCTCCACAGTGATGATGAGTTAAGACAATCAGAAATAGTATCAGATTCACAAATGGGTACATTTATAAGCCTACATTTGCGCGCAGGCCAGGTAGCCTAGTTCTATGCGTAATCTGGTGTGTGTGAGCACTCCAAACAAAAGACAATTAACAACTTGTAAATGGAATGAAATAAACCCAAACTTTTCCTCACAAGTGTATCCTAGGTTGTGCACTCCTACAATGACAATGGTAAAACTGCAATATTAAGAATATTTCAAATCCATCAATAGAAATAACCGTAACAAAACAAACATTGTAGATTAGAAATGATAGGAATTAGCGGTAAATGTACTCCTGGTGATACTGGTGTGGCATCCCGGCAGCCTCTGCAATGGATTAGTCAACTCAGACAGGCATCTCATGTGCCATACATGCCACTGTTCGACCAGTCGCCTAAATTAGGTCAGCCCTACCCTATTCCCTTATTTAGTGCACTACTTTTGACCAGGGCGATGGGAGGGTGAGTCTGGTCTAGCAGGATTCGAGAAAACTCTGATGTTGACGTTCCTTTATCAATCGTTTTCTTCAACTGTCCTTCAATCGTTCTCTGTTTTCTCCACTACAAAGCCCTGTCTCTCCTCAGCGAGGTGCTATATAGCTTTCTCTGGTCAGATAGCTACTGTCCTCCATGTCTGCACTCAAATACTTCTTATACACTCACACTGGAGGCCTTTGGAAAGGTTTATCTTTCTCCCTTCTTTCACTATTTCTGGCACTCCGCCCACACACACACACACACACACACACACTCCTCCGAGCACTCTAAAATATAGCAGGTTTAATGGACGTTTACTTTCTGCTCCATCCATGCATACTAATCAGTGTGCTGGCTGTGACCGGTTCTGTGGCCTGTTTTAATTGCTAGTGGTCTCCCGTGTTTAAATTCTCCTACAGCTTTAGTACAGATGGAGCAGAATATAAAGAGACTTTACATTCTGAGAGTAACCACGCATCACGGAATGTGTGTGGGTGAGTGTGTATGAGAATCTTCATACTGAAATTATTTCTGACAATCACAGCAAGCTGGGTACAATCCCACACTAGTCGAGTCGAGTGAGTGAGTGAGTGAGTGAGTGAGTGAGTGAGTGAGTGAGTGAGTGAGTGAGTGAGTGAGACAGTCAGTCAGTCAGTCAGTCAGTCAGTCAGTCAGTCAGTCAGTCAGTCAGTCAGTCAGTCAGTCAGTCAGTCAGTCAGTCTGTCTGTCTGTCTGTCTGTCTGTCTGTCTGTCTGTCTGTCAGAGAGAGAGACTCATCCCAAACCATTCGATCACTGTGAGTAGGATGTGAAGAGGCAGACTGCATACTGTAACAAGTTAGCTGAGAGAGAGAGAGACATGGAGAGAGGGGTATAAAAAAAAGAGATAGAGAGAAAGAAGGAGAAAGGGGCGAGAGAGTAGTCTAGTCTCTAATGTTTCGGAAGATTACATAAACCTTAGCCAAATACATTTAAACTACAATTAATCCTAGTAAAAATTCCCTGTCTTAGTTCAGTTAGGATCACCTATTTATTTTAAGAATGTGAAATGTCAGAATAATAGTAGAGAATGATTGATTTCAGCTTTTATTTCTTTCATCACATTCCCAGTGGGTCAGAAGTTACAATACACTCAATTAGTATTTAGAAGCATTGCCTTTAAATTGTTTAACTTGGGTCAAACGTTTTGGGTAGCCTTCCATAAGCTTCCCACAATAAGTTGGGTTGATTTTGGCCCATTCCTCCTGACAGAGCTGGTGTAACGGAGTCAGGTTTGTAGGCCTCCTTGCTCGCACACACTTTTTCAGTTCTGCCAACACATTTTATATAGGATTGAGGTCAGGGCTTTGTGATGGCCACTCCAATACCTTGATTTTGTTGTCCTTAAGCCATTTTGCTACAACTTTGGAAGTATGCTTGGGGTCATTGTCCATGTGGAAGACCAATTTGCGACCAAGCTTTAACTTCCTGACTGATATCTTGAGATGTTGCTTCAATATATCTACATAATTTCCATCCTCATGATGCCATCTATTTTGTGAAGTGCACCAGTCGCTTTTGCAGCAAAGCACCCCCACAACATGATGCTGCCACCACAGTGCTTCATGGTTGGGATGGTGTTCTTCGGCTTGCAAGCCTCTCCCTTTTCCCTCCAAACATAAAGAAGGTCATTATAGCCAAACAGTTCTATTTTTGTTTCATCAGACCAGAGGACTGAAAGTATGCTCTTTGTCCCCATGTACAGTTCCAAACCGTAGTCTGGCTTTTTTATGGTAGTAGTGGAGCTGTGGCTTCTTCCTTGCTGAGCAGCCTTTCAGGTTATGTCGATATAGGACTTGTTTTACTGTGGATATAGATACTTTTGTACCTGTTTCATCCAGCATCTTCACAAAGTCATTTGCTGTTGTTCTGGGGTTGATTTACACTTTTCGCACCAAAGTACGTTCATCTCTAGGAGACAGAACGCGTCTCCTTCCTGAGCGGTATGACGGCTGCATGGTCCCATGGTGTTTATACTTGCGTACTATTGTTTGTACAGATTTATGTGGTACCTTCAGGTGTTTGGAAATTGCTCTCAAGGATGAACCAGATTTGTGGAGGTCTACAATTGTTGTGGAGGCCTTGAAATACATCCACAGGTACAATTGACTCAAATTATGTCAATTAGCCTAATCAGATGCTTCTAAAGCCATGACATAATTTTCTGGAATTGTCCAAGCTGTTTAAAGGCACAGTCAACTTAGTGTATGTAAACTTCTGACCCACTGGAATTGTGATACAGTGAATTATAAGTGAAATAATCTGTCTGTAAACAATTGTTGGAAAAATGACTTGTGTCGTGCACAAAGTAGATGTCCTAACCGACTTGACAAACCTATAGTTAGTTAACAAGACATTTGTGGAGTGGTTGAAAAATGAGTTTTAATGACTCCAACCTAAGTGTATGTATACTTCCCGACTTCAACTGTATGTTCACTTCAGACTAACTTGTAGTCGTGTTTGGCATGTGTGAAGAGGTCCTGGTTGTCTGTCTCTGTGGTGGGCAGGTCCATGGCGGTGTCCAGCCCTGCGTTGCTCGAAATCACCCCCTGGATGCTGGAGCTGTACTGCAGCAGCCGACGCCGCAGGTCGTTATAAAGACAGAGAAGCTTTTAGGGTACTCTCCCTCTAATGCCTGCTTGAGGAAGGATGAGGCTGGATAGAGAAAGAGACGGCGAGAGAGAGAGAGAGAGAGGGGGGGTGAGAAGGAGGTCACAAAAAGAGAAGATTGAGAAGGAGGACGAGCAGGAGAGTGGAGCTGTAAAATGTCACCTTCTGTGTTTTAATGACTGCAAAGGTAAACATCTGCTTTGATGCACACTAACAGTCTTTCTGCTCCCGTGAACCAGAAACATCACATTATCCCAGAGTACCAGACTAGAGCATGGATGAAGGAATGAAACAGAAACATCACATTATCCCCGAGTACCAGACTAGAGCATGGATGAAGTGATGAGACTGAAACAGAAACATCACATTATCCCCGAGTACCAGACTAGAGCATGGATGAAGGGATGAGACTGAAACAGAAACATCACATTATCCTCGAGTACCAGACTAGAGCATGGATGAAGGGATGAGACTGAAACAGAAACATCACATTATCCCCGAGTACCAGACTAGAGCATGGATGAAGGGATGAGACTGAAACAGAAACATCACATTATCCCCGAGTACCAGACTAGAGCATGGATGAAGGGATGAGACAAACAGAAACATCACATTATCCCCGAGTACCAGACTAGAACATGGATGAAGGGATGAGACTGAAACAGAAACATCACACTATCCCCGAGTACCAGACTAGAGCATGGATGAAGGGATGAGACAAACAGAAACATCACATTATCCCCGAGTACCAGACTAGAACATGGATGAAGGGATGAGACTGAAACAAAAACATCACACTATCCCCGAGTACCAGACTAGAACATGGATGAAGGGATGAGACTGAAACAGAAACATCACATTATCCACGAGTACCAGACTAGAGCATGGATGAAGGGATGAGACTGAAACAGAAAGACTATCCTGCTTAAAAGAACAGAAAATAAACGGTGACATTTTCCTGCTCATTATTATGTTAATCCCCTGACTTTGCGAGTGATTAGTTGCTCGTTAAGGGATGATATGCAGATTGTTTTAATGTAGATTGATTTGGTGAATGCATAATATAGCGTTTTATAATGATTCATACAGGTTTGAACTGAAGTACTTTCAGGCTCTAATGAGGTCTGGAGGGAGCAGCGCAGGCAGGAGGAGAAAGGATAATGTGCATAGATAGCATTCATATACACTACTCTAATTCATATCCTCGTATACAGGAGGAGAAAGGATAATGTATAACAGCATTTGACATTCAGTATATTTATTCTAATTCTCATATTTCCATATGCTAATAGAACCATAGGTTATATTTCACCATAAGAGAAAGAATAAAGAGAAAAAAAATATTGAAATATTTGGAGGGGTGGGGGCCACTGGCACAGAGACAGACGGAGGAAGGATAGAGCCAGGGAGACAAAGACAGAGAGAGAGGGAGGAAAAAGAGATATACTGGGCCTGTGCGGATGAACTCCATATTGACCAGTGAGAGTGAATGAGGAGCATCATTACCAGGTGATAACACTGAACTGTGTTAAAGCAGGGATCAATAGACACCGATCCGTCCAAGGCAGGCTGCTGTGGGCTTTACGAACTGGTAAAGACACACACAATGATTAGTGCAACGGTGACTGGATCATAGCTCGACTGCTCTCTTTCTTTACCCTGCCAAGGGAGCACTTTGTACAGGTTGTGTTGCACACATTTTCCCTTCATATCTTTTTCATGACATCTGCTATCAGTCAATGTTCTCGAGTCTCTCACCACCAGGGAATTAGATGCAGAACTCGGCAGGAGAAAAGACAACGGCGTCTATAAGAGTTTTTAGAAACAGTTCCATATGCAATCAAAAGATCCTATAGGTAGGCAGCCCACAGGTCGCAGTGTGAAAATAGAGTTAACAGCACCACAGGAGCCAAACGCACCGCTCTTTTACTCACCTCTACATCTACTGACATTTATCCCTTCTGCTGAAATGGCACACTTACTGTAAGATAAGGAGGGGGCGGAAACGTTTCTCCGCAGTGTGTGTGGAGGGATGCTGTTGGGTTGTATCTCCACCTTATATAAGGCAGGGCCCATGGCAGGGTATAAATTAAAGGTGTGTGTGCGAGTGTGTGTGTTTATAGACCCTGTCCTGTCTGAAAGGGGGGTATATATCATCAGAGAGGTGTAATCATACCCCGCAGTGGTTGGGACGGGACAGGGACGGGCGTTTAGGCTTTATAGGAGAAGGGAAGAGTGATGGCCCCACCGTCTGTGCTGTACCACTGATACACTCACACAAACGCACGGAAATGCAGGTACAGCATTACTTGCAGGCGACGTGGCCTGAAAGAGAAAAGATGAAGAGAAATGTATGAGGGAGAGAGAGAGAGAGACTCAGAGAGAGAGAGTAAGCACACACACTGCTATTAGGGTGCATCAGCGTTACTCTGAAACAGACATGACTATGTAGCCTCACCAGCCGTTGCTCTCTGCAACTCCACTGAGAGAGTGTGTGTGACAACACTCCAAAACGTGTAGAGGATATCAGGCTGGCCATCCTGCAGTGAGAAGAGAGAAACGGGGGCCTCCCGGGTGGCGCAGTCGTTAAGGGCGCTGTACTGCAGCGCCAGCTGTGCCACCAGAGACTCTGGGTTCGCGCCCAGGCTCTGTCGCAACCGGCCGCGACCGGGAGGTCCGTGGGGCGACGCACAATTGGCCCAGCATCATCCGGGTTAGGGAGGGCTTGGCCGGTAGGGATATCCTTGACTCATCGCGCACCAGCGACTCCTGTGGCGGGCCGGGCGCAGTGCACGCTAACCAAGGTTGCCAGGTGCACAGTGTTAAGCAGTGCGGCTTGGTTGGGTTGTGTATCAGAGGACGCATGACTTTTAACCTTCGTCTCTCCCGAGCCCGTATGGGAGTTGTAGCGATGAGAGAAGATACCATGAAATTGGGGAGAAAAAGGGGTAAAAAATAATAATAATAAATAATAAAAGAGAAGAGAGACACACACACAGGGCTGTGATGAGTGCAGTCTGCACCCCACAGGCAGAAGGGCAGTAACATCATTATCTACCAGTGTGATCCTGGTAGATAATGCTGCACACATTTATCACACTGCAAATCAGCTAGAACACCACCCCCACCCCACACACAAGTGCGCGTCCACCATGCTGTGCCATAACTGTCGCCGTGGAAAACAATGACAACTCATCACCATGGTTACAAGTTATAGCTGGGCGTCTTAGGAGGTTAGTGCACTAATGAGTGTCCACTCCTCTGATGCAGAGTTAGTACACACATGAGATCAGACAAATTCCGTCTCCTTGCTTGACATCCTGATTACAGATTGATGTGTCTTTTGGCTCTGTTTAATAGATCTGTATTTCCTCATGCTGTTTGTCTGTAGAGCTGAGCTAGCCCTACACTCATACTAATGACCTGCTCTGATCTGGTCCTAAGATGACAGGAGAAAAAGTGTGTACAGTGGAACAGGACATGGTGATGATGGTGGTGATGATCTAATGGTGATGATGATTTTGATGATCTTAATGATGATGATGATCTTAATGATCTTAATGATGAT
Source organism: Oncorhynchus keta (assembly GCF_023373465.1). Taxonomy (NCBI): domain Eukaryota; kingdom Metazoa; phylum Chordata; class Actinopteri; order Salmoniformes; family Salmonidae; genus Oncorhynchus; species Oncorhynchus keta. The sequence continues at coordinate 12,424,407 of NC_068453.1, forward strand.
GATGATCTTAATGATGACGGTATGATGATCTTAATGGTCATGATGATGGTGTGATTTTAATGATGATGATGGTGATAATCTTAATGATGATGATGCTGCTGGTTATGGTGAGGATGACTGTGTTGATGAAGACGGTGATTATCTTAATGATGATTATGAAGATGATGATGATCTTAGTGGTGATGATGATGGTGATGATCTTAATGGTGGTGATGGTGATGATCTTAATGGTGATGATGGTGATGATCTTAATGGTGATGATAATGGTGATGATCTTAATGGTGATGATGATGGTGATGATCTTAATGGTGATTATTATGATCTTAATGGTGATGATGACGGTGATGATCTTAATGGTGATGATGATGGTGATGATCTTAATGGTGATTATTATGATAATATAATAATAATAATAATAATATATGCCATTTAGCAGACGCTTTTATCCAAAGCGACTTACAGTCATGTGTGCATACATTCTACGTATGGGTGGTCCCGGGAATCGAACCCACTACCCTGGCGTTACAAGCGCCATGCTCTACCAACTGAGCTACAGAAGGACCATGATCTTAATGGTGATGATCTTAATGTTGATGATGATGGTGATGATCTTAATGGTGATGATGATGGCGAGGATCTTAATGTTGACGATGGTGATGATATTAATGGTAATGATGATCTTAATGGTGATGATGATGGTTCTGATCTTAATGGTGATGATGATGTTGATGGTTATGATGATCTTAATGGTGGTGATGGTATTGATAATGATGGTGTGATGGTATTGATGATGACTGTGTGATGATCCTAATGGTGGTGGTGATAGTGGTGATGATGGTATTGATGTTGATGGTATTGTCGATGATATTAATGGTGATGATGATCTTAATGGTGGTGATGGTGGTGACGGTGTGATCTTAATGATGATGGTGATGATCTTAATGGTGATGATGCTGCTGTTTCTGGTGATGATGAATGACTGTGTTGATGAAGATGGTGATGATCTTAATGGTGATGATGACGGTGGGGATGATCTTAATGGTGATGATGACAGTGTGATGATTTTAATGGTGATGATGGTGATGATCTTAATGGCGATGATCTTATTGGTGATGGTGATGATGATAACGGTGTGATGATCTTAATGGTGATGATGGTGAGGATCTTAATGGCGATGATCTTAATGTGATGATGGTGATTATCTTAATGTGATGATGGTGATGATCTTAATGGTGATGATCTTAATGGGGATGATGATGATGATGATGATCTTACTGGTGGTAATGATGATCTTAATGGTGATGATGCTGGTGATGATCTTAATGGTGATGATGCTGCTGGTTATGGTGATGCTGATAATGACTGTGATGTTGAAGATGGTGATGATCATAATGGTGATGACGAAGATGGTGATGATTTTAATGGTGATTATGAAGATGGTGATGATCTTAATGGCGATGATGACGGTGGGGATGATCTTAATGGTGATGATGACAGTGTGATGATTTTAATGGTGATGATGGTGATGATGTTAATGGTGATGATCTTAATGTGATGATGGTGATGATCTTAATGGTGATGATCTTAATGGTGATGATCTTAATGGTGAAGATGATGATCTTACTGGTGGTGATGATGATGATCTTAATGGTGATGATGAAAATGGTGATGATGACGGTGGTGATGATCTTAATGGTGATCTTAATGTTGGTGATGAAGATGGTGATGATGATCTTAATGGTGATGATGGTGATGATCTTAAAGGTGATGATCTTAATGGTGATGATGGTTATGATCTTAATGGTGATGATGGTGATGATCTTAATGGTGATTATTATGATCTTAATGGTGATGATCTTAATGTTGATGATGATGGTGATGATCTTAATATTGATGATGATGGCAAGGATCTTAATGATGATGATGGTGATGATATTAATGGTATTGATGATCTTAATGGTGATGATGATGGTTCTGATCTTAATGGTGATGATGATGTTGATGGTTATGATGATCTTAATGGTGGTGATGGTATTGATAATGATGATGTGATGGTATTGATGATGACTGTGTGATGATCCTAATGGTGGTGGTGATAGTGGTGATGATGGTATTGATGTTGATGGTATTGACGATGATATTAATGGTGATGATGATCTTAATGGTGGTGATGGTGGTGACGGTGTGATCTTAATGATGATGGTGATGATCTTAATGGTGATGATGCTGCTGTTTCTGGTGATGATGACTGTGTTGATGAAGATGGTGATGATCTTAATGGTGATGATGACGGTGGGGATGATCTTAATGGTGATGATGACAGTGTGATGATTTTAATGGTGATGATGACAGTGTGATGATTTTAATGGTGATGATGGTGATGATCTTAATGGCGATGATCTTATTGGTGATGGTGATGATGATAACGGTGTGATGATCTTAATGGTGATGATGGTGAGGATCTTAATGGTGATGATCTTAATGTGATGATGGTGATCATCTTAATGGTGATGATCTTAATGTGATGATGGTGATTATCTTAATGTGATGATGGTGATGATCTTAATGGTGATGATCTTAATGGGGATGATGATGATGATCTTACTGGTGGTAATGATGATCTTAATGGTGATGATGCTGGTGATGATCTTAATGGTGATGATGCTGCTGGTTATGGTGATGCTGATAATGACTGTGATGTTGAAGATGGTGATGATCATAATGGTGATGACGGAGATGGTGATGATTTTAATGGTGATTATGAAGATGGTGATGATCTTAATGTGATGATGATGATCTTAATGATGATGATGATGGTGTTGATCTTAATGGCGATGATCTTAATGGTGATGATGATCTTACTGGTGGTAATGATGATCTTAATGGTGATGATGCTGGTGATGATCTTAATGGTGATGATCTTAATGGTGATGATCTTAATGTGATGATGGTGATGATCTTAATGGTGATGATCTTCATGGGGATGATGATGATCTTAATGATGATGATGATGGTGATGATCTTAATGGCGATGATCTTAATGGTGATGATGATGATGATCTTACTGGTGGTAATGATGATCTTAATGGTGATGATGCTGGTGATGATCTTAATGGTGATTACCTTAATGGTGATGCTGGTGGTGATGATCTTAATGGTGATGATGCTGCTGGTTATGGTGATGCAGATAATGACTGTGATGATGAATATGGTGATGATCATAATGGTGATGAAGATGGTGAAGGTGACGGTGGCAATGCTCTTAATGTTGATGATAATGATGATGATCTTAATGTGATGATGGTGATGATCTTAATGGTGATTATCTTAATGGTGTTGATCTTGATGGTGATCTTAATAGTGATGATCTTAATGGTGATGGTAATGATGATGATCTTAATGGTGATTATCTTAATGGTGATGATGATTATCTTGATGGTGATCTTAATAGTGGGGATCTTAATGGTGATGATCTTAATGATGATGATGATGATGTTGATGATCTTAATGGCGATGATGATCTTAATGGTTATGATGATGATCTTAATGGTGATGATGGTGATGATCTTAATGGCGGTGATGGTATTGATGTTGATGGTATTTATGATGATGATGATGATGATGATGATGATGATGATGATGATGATGATGATATTAATGGTGATGATGACAGCTGTGTGAGATGTGCTTCATTTCTAGGTAAACTGCCCCAGAGCCTAAAGACTGGATGATTTCCGCTTATCTTACAGAAACTAAAGTAAACTAGGCCTACTCTGCTTCATGTTCTACATAGTGTACTGTCCTGTGGCCTAACACAAAAAGGACACACACACACAGTCGATCAATGCTAACCTGATAATATTAAACCAACACAAAATAGACTACACTATGTCCATGTCCTCCTTCTGAACTTACACAAACAGGCATGTACACGCACCACACACACACACACACACACACACACACACACACACACACACACACACACACACACACACACACACACACACACACACACACACACACACACACACACACACACACACACACACACACACACACACAGAACTAGACCTTAATTGGAGCAAGCTGATAATAGGTTGACTGCTCCCCTGAATAGAAAAGGCCAATTATAGGACTGTGGACTTTTATAAAGAATAAAGAGAGATGGAGAGACAGATAGAGAGAGAGAGGCGGAGAGATCATGACAACGGACGGAACGAGAGGGGGACAGAAACAGAGTGAAAGGGAGGAAGGGAGAGAAAGAGAGGGATGGAGCAAATTAAAAGGGTCCATGCTCCTCTAAGAAAGAAAATTGGCACAGCAGAATCTCTTTCAGCTTGTATTAGAGAACTTAAGTCCCTGCATGCTGTTCTGCTTAACAGCCCAGCATTCTGCTGATGCCAGCAGAGTCAATAAAGCCTGGGCAGGTCTCTTCCAGGACAGGCCCAGGTAATGGACCGATCAGTATGGAGAGAGGGGAATGGGAGAGGGAGGGGATGGGAAAGAGGTTGGCAGGGGAAGGCAAAAGAGAAGAGAAGGATATTGCCAAGAGTAGATGAATAGATGTTGTGGAAGGGTGTGCTGATGACAGTCCAGGGGCAAGGACACACAGGCCTTTTACGAGGACATGACGTCTCACCTTAATGATCTCATTGATGAAGCAGACGTGAGTGACAGGGTCTCTCTTCTTCATTAGGACCTTCTGGAGGTGTTGCACCTAAACACAGAGAGATTACAGGTTAACTCTGTACTCCCTGACTAGGTACATTACTCTACTTCAGCAGGTAAAAGTGCACCTTTGCTTGGGTAAAGTATCTGTAAAGGTAAAGGCATACCTGTCCACAAGCGAGCACTGATCTGGTCCATGAGTTTCTCTAGGTTGGTCCAGAGAGCAGCTCGGAACGCTGCCGTGTTACCTGGGGCTCTGCCGGGCGCACCTGACACACACAAACAAAACTACACGGGTTAAAAAGTTACACAAGACACGAGTACCTAAACTGAAACACAACTTTCCTCAACCCCTAACGCTCACTCAGTCACCCACCACCTACCTCTGTTGTCAGCGGACTGGGTGAGTCCCTTGATATCCAAGGCGGTGGTGACGTTTGTCCTGTATGGTGGTCCGGTAGCCCTCCACCACCAACACTGATCGTCTCCCTCAGACTGCCCAGGTTACGGAACACCTGGAGGGACGTGCCCACCTGGGTCGGGTTCTACATGGGGACAGAGAGGAGACCGTCTCAGTCAGTCAACCCCAACACTGTCTAGTCTGAGACAGTCAGCCTCGGAGCACAGTGGAGTCCAATCAACCAACTAAATACACTTCAGACAGTTCTAGTAACCGGACAGACACACAGAATGGAGTGTACCTCACACTCTAGAATAACACAGAGTGAAACACACGTACAGACTGACACACACACACCTCCAAGCTCAGACGATTGATGTCACCATACGCAAGGGAGGGGCTGGTCCCCAAAAATGTGTCATTTTCAACAATTCTCCTCAGCTAACGGAAAAAAGATCAGGATACGCAAGTACTCTGACATTTTTGGGTGTGCGTCCGAGTGTGAATATGTGTGTGGGTGTGTGTGAGTAATTACTAACAGGGTTTGATAGCAGCTCTTATTAAGGAACCGGCACTCAGGACTAATCAGAGCTTTGTTCACTATCATCCAGAAACCGCTCACACCTTCCCTCCCCCCTCTCTCCAACCCCCCCCCAGTCTCTCCTTCCCCGCTCTCCTCGCTGTTGCACACGTGAAACTGAGATTGAGGTCAGACCCCAATCTTCTAGCTCCCTCCCTCTCCACCTCATTTCTCCGGCCTAACGAGTTCTTGGAAACACAGTTACAACTCTCTCCATTCCTAACTCAAGGCCATTTAGGAAACTGCCCCTAAAGTCAGCTCCAGCTGGGTCATAATCAGGAAGCCAGCGCCAGAGCTCACGGCCCAGTGAGGTGTCAGCTGGTGGATGTGATACTGTCAAGACCCTGTCATGGAGCCTCGACCCCATCCGTCTGGAAGACGTGACACTATACGTCTCGTGTCTGCAGTCCATGGATCAGTCAAATGGGGTGACACAGGTGTTGACTTAACCATGACGTCTCATGTCCAGAGCCATGATGCAGTACTTAACGCCAGAGTTTGCTGTGGATAAAAAGGACGCGTCCGTGTATGACGCACACAGAAAAACACACACTGCCACTAGCTGAATCCACTCATTTGAAAGCATGTCCACATACTTTTGAACAACAGCTGTGTTTTGATCAGTTCTTTGCATGCTTGAGCGTGCAGCGTCCTTCCGGGTCGGGTGGGTGTGCATGTATGTATGTCATGCACTACATGACCAAAAATATGTGGACACCTGCTCTTCAAACATCTCATTCCAAAATCATGGGCAATAATATGGAGTTGGTCCCCCCTTTCCTGCTATAACAGCCTCCACTCTTCTACAAAGGCTTTCCACTAGATGTTGGAACATTTCTGTAGGGACCTGCTTCCATTCAGCCACAAGAGCATTAGTGAGGCCAGGCACTGAAGTTGGGCATTAGGCCTGGCTTGCAGTGGGCGTTCCAATTCATCCCAAAGATGTTTGATGGGGTTGAGGTCAGGGCTCTGTGCTGCCCAGTCAAGTTGTCCCACACCGATCGACAAACCATTTCTGTATGGACCTCGCTTTGTGCACAGGGAACAGGAAAGGCCCTTCCCCAAACTGTTGCCAAAGTTGGAAGCACAGAATTGTCTACAACGTCATTATGCGGTTGTGTTAAGATTTCCATTCACTGGTACTAAGGGTCCTAGCCCGAACCATGAAAAACAGCCCCAGACCATTATTCCTCCTCCACCAAACTTTACAGTTTGCACTATGCATAGAGGCAGGTCGCGTTCTCCTGGCATCCACCAAACTCAGAATTGTCCGCCAGACTGCCAGGTGGACAATAAGGTCAAGCTGCTCCCACAACAGCTCAATAGGGTTGAGATCTGGTGACAGTGCTGGCCACCATTATAAACAGAATATCAGCTGACTGCTTCTTCCCTAAATAGTTCTTGCATAGTTTGGAGCTGTGCTTTGGGTCATTGCCCTGTTGTAGGAGGAAACTGGCTCCAATTAAGCGCCGTCCATAGGGTATGGCATGGTGTTGCAAAATGGAGTGATAGCAAGATCCCTTTTACCCTGTACAAATCTCCCACTTTACCAGCACCCCCAGACCATCACATTGCCTCCACCATGCTTGACAGATGGCGTCAAGCACTCCTCCAGCACCTTCATGTTTTCTGCATTTCACAAATGTTCTTCTTTGTGACCTGAAGACCTCAAACTTAGATTGGCTGTCCATAACACTTTTTCCGATCTTCATCTGTCTGTGTTCTTTTGCCCATTTTCATTTTTTCGTTTTGTTGGCCAGTCTGAGATATGGCTTTTTCTTTGCAACTTTGCCTAGAAGGCCAGCATCCCGGAGTCGCTTCTTCACTGTGGACGCTGAGACTGGTGTTTGCGGGTCTATTTATTGAAGCTGCCAGTTGAGGACTTGTGAGGCATCTGTTTCTCAAACTAGACACTCTAATGTACTTGTCCTCTTGCTCAGTTGTGTACTGGGGCCTCCCACTCCTCTTTCTATTCTGGTTAGTGCCAGTTTGAGCTGTTCTGTGAAGGGAGTAGTACACAACGTTGTACGAACTCTTCAGTTTTTGGCAAATTCTCGCATGGAATAGCCTTCATTTCTCAGAACAAGAATAGACTGACAAGTTTCAGAAGAAAGTCTTTGTTTCTGGCCATTTTGAGCCTGTAATCGAACCCACAAATGCTGATGCTGTAGATACTCAACTAGTCTAAAGGAGGCCAGTTTTATTGCTTCTTTAATCAGAACAACAGTTTTCAGCTGTGCTAACATAATTGCAAAAGGGTTTTCTAATGATCAATTAGCCTTTTAAAATTATAAACTTGGATTAGCTACGCAACGTGCCAATGGAACACAGGAGTGATGGTTGCTGATAATGGGCCTAGATATTCCATAAAAAACCTACCGTTTCCAGCTACAATAGTTATTTACAACATTAACAATGTCAACACTGTATTTCAATTTGATGTTATTTTATTGGACATAAAATGTGCTTTTCTTTAAAATAAAACAAGGACATTTCTAACTGATCCCAAACTTTAGAACGGTAGTGTATATATGCACACACACACACACACACACACTTGTCCCCAGTGTAGAAGGTACCGAGGGGGATCTTTCTCTTTCGACAAGACAAAATCAGGTTAATTCGTTTGTCTTGATTGGGCACGCACGCACGCACACACGCACACACGGAGAAGTGAGACCTTCTCTGTCGGTGGGGAGGTGAGAGGAGCCGTCTAAAAACACCACCACTCAGTCTTAACGAGCATGTGCTGGATGTGGCAGCATACACAGGCTGAGTCCCAAATGGCATCTTATTTCCTACATGGGCCCTGGTCAAAAGTAGTGCTCTATGTAGGGAGTAGGGTGCCAATTGGGACACAGCCATACAGTACAGGGGAAGAAACCACCCTTCACAGACCATTACTGTATTGTTGTCGTCAGGCAGGCAGCTGCAACACTAAGCCTAGACTATTACCCATACACCCTGTATCCTTATGGACACCATGTCAGATAACCTCATTAAACCAGGTAGGGAATGTAATATGCACAATGCTGTGTAACACAAACACCTGTCTAGGCTCTTGGCTTCCTTCACCGCTAGGCCTATACTTTGACATAAAAGTGATGCAATGACTGTGAGGCTGCTGTCATGGTTTCTGGACTTCTAATTTCAAGAGACATCCCAGTTAAATCAAATATTCTGATGTTCATTCTGACCACATGAGTGTAGCCAAGGGCATTTAAATTCACTCAGTGTTACATATTCAGCCGGCAGTGCCTGCCTCTTTACAGATGGGCTGGGTCCGCAGTACTAAAATATGCCTGCTGCTAGTGCAAGGTTTGGTGGGAACTGGATCCCACACGCTCATTGAAGACTTCCAAAAAAGGTACATCATCACACAGAAAACAACCATTTCTCATTAGAAGTGAGGAGGATAGCAGGCCATATGTGCAGGCATATTCATATTCACAGCAGGGAGAAAGGCTTATTTTGGTGATTCCAGGATTAGAAGTGTTTCTCTAGAGGAAGGTGGGCAACCATGGAGAAGAGGCTTCGCATGCTGCGTCTCTATTTCGTTTCGGAGAGAGGCATGTTTTCATGTTTGCGGTTTTGTTCTCTCTAAAATATTACGGGCATGTTTAAATGTTAGTTTTTTGGTGTGCACGCATGTGTGTGTGAGTGTGTGTGTGTGTGTGTGTGTGTGATGGTGGGCTGGGGGTTCTCTTCCTGATAGGAAGTGTAATGTTTGACTGGTATTTGAGTGAAAGCAGCTTACAGGAGCAGTAATGTGAGCAACAGAGGGCCAGCAACAGTATTAATCCTTGCAACCAGACACATACGTTCACACACATAATTCATTATACAGAATACATACCAATGACCATGACTGACTCAAACTCAGAAATGTTCCTCTTTCATGTACCTCTGCTAAAATGAATAATCGAATAAGTCATCTCTAGTGATCTCTTTTATTTTCCAGAGGATTTGAGGTCATTGGTTTAAGGCACTTCTGGGAGTAGTTACAGTGGCTTCCATGACAACCCTCTGCTTTCTACTTCATTGGTTCCGTCCTACAGACAGACACCTGTTGGCCTGAACCACTACTCACTGTGCATATGCCCTGTTAGCTTTTACCAGAGAGTGGACATTTACTCACCTCACTCACTCACTTGAAGGGTATGACAAGAAATTGGTCAAACAAAGTAAATCGCTGAGAAGAGGATGGGTGAGATGGTTTACACACATGCTGGTGGGTTATGTACCCTCTGACGTTTGCTTTCCTGTAAGTGTGTGTGTGTGTGTGTGTGTGTGTGTGTGTGTGTGTGTGTGTGTGTGTCTCTATCTCTCACGGTTTCATGACAAATGTCCAATCTGCTTTGAGGTAACAATATCAAACAACACAAGTACAAGCCTTTGACATATAAAGGGAACACTTGAGTAAATGAGGGATACAAAGTATATTGAAAGCAGGTGCTTCCAAACAGGTGTGGTTCATGAGTTAATTAAGCAATTAGCATCCCATCATGTTTCGGGTCATCTATAAAAATGCTGGGCAGGCCCAGTTGCCCATTATTTTGCCTACCATGGCTGTGTCCCCATAGAATGACAACTCCTTCATCCACAGGGCACAAGTGGTCACTGAATGGTTTTTGATGAGCATTAAAACAATGTAAACCACATGCCATGGCCGTCTCAGTTAACAGATCTCGAGCCAATTTAACACAGCATTTTCAATCACCATCAACAAAACACCAAATTATGGAATCATGGAAGAATGGTGTTGCATCCTTCCAATAGAGTTCCAGACACCTGTAGAATCTATGCCACGGTGCATTGAAGCTGTTCTGGTTTGTGGTGGTCCAACACCCTATTAAGACACGATGTTGGTGTTTCCTTTATTTTGGCAGTTACCTGTATGTTGGTGGGTTAGGTACGCTCTGATGTTTTCCTTCCTGTAGCTGTGTGTGTGTGTGTGTGTGTGTGTGTGTGTGTGTGTGTGTGTGTGTGTGTGTGTGTGTGTGTGTGTGTGGGGGGGGTTCTGGGAGTAGTTACAGCTACAGCAGCTTCCAGGTAACATCACCTGCCAGAGAGACTGAGGCAGAGTCACACATATGACAACCCTCTGCTTTCCACTTCATTGGTTCCTTCCTACAGACACCTGTTGGCCTGAACCATTACCCACTAGCCATAGCTTTTACCATAGAGTGGACATTTACACACGCATGCACACGCACACGCCGTGTATTTGTCAAACAAGCCAATCGCTGATAAGAGGATGGGTGAGACTGTTCACACACATTGGTGGGTTATGTACACTCTGATGTTTGCGTTCCCGTAAGTTTGTGTCTGTGTGTGTGTGTCTGTTTGATGACAACAGGTCCAATCTACCTCGAGGTAACAATATCAGACAACACAATAACAAGCCTATGACCTAACTTGACTCTACAGATGTCGGATTTCTTCACAAAATAGTATTTTCTAAGTTGCTGAGCGGGACATTTGTTTTAACAAAGGTTAACGAGAGGGTTAAATGCACTAAATCATTCAGGAGGAAAGGAGATAATAAAAAGGGCATGAAAGTAGAGCTTCTAAAAGAGAGATGAAGAAAATAGAGGGCTGTTAGGCAGCAGAGCCAGAATTAAGGGAGAAATACATTCGGACTTCTGCCGCGTAACCAAGGCAACCCCACAACAAACATCAGGAAGGCCTATTCAAGTCTTTTAGGGCTGGTTGTGTACATTGAACAGACAGACCCAAAACGACCAGGAGAAAGAACACACTTTTTAGGAGAGGAGGATGGGAAGGAGACAGAAGGTGGGGAAACGACAGAGGAGTGGAAAAGGTGACAAACAGTCGCATGTAGAGTGGCGTCACACGTGAGTCAATGAGAGAGGACACGTTGGAGAAGTGTAAGAAACAAAAATCACTTGGCAAGCAACCCATTTAGTGTCTATTTGGACATCACAGTATGGACTCAAAACTGCACTCTTACAGTGGGGCAAAAAAGTATTTAGTCAGCCACCAATTGTGCAAGTTCTCCCACTTAAAAAGATGAGAGAGGCCTGTAATTTTCATCATAGGTACACATCATAGGATCTGCATGGAGGAATGGGCCAAAATACCAACAACAGTGTGTGAAAACCTTGTGAAGAGTTACAGAAAACGTTTGACCTCTGTCATTGCCAACAAAGGATGTATAACAAAGTATTGTGATAAACATTTGTTATTGACCAAATACTTATTTTCCACCATAATTTGCTAATAAATTCATAAAAAATCCTACAATGTGATTTTCTGGATTTTTTTCTTCTCATTTTGTCTGTCATAGTTGAAGTGTACCTATGATGAAAATTACAGGCCTATCTCATCTTTTTAAGTGGGAGAACTTGCACTATTGGTGGCTGACTAAATACTCTTTTGCCCCACTGTAGGTAATCGGCTCATTTCTTCAAGGTTGGGAGAGATGTAATATTGTCAAATATGGATATAAAATGAAGACTACATCAATGTGCATGAAGCGCGAGCACAAACACACACACACACGCACGCGCACGCACACGCACACGCACACACACACACACACACACACACACACACACACACACACACACACACACACACACACACACACACACAGAAATAAAGAGACTAATGAATCTTTGGGGAGACGATAGCTCAGTACTGTCATATTTATGGCAGCTTAAACTTCCTGTTGTTGTTAGATGACAAACCTCTTTCCCTCTGCTAATGCTTTGAGCACGAGGTAACTTGTGTTTCCCCCAACATCACTGGCATTTAGTTTCCCTTGATTTGAAATTCAAACTAAAAAGGTCAACATTTGAATAGATGCTGAAATGCTATTCAATATTCAAGACGTGAAACAATAGCAAACGATGCCCAATAATTATCATACATTTACCACCAACCAGAGTCTTTCTGCTCGATGAACCGGAACTCAAAATAACAGGAAGTGGTCCTGTGCTGCTCAGTTGGAAGAGCATGGTGCTTGCAATGCCAGGATCGTGAGTCGATTCCCAATGTGGCCACCCATGTGAAAATGAACGCACGTATGACTGAGTTGCTTTGGATAAAACCACCTGCTGTATCGCATATATCATATACTGTATTATAGAAGGAAGAAGTGTCCGACTCAGTACATCTTCCACAAAACAAGTGTAAAGTGTTTTTTCTTGTGGATCAGTATAGATCTCCGTAGAGACAATCACCAGGTAGGCACAATGGTTTGTTCTGCTCTCTTTCCACCCAGAGCTCTAACTAGAACACATTTTAACTCGTGGGCCTAGTAATGTAAAACAGAGAGTGAAAGTGTTTTTCCAGCACAGAACACTTGTCTCCCCTCTGGTACACAGAAGGAGCAGCTTCCACATCCTGACAAATTGGTCCTCACAGAACACTGAGCAACATCAAAGCAAATTACACTGAGGAAACAATATCGCTTTGTTTCGGACAACTTGGCCCGCTGCCAGATATAGCCTGTAGCTGACAGAGTGTGTGTGTGTGTGTGGTTGTGTACAAGCATTTGAGCATGTGTGCGTTCTGCCGCGTGTGCGTGTTCTGTCGTATGTGCATGCGTGTTATGTACACGCGGAGACGGTGAGCTAAAGAGCTCATTCCGGGATGATCTCTCCTCATTTACTGACAAGCCACACTAGGAGCTTTGAACAGCTCTGCTCTGTCTCGGTCTGTATGAGGAACAATCCCAAAGACTCAACAATTAAATCATGAAGGGACTGAAGCATGTCGGTAGGAGGACGGACTCCCCAACTTTCTGAAAACTAGCGAAGAGACCACAGTATGGTAGTAAAATACCTTGGCAAAATGTTCCATAAAAAACAAAAAAGACAGTACCAAATCAGTCCTTCTGGGGCAATAGTTATAAACACATACACCACCACACTGTCTCTACTTTATGGTGCCTTAAAGGTCAGCTCACAATAATGATAATGAAACCGTCATTACCATGCCATAAATAACCAGTCAAATGAAGTGTTGTAAGGTTTATGCCGGTCCACACACGATTATCGTCACTCCCGATTTCATTGTTGTCGTTTCAGTCAGTGACCTTTTTTGAAAGACAAGGCCATACTTTTGACCAGAACTTTCCCTCGTGTGGTCTTTGTGCCTTCAAGGAATACAAGTCGGCCTAATACAGATGTGTGAGTGCATTCTCTCTCTCGAGTCCTGTCTCTAGTTAACCGATCAGCTGGGTGTAGCACCCAATCAGATTGAGGATGTTTTTTAGTTTTTTTAGTTAGTGTTCCAAACGGGACACTATGTATTTTTTTTTAACCTAAACATGCAAACACCATCAGATGGACTAAAGAGCAAGCAGTGCACGGGAATGACATTCACTCTCATGGGATGAGAGGTCAAAAATGACTAACTGAAAAGCCACACGCCCCATTATAACCACACAGAGGCATATGTCACTGTGCTTCTATGGCTACACGCACGCACGCACGCACGCACGCACACACACACACACACACACAATGCTACTGCCTACTTTGTTTGTTCATTTAGCAAACAAGACAGCTCATAATCCAATGCCGTTGTCACAGTCAGCACACCTATGTTGAATAGCATCAGATTAGCTATACAACTGGTCATTTTGCTCTCTGACCCATGACAAAATGTTTAGAGTTGCAGGTAATTAGCTTTAAAAATAACATTTTCTCTCTGGCCTCATGGCAAAATGTGTAGAATATCATGAGATTAGCTACACAACTGCAAAATGTTTCTCTTTGCCCTATGGCAAAATGTGTAGTTAATTACCCACATTGTGAAGTTAATTACCCACATTTCTGCAGACCCACCCACCAATGAATTTCTGGCTACGGTACTGCAGTGTAGGCTAATGATTTCCTAGAAAACGTCACTGAAGGATAATTTTGCTGTTAAAGGGAGATGTTAAAGCATACAGTATATGCATGGTGGCAAGACTTTCAGCCAAGTGTCTGACGGTCACTTGTCAACTGGTGAAGGATAGCGAAGACAAAGTTAAGCAAAGGTTATAGGTGTGTGTATGTGTGTCTGCCTGTCTGTGTGTGTGCGAAAGCCACGCCTCAAATGATCCCCTATTTCCAATACAGTGCTCCACTTCTTATACAGTGAATACAGTCATTTGCTATTTGCACACAGTCTTCTGAATGACAGAAACGGGAATATATCCTGGTTGTGATTGCAGGACGGGGTGTTAGGTAAGTGTTCTGTTGATCTAGCTGCAGGCCAATCAGAGCAGTGGGGTGCTGCCATTAAGAGAGGAGAACATAGAAACCCAGCTGGGATTGCACCATCACATAACAGTTCTCCTGTTCATCTCTCCATCCATCCAGAGATGACAGAGGGGAAAGGAGAGAGAGAGAGAGATGGTTGCAAAAGAAGGAGAGGATCATGGAGAGTGAGGGAGGCAGAGAAGGAACAAGAGAGCATGTGTGAAGAGAAAAGAAAAAGGAGAAAGACACAGAGTAGTGACAGCTGCTGTCACTACAGACAGCATGCGCTGGAGAATAGCACCTTTTCACACATTCTGTCTGTTCCTCTCACCTTTTCTATCCCTCCCTCCCTGCCTTGCTCTCTCACTCTCTCTCTCTCTGCATGTCCTCATGTCTCCTGTGGTTCTCATGACACACGCAGACACAGGCGGTCAGATAGACTCACACAGACACACACTCACGCCCAGGCTGAGGGGCCATCTGCTCCCGAGTCACCTCTGATCACTTCTATCCCACTCTCCATCCTTTAATTCTCCACCTATTCCCCTCTCATCGTCCCTGCGTCCTCCTCCCGTGTCTCCAGATCCTCTCATCTGCTCTCTCTCAGAGTTCAGATCAGTAAGAGACAGGTCTAGGAATGGTGCTGGTAATGGCTGGCTGACATTTCAGGACTGTGATTTTAGACCATTAACAGGCTCTGGGTTTGGATAGAAGCTCATGAAATGTCAATTTCTTGATTGTGCTAATGAACTCCAATGAGGATAAAACTGTGTCTACAGGTACAACGGGAGAGGGCTGCAAGCACATTTCTTCCTGTTGTGCTGACAGTGTACTTGTTTCTGCCTTTTAATACAGAGGTTTCATACCAGTTCCCAGTGTAACCACAGCAGAAAGACAGTTAAGGTGCAAACCAGCGTGAAACTAGCTTTCATCTTCTCGGTTTCTGGTGATTATATAACAGCTATAAATAAGTCGAGTACTGCCGCTGAGACACAGGCAACTAAATAGACACATAATAATAAATATGTTTGAGGGAGAGAATTGGAGGGGGGACTGAACATGAACGCTTCTTCCAACCTATTCCCCCCCCATCTTTACCCACGGCAACAGAAGCAGAATAGCACCTTTTTTGTTGTTGTATTATCTGAGTGAGCTAAGTGAGAGAAACAAGTTGACACTGATTTCCTTCAGGTTTAGCTGGAGGGATACACAGTCAGCGCCCATTTGTAGCATCAGACAACGACACTTCAGTAACATCAGAATGGATTTAGATTAGGTCTATTCAACTGGGCCTCCAGGACCACAGCTCTGCTGTTGTTCAACTGGCCCCTGATTCAGCCCTGGGGACACCAGGTGAGTGGGCCTCTCTGGGCAATCAATGATAATACATCTGTGGGGATTTAACGATGATGCATCTATATAATAGCATCTAGTATGATTAGGTTCTGATCTAGACAACACACTACTAAAAGCGTAGGTAGGTAGTCATGTGTGTGTGTGTGTGTGTGTGGGAGTTATATTTCAAAAGGAATTGAACTCTGGGTCTGTATTTCCCTGTTCCTCAAATGAGACTCAGCGTGGTGGTGTTCGTGCCAGGAGTCATGCGCACACACACACGCACACACACACACACACACACACACACACACACACACACACACACACACACACACACACACACACACACACACACACACACACACACACACACACAAACAAACTAATGAAGGGGAATTACAACCTACACAGATGCATGTTAACATGGTAAAAATGTATGACCTGGACGGTGCACATTGGTAGCCTTGGGGAGATTCGCTCTAATGAAGGAGAGGTGGTCCCTTACAGAGACCTGAGATACCGTGCATAGCCTCAACCTACACACAGACACACTTCTATCTTTATCACAGTGGGCCGAACAGAACTTGGCCCATTACAGACTACGGAGAACAGACAGAGGCCCAGATTGTCCTGTTATGTTCTCACCTGGGCTTTACAGGCACAGTTCTTTATTATGGTCAAAATCATTCCATTCTGGTCCCCGGGTGAGACTGAGCAGACGGCCTATAAGCATCCCCCTAATCTCTTCTCTCCTGACCTCCTCTCACCCCCCCGAGTCTCTGAAACAGGACACCGTCCCCCTGAGAATACAGCTTTCTGGGTCACGATGACAACGGACAGGATTTACACACTCTGCTCTGTGTGTGTGTGTGTGTGTGTGTGTGTGTGTGTGTGTGTGTGTGTGTGTGTGTGTGTGTGTGTGTGTGTGTGTGTGTGTGTGTGTGTGTGTGTGTGTGTGTGTGTGTGTGTGTGTGTGTGTGTGTGTGTGTGTGTGTAGGTAGCGAGACACACTACAGTTAAGAGGAACAGAGGAGTTTGTAATGAATAAGAAACTCACTTCAGACTAAAGATGAGGAGATTTAGCATTTAAAACTCTCTCTACCTCCATCTCTCCCACACTCGCGCTCACTTTCTCGCTGCCCGTCTCTCTCTCCCACTCTTGTCTGAGCTGCAGCTTTGAGAAGTCTGTCTGCCTGCCTGTCTGCTGTACTGCATAAGTGAATATCTCAGAGGGAGAGAGAGACCTGCTGCCTGTCTGATAGCAATCTGACCTTGACACGTTCACCTTGAATCCCCCTCTCAAAATAACCCTCCACCCTCCTCTGTCAGCTACCCTTCCCTCTTCTCTGGTGAATAACAAGTAGAGCACTTTACTACATTCTCAACATCAAACCATAATAATGCTTGATGAATTAAACAAATTACCATGTGCGGGGAGAATGTAACAGTACAAAGAAAAAAAACTGGAAGCAGAGTTTGACTGTTTCAAGGGCACCCACGCACTGCACTCAGGACAGACAGACAGACAGACAGACAGACAGACAGACAGACAGACAGACAGACAGACAGACAGACAGACAGACAGACAGACAGACAGACAGACAGACAGACAGACAGACAGACAGACAGACAGACAGACAGACAGACAGACAGACAGACAGACAGACAGACAGACAGACAGACAGACAGACAGACAGACAGACAGACAGACAGACTACTCCTTCAGAATAATACCTCTGTAGAACTATATCAGTCACCGACACACAGGTACAGGTACTCAAGCAGTTGGAGGTGGCTGTTCTCCATTCCTGTCAGCATCGGTCTACTGTGACCGCTATATAGTGCACTACTGTTGACCATATATAGGGAATAGGGTGACATTTGGAACGTAGCCTTAGTCTTCTATCTAAGCTGCTTTGATAAGAACCAGGGACTGTGCAACATAGCGTGCCACAGTGATGCTCTGACCATGCAGACACACATCTATGTGCCTCACTCTCAAATTGCCAAGCCAGGCCTGAAATTGCAGGAGAAGTCGATATAAATATTAGATGATTTATTAAGCAGTAGAAACAAAAAGACAAACAAAGTCCTTGAGGGTTTGACTATTCTCAAGAGGAGTTTCACCTCTAGTATAGGCAGGACGGAGGAAGGATTGGTGGGATGGATGGGTGGAGGATGAAAAATGAAAGGAACAAGAGAATAGTGTTTTTATGGGTAGGACGAAACAAAAGAGGGCAATAATTGGAGGACTATAAATAAATGTCTCATAAAATGTTTACACACACAGGTGAGAGGCCACAAGGAATCATGATAGGACTGGAAAAGTTTCCCTGGATTTCAGAGCATCCGGCAATAGGAGTCAAGTTTGTTTGACCTTGCAACACGATCACATTCCAGGTCACGATGTAAAAACATTTTTACGTAATAAATCATTTTGAAAGTAACCCTCCAAAAAGTTACCTTTTTCATTTCTATATGTACTAGAAAGTAACCTTTTTCATTTCTATATGTACTAGAAAGTAACCTTTTTCATTTCTATATGTACTAGAAAGTAACCTTTTTCATTTCTATATGTACTAGAAAGTAACCTTTTTCATTTCTATATGTACTAGAAAGTAACCTTTTTCACTTCTATATGTACTAGAAAGTAACCTTTTTCATTTCTATATGTACTACAAAGTAACCTTTTTCATATGTACTACAAAGTAACCTTTTTCATTTCTATATGTACTAGAAAGTAACCTTTTTCATTTCTATATAGAAAGCTAGAAAGCTAAGTGTTTGTTTCTTGGGCTTCAGGAATGTGACTGAAAGAAAGTGCCACAGGTCTTGAAAAATAAAACAATTCGACTGATTGAAAGTATAAGGGGGATATCGACTAACAAACCCTGTGGTCAAGGCTAGGACGGAACCAGTGGAATGAGTGGAACTTACTCAGGTGTTCAAAAGCTCTTATCAGACCGAGAGCCTAATTGTTCTTATGTAGTTATTTTTTTGGAGTTTCAGTTTAGAAAACTATCTATTTGCAGAAGTGACAGTTACAGGGATGATAAAAACAGCTTGGTTGCCGTAGCAACGTCAGGGAAACTGTGCAGAAGGGAGGGGTGCATCAAATACAGCAGATCTGTCGCATCTTTAATTGAGCCTCTCATTCTCCTTCATTTCCGGCTACAACACGTTATGGAAAGAGATTAATTGTATAGGAAGCTCTGGGGACAGGTCTTCAGGATACTTGACAACCAATAAATTGCCAGATGCAAACAGATGATCATATTTAGCGGACAACAGTTCTTGAGGGCTTGAACAGAAAGGGAAAGGGGGATACCTAGTCAGTTGTACAACTGAATGCCTTCAACTGAAACGTGTCTTCCACATTTAACCCAAACCCCCTGAATCTGCCTTAATCGACATCCACGTCTTCGGCGCCCGGGGAACAGTGGATTAACTGCCTTGCTCAGGGGCAGAACAACAGATTTTCACCTTGTCAGCTCGGAGATTCAATCCAGCAACCTTCTGGTTAGTGGCCCAAAGCTCTAACCACTAAAAAGAGGTTAGTGATCTTCGTTCTTACTGGTGAACTGGTGTTTGAGTTGTGTTGTTGCAATATCAACAGACCCTGATCTCTGGTGTATCTTTGTATGCATCAAAATGAGTTTAAATTTGTGAAGCGCAATAGACATATAATGCACAATGTCTCAGGAAAGACCGTCTGGGTTGGCAATACTCAGTATAGTATGGACCTACAGGCCCCGGTGAAAACATTTGCACACAAAAAAAAATTGACTTCAGGAGACCAGGGGAGTCTAAATTAGATTTAGGCCTAATTTAAATTAGGCCAAATTTAAAAATATATTTAGACCAAATTTAATTTGGATTCAGGCCTAAATTATTTTACCTTGAATATTGCAGCACATTTGTGTATACTAGCCAGACAAAACCCGCTGAGTTCAACAATAGTGGCAGAATGTATCCTCAAGCCTACTACTTTCTTCTTCATTGTTAGGCTGATGTGTAATTTTCATAAAATGTTTATAAATAGCACATACATCGCAGATAGTACACTGCATAATGAAACAATCCCTTGTGAGTTGGTGTTTTGAGGCTGGACTGACTATTATTGGCATTGATGCAGAGAAACTGCACTACGCCAGTGTTCCAGGTACGATATACATACAGGGCTGAGGCCAATCGAGGTCGGACCAGGCGAGGACAGTGTTATTTTAGCTGCCGAGCGGTGCTGTGAGGGTCAGTATCAGATATGTATTACATTCAGAGCCTTGACCGACTGCAGGGCGTGTTTCCCCGATAGCCGTACGGGGGGTGGACCCTGGCCTCCAACTCAACTCTAATATACTCTAATATAATGTGAGTTTCCTGCCAATCATTTTTTATTAATAGTTCTGTGGCCAACCTGCTCGCTGGGGTATGGTTTGACAAATTACACTTAACCTTGGAGAACTCCTAACATTTCCAGTAATACATTTTTAATAGAAGGTTAATATTGATTCAACTCTGTTGAAAAAACATTCTCTCCAGTATCCATTCGGTGAATCTAAAAGTAGATTTTAAATCTGAAACTGTACACTGACCAACAGAATGAGAGAGAGAGAGAAAATAACATAATTCTTTAACCAGGGGCGGGGCCTTCGCCAGGGTTTCAATCTGAGCCCTGCACTCTTCAATATTTACACCAACGAATTGTCCACTATTCTAGAAAATCCTCAGGCCCTGGTGTTACCCTCCAGAATTCAGAGGTTAAATGCCTGTCTTCGCAGATGACCTATGCCTGCTGTCACCCACAGCACCTTGCCTACAGCAGAGCCTAGACCTGCTAGAGCAGTACTGCCAGACCTGGGGCCCTGGCAGTAAAAACAATAATGATTTTCCAGAGAAGATCCAGATCTCAGGGAATTAAACCAAAGTTCTCAATTGGTGCAAAATATATAGAGTACTGCACACACTACAATTACTTAGGTTTAAAAATAAGCTCAACTGGACACCTTAATGATGCAGTGAATGAACTGAGGGAGAAAGCACGCAGGGCATTCTACGCCATTAAAAAACTAATTCAAATTGAAATACCTATTAAAATTGTGTCATTGAACCAATTGCACTGAACCAATTGCTCTTCATGGCAGTGCAAGACAATATTTCACCAAATGGGACAAACCCCCATTGAAACCCTGCATGAAGAGTTATGTAAGATTCTCCTACATGTCCAGAGGAAAACTACAAACAATGCATGCAGGGCAGAATTAGGCCAATATCCACTAATAATAAAAACTCAAAAAAGAGCAATGAAGTTTTGGAAACTTCTCAAATACAGTGACCCCCTCTCATATCATTTACCAAGCCCTGCAATGACAAGAGCTGAGCAAAAAAAAAAAATCTAAAATAAATAAAGAGTCCCATCATCCAGCTGTTCCTGGGGCTGAGTTCACAAACCTGTTCTACTAACACACTGAAGGATCAGGACCAGAACAACCAATCAATCAGAATAAACCAAATTACAACACAGTCCAAAAAAAATGATATTGCAGTGCTATCTGGCCCAAAATGCAGTGCTATCTGGCCCAAAATGCAGTGCTATCTGGCCCTAGCTCGACAGTACACCGTGGCTAACTATTTGACCATGGTTACTGATCAAAACCTTAGAAAAACCTTGACAAAGTACAGGCTCAGTGAGCACAGCCTTTCCAATACAGGGAGTCAGGTTTTCCTGTGTCTACCCTTCTCAATGGCAAGGCTGGGCTCACTGAGCCTGTACTTTGTCAAGGTTTCTCTAAGGTGTGAAACCACTACACCACAGCAGAACCTGAGACAGAGCTGCATTTCCTGACAAAATGTCAAAAATACATTTTAAACCCTTATTCAAGGTTTCAAAGACCTCTCTGATGGGGGAGGATGCAGAGAGCTGTGGGTTGGCAGCGCATTACATTGCTGCCTGCCATAAGATGAGGGACAGTGTCTGACAGACCAACCAAACTGCACATGTCCTCTATATTGCTATTGTTAAATAGTTATTTTGACCCTTGGTGATTGTTGTTACTGTTGTCCCGTTGACAATATTGATTATTATTATTTTAATACTGTATATATCCAAAGTAAGCTTTGGCAAAATGTACAGTGTTATGTCACGTCAATAAAGCTAATTTAATTAATTGAATTGAAATTGAGAGAGAGTGAGAGAGGTGGGGGAGTAGAGCAAAACAGAGGGGGAAGAGAGAAAGAGATAGAGAAAGTTTGAGGGGGAAGAGATAGAGGGGGGGAGGTATAGAGAACAGGAAGAGTGGTAGAGAGAAAGAGAGGGTGAAGAGAGGCAGAGGGGGTAGAGTGAAAAATAGAGATAGAGGGGTAGAGAAGTAGAGGTAGAGAGAGGGGGTAGAGAAGTAGAGGGCGAGAGGGGGAAGAGAGGCAGAGGGGGTAGAGTGAAAGATAGAGAGGGGGGTAGAGAAGTAGAGGTAGAGAGAGGGGGTAGAGTGAGAGATAGAGAGAGGGGGTAGAGAATTAGAGGTAGAGAGAGGGGGGATTGAGAGAGAGAGATATAGATAGGGGGTAGAGAATTAGAGGTAGAGAGGGGGTAGAGTGAGGGGGTATAGAAGTAGAGTGAGAGAGAGGGGGGATTGAGAGTGGGAGAGAGGGGGGATTGAGAGAGAGAAAGAGGAGGAGATTGAGCAAGAGAGGGGAAGAGAGAGAGATGGAGGGGAAGAGAGAGAGAGAGAGAGAGAGAGAGAGAGACAGAGAGAGAGAGAGACAGAGAGAGAGAGAGAGAGAGAGAGAGAGAGAGAGAGAGAGAGAGAGAGGAAGATGGGGGAGATAGAGAGAGGTAGAGGTAGATCAGTGATGACCATCTGGTCCTCACAGTGAGTGTGCTACAGGCCAAGGCATCTCAGTGGGAGTCGTCACTGGAACTCAGCGTCAGCTGGGCCACACCGGGTCATATAATACCCAACGGAAACCCATCTTGAGCCTGCTTGTTTAAGGCTACAGTGAATTCTCGTTTTGGCCAAATGGCAAAAAATATGTGGAAACTATTTAGCATTTTCTTTGTAGACTAATCCGGACACTTAAAAGAAATCACACTGTGCCCTCAGACGAACAATCAAACAAGCAAAGCGTCAATACAGGATTAGGCTTGAATCCTACTACACCGGCACTGACGCTCGCCGGAAGTGGCAGGGCTTGAAAACGATTACGGACAACAAAGGGAAACCCAGGCACGAGCTGCCTAGTGAAGCAAGCCTACCAGACAAGCTAAATGGCTTTTATGCTCGCTTTGAGGCAAGCAACACTGAAGCATGCACGAGAGCACCAGCTGTTCTAGATGACTGTGTGATAACGCTCTTGGTAGCCGATGTGAACAAAACCTTTAAACAAGTCAACATTCAAAGTCGCTGGGCCAGACGGATTACCAGGACGTGTACTCAAAGCATGCGCGGACAAACTGTCAAGTGTCTTCACTGACATTTTCAACCTTTCCCTGGCCGCATGTAATACCTACATGTTTCAAGCAGACCACCATAGTCCCTGTGCCCAAGGAAGCAAAGATAACCTGCCTAAATTATTACCGCACCGTGGCACTCACGTCGGTAGCCATGAAGTGCATTAAAAGGGTGGTCATGGCTTACATCAACAGCATCCTCCCGGGAACCCTGGACCCACTCCAATACGCATACCGCCCCAACAGATCCACAGATGAAGCAATCCTCAATCACACCCAACACTGCCCTTTCTCACCTGGACAAAAGGAACACTTATGTGAGAATGCTGTTCATTGACTACAGATCAGCGTTCAACACCATAGTGCCCACAAAGCTCATCAATAAGCTAAGGACTCTGGGACTAAACACCTCCCTCTGCAACTGGATCTTGGACTTCCTGACGGGCCGCCCCCCAAGTGGTAAGAGTAGGCAACAACACGTCCGCCATGCTGATCCTTAACACTGGGGCCCCTCAGAGGGGTGTGTACTCACGACTACGTGGCCAAACACGACTCCAACACCATCATTAAGTTTGCTGGCGACACAACAGTGGGGGGAAGAGCCAGACTGATCACCGACAATGATGAGACAGGGTATAGGGAGGAGGTCAGAGAACTGGCAGTGAGGACAACAACCTCTCCCTCAATGTGAGCAAGACAAAAGGAGCTGATCGTGAACTACAGGAAAAGACATGCTAAACAGGCACCCATTAACATTGATGGCCTGTAGTGGAGTGGGTCGAGAAATTCTAATTCCTTGGTTGTCACATCACCAACGAACTATCATGGTACAAACATACAAAGACAGTTGTGAAGAGGGCACGACAACACCTTTCCCCCCTCAGGAGACTGAAAAGATTTGGCATGGGTCCCCATATCCTCAAATGGTTCTACAGCTGCACCATCGAGAGCACTGGTTGTATCATCGCCTGGTATGGCAACTGCTCGGCATCTGACTGTAAGGCGCTACAGAGGGTAATGCATACAGCCCAGTACATCATTGGGGCCAAGCTTCCTGCCATCCAGGACCTACATAATAGGCGATGTCAGAGGAAAGCCCATAAAATTGTCAGAGACTCCAGTCACCCAAGTCATAGACTGCTCTCTCTGCTACCGCACGACAAGCGATACCGGAGCACCAAGTCTAGGATTGGACTTGTTGAGGACCAAAAGGCTCCTCAACAGCTTCTACCCCCAAGCCATAAGACTGCTGAACAATTAATCAAATCGCCACCGGACAATTTACATTGAACCCCCTCCCTTTTTGTACACTGCTGCTACTCGCTGTTTATTATCTATTTAGTCACTTTACCCCTACCTACATGTACAGATTACCTCAACTAACATGTAGCCCCGCACACTGACTCGGTACTGGTGCCCCCTGTATACAGCCTCGTTACTTTTATTCTTACTTTTTATTTTAATCTACTTGGTAAATATTTTGTTAACTTTTCTTGAACTGCACTGTTGGTTAAGGGTTTGTAAGTAAGCATTTCACGATAAAGTCTACACTTGTTGTATTCAGACAGATCCACCCCCTGCTCCAGTAGTCTCCTGGCCTGGTTCTCCACCTCCAGTCTGGCTCTGCTAATCAGACAGATCCACCCCCTGCTCCAGTAGTCTCCTGGCCTGGTTCTCCACCTCCAGTCTGGCTCTGCTGATCAGACAGATCCACCCCCTGCTCCAGTAGTCTCCTGGCCTGGTTCTCCACCTCCAGTCTGGCTCTGCTGATCAGACAGATCCACCCCCTGCTCCAGTAGTCTCCTGGCCTGGTTCTCCACCTCCAGTCTGGCTCTGCTGATCAGACAGATCCACCCCCTGCTCCAGTAGTCTCCTGGCCTGGTTCTCCACCTCCAGTCTGGCTCTGCTGATCAGACAGATCCACCCCCTGCTCCAGTAGTCTCCTGGCCTGGTTCTCCACCTCCAGTCTGGCTCTGCTGATCAGACAGATCAACCCCCTGCTCCAGTAGTCTCCTGGCCTGGTTCTCCACCTCCACTCTGGCTCTGCTGATCAGACAGATCCACCCCCTGCTCCAGTAGTCTCCTGGCCTGGTTCTCCACCTCCAGTCTGGCTCTGCTGATCAGACAGATCCACCCCCTGCTCCAGTAGTCTCCTGGCCTGGTTCTCCACCTCCAGTCTGGCTCTGCTGATCAGACAGCTCCACCCCCTGCTCCAGTAGTCTCCTGGCCTGGTTCTCCACCTCCAGTCTGGCTCTGCTGATCAGACAGATCCACCCCCTGGGACAGGTAGTCTGCAGAGGAGAACAGGGTGTTAGAGGGTGGGTGGGTGTGTGTGTGTGTGCGCGCGCGCATGCATATGTACACCTTCAGACATTTGCCTGAGATCTAGAAAAACACCCTCCGACATTTGACAATATGACATTCAGCGTGATTTATTGTTCATTTCGATAGAAAACCACAGCCTCCTTAAATACAGTCCTCTACAGTATTGATTTGAGAAGAGAGGAAGCGAGAGGAGAGTGAAAGTAAAGGGGAAAACACGACAGGAAGAAGCACACAGCTGTTTACATCGAAAACAGGTGGAACTGCAGTCAATAGGAAAAGTAGCAGTACATGAGGACTTTTAAACACGCGTGTGTATATTAGTGTGTGTGTGTGTGTGTGTGTGTGTCAGCCAGATGTTCTATGCAGATGAGTTGATCCAATTAACCCCTCAGTAACATTCATGAAGACTCATTAAGACCACACAAACACCTTCATTCCCTTCTACAACCCATTGTGTTAAAAAACAATATACAGTTGTATCTTTCAAAACCCCGCTACAAAAGTTCATGTGAACCAGCGACAAAGGTGGGGAAAGCTTATGCTACCATTTCAGTCCAAAAGGAGAGAGCAGGCAGGCAGATATAAAAGCTATTTCAGGTGTTATTAATTGTCTGTTTGTCTAGATTCCATGCTCTGCGCTGAGCGCTGTGCTCCCCAGTGTGAGAAGTCAGTTAGCAGACTGGCCAGGGAGAAGAGATTGGACAGCAGAATATCTAATCCAAAGACAATCCACTCACAGACACAACTAACATACAAATCCATAGTATGCCAGGCCCTGTGTGTGTGTGTGTGTGTGTGTGCGCGCATGTGTTTCATGAAAGAAGTGTGTGTGGGGCAGCCCCCAGGGCCAGCCCTAGGCATAAGCGTCATAGGCGGTTGACCACCCCCAAAAAATAAGTATATATTATTACATTTGGGGGGGGGGGACTAAGTCAGGGTTTCATCGTACTGTCGAGCGTTAGAATAGAATACACAAGGTGCAATTTCGAAATTTGGTTGTGCATCAGTGATTTCCATCTTGTTATGTCAGTCACTCAATTAGCTGGGTAGACTAACTTACCAACAGAGTCATTTATTTTGGTACTGTCCAAATGCAGCTTGTTTTTGGTCACAGGTCCAGGAATGGCTGAAGAATTGCAACATTTACCTAGAGCTAACTCTGCAGATAGCACTACTGGGTGATCTGAAAAGTGATAGTCAATTGATCAATAACCTAAAAATACTTTTACAAAACATTTTACAATCTGTAGAAACTACGAGAATAGGAAGATTGCAAACTTTTGTGAAACATCACAGCACTGTTGGAAAATACATGGCAAATATGAATCCAATATGGATGGTGTTAAGAGGTAGATGGGAGGGGTTGAATGGAGCTGAAGGTTGGGACCAATAACAACAAGATAACTCATGTATAATTTACTGAGTATACACGTTAAGAACTTTTGTGAAACAGCACAAATAAAAATATATGGTAAATAGATATAAAACTGAATGGACATCAGAAATAGATGGGAGAGGTTGAGGGTAGAAGAAGGACAGGCGTAAAAACAAACTAAATATAGATTGCGTCCTTAAAATGTATATAGTATGTATAAGCTGGAAGTAGAAACCTAAGTGTTGTTCATGAGTTTACTCCAATTAGGGGAGGGGTGGAAGGGTTAGGAGAAAATAATAAAGGAACACATATTTTAAAAAGATATACGTGTATTTATATGTATGCATACTTATGTACAGTACCAGTCAAAAGTTTGGACACACCTACTCATTCAAGGGTTTTTCCTTATTTTTCCTATTTTCTACAATGTAGAATAATAGTGAAGACATCAAACGATGAAATAACACATATGGAATGTAGTACCAAAAGTGTACTTTATATATTTGAGATTCTTCAAAGTAGCCACACTTTGCCTTGACGACAGCGTTGCACACTCTTGGCATTTTCTCAACCAGCTTCATGAGGTAGTCACCTGGAATGCATTTCAATTAACAGGTTTTCTTTGTTAAAAAATTATTTTGTGGAATTTCTTTCCTTCTTAATACGTTTGAGCCAATCAGTTGGGTTGTGACAAGGTAGGGGTGGTATACAGAAGATGGCCCTATTTGGTAAAAGACCGAGTCCATATTATGGCAAGAACAGCTCAAATAAGCAAAGACAAATGACAGTCCATCATTACTTTAAGACATGAAGGTCAGTCAAAACGGGACATTTCTATAACTTTTAAAGTTTCTTCAAGTGCAGTCGCAAAACCCATCAAGCACTATGATGCAGTTAAAGTTACCTCTGCTGCAGAGGATCATTCATTAGAGTTACCAGCCCCAGAAATTGCAGCCCAAATGCATGCTTCACAGAGTTCAAGTAACAGACACATCTCAACATCAACTGTTCAGAGGAGACTGCGTGAATCAGGCCTTCATGGTCGAATTGCTGCAAAGAAACCACTACTAAAGGACACCAATAATAATAAGTGACTTGCTTGGGCCAAGAAACATGAGCAATGGACAATAGACCGGTGTAAATCTGTCCTTTTGTCTGGAGTCCAAATTGGAGATTTTTGGTTCCAATCGCCGTGTCTTTGTGAGACGTGGTGTGGGTGAACGGATGAGCTCCACATGTGTATTTCCCACCATAAAGCATGGAGGAGGAGGTGTTATGGTGTGGGGTGCTTTGCTGGTGACACTGTGATTTATTTAGAATTCAAGGCACACTTAACCAACATGGCTACCACAGCATTCTACAGCGATATGTCATCCCATCTGGTTTTGGCTTAGTGGGACTATCATTTGTTTTTCAACAGGACAATGACCCAACACACCTCCAGGCTGTGTAAGGGCTATTTTACCAAGAAGGAGAGTGATGGAATGCTGCATCAGATGACCTGGCCTCCACAATCTCCCAACCTTAACCAAATTGAGAAGGTTTGGGATGAGTCGGTGTCACGCCCTGGCCTTAGTATTTTGTGTTTTCTTTATTATTTGTGGTTAGGCTAGGGTGTGACATGGGTGATTATGTGTTGTCTTGTCTAGGGGTTTTGTAGATTGATGGGGTTGTGTTCAGTGTAGTATTCTAGGTAAGTCTATGGTTGTCTAGAGTGGTTCTCAATCAGAGGCAGGTGTTTATCGTTGTCTCTGATTGGGAACCATATTTAGGCAGCCATATTCTTTGGGTATTTTGTGGGTAATTGTTTCCTGTCTCTGTGTTTTGCACCAGTTAGGACTGTTTCGGTTTTCCCACGTTTTTGTATATGTATATTGTTCAAGTTATCATCTTTATTAAAGATCCTCCTCTCCTTCCCAGGACTGCAAAGTGAAAGAAAAGCAGCCAACAAGTGCTCAGCTTATGGGAACTCTTGTGTCATGCACAAAGTAGATGTCCTAACCAACTTGCCAAAACTGTAGTTTGTTAACAAGACATTTGTGGAGTGGTTGAAAAACAAGTTTTAATGACTCCAACCTAAATGTATGTAAACTTCTGACTTCAACTGTATATATATGTATATATATATACACACACACACACACTTTTTTTAGGGGGTAGATCAGCTTTAATATTGCAGATAGATTGTATTTACATTTACATTTAAGTAATTTAGCAGACGCTCTTATCCAGAGCGACTTACAAATTGGTGCATTCACCTTATGACATCCAGTGGAACAGCCACTTTACAATAGTGCATCTAAATCTTTTAAGGGGGGGGTGGGGGTGAGAAGGATTACTTTATCCTATCCTAGGTATTCCTTAAAGAGGTGGGGTTTCAGGTGTCTCCGGAAGGTGGTGATTGACTCCGCTGTCCTGGCGTCGTGAGGGAGTTTGTTCCACCATTGGGGGCCAGAGCAGCGAACAGTTTTGGCTGGGCTGAGCGGGAACTGTACTTCCTCAGTGGTAGGGAGGCGAGCAGGCCAGAGGTGGATGAACGCAGTGCCCTTGTTTGGGTGTAGGGCCTGATCAGAGCCTGGAGGTACTGAGGTGCCGTTCCCCTCACAGCTCCGTAGGCAAGCACCATGGTCTTGTAGCGGATGCGAGCTTCAACTGGAAGCCAGTGGAGAGAGCGGAGGAGCGGGGTGACGTGAGAGAACTTGGGAAGGTTGAAAACCAGACGGGCTGCGATGTTCTGGATGAGTTGTAGGGGTTTAATGGCACAGGCAGGGAGCCCAGCCAACAGCGAGTTGCAGTAATCCAGACGGGAGATGACAAGTGCCTGGATTAGGACCTGCACCGCTTCCTGTGTGAGGCAGGGTCGTACTCTGTGGATGTTGTAGAGCATGAACCTACAGGAACGGGCCACCGCCTTGATGTTAGTTGAGAACGACAGGGTGTTGTCCAGGATCACGCCAAGGTTCTTAGCGCTCTGGGAGGAGGACACAATGGAATTGTCAACCGTGATGGCGAGATCATGGAACAGGCAGTCCTTCCCCGGGAGGAAGAGCAGCTCCGTCTTGCCGAGGTTCAGCTTGAGGTGGTGATCCGTCATCCACACTGATATGTCTGCCAGACATGCAGAGATGCGATTCGCCACCTGGTCATCAGAAGGGGGAAAGGAGAAGATTAATTGTGTGTCGTCTGCATAGCAATGATAGGAGAGATGTATCTTCCATCAATGTAATTGTCAGAATCACTTCCAATCCCCCATATATTGTTTTGTAAATATATATACAGTACCAGTCAAAAGTTTGGACACACTTACTCATTCCAGTTAATTTTTTATTTTGACTACTTTCTACATTGTAGAATAATAGTGAAGACATCTAAACTATGAAATAACACATCTGGAATCATGTAGTAACCCAAAAAACAAAGTGTGAAACAAATCCTATGCCTTGATGACAGCTTTGCACACTCTTGGCATTCTCTCAACCAGCTTCTTGAGGTATTCACCTGAAATGTATTTCAATTAACAGGTGTGCCTTGTTAAATGCTAATTTGTGGAATTGAATTCCTTCTTAATGCGTTTGAGCCGATCAGTTGTGTTGAGACAAGGTAGGGGTGGTATACAGAAGATGGCCCTATTTGGTAAAAGATAGCCCATATTATGGCAAGAACAGCTCAAATAAGCAAAGAGAAACAACAGTCCATCATTACTTTAAGACATGAAGGTCATTCAATCTGGGAAATGTCAAGAACTTTGAACGTTTCTTCAAGTGCATTCGCAAAAACCATCAAGCGCTATGATGAAACTGGCTCTGATGAGGACCGCCACAGGGAGGGGGGCGCACCTTCCAGGCAAAACATTTCCGTACCCCAAATAAAATGGGGGCTTAGGGCCCACAAACGGCTATGGCCCAGGTAGGCTAAGGGATTTCTAATTTGTTGTTGAGAAATGCTGGTTAGAAAATGCTGTATTTCAAGCCTTTCCAGCTTGGCCACTGGCCAGGTAGTGACGGCTAGCAAGGTCCTCAGTGGGCTCTTTGGCATTGACATGGCACTGCGGGCACCATGATGTGCATGTTGTTGGCTTCTTGTGGTGCTTCTACACTGGGAACTGGGTCTGTGGTGTGCCATTGCTCTGGGCAGCTGTTACCTCACAGGCAGTGAAGGCTACTGGTTCCACATCAATCAGACTGCCTCATCGTCGGCCATATTTATCAGCACTGAGCAGACACTTCTCAACACAGCCTGGGAAACGGAAGCAATACACTGAAAATAACTCCAACTGTCACCCTGGAAACACAATTTAGCCATTACAAAGAGAGAAAGGGACTTCTGATAAGAAACATTAGCTGTGATTCAATATGGCCGACTGGAAGCTCGCTAGGAGGGGAGAGGATGCTGAAACAATTTCACAAAAACCTGCAATTCACTTCACAGCTGATAAGAAGGAGGCGACAAATGGAGAGATTGTTCTTGTCCTGAGAACCTCCACTTTTAAATTAGAAGGGAGGAATGAGAAAGAGAGAGCGAGAGAGTGAGGAGACAATTTCTTGGGATAGCTTATTTAGCACAAATTGGAAGGCTGTCTAAATTCACTTCTGCTATATATGCATCAGCTCTCTGGCTCCATCAATATGTGAACCTCTTAAAAAAGGCCTTCACAAGAACACAATGCAGCAGGAGCAACGATGATTCCTCGTTTCACTTTCAAAGGGAAAGGAGGAAGCCTGCAAGTAACATCAATAGCGATGACAGAGAGAGCGTGAAATAATATTGGATTGTCCACATTTCCAGAAAAAATGCAACCATCCAGGACACCACAGCGTGACAGTGAGCGTGTAGGCTACTACTACAGTACTACAGGTGTGAAAGCCATTTAGAGAGAGAGAGTCAATGCTACCATAAAGCATCCAATAAATGTCAGTGTGGATGGCTGGCAAAGACAAATCACAGGCCACGGTTTTAAGTGCAAAGATAAAGCTGAAGAGAATAGCTCTAACACTGGCACAGTCAGAGTCATTATTGTGACAGTGTCACACTCACTCAGATAAAAAAACTATTTTTCTTTATGTTGACCAGAGAAAGGGTTAAAACTAGTGCACTGTTTAACAACGAGAGGCAAATGATCATTGTTGTCTCTGCCCGCCTGTGATTGGACAGACTGTAGCAACTGTACCATGAGTTCTCATTGGTTCCATACACAGAGCTTCCCTTCTATTGTCTCACTGTCAGATGGACGAGAGGATAGAGAATGTGTTTGTTAGTCAAAGGGCCAAGAACGCCAAAACAATCCACACACAAGGGGACACAAGGATTAGGGAAGAGAAAGGGCAGAGGGAGACTAGACAGGGACTGGGTACAGTTGGAGTCAGCCTCTCTCCTAATGGCTATTTTTTAACCTAGGTTTCTGAGAACCAGTTTCAGAGTGGAGAGCTAAAATAGCTCTGTAGTCATTATATCTGGACACCAGGGACACAGGGACGACACAGAACCCGTTTCCACACTTGTTTGTGTGTAACTGCTAACATAAACCTCAGTGTGAATTTGCTGCCAAAGCAGAGGTGTGAAATATACAAAGAGGAATAAGATAGAGATGTTTAGATGTTTCTTTGCCCAGCAGACCACGTATGTGTGTTTGTGTGTGTACATGTGACCTCCGCACTGCTCGAAGGTCACCCCCAGTGTTTCTTGGCACTCAGTCCTTTCCCATGGCTTCCCAACACCCCTCAGACAGCAACACATAAACACATGCTCTCTCCACAGCAACAGGAAGTGTGTGTGTGTGTGAGGGGTGGCTTGGACACCCTCCCAGTGAACAACAGGAAGAGACAGGAGGCTCCAGCTCCAGGGTCTAAAGAGGGGCCTAATGCATTAGATCTCACCAGCCAGAATATCACACTATCTCCATGTTTTATTAAGAGGGAAATACACAATTTTGTTTCACATGCCTTTCAGTGAAGAGATTTCAACTGTGCTCAGCTTGGCCAAATATATGCACGTGCAGAGACACAGCCAGCCAGCTGCAGTGGGTTGCACTCAGCCTTCTACCGGATGACCCCTGAACTCAGATGACCACACGCAGAACACACTAAAATCAGCTCTCTCAGTATGGGGCCATGAGTGAGGGGGAGAAGAGAGGGATGAAGCGAAGGAGAGAAAAGACACTCAGAGGTCAAAGGGACATGAGGTACTGTGATTAACACAGAGTGACATAATATAAGAACACTCTGCAATCCTGTCCGTCATCAGTAAACAGGCAGACTGGGTGAGGTCATCAAAGAGGGTCAGTCAATGAGGTCATCATAGGGGTAATCCGTGTTGTTGCCAGTGATGTGACCTCAGTGAGGTTTAATGATTCAGAACGGAGTAATGCTGGGGTGTGTGTGTGTACGCATTTGTGTGTCTGTCAAAAAAAATAAAAAAATCGCACGGCACAAATCAAAATAGGAAAATTAGACTAGTTGCTAAAAAGTGAGATAGGATATTACAGGATTCAGGAATGCTTGATGTATGGCATGACATCCACATGACAAATAGGGAATATACTATTTACTCAGCCATACATTTTCATGTACAATGCAGATTGACACAGGTTTAAGGATTGTAGGATCGGGCCAGAGCGACTTATCAGATCATAGTTTACCTTACTCTACACCTTGATAGCAAACCAGTAAATACTATATGGAGGCTTAATACAAGCATGCTGAATGATCCAGCATTCAAGGAATCAATAAAGACAGAATTGAACGTCTATCTGGAGAATAATGATAACGGGGATGTATCTCCTGCGATGCAGCTACGGCAGTTATTAGAGGGAAGATCATCGCCACATCATCTCTCAAGAAAAAGATTAAAGCACAGAAACTGCTGAAATTACAGGAAACATTAAGAAACTTGGAACGATTTAGTCATTGCAAAGACCCTCTTATATTACGAGAGATTCAAAAGGTAAAACAGGAAATTGACCAGATGTATAGTGAAGAAGTAGAGAAAAAGCTCAGGATCCTGAAGCAATGATATTATGAAGCAGGCTCAAAAGGCAACATAATTGCTAGCATAGAGACTCAGGAAACAATAAGCACAGAATATCATTTTCAAAATAAAAGAGCCCAAAACAAAGAAGATTACATGCAAATTGGATGAGATACAGAATGCATTTGAATCATATTACACAAATCTGTACAAGCAACCAGAGAAGGCAGATGCACAGACAATAGAGCATTTTTTTTGAACTCCCTTGATCTCTCCTCGATTGGCACAGAGCAAAATGATAAGACTTACTTCAGAAATAACTACTGAGGAAATTAACAATGCAATATCTCATCTAAAAGCAAAGAAATCTCCAGGCACTGACGACTACCCTTCAGAATGGTTCAAAGCCTTCAAAGAACAACTAACACCTCTACTACAGGCCTGTTTTAACTGGACTCTGCGGGGGGGTCTTCCACCATCGTGGAGAGAAGCTATAATTTCTGTAATCCCAAACGAGTGTAAAGATAAGGAATGCAGTTCCTATAGCCCTATTGCAATTCTTAACACGGATTATAAACTATATGAATCAATAACAGCCAAACGAAGTGCTATACAAGTGCTACATTAATCAGTCTAGATGCAGAAAAGGCATTTGATTCAGTGGGATGGGATTATCTATTCCAAGGTATGGAAAGATTTGATTTCAACAAGAAGTGATACAGTGCATCAAAACACTGTATTCATGTCCGACCGCTAGAATAAAGGTAAATGGACATTTGTCACGAATGATAAAATTAGAGCGAGGGGCAAGACAAGGCTGTAATCTTTCACCCACGCTCTTCTTGTACATCGAGCCATTAGCACAGGCAATAAGACAGGACATCTTTAGAGGGAATAACAATAAGAGGCAGTGGACATAAGATATGCATGTATGCTGATGGCGTTCTGTTACTCCTTAAAGACCCAGGCTCAAGTGTACCTAGATTGATGGATGTTTTACAAACATTTGGAAAATATCCAGGATATGTGCTTAACGTACACAAGACCCAAGCCCTAGTATATAATTATACCTCACAAGAAGAGCTGAAGAGAGTAGGTAGAACTTCCACTGGACCTCTTCATCCATTAAATGTAGTAAACCTACCAAAATGTACACCCAAACCATATGACATGAATTACGATCACACCAACAAGAAAATATATGATGACCTGGACAGGTGGAATTCACTTCCTGCGGATCTTAGTGGTAGAATTGAAACAATCAAATGAACTTCCTGCCGTGGTTACTGTATTTGTTCCAGCCACTGCCCGTAGAAATCCCGCCTTTCATGAAAGTTAGATTTGATGAAAGGATATGGGATATGTGGGACGCTAGCTTCCCACATATCCCAGAGAGGTTACTAACCTCTCTAGGATAGGGGACGCAAGCGTCCCACTTGGCCAAAAGCCAGGGAAAATGCAGCGCAGCAAATTCAAATAAAATGATATAAAAATCAAACGTTCGTGAAAGGCGGGATTTCTACGGGCAGTGGCTGGAACAAATACAGTAACCTCGGCAGGACGTTCATTTGATTGTTTCAATTCTACCACTAAGATCCGATAAAAATCTTTCTTTAAATCACACATGTAAGATACTAAATTAAAGCTACACTCGTTGTGAATCCAACCAACATGTCAGATTTTAAAAAGGCTTTTCGGCGAAAGCATAAGAAGCTATCATCTGATGATAGCACAACAGTAAACAAAGAGAGTAGCATATTTCAACCCTGCAGGCGCTACACAAAACGCAGAAATAACATATAAATCATGCCTTACCTTTGACGAGCTTCTTTTGGTGGCACTCCAATATGTCCCATAAACATCATAATTGGTCCTTTTGTTTGATTAATTCCGTCCATATATATACAAAATGTCCATTTATTTGGCGTGTTTGATCCAGAAAAAACAGCTTCAGTGCGCAACGTCACTACAAAATATTTCAAAAGTTACCTGTAAACTTTGCCAAAACATTTCAAACTACTTTTGTAATAGAACTTTAGGTATTTTTTAAAGTAAATAATTGATAAAATTGAAGACGGGTCTATCTGTGTTCAAAACAGGAAGACAACAAACCAACGCTACTTTTCAAGTCTTGCGCAACTCTCAGTGTTACCCAGTTCCTAGATGGCCGTACTTCTTCATTGCACAAAGGAATAACCTCAACCAAATTCCAAAGACTGGTGACATCCAGTGGAAGCGGTAGGAACTGCAAACAAGTGTCTAAGAAATATCGTTTCCCAATGAGAAATCACTGAACAGACAGAGACCTAAAAATAAAAAAATCTGAATGGTTAGTTCTCTGAGTTGCCTGCTACATAAGTTCTGTTATACTCACAGACATGATTCAAACAGTTTTAGAAACTTCAGAGTGTTTTCTATCCAAATCTACTAATAATATGCATATCTTATATTCTTGGCATGAGTAGCAGGAAGTTGAAATTGGGCACGCTATTTATCCAAAAGTGAAAATGATGCCCCCTATACCTTAAGAAGTTCAGGGAGATACAAGTGATTGACCCCCGAACACCTCAAAGTGTATCCAAGTATTCACTAATGCATACAACTTGGGGAGTAACAAAGAAAACTGTTTCAAATCTTTACTTGGGGATTCAATCCTCAAAGAAACATTCTACAAACTATATTAAAAAGAAATGGGAGGAGGAACTTGACATTGAAATAACTGATAAAACATGGTTGAACATATTAGAGACTCAACAAAGCTCCAAGGTCATGGAGAGAATTCTGTTGGAAGAATATTATACGGTCTTCAGAACACCTAAACTGAAATCAAAACAGACTGGCTCCCTACACCCTTGTTGGGGAGTATGTGGGCTATCAAGGGCAGATTACTCCCATATCTTTTGGTCCTGCCCCGCAATTGAAACTTACTGGGGAGAAATAAGATCTAACATTGGAAAAATAATGGGATTTGACATATAACAAACATTCATTTCTTTGTACTATGGTGAAATACCTGATAACACACTAGAGAAAAGTACCTCTTGAAGGTCCTACTGGCAGCCAGTAAAAAGGCTATCGCTAGGAAATGGCTACAAAAAGATAGTGACATAATGAATAGATGTTATTAAAGAAATACACCACAAGGAGCGTATGACCTTTGCTTGAAGAACTCAAGAGGAGAGAGGTCAGGAATATTGGGAAAAACGGGTTTCGTACGTGAAAATTGTCTCGTTCAAAGATGGTGTCAATGTAACTAATCTGATGAATGTATGATGTGCGCTGTAACTGCCAGATCTTTATTGTTTTTATTTTACTTTATACTTTCTTTGTGTTCCTCAATAAAAACTAAGTAAAAATAAAACATAAAAAGGGGGCTTATGTGGTGGGCGTGGCAGGTGGCGTGGTGGCAATAGGTGCGGATTTTAAGATGATTTCCTGCAGTTCCACACATTTCTCCACGGAACTGAGAGACATTTTTGAAGTTTTAGAGCAAATTTCCAACAATTCTATACATTTTGTCATGGCGCTGAGATACAATCTTGCAGTTTTAAAGCAAATTTCCTACAATTCTATGCATTTTGCCATGGCTAATGTGTTATTTTGCTCAAACATAACAAAATCAATACTGCTGAATTCATTGTTTTTGGAATTTTAAATTATTGTGTCAGTTACTCGAGTTTGATCAGGTGAAAGCCCACAGGCTAGCTCCCAGCCTCCCAGTCACTGACTGCTCACTCACCTCATCCCTCGCTCTATCTTTCCTTCTCCTACAGTTGCAGACTAAACACTGAGCCCTGACTGGCTGTTTCTGCCCCATTATCTCTTGCCATGGTGCAGTGATCTACAGCCACGACACACATAGTGAATATGGCTGGAACTGGACACACACTGATCTAGACCCACAGCGAGTGCACAGTGGACTGGTCAGCAGTGACAGGCTCTGGCACAGCTACGCCCTCTCATCACACTCTCTCCCAGCAGTCCCTACTGCTGATTGGTAATGCACATGCACACATACACACCTGCAATAGGGAAAAGGTAGAGAAACCCAAGCAAACAGCAGCCTGTAGCGGCATCAGGGGACAGGGTTGGATATGGGGTAGCAATATTAGTAGCAGCATCAAACATTTATGGGTGTTAGGGCTGCACAATTCATCCAATTCACATAAAAATCGCAAGGGATCCATATTGCATGCAATAGTTTTGAAATGTCACTCAGAATGTATTTTTAATTCACCTTTGCTTAACCAGGTAGGCTAGTTGAGAACAAGTTCTCATTTACAACTGCGACCTGGCCAAGATAGAGCAAAACAGTGCAACGTAAACAACAGAGTTACACATGGGATAAACAAACCGACAGTCAATAACACAGTAGAAAAGTCTATATACAGTGTGTGCAAATGTAGTAAGATTAGGGAGGTAGGCAATAAATAGGCCATAGTGGTGAAATAATTACAATTTAACAATTAAACACTGGAGTGATAGATGTGCAAGTAGAGATACTGGGGTGCAAAGGAGCAAAAACATAAATAACCATATGGGGATGAGGTAGTTGGGTGGGCTATTCACAGATGGGCTATGTAAATGTGCAATGATCGGTAAGCTGCTCTGACAGCTGATGCTTGAAGTTAGTGAGGGAGATTTGAGTCTCCAGCTTCAGTGATTATTGCAATTCATTCCAGTCATTGGCAGCAGAGAACTGGAAGGAAAGGCGGCCAAATGAGGAATTGGCTTTGGGGATGAGCAGTGAAATATACCTGCTGGAGCGCGTGCTATGGGTTGGTGCTGCTAAGGTGACCAGTGAGCTGAGATAAGGCAGGGCTTTACCTAGCAAAGACGTATAGATGACCTGGAGCCAGTGGGTTTAGCAACGAGTATGAAGTAAGGGCCAGCCAGCGAAAGCATACAGGTCGCAGTGATAGACTGCATCCAATTTGCTGAGTAGAGTGTTGAAGGCTATTTTGTAAATGACATTGCTGAAGTCAAGGATCGGTCGGATAGTCAGTGATGCTAGACGGGCAGGCGGATGCGGGCAGCGATCGGTTGAAGAGCATGCATTTAGTTTTACTTGCATTTAAGAGCAGTTGGAGGCCATGGAAGGAGTGTTGTATGGCGTTGAAGCTATTCTGGAGGTTTGCTAACACAATATCCAAAGAAGGGCCAGAACTTTACAGAATGATGTCGTCTGTGTAGAGGTGGATCAGAGAATCACCAGCAGCAAGAGCGACAATAATTGATGTATAAAGAGAAAAGAGTCGGCCCAAGAATTGAACCCTGTGGCTCCTCCATAGAGACTGCCAGAGGTACGGACAACAGGCCCTCCAATTTGACACACTGAACTCTATCTGAGAAGTAGTTGGTGAACCAGGCGAGGCAGTCATTTGAGAAACCAAGGCTGTTGAGTCTGCCGATAAGAATGCGGTGATTGACAGAACACTCATTTATCTGTTTTTGAAGCTTCCTCCATTTGTTAGTTTCCATGCTGTTCTGTTAGGTCAAATGCAGTCAAGGGATTGTACAAAGCAAGAATGATGCTGCTTTTCACTTTGTTTCTTAATATAAATAATTTGATTTCTATGATTCCAACAGATGACCAAGTGTTTTGATCTATATCGCAAGTGAAATGGCCAACGCAATATTTGGCAAAAAAAAAAAAGTGCAATTTGATTTTCTGCACATATCGTGCAGCCCTAGAGTATGTGTGTTTGCAATGTTTGCAGTCTTCTTGGGTAGGATGCTACAAGCTTGGCACACTGCTATTGGGGAGTTTCTCCCATTCTTCTCTGCACATCCTCTCAAGCTCTGTCGGGATGGGTGGGGAGCGTTCCTGCACAGCTATTTTCAGGTCTCTCCAAAGATGTTAGATCGGGTTCAAGTCCGGGCTCTGGCTGGTCCACTCAAGGACATTCAGAGACATGTCCCAAAGCCACTCCTGTGTTATCTTGGCTGCGTGCTTAGTGTGGTTTTCCTGTTGAAAGGTGAACCTTCACCCCAGTCTGAGGTCCTGAGCACACTGGAGCAGGTTTTCATCAAGAATATCTCTGTACTTTGCTCCGTTCAAAACATCCCCGCAGCATGATGCTGCCACCACCATGCTTCACTGTAGGGATGATGCCAGGTTTCCTCCAGATGTGACATGGGCTGTTATTGTGACCGTATTAAATGCCACACCGGTAGTCACGAATCATGATGGCAGTCAAATTCCACGTGACCGTTTAGTCACAGTAATTAGGCTTCTCCACGCTGTGATCCTGCTGATGGTCATTAGTAGTCCACAAAACTTGTGGCATGGAGCATTGTCCTGCTGGAAAAACCAATCCTCAGGGTCGGGAATATTGTCAGAGCAGAAGGAAGCAAGTTTTCCTCCAGGACAACCTTGTACGTGGCTTAATTCATGCGTCCTTCACAAAGACAAATCTGCCTGATGTGAGACCTGGAGAGGCCTACAAGCCACAGTGTCACGCACACACTGTGAAATTTGGTGGAGGATCGGTGATGATCTTGGAGGTGCTTCAGCAAGGCTGGAATCATTTTTTTCCCCCAGCAGTACAATGCTCCATGCCACACAGCCATTTCAATCAAGGTGTGGATGGAGGACTACCAGATCAAGACCATGTCATGGCCAGCCCAATCTCCAGACCTGAAACCCATTGAAAACCTCTGGAATGTGATCAAGAGGAAGATGGGATGGTCACACGCCATCAAACAAAGCTGAGCTGCTTGAATTTTTACGCCCAGGAGTGGCATAAAGTCACCCAACATCAATGTGAAAGACTGGTGGGGAGCATGCCAAGACGCAATTGATTTCTGAACTCTTCCTAAGTTAAAACATTAGTATTGTGTTGTTTAAAAATGAATATGAACTTATTTTCTTTGCATTATTCGAGGTCTGACAACACTGCATCTTTTCTTATTTTGACCAGTTGTCATTTACTGCAAATAAATGTTCTAAATGACAATACTTTTATTTTTAATTAGGGTGAAATGTTGTCAGTAGTTTATAAAATAAAACAAAAATGTAAATTATACCCAAAAACATACCTATAAATAGTACAACCATAGAAACTGATCATTTTGCAGTGGTCTCTTAAATTTATTCCAGCGCTGTATATTCCCTACAGGCTGCAACCTGGTCATGTTGCCAGATATTCTTCATAAATTAGCCAACTCCATTGTCATTCACAGTGTCATTTGGCATTCAAATCAACAAAAGAGTTAGATAAAACAGTCGGATCTGGCAACCAGGCTAGTGTGACTAATGGATTGAGGGTAATTATGTCTGTCCTATCAGACAGGTGTATAACAACCGATGATTGGCCAAAAGTCCCCGAGGGTTCAAGTACCATTACACTCGCCACAGTTGCCGAGCCCGGTCTTCTAGAGAGTGCAAACACACAGACTGGCATGGCGACAAAGAGAGGGAGAAAGACAAAGAGTGAGAGAGAGGGGGAGGGGGAGAAAGAAAGCGACAAAGATCATTTTAAATAAAAAAATAAATAAATCGACCTTTGGCACATTTCCGAGATGTCTTCCTTCAATCTAGTGACACCGGCACCAGTGGAAAACACCCTCTGAAGAAAACAACATATGCTCTGAAGCCTCAGAGTTGAGACAGAGACAGCTCCTCTTTAATTTGTCCATTTCCTGCCAAAATATGACATCATTATCCTCTGCCTGACATTGACATCCCAATTTCAGTACTGAAACCGGGCCAATCTGTGAAATGTGAATCCTAATGACTGTGTTCCAGAGCTTACGTGGAGAAAATAGCCATTACTGAACAACACAGGCTTGATAGGTGTCATGTCTGTCTGTGGAGCCAGTGCCACTTAGGCCACAGACACACAAGAGCAGTGGGCTACAGACCTCCCAAAACTGGCCCACGACTGAATATTTTTTAGGGTACAAAAATATATACTGTAAAATCATAAAGATTTCAACAAAAAACGATTTTAATTTATGAAACTTAAAATGATCCCCCAAAAAAAAGAGATGTGATCGTGTCTCAATGTAATCAAGGAATTAAATTGTTATTTTCAAATACAATTTCTTGGGCTTAGTTATGGTCAATTTTCAGTGTACATTATAATTGCAGTGTACATGATAATAATTATAATAATTATAATATAATTATATTCATATAATAATAATGTTCCGGCCCCCGACCATCCGCTCCAACAAAAATCGCCCCCAGGCTAAATCTACTTGAATACCCCTACACTAGACACAATACTACACTGAACTAAAGACTGCTCAAAGCTCATGAAAGGATGAAATGAGGGACCTGTTACATGAGACCAATCAGAGGAAAGAGGAGATGTAGAGAGGGGAAGAGAGAATAGGGAAAGAGAGGGGGTTGATAGAGAGAGAGAAGAGAGAGAGTGAGAGAGAGAGGGAAAATGTTGAGCGCGAAAGGATGATACAGAGAGAAATAGAAAGTGTGAGAGACATGCTGCCAGAGAAGGGAGGGAGGATGGGCGAGGTGAGTAGGAAGGGCTATTAGTGCTCCGAGACAGAGCGAGTGAGAGTGGGAGAAGGAGAGGAGAGCACAGCACAGCCAGAGAGCAGAATAGTGATCTCTCTACTCCAGCCTGGATCCTTACACACCCTGAGGACTTAACTACACCATCTTACCCGTCACGCACAGCCAGAAACCGCCTCAGCGGCTTCAGGTCCTTTTCTTTCGCACTCTCGTCCTCCTTCACTCTACCTGGGAGGGAGTGTTCCACCTGGCTATCTATGCTGACAGTGCTGTGAGGTAGAGGACGGAGACACACACACGCGACTACCTCAGAGGACAAGGTAAACATCTATCACTGCACTGATTTCTCCATTCTCTGTTACAATTGCGCGCTTGATAATGAATGTCAGTGTGTACACTGAAGCACATAAATGCATTTCAGATGCGTTCAAAAACAAACTCAAAATGACAACAGTAATGACTTCTTGCCAAAAGCACTCTCATTTTCTACCTCTACTGAACCGTGAGGACCGGTTGTCAAAACACAAAACGCCACCATACTGTACAGTACGTGCACACTATCAGCAGAGTTCAAAAGAACAACTGGAGCAAAAAGCCTGCAAACTTCTCACTCGTATTGTACCAGCAGGCAAAGAACCACCAGCCGTGTGCACTCACTGCACGTACAGTACCATAGCACTCTAGTATCGTCTCTGCCTGTCTGCTCCGCCAGCCTACAGTCACACAGTAGAGACATAACTCGACCAATACAGCACACAGTCTCATCCAAAGGGATTATATTTCTGCTCATTCTCCTGCCTGCCCACTTACTCAACACTCTGATAATGTTAAGCATCACTTATGAGCGCGGTGTCTCTGAAGCCTTGCTCTTAGCGTGGAGCGGAGCACGGGGGCTTTTGTGCAAACACACCGTTCTCATAACAGCCTGAGCCTTCCATTCATCTCACACACACACACACACACACCCACCCACCTTCTCAGAGTGCACTGTGAGCTGTAATGCGTGCAAGTGAATAACTGAAAGCCAGTGGCTTAACTTCTGTGTGAAGTGCCACTGTGTGAAATTACAGAAACAAAACCATATGCTCTGTGACATACGGATCATACACTGTCATATGCTCTGTGTCATATGGATCACACACTGTCATATGCTCTGTGTCATACGGATCACACACTGTCATATGCTCTGTGTTATACGGATCATACACTGCCATATGCTCTGTGTCATACGGATCATACACTGTCATATGCTCTGTGTTATACGGATCATACACTGTCATATGCTCTGTGTCATACGGATCATACACTGTCATATGCTCTGTGTCATACGGATCATACACTGCCATATGCTCTGTGTCATACGGATCATACACTGTCATATGCTCTGTGTCATATGGATCACACACTGTCATATGCTCTGTGTCATACGGATCACACACTGTCATATGCTCTGTGTTATACGGATCATACACTGCCATATGCTCTGTGTCATACGGATCATACACTGTCATATGCTCTGTGTTATACGGATCATACACTGTCATATGCTCTGTGTCATACGGATCATACACTGTCATATGCTCTGTGTCATACGGATCATACACTATCATATGCTCTGTGTTATACGGATCACACACTGTCATAT
Organism: Oncorhynchus keta; assembly: GCF_023373465.1. Taxonomy (NCBI): domain Eukaryota; kingdom Metazoa; phylum Chordata; class Actinopteri; order Salmoniformes; family Salmonidae; genus Oncorhynchus; species Oncorhynchus keta. Next base: position 12,468,848 of record NC_068453.1, read on the forward strand.
ACTCTGTGTCATACGGATCATAAACTGTCATATGCTCTGTGTTATACGGATCATACACTGTCATATGCTCTGTGTCACAGGGATCATACACTGTCATATGCTCTGTGTTATACGGATCACACACTGTCATATGCTCTGTGACATACGGATCACACACTGTCATATGCTCTGTGACATACGGATCATACGCTGTCATATGCTCTGTGCATACGGATCACACACTGTCATATGCTCTGTGACATACGGATCATACGCTGTCATATGCTCTGTGTCATACGGATCATACGCTGTCATATGCTCTGTTTCATACGGATCATACGCTGTCATATGCTCTGTGTCATATGGATCATACGCTGTCATATGCTCTGTGACATACGGATCACACACTGTCATATGCTCTGTGACATACGGATCATACGCTGTCATATGCTCTGTGTCATACGGATCATACGCTGTCATATGCTCTGTGTCATACGGATCATACACTGTCATATGCTCTGTGTCACAGGGATCATACACTGTCATATGCTCTGTGTCATATGGATCACACACTGTCATATGCTCTGTGTCATACGGATCACACACTGTCATATGCTCTGTGTTATACGGATCATACACTGTCATATGCTCTGTGTCATACGGATCATACACTGTCATATGCTCTGTGTTATACGGATCATACACTGTCATATGCTCTGTGTCATACGGATCATACACTGTCATATGCTCTGTGTCATACGGATCATACACTATCATATGCTCTGTGTTATACGGATCACACACTGTCATATGCTCTGTGTCATACGGATCATACACTGTCATATGCTCTGTGTTATACGGATCATACACTGTCATATGCTCTGTGTCACAGGGATCATACACTGTCATATGCTCTGTGTTATACGGATCACACACTGTCATATGCTCTGTGACATACGGATCATACACTGTCATATGCTCTGTGACATACGGATCATACGCTGTCATATGCTCTGTGCATACGGATCACACACTGTCATATGCTCTGTGACATACGGATCATACGCTGTCATATGCTCTGTGTCATACGGATCATACGCTGTCATATGCTCTGTGTCATATGGATCATACGCTGTCATATGCTCTGTGTCATATGGATCATACGCTGTCATATGCTCTGTGACATACGGATCACACACTGTCATATGCTCTGTGACATACGGATCATACGCTGTCATATGCTCTGTGTCATACGAATCATACGCTGTCATATGCTCTGTGTCATACGGATCATACGCTGTCATATGCTCTGTGTCATATGGATCATATGCTGTCATATGCTCTGTGACATACGGATCACACGCTGTCATATGCTCTGTGACATACGGATCATACGCTGTCATATGCTCTGTGTCATACGGATCATACGCTGTCATATGCTCTGTGACATACGGATCATACGCTGTCATATGCTCTGTGTCAAACGGATCATACGCTGTCATATGCTCTGTGTCATACGGATCATACGCTGTCATATGCTCTGTGACATACGGATCATACGCTGTCATATGCTCTGTGACATACGGATCATACGCTGTCATATGCTCTGTGTCATAGGGATCATACGCTGTCATATGCTCGGTGTCATACGGATCATACGCTGTCATATGCTCTGTGACATACGGGTCATACGCTGTCATATGCTCTGTGACATACGGATAATACGCTGTCATATGCTCTGTGACATACAGATCATACGCAGTCATATGCTCTGTGTCATACGCAGTTACATGCTTTGTGTCATACGGATCATACGCTGTCATATGCTCTGTGACATACGGATCATACGCTGTCATATACTCTGTGACATACGGATCACACGCTGTCATATGCTCTGTGTCACAGGGATCATATGCTGTCATATGCTCTGTGACATACGGATCATACACTGTCATATGCTCTGTGTCATACGGATCATACACTGTCATATGCTCTGTGTTATACGGATAATACACTGTCATATGCTCTGTGTCATACGGATCATACACCGTCATATGCTCTGTGTTATACGGATCATACACTGTCATATGCTCTGTGACATATGGATCACACGCTGTCATATGCTCTGTGTCACAGGGATCATATGCTGTCATATGCTCTGTGACATACGGATCACACGCTGTCATATGCTCTGTGTCATACGGATCATACGCTGTCATATGCTCTGTGTCATACGGATCACACGCTGTCATATGCTCTGTGTCATACGGATCATACGCTGTCATATGCTCTGTGACATACGGATCATACGCTGTCATATGCTCTGTGACATACGGATCATACGCTGTCATATGCTCTGTGACATACGGATCATACGCTGTCATATGCTCTGTGTCACAGGGATCATATGCTGTCATATGCTCTGTGACATACGGATCACACACTGTCATATGCTCTGTGTCATACGGATCATACACCGTCATATGCTCTGTGTCATACGGATCATACACTGTCATATGCTCTGTGACATACGAGCTTGTCTCTACTCCCAGTAGCACTGCTAGTCTCTGGCCCTCTTAAGCTTCTGTTCACACACAGACAGACAGAGCAAAAGATGGAGAGAGAGAGAGAGATGAAGAGAGAAAGAAAGAGAGAGAGCGAGATGACAGAGGGAGGGAGCCTGCACAAAGGACCAGTTCAAAGGCTGAGGGCTCATTTGTCAAACAAACGCATGACAGGCCCTGAATAGCCAAAGGTATAATAAGTAAGACATCCACTAGGAATCAAACAAGAGTCAGATCACCTTTCTCTGTGTCTCTCCATCTCTCTCCATCCCCTTTTCTAGGGGGGTTAATTCAATACAAACCCGATTAGAGGTTATTAACAAAACACAAAATGACAACAGACAGGCAGATCTATCACTGGGTTGATTTAACGTACTGATACAGCTCAGGCTGTCTGGACAATGATCATTTGGGGCTGAAATATTATGACACACTTTCTTCTCATTCATTATCCTCGTTTCATTTACGTCTCTTCCTCTTTCCATCTTTTTGTTCTCCAGGACGACGATTGAGGGAGGAAAAATAAACGGAAGGATGATGTCATCCCCTGATTTGTCCCACTCTCCAACTCTGTGACAGAAAGAGAGAGAGAGAGCGCGCACCAAATGCCACATAGCTGATGGCCCAGTGTTGTAATATATTCTCCTCTCTCTCTCCAAAGCAGCTAATGACCTTCCTCTCAGCCTGGTCTGACTTTGTATAAGGTGCCACAGCACTGAGGTGATCCTGCCTCACCCCAGTGGAATTACAAAGTGTGAGGAGACGGAAACGCCATTGACCTTTACTCTCCTCTCTGGAAGGTGATGGAGGGGTGTTTCTGAAGGGTGCCGGAGGGAATACGTACAGAAGGAAGAGGGGAGGACAGTTGAGTATCAGCCAGGCACTGCTCTGCCTCTGTTAAGATGCGAGGAGGACTACAGATCAAATAACAAAAGGACGACAAGCAGCTGCCTAAAAGAAACCATTCATTTAGTAAAACCACGTGGCAGGATGCTACGATGCACATCCTCTCCCTGCCCACCGCGGACGACGAGTGCGTGTGTTCCTGCGTTTAATGAATCCTCGGCGCTTTCCTCAAACCGGAATACAGTGTTTTTTATTGGATGTACGAGAGTATAGGGCAGTCCTCTGTGATCCATCACTGTTGTATACAGCCGCTGGGTAAAGTAAATGGAGAAATGTTTTGAAGGTGGACTGGTCTTTCTCTCGTGGTGGAGCTGAGTTTGAAATAGAAAAAGGAAGGATCCAAAGAAAGGCAGTTTCAGTTGGCCCCAACTGCACTCATCTGCATCATAATACTCCCATTATTTAGACAAAAGGCTGCACCATCAGGATTAAAAGTGCGCCAAGTGGAGATTTACTGCATGAGTATTACTACTACTACAAAAGCATTACTACTACAGAACTATGGTTGGTTCTTGTGATTTCCTGTCGGGGCCTCAGAAAGTCGGCTCCGGCTGGTTCATGGACTCTTGAAGGGGAGACGGCACACGAGGGAGAGGTGAGTACAGTGTGTCTGCAATAGTAATGCCTATTGAGCCACAAAAGGACTGCCTGGTTTCTGGATAGTTTCTCTGGACATGACCAGCCTCTGGGCAGATCACACGGGAAACTGTGTTCTATCTAGACATGAAAGCAAAGCAAGGACGTTCATGAAGCGAAATACCTAAAGAACATGGACACATTGATCAAAAGTAACCACAAACGCAACTCTCAGCCTAGCGTAACAACAAAACACTGACACGACCGACTAAAGCGAAGCACTATTAGTTTGAGTCAGCTAACAACGTAACACTAGATAAAAGGTGTCAGCAATGAAGGGATAAAGGGAGTGTACTCATTTTCACTCTTTCCACAAAGCGAAAATCTTATTATCACACACGGCAGAACACCATTTTTTTTTTTAAAGCACAGCGGAAAACTGTGGAAATTGGCTTTTTGATTTTTAATTGCCACCTTTTGAAAGATTCCATCAAGATGACATCACAAAATCAGTTTGAGATTGAAACTTCCACACTTGAAAAGGTTCACACATTGGCCACATTTCACACTAAATGGAATCCCAGTGAGGTACAAATACACTCAGACAAATTCACAAAGACAGCCAGACAGATAGATCGACAGATCAGCCAGATGAGATTTAAAAGGAATAGAAATAGCCTCTTCTACACTGTTGCATGCTCCCATATAACCTAGTTCATCAGGAAATGACAATGAGACACGTAAGACAAGGATGAGAGGCAGTCAGTAGTCATGCATACGATACACTTCTGTGGTGAAACACAACACCTTTCTCTCCCACTATACATAAGTTAATGCAATCAGTCTCTGGCCTGATCTTTCTCTCCTCCTCTCTCTGTGTGTCACCATGTCTCTCTAGGATAATGCATACCCCTCCTGTGCTGATCTCAGAAGCCACCATGAGCAACGTGACTGTCCACGACACCTCGGAACCCTCTGACCTTGATATGACCCAGTCTGCCATCCCCTACCCTGTCAGCTTCCAGGTACATGCTTACATGTATACCACTTCTACTTTAATTAAGAGGGTAAATGTAGTTCAACGTCAGTTATCGTGAAAGCAGATAGCACGATCAAAGCATATCGCAATTGAAAGCAGATATCACGATTAAAGCATATCGCAATTGAAAGCAGATATCACGATTAAAGCATATCGCAATGAAAGCAGATAATTGGTTATCTCGACACAAACAGTTTTTACAATACTATTATTGTGATACTATGATTATCGTAAAACAAAATGCTATTACCCTCCGGATTTCCAGGTGTCGCTGACAGGGTTCCTGCTGCTAGAGATCGTGCTGGGCCTAAGCAGCAACCTGACAGTGCTGGTCCTTTACTGCATGAAGCAGAACCTCATCACCTCCGTGTCTAACATCGTCACCATGAATCTGCACGTCCTAGACGTACTAGTGAGTGTCAGTCTTTGATGTTTCCATTAGGCACAGACCTCGGATCAGTTAATACGTTGAAAATACAAACTTTAACCATTGGGAGGGAAAACACAAAACTGACCTTAAATCAATGTTTAGGGACAATTCCAGTGAGTGTCTAGAATGAGATGATTGCAGTGCAATTATTCCGTGACAAATCTCAAGATTCTTCAGGAAGCAGGCCACTATATCTGCTGTAGAAGGAGACAAATTTAACTAATGATAATCCTAATCCTTATTTATCTCTCTGGTTCCAGGTTTGTGTGTCTTGCATCCCTCTGACTGCCGTGGTAATACTCCTCCCCCTAGAGGCTGATACGGCGCTGGTCTGCTGCTTCCACGAGGCCTGTGTCTCCTTCGCTAGCGTAGCCACTGCCTCGAACGTGCTAGCCATCACCGTCGACCGCTACGACATCTCAGTGCGTCCAGCCAACCGCATGCTAACCATGGGCCGCGCCGTGGCTCTGCTGGGCTTGATTTGGGCTATGTCCTTCTTCAGTTTCCTGGTCCCCTTCATGGAGGTGGGCTTCTTCAGCGATTTTGGCTCGGAGTCCGTCAACCAGACTGCAGTCGCCTCTGTGGTCCATACGAACGAGTACTACACAGAGCTGGGGCTGTATTACCACCTCCTGGCTCAGATCCCCATCTTTTTCTTCACGGCCGTAGTCATGCTGGTGACCTACTACAAGATACTCCAGGCCCTGAACATCCGCATCGGGACGCGCTTCCAACATAACCAGCCCAAGAAGAAACAGCGCAAGAAGAAGACCATCTCCTTGACCACCGCAACGCAGGTGGAATCTACAGATGCGTCCCAGGGCAGCGGGGCAGTCAGAGGGGGCGGAAACCCACCTGCTGTCCTGTCGATGCGGACCTCTGTCTCCGTCCTCATGGCTCTGCGCAGGGCCGTTAAACGCCACCGGGAACGGCGGGAGAGGCAGAAACGCGTCTTCAGGATGTCCCTACTCATCATCTCCACCTTCCTGCTCTGCTGGACGCCCATCACAGTCCTCAACACAGTCATCCTCAGCGCAGGGCCCTCAGACTTCACGGTCAAGTTGCGGTTGGGTTTCCTGGTCATGGCCTACGGGACGACTATCTTTCACCCACTGCTCTACGCCTTCACCAGGCAGAAGTTCCAGAAGGTGTTGAAGAGCAAGATGAAGAAGAGGGTTGTGTCTGTGGTGGAGGCTGAGCCCATGCCCAACAACGTGGTCATTCACAACTCCTGGATCGACCCCAAGAGGAACAACAAGAAAGTCACCTTCGAGGAGACTGAGGTCAGACAGAAGTGTCTATCTTCCCAGGACCTGGAACAAAACAACATCGTCTGTCAACCTTGATAAGGTGGTAGGGTAGCCTAGTGGTTAGAGCGTTGGACTAGTAACTGGAAGTTGCAAGTTCAAATCTCCGAGCTGACAAGGTACAAATCTGTCGTTCTGCCCCTGAACAGGCAGTTAGCCCACTGTTCCTAGGCCGTCATTGAAAATAAGAATTTGTTCTTAACTGACTTGCCTAGTTAAATAAAATGTAAAAAATAAATAAAAAGGAGATCGTGAAGATCGGCTTGGAGGCACTTGTTAGGCCGAAGGACATACCTCTCAGCAGAGGTGGCAGAGTGGGATAATGGGATGTCCATCTTCAGAGAAAGTGGAATAAAGACCATTTCTGAGAAGCCATTGAATATCTGCATGGCTCGAGCGAGTTGGTAGACATGCGTCTGAGCCAAGGTCAAGATAGAACAGCTTCTGTTCAGAAGATGTAGAATAAGACCATGCGGATTATGAGGACGTGAAATAAGAATAAAATGGAATAAGCAATGGACACTCATACAAGGTGACAAAACATTATCAGGAACCAACTCATTTAAAAAGGGGAAACCACTTATCCAAAGCAGTAATGTAAATGAAAGTGTTTTACCTGTATAGTTACCCTAAAGGGGATCATGTGTTACTATTTATTGGAAGAGGTTGATGTGGCGTCAAGGACAATTTAAACTAAGTACCGTACTGCATGGTGTTGTTATAAAACGTAACATAATTATTGTGTATTGTCATGTACAGTGTATAGAATAATTATATGTTTACAACACAAAACAGGAAAGATTCACCCATTTTGAATATTATATGAAATTTGTGCATCTCTGAGCTATGAGCAAAATGCATCATACCAGCTGTGTTTCTGCCTGCTTGAATGGCTAATAGCTCAGATAAACAGGAAAACATGAAATGACCCCTGGCATCGATAGAACCCAGCTCAGAGAAATGTGATAGAACATTTAAAAATGGGTGACTCTTTCCGTTAAAGCCCTAAGTATTTGTCCTTTTATAATAAATAACGTGAAAAAAGTGTGGAGGGGATTCGACTGGGTATTCTGTCACATATACTCCACTTTATTACGCTTTCGTAAACTTGTCCACTTAGGCACTGAGGACATCTAGCCAGTGCAAAGCCACAAATACTTACATGTGAAATTCCACTTCCCATTTCCTGTCCTCTGAGAGTGTCTTTCCATGTGCCTGTTATATGTGTGATTTAGTGTAAGATGGAGGGATAGAAAGAGGCCAGCAGCACTTTGCAACCTCAGCGAGAGTCTGCAATCTGAAACTAATCACAGCATTACTAAGACGTGACCTTATGATTTCAACCCATAATCAGCGCCTGTAGCCTAACCATCCTGAGGTGACTCCAGCTGCTCTACCGGCCATAACACAGCTGTTATGTTGCTTCTCTTATTATCTAGCCATCTAGCCACAGGTCGGGGTGAAGAGAACAACATGGCTGCCAAAACTGGAGCCTGCTTCTTTTCATAATCACACTGAGGCCAACTGGCAAATCAATCTGTATTTTCTGGTTGGAGTTGGAGGACACTGAGTGAGTGAGGGAGGACTCAGACCTACTGTGGGCCATAGCGCTTAGCAAGGATGGGGCAAGTGGGGGGGGGTGATTGTGAAGGGGTCTGGTCACGGGCTATGAGGTACTGATACAAAACACTCGCCACAACACTTGCCTTTGCCGAGCTCCCCTCTCTCCCACGCTTGATGCCTTGTGATTACCAAGGCTAGGACTGCTAGCTAGATGATAACGGGTGGCTGTGGCAGGCGACGCATCACAATCACTCTCCCTTCCCGCCACCATCATGACACGGCAAGGTCATGGTGGTTTTCCCTCTTCTGCGTCGGAGAGATGCTGTCACCGTCTCACACACACACACAATACCTATGCACTATACCTAGCAATCTATTCCGCTGAAAGAGGGCATATAGAAGCTAGGAAGGGGAGGGGATGTGAGAAAGTTAAACACTTGGCTTTATTATACCATTGAATTACTCATATTGCCTCATATACTGTAATGCATTCACGGCTAAACACATTCTGCCATTCAATGTCCTTGCAATGTTTGTATTGGGCAAGTGTGTGTAAAAATGAACATCCCTCTCATATCTCTCGGCCAATGAGATAACAGGATACATTTCCTTTGAGAAATTATTTTTTGATGAGGGGATGTTGACAACTTGTGGGGTGTGGTCATATGCCACATCAGTCGAGGCACCATGTGAGGTCAGGAAGAGACCGGGGTGCAAAAATAAACTGCGTGGAACAGTTTGGCGGAGCGTCATACAGCCACTCTGTAGAGATCATAGAGTGGCTGTATGCTTTGGGTATGGAATGCAGCCAGGCTTTCCGTTTTAGAACCCTCATCGAACGGCCCCCTGAGTCTCCTAAAAATCACTCCGTCTCCATGTGCATTTTAAGAGACAATAATAAGCTGGGGTACTTGGTTGACTGTTTGCCAGCAAGCAGCACTAAAGGCAGTTTGGCGAAGTTGATTGAAGAGCCATCTAACTGTTCATTACAGGTTGGCTCGCTCCTCAGGCGCCATTACTAAATGAAGGCAAGAACCACTTGTCTATACGAAGTAGATGAGTAACGCATAGACAAACCAACACTGTACCACAATCTTCACAACTTGACTGATTTTCTATGCCTACATAGAGGATGTGCACATTGCACAGGTTCACAAAGGTTAGATTCCAGGCTACATTTCATTGGTCGGAAACATCAAGCCTATTCTTTATATAGGCCTCGGCTATCGGTCTCTACATGAGTAGAGTGCCGAGGAGGATACATTGAACCACTATCCTCTCTGAAGTAGCAGTAATCTCGCCTGTATAAGCGATCAGTCTCACAGAACTCTGAGTCATCAGACCGGAGAGGAGCAGAATTCTATTCTAGAATGAGATGAAGAAAGATGAGCCGAGACAGAGATGTCAAAACCTCCAACATTCTTCAGGAAATATAGACCTATCAGCATTGCCAGCTGCGGAGCCGAATGGATTGGAACAATTTGTTTAACTTCGCATGAATACTTCCGAGGGTGTTTGGTGACATCATCTTAATCCTTTACGTCGTCTCGGGTGCTACCTGGAAAACTAGTCGCAGTACTCAGAGTAGGCCTATCTGACTGAAATATCCACCTCTGGTACTTGGACCACAACATTTCCCACCTTCTTAGCTCACTTACTGCACACCAGGCCCCCCGCTCTCTCTTTCCATCTCTCACTCTCTCTATACAGCATCTCTCTCTCCTCTGTTCCCTCTTTCCCTCTCACCCAACACTCAGCCCAGGGTCGCACATGGCTGATAAGAGGAGGGCTTTTGATTCCTGAGGCCATGCGTGTTCTAGTGTTCTGGAGTGTTCTGTGTGCCAGGGTTGTTATGTAAAAGGTTGTTGTGCATTTGTCGTGTATGACCAAAAAGGGTCTAGCTCATTTGCGGAGAGTTGTGGTGTGGTGCTGGGCATCGCAATGGCTTAGCCAACTGCCACTCACACTTTGCAAATAAATTGAACTCAATGAATTGCCTTTCCATCCCCATTCTTTCTTCAATCTTCCCTCTCTTCTCTCTTATCCCTCCTTCCTTCCCCCCCTCTCCCATGGGAGTAGCCGCTGTCTGACTGACATTCAGGACCATTGTGTCATTATAGCTGGTCTCTAGGGCTGGCTGCTGTGACTGACGGTTACCACAGTGACTGACACTTCATCTGCTCTGAACTGACACACAGGGGCTGTGGTCCAAAACCGGAGGAAAACAATAAAGCCGAGATATGAGAGGAAGACAACATTGACACGGGTAGATTAAAATAAGTCAAAGATATTGAGTCAAATGAGACAATGCAATACCACCGGGTTATTGCTCGATAATAAAGTCCCATGCAGTCTCATTGAAAATAAAATGACCAAAAATATAAACGCAACATGTAAAGTCTTGGTCCCATGTTTCATGAGCTGAAAAAAAAGATCCCAGAAATGTTAAACACGCACAAAAAACTTCTTTCTCAAATTTTGTGCACACATTCGTTTACATCCTTGTTAGTGAGCATTTCTCCTTTGCCAAGATAATCAATCCAACTGACGATGAGGCATTTCAAGAAGCTGACTAAAGAGCATGATCTCTACACACGTGCACCTTGTGCTGGGACAATAAAAAGCCATTCTAAAATGTGCAGTTTTGTCACACAACACAATGTGACAGATGTCTCATTCCTTCATGCTGACTGCAGGAATGTCCACCAGAGCTGTTGCCAGAGAATTTAATGTTAATGTCTCTACCATAAACCGCCTACGAGAGAATTAGAGAATTTGGCAGTACGTCCAACCAGCCTCACAACAGCAGATCACGTGTAGTCGCGTGGGCCAGCAGTTTGCTGATGTCAACGTAGTGAGAACAGAGTGCCCCATGGTGACGGTGGGTTATAGTATGTGCAGGCATAAGCTACGGACAACAAACACAATTGCATTTTATGGATGGCAATTTGAATGCACAGAGATACCATGACAAAAACCTTGAGGTCCATTCATCCATCGCCATCTCCTAATGCTTCAACATGATAATGCACGGCGGCATGTCAAAGGATCTGTACACAATTCCTGGAAGCTGAACATGTCCCAGTTCTTCCATGGCCTGCATACTCACCAGACAAGTCACCCAATGAGCAGGTTTGGGATGCTCTGGATCGACGTGTACGACAGAGTGTTCCAGTTCCTGACAATATTCCGCAACGTCGCACAGCCATTGAAGGGGATTTGGACAACATTCCTCAGGCCACAAACACCAGCCTGATCTCGTTCCGTATATGAACTGTAACTCAGTAAACTATTTGAAATTGTTGCATGTTGCGTTTATATTTTGGTTTTATAGTTTGTTTTCCATTATAAGTAGCAGATTCACGTAGCAGATATTGAACGCTGTAGTAAATTTGATCCAAGCCAAAGCCAATCCTACAATAGATGGCTACGCTACACAGTCCAACATCAATGCAAATAAAGGGAATAGCAGCTTCTGATTCCGTCCTCAACAACTGCAGGCTGCGCTCTCTCTCTCTGTATGTGTGTTGTGTGTGTGCGTCCCCTCCACCCCGCCACTGCCTCCACTTCAATCACTTTATTACATTCACCCCCCCCAGTCACCTCCATCCATGCATCCATCCCTTGTTTACTCACTCTTGTTCTTTCGCCACCACCACCCATCCCCAATCTGACCTCCTCTCCCTCTTCGTCTCCGCCTATTCACGCTCTCCCTCCGTCTCTACTACCTGCCCAGTGCTACAGGCTGACAGAAGAAAGCACTCCAAATCACATTAGGCTGTGCTGTGCTGTACTGTGTGATTGTATTAGGCCGGCAGCAGTATCAGGCCTGTAACTCAGGCCGATTATGATGTCCTGGCAGTAGAAGAAAGGGGGCTGAGAGTGGACTGAAGACCGATCGGCCGGGGCGGAAAATGACTGGCTGGAGATTGATTTCTGGCTCCGTTGAAAAGCTTGCTAAAAGCAAAACAGGGAAAGGGAGGTGTCTTGAGAGTCAAGAAAGAGGGAGAGGAGGAGGAGAGACAGCATGATGCCAACAAGAGAACAGTGACTCAACCGGCTTCCGGCTCCCATTCAGGCAGCAGTCTGTATCGAGGTGGCCATTCATTGTGCTTTGCCAGTCTCATTGTACAGTAGATCATTGGATAGTTCAACAGGTAGGCCTAAAAGTAGCCTACCGCCAACTCTCACCCTTAAAAACAATTGTATAGTTGAAACCAGATTGGACAGGATTGGTCCTGAAACCCTCCACAATTACAATTTCTGGTATTGACGGAGCTGGGAAACCCCACATGAAGTGAACTCAACACTGAACACACTCAAATCAGCTCTACGGGACGAGAAGTTACCGAGTCAACAACCAAACAAATCTTATTTAGTGTGATAGAGAGGACTGTGAGACATATGTGGGGGAGTGTCTGTGTGTGTCAGAGCAATATCTTCCTCTAAGCCCCCGGTGTCTGTGGTTCTCTCGTGTGTGCAAGCGTGCGTGCGTGTGTTAGGGCCGGCACAATTACCGATGGTTATGGATGATGACCGTCATGACAACCGTAAAAATAAATACAAATCATTTGGAACGAACAGCTGACCGAAGACTGGACAACGTGCATTCTTAACACGAAACTTTGTTGCTCCTTGCTGAAAAAAAATCAAGGTGTTGTAGCAAACGAGGCAGCACCCCTGACAATGCAGCAGCAGCAGCACACATAGAAATAGAATGAATAGAACAGGCTTGGAACTTCTAACCCTGGCGACTTGACTGGTAAACTCATGGGTACACTCGCAATGGTAGCCTGGTATTGTGATGCAATCATTTCCATGGTAACGTAGAATGCTAATGCAAATGATGTTAACTGGTTCATACAATGGAATGTATATTTTGTAATGTCAGTTGAGTTGAGTCAACAAATCACAGCACATATTGATAGGTACGCTCTTGCTTTTGCTTCCTGCTTCGCTCTGAAGTTTACACTCGCAATGTTGTGGTATTCTTGGGGACGCCTGTTCTATTAATTCATTCTGGCAGCACATGCAGTCAGGAGCGGAGGAGAGGCGAAAATGGGCATAATATAATTTCTTTGCTATTTAAACAGTTATTACAGAGAGAGGGGTCATTTGGCTGGCCAATTACCATCATCCAAAATTCCATGACCGTCACAGCCCTAGTGTGTGTGTGTGTGTGTGTGTGTGTGTGTGTGTGTGTGTGTGTGTGTGTGTGTACTAGCTCTTATAAAAGCCACATGCATGGAGAAACAGGAGTAGAACTAATAAATATGTACAATGTGATTTCTGAAAGGGACATTGATTTTCTCTACCACCTCTCTTTCCCTGCATTGGTTCAATGCAATTAGACTCTTTCTGAGAAATTCACTGGAATCCCTGCCAAGGTACTGCAGTATAATGAAGACTACTGTTAATGTTAAATGTCCCTCCAACCACAGCATGTAAACACATTTGCATAGTGCTTTGCTCTGCACTTGGCAGACAGAGTACTAGATTCAGTGTTGAGTCGCCAACACAGAGTGTAGAAAACCGGGACAGAACGCATCATTGTTCAGTTAGCCTACTTGGCTTGCGTCTGGTACAATCAGTGACAACTGAATATGCGTTCCAAATGACACCCTATTCCCTATGTAGTGCACTACATTTGACCAGGGCCCATAGGGCTCTCACTGGGTTCCAATAGGGACCTGGTCAAAGCTAGCGCACTACATAGGGAATAGGGTGCCATTTGGGAGACAGAGATAATCACACTGCGCAACTTTAAAAAACAAGATCTTATTTCGTGGTTAATTTCATACCAAAATCAATAGCAATCTATACAGAGACTATACCATGGCCTGGTGATCCTACCATACACAATCCCTTATCCATACACTGAATGGTAAATTGTATCCCTGAATGACTTTATAGCTAACTAGCTAAATGTAAAATATTGAGCACAAGCACATCAACCCCAAGCTCTCGAAAACCCTTCTTCTCCATATGTAGGGTTTTCAGCCATTATATTAGTCTACATTTGGCTCTGTGTAAACGACAATTCCGACAACGTGAATTAACGTTTAGGAAACTTCAACCATCGCGGTTTTCTAAACATATGCTAGCTAATATGCCCCTTATCTTTCATGTCAGCGAGAAATGAAAAAAAAGATACTTCCTGGAGCAGTTTTGCACAGATCCATACACTGTGGCCCTCCAGTTGACAAACTACACTTCCTCCCCAGTTAGCTTACACACAGGTGTTCAGAGCATGCTAGACAGACCGCCACCTGTGCTAATTAGCTGTGTCTTCCGTGAACAAGCGCTGTAACATGGAGATATGGCCGTGTGGAAACACTAACCCTAAACCCTATAAAAAAAAGGTGTGTATTAATTTGCCTTTTGTTTTTTGAAAATGACTTCTTGTTGATATGAAACATGTGTTCCTTGTGTTTCCAAAACAGTACCACAAGTGATGTACACTACTCCAAAAAATAAAGGGAACACTTAAACAACACAATGTAACTCCAAGTCAATCACACTTCTGGGAAATCAAATTGTCCACTTAGGAAGCAACACTGATTGACAATACATGTCACATGCTGTTGTGCAAATGGAATAGACAACAGGTGGAAATTATAGGCAACTAGCAAGACACCCCCAATAAAGGAGTGGTTCTGCCACAGACCACTTCTCAGTTCCTATGGTTCCTGGCTGATGTTTTGGTCACTTTTGAATGCTGGCGGTGCTTTCACTCTAGTGGTAGCATGAGACGGAGTCTACAACCCACACAAGTGGCTCAGGTAGTGCAGCTCATCCAGGATGGAACATCAATGCGAGCTGTGGCACGAAGGTTTGCTGTGTCTGTCAGCGTAGTGTCCAGAGCATGGAGGCACTACCAGGAGACAGGCCAGTACATCAAGAGACGTGGAGGAGGCCGTAGGAGGGCAACAACCCAGCAGCAGGTCTGCTACCTCCGCCTTTGTGCAAGGAGGAGCAGGAGGAGCACTGCCAGAGCCCTGCAAAATGACCACAAATGTGCATGTATCTGCTCAAACGGTCAGAAACAGACTCCATGAGGGTGGTATGAGGGCCCGACGTCCACAGGTGGGGGTTGGCCTTACAGCCCGTGCAGGACGTTTGGCATTTGCCAGAGAACACCAAGATTGGCAAATTCGCCACTGGCGCCCTGTGCTCTTCACAGATGAAAGCAGGTTCACACTGAGCACATGTGACAGAGTCTGGAGACGCCGTGGAGAACGTTCTGCTGCCTGCAACATCCTCCAGCATGACCGGTTTGGCGGTGGGTCAGTCATGGTGTGGGGTGGCATTTCATTGTGGGGCCGCACAGCCCTCCATGTGCTCGCCAGAGGTAGCCTGACTGCCATTAGGTACCGAGATGAGATCCTCAGACCCCTTGTGAGACCATATGCTAGTGCGGTTGGCCCTGGGTTCCTCCTAATGCAAGACAATGCTAGACCTCATGTGGCTGGAGTGTGTCAGCAGTTCCTGCAAGAGGAAGGCATTGATGCAATGGACTGGCCCACCCGTTCCCCAGACCTGAATCCAATTGAGCACATCTGGGACATCATGTCTCGCTCCATCCACCAACGCCACATTGCACCACAGACTGTCCAGGAGTTGGTGGATGCTTTAGTCCAGGTCTGGGAAGAGATCCCTCAGGAGACCATCCGCCACATCAGGAGCATGCCCAGGCGTTGTAGGGAGGTCATACAGGCACGTGGAGTTCACACACTACTGAGCCTTATTTTGACTTATTTTAAAGTCATTACATCAAAGTTGGATCAGCCTGTAGTGTGGTTTTCCACTTTAATTTTTAGTATGACTCCAAATCCAGACCTCCATGGGTTGATAAATGTAATTTCAATTGATCATTTTTGTGTGATTTTGTTGTCAGGACATTCAACTATGTAAAGAAAAAAGTATTTAATAAGAATATTTCATTCATTCAGATCTAGGATGTGTTATTTTAGTGTTCCCTTTATTTTTTTTAGCAGTGCATATTGAATGTTTAGAGTAAGCATTGGGGCTCTGAACAAAACTCCTCCGGTCAGAAGTTACTATCGTCAATAGACGCTAAAGTAGTTAGCGTCTATGAACGGGGTAATCAACCACATGAATACCTGAAAACAGGGCTACAGACTATTTGATTATTTTATTTAACCTTTATTTAACTAGGCAAGTCAATTAAGAACAAATTCTTATTTACAATGACGGCTTACACCGGCCAAACCCCGACGACGCTGGGCCAATTGTGTGCCGCCCTATGGGACTCCCAATCACGGCCGGGTTGTGATACAGCCTAGATTCGAGGGTGTCAGAGTGTCTGTAGTGACGCCTCAAGCACTGAGATGCAGTGCCTTAGACCTCTGCGCCACTCGGGAGTCAAAGTTGGCTCGGGAGCTCTTTGAGTTGGCTGTGCGAGTAAGATTTGTTTTAGGTGGTCGCATCGGTGCGAGCTGCACATTCGACATGGTCACTCAAAAACGCTCTATTTTTTTAGGATGCTAAAACCAGGATTTGGTCAAACAGTAAAGTGCATTATAAAGAAAGTGTCTGCCTGCCCCTGTGACTGTTTCGCTGGGGCCTGCTGTGGTGTCCAGCGAGACTCTCTCCCATTTCCAGGGGAAAAAGACTCCGGGAGAAGAAAAAACGTTTCCGATTGTATAACATTTTCAAATCCATTTGCGGAGAAAACGCAGCTATCTTGTTGTCACAGATAAAGAGAGAAGGGTAATATATTTACAGAATATAGCCTGGCCTATATGTCAGGTATTAATCAAGCCCTGTGCATTGCTTAGCCAACACTGCACTCCAAAAACACCTTAAAGTAAATACCAGGACATCCGCACTGTGGGATATCATCTTGTTCCTGTGCAGCAGAAATGAATAATGAGTTTGGGATCTACTTCCTGCAGTAAAGTTATTTATCAAACTATTAGTAGTTAAAAAAGTGTTGTTTCTTTATATAATCAAGGAAAATTGTGTTTCTTTGAACATGGGGTCTGTCTGTCTGTCAATCATAGGTTTGATTGAAGCCAAATCCAGCCTGAGTAACCGTATATACTTGAGAGCCTTACATGGCTCCCGAGTGGCGCAGCGGTCTAAGGAACTGCATCTCAGTGCAAGAGGCATCACTGCAGTCCCTGGTTCGAATCCAGGCTGCATCACATCTGACCGTGATTGTGCGGTGCACAATTGCGTCCGGGGTAGGCCGTCATTGTAAATAACAATTTGTTCTTAACCGACTTGCCTTGTTAAATAAAGGTTAAATAAAATGTACAAAAATGAAAAAACAGTGACCTTCAAGTGACTACCCCAATCAGTGAAGAGTACGTCAGCATTTACCAACCTAGTGTGTTCTAAGCAGAGGCTATAATGAGACAGAAGCAGTGTCCCAGAGTCAAATCAGAATGTTCTTAAAAGAGGACAAAGGCACTCTTCATATAATTAAAATGTCTTTATTATCAACAGCACGTTCAATATAACAAAATCTTGCCAAAAAAAAGTAATTATATGAAGAGCACTCCGTGTTTTTTTGATTACCCTTCACCAAAGAGCACCTTCAACCTACAGTACAAACATTCTTCTCCAAGTCACTCACCCAGCTCTTTGAGGCTCCGAGTAGCTTTGGTGATCTCAGCATCACCTACACCTTCTACAGTAGGCATAAATGAGTGGAGTTTCACTTTAGTGTCAATAGTATTAGAGTGAATGAGCAGGGTCACTCACCCAGTTTGCTGAGGCTGACCTGGGCACCCTTGGTGATCTCATCACCATCTACACCAGGGGGAAGACAACCCTGTCCCTGGAGTGCCACAGGTACTGCAGGATTTTTGTTCAACTAAGCGAATTGATCAGTTCAACGATTGCCTAAATTCAACACACCTGGCATTCCAGGTCGCTTAAATCAAAAACACTCCAGGACTAGCGATGCCTATCCCTGATCTACACGCTCTTTACAGTAGGCCCAAATGCGGTGAGTTAACCATGTCAGTATTACAGTACCCAGTTCGTTGAGGCTTGGAGCAGCCCTGTCAGTAGTACAGTGCAGTGTATCAGAGGTGAACAGGCAACGGTCACTCAACCAGTTCGTTGAGGCTCGGGCAGCCTTGGTAATCTCTCTGCTTCCCCCCTGGAGCTGGCCCTGCAGACGCTTGGACAGGTACAGGATTTTGATGATCCTTCGCAGCAGGTCACACGCCACCTGGGAAAAATAGGAAAAAATATAACCAAACAAAATAGAACCCCATCTGAACCAGTCTTTCTGAATCTTTTTGACAAGATGTGAGTGAACGTCAAATCTAATATGGAACGATCCTCTATTTTGTCCTAATTGATTGAAGATCACTCATTGGAAATGATCTCTAATCAAATCACTGTTGACATTTCCAAGTATTTATTTTCCTATTGTAGCCTATGAATAAACAATGACGCCAACCATGGGCATAGTAATAGTGGTAATAATAACCGTGTGTCTAGCAGCATTGTGGAGCTGTGTCTGGGGTTGAAGGACACAGAGGTCAGCAGTGTGTTTGGGCTAAGTAAACGATGCAGCTGAGACCTGGAGGTCTGTCCCCTGAGCCTCTGTGACTGTCTGAATGCTTTATCTGTGCGTGGCCGAGAAGCTGCCATTTTGTGAGCGAACACTAGACTAAAATATAAACAAAGCACTCTCCTATTCCCCCTGGATTTATAGTCTGATCATTACCGGTCTCCTTCAGACCCAGACAGACAGAAACACACACACACAGATAGAAACATACACAGACAGACAGAATACAAACACATACCCTAAAATCAAATCAAATTGTGTTGGTCACATACACATGGTTAACAGATGTTAATGCGAGTGTAGCGAAATGCTTGTGCTTCTAGTTCCGACCATGCGGTAATATCTAACAAGTAAACTAACAATTTCACAACAACTACCTTATACACACAAGTGTAAAGGAATTAATAAATAAGAATATGTACATATAAATATATGGATGAGCAATGGCCAAAAGGCATAGGCAAGATGCAGTAGATGGTATAGAGTACAGTATATACAGTCATGGCCAAAAGTTTTGAAAATGACAGAAATTATAATTTCCACAAAGTTTGCTGCTTCAGTGTCTTTAGATAATTTTGTCAGTTGTTTGTTTGTCCACCCGTCTCTTGAGGATTGACCACAAGTTCTCAATGGGATTAAGGTCTGGTGAGCTTCCTGGCCATGGACCCAAAATATCAATGCAACTTAGTTATCACTTTTGCCTTATGGCAAGGTGCTCCATCATGCTGGAAAAGGCATTGTTCGTCACCAAACTGTTCCTGGATGGTTGGGAGAAGTTGCTCTCGGAGGATGTGTTGGTACCGTTCTTTATTCATGGCTGTGTTCTTAGGCAAAATTGTGAGTGAGCCCACTCCATTGGCTGAGAAGCAACCCCACACATGAATGGTCTCAGGATGCTTTACTGTTGGCATGACACAGGACTGATGGTAGCGCTCACCTTGTCTTCTCCGTACAAGCTTTTTTCCAGATGCCCCAAACAATCGGAAAGGGGATTCATCAGAGAAAATGATGTTACCCCAGTCCTCAGCAGTCCAATCCCTGTACCTTTTGCAGAATATCAGTCTGTCCCTGATGTTATTCCTGGAGAGAAGTGGCTTCTTTGCTGCCCTTCTTGACACCAGGCCATCCTCCAAAAGTCTTCCCCTCAGTGTGCGTGCAGATGCACTCACACCTGCCTGCTGCCATTCCTGAGCAAGCTCTGTACTGGTGGTGCCCCGATCCCGCAGCTGAATCAACTTGGTGGACTTTCTTGGGCGCCCTGATGCATTCTTCACAACAATTGAAACGCTCTCCTTGAAGTTCTTGATGATCCGATAAATGGTTGATTTAGGTGCAATCTTACTGGCAGCAATATCCTTGCCTGTGAAGCCCGTTTTGTGCAAAGCAATGATGACGGCACATGTTTCCTTGCAGGTAACCATGATTAACAGAGGAAGAACAATGATTCCAAGCACCACCCTCCTTTTGAAGTGTTTGTTTTTCAAACTCAATCAGCATGACAGAGTGATCTCCAGCCTTGTCCTCGTCAACACTCACACCTGTGTTAACGAGAGAATCACTGACATGATGTCAGCTGGTCCTTTTGTGGCAGGGCTGAAATGCAGTGGAAATGTTTTTGGGGGATTCAGTTCTTTTGCATGGTAAAGAGGGACTTTGCAATTAATTGCAATTCATATGATCACTCTTCATAACATTTTATTTTACCTTTATTTAACTAGGCAAGTCAGTTAAGAACAAATTCTTAATTTCAATGACAGCCTAGGAACAGTGGGTTAACTGCCTGTTCAGGGGCAGAACGACAGATTTGTACTTTGTCAACTCAGGGATATGAACTTGCAACCTTTCGGTTACTAGTCCAATGCTCTAAACACTAGGCTACCCTGCCGCCCCAATTCTGGAGTATATTTAAATTGCTATCATACAAACTGGAGGCAGCAGACTGTGAAAATTAACATTTGTGTTGTCGTGTCTTTGGCTATGCCAGATTAAGTGATATGACATGCTGTTCTATAAAATCCTTTCTCTGTAATTAATATTACCTGATTGAGCTAATCATGTAACTGTAATTATAACTAGAAAGTCGGGGCACCACTTAAGAATATTTATAGATGTTATATTCCGAATAAACTCTTAAAGACCTAGTAATATTTTACATCAATAGCAGTCAATATTAATCGTCACCTTATTTCAGTCTCATCTGAAAGTTGTAAATTCTTGGTTATCTTCACGAACACTGGCTAACAAGTTGAATCAGCAATACAAAATTAGGTTTAATTATTTATTTACTAAATACCTAACTAATCACACAGAATTACATATAGACAGAATGAATCATACATTGATTACAAATTATGTCATACAGGAAAACGTCCCTAGCGGACGGAACAGATATGACAGTTGTTTACACAAAGAACGGGGGTTGGGTTTGAGTGAAAGAGCAGGAAGACTGAAGAACAAAGGGAGAAGCGATGTCTCTATCAATGTTAGTTAAGTGGCTAAAACCAAGGACATGACAGTCCCTGGGAGTTAAAAGTGGAAAAAGAGGGGTCCCACAGCACCACGGTCTGTCGGTCTATCGAAAATAATATAAAACTTTGCAACTATTCTATTCAGAAATCACAAACCAGGCCCGTGTTCATCCTAAGACCTTACCAGCCTGGCATGCCTGCCTGCTACTAGTATCTTCTCTGCAGGATGCATGTCTGTGGTGCAGAACAATGATAACACTCCACACACACACGATGACAAAGCTGAGAGAGGGAGCATCAGTAGACAGACAGAGCTAACACAGAGCCAGAGCCATGGGAGAGGAAGGAGCCAGTTAGAATCACAGTAACCTTTTGGACTGAAGCCAAATTCCATCCATTTTTAAAAAGCCTTCCCCTCAACTCCACAGACGACAGACCTGCAGTGTGTAGGCAGTATGCATGTGTGGACAGAGCCTGTAAACCTAGAGTGTCTATTTCGCTCTATCTAGATGTGGCTACCCAGCCTCAGACAGGACAGGCTCAGTTTGCTCATAAGAAGAAGTCTTATTTTAACAGGGGTAGAAATTCAACCTTTTAAAACACCCGATTGCTTTTTATTGATTTCTTCTAAACGGGGGGCCACTGATAGCGTGGTGGATTAAAAACCACAACGGTGATGTCATGGGTTAAGATTGCAGACGCTATCTGAGAACAGGATCAAAGTAATGCTGTTTGAAAGGTTGAGATAATATTGTTTGTAAACCTTTAATGTGGCCTATATGTATTATTTAGTGGAGGACTTACCAAGAAAAAGAGATGAAGTATGAAGAATGCTCAGCCTCCAATAGCAGTTTGTCACGCCCTGACCTTAGAGATCCTTTTTGGTTTGGTCAGGGCGTGAGTTGGGGTGGGTATTCTATGTTTTCTATTTCTGTATGTTTGGCCGGGTGTGGTTCTCAATCAGAGGCAGCTGTCTATCGTTGTCTCTGATTGAGAACCATACTTAGGGAGCCTTTTCCCACCTGTGTCTTGTGGGTAGTTACTTTCTGTTTAGTGTTTTCTGCACCTTACAGGACTGTTTCGGTTTCGTTTATTCACGTTGTTGTTTTAGTGTTCAGTCAAATAAAAATCATGAACACGTACCACGCTGCGCTTTGGTCCACACCTTCTTCCACAGACGATCATTACAGAACTACCCACCACAAACGGACCAAGCAGCGTGGTAACAGGGAGCAGAGGGTTCAGGACTCCTGGACTTGGGAGGAGATATTGGAAGGACAGGGACCCTGGAGACAGGCTGGGGAATATCGCCGCCCTAAAGAAGAACTAGAGGCAGCTAAAGCTGAGCGGCAGCGATATGAGGCAAGGCAGCACAGCAGGCACGAGAGGCAGCCCCAAACATTTATTTTTTTGGGGGGGGGCACACGGGGAGATTGGCGGAGTCAGGCAATAGACCTGAGCCAACTCCCCGTGCTTACCGGAAGCAGCGTGGTACTGGTCAGGCACTGTGTTATGCGGTGAAGTGCACGGTGTCTCCAGTGCACGCTCATAGCCCGGAGCGCTACATGTCAGCCCCCCGCAAGTGCCATGCGAGAGTGGACATCCAGCCAGGGAGAAATTTGCCAGCTCAGGTGTTTGGTCTCCGGTGCGCCGTTTTGGCCCAGGGTATTCTGCGCCGGCTCTGCGTACTGTGTCTCCTGGATACTGGGAGGGCTCAGTTTGCCCTATGCCTGCGCTCCGACCGTGCCGGGCGAAAGTGAGCATTGAGCCTAAGGGAGAGGTGCGAGTGGTAAGCACCAGATCTCCAGTGCTCCCCCACAGCCCGGTTCGAACTGTGCCTGCACTCTGGAGGGCCGGGCTAAAGTGGGCATTCAGCCTGGAAGAGTGGTGCCAAGGCTGCGCACCAGAGCTCCCCCACAGCCCGGTTCATCCGGTGCTTCCTCCACGCACCAGGACTCCTGTAGTTCTCCCAAGCCTGGTAGGCCCCGTGGCAGCCCCACGCACCAGGCTGTCCGGAGCTGCCAGAGTCGCCCTCCTGTCCGGAGCTGCCAGAGTCACCCTCCTGTCCGGAGCTGCCAGAGTCGCCCTCCTGTCCGGAGCTGCCAGAGTCGCCCTCCTGTCCGGAGCTGCCAGTGTCGCCCTCCTGTCCGGGGCCCGCTGCGAGGGTCCCCCGTCTGGGGTCGGCGGCGAGGGTCCCCGCTCCAGAGGAGCCACCTAAGTGGACCAAGCCTAAGGTGGAGCGGGGTTCACGTCCTGCACCAGAGCCGCCACCGCGGATAGATGCCCACCCAGACCCTCCCCTTAAGTTTTGCGGCCGGAGTCCGCACCTTTGGAGGGGGGTACTGTCACGTCCTGACCTTAGAGATCCTTTTTATGTCTCTATTTTGGTTTGGTCAGGGCGTGAGTTGGGGTGGGCATTCTATGTATTCTATTTCTGTGTGTTTGGCTCGGTGTGGTTCTCAATCAGAGGCAACTGTCTATCGTTGTCTCTGATTGAGAACCATATTTAGGTAGCCTTTTCCCACCTGTGTCTTGTGGGTAGTTACTTTCTGTTTAGTGTTTTCTGCACCTTACAGGACTGTAGTTATTTTCTGTTTAGTGCTTTCTGCATCTTACAGGACTGTTTCATTTATTCACGTTGTTGTTTTGTGTTTTCGTGTTCAATCAAACGAAAATCATGAACACGTGCTGCGCTTTGGTCCACACCTTCTTCCACAGACGATCGTTACACAGTTCCATAAATCACCTTTATAAATATGCCTTTGTCCAAAGTGGTGGGGAGTAATTCCATAATGGCAGGCATGTGCAACAAGAGTAAAAGGGGTCATATAATATTTGTGTTGTTTAACGGTACACACAGTATCTTTGTTGTATACCATTGAGTACCATTGTAAACTCATATCAGTACGCCATGAGACACCGACACCTTCTATAGTTACATTGTATTGACAGGGCAGAAGAGGACATCCTAGAGCCATATACAGGTATATAGACCTCTATGTGACTCTGGGTTATTGTCATCTTTACAATTTAAAACAGGAGGATCATCCTGGAAACTGTCCAGGAGACATTAGGCGACCTTGACAATATGTACAGCACCTAACTTGAAGTACCCATCTTGAAAATGGGCAGAGAGACAATACAAACCCAAGAAAATGCTGTTGGTCCATTTCTCTACCTCAGATGTCTTTCCAATAAACATGGAAATCAAGTCCAGTGCAGAAGTAGAGATGCTGTCAGAGTGCTGATAATAATGAACACTAGAGAGGCAATCTTCCCCCTGCTATTGAGCCTCAGTCCCAGACCATATAATAATACAACAACACCATCAACACAACAGATAGTATTATGCCTCTCAAATCACAAGGAGATGGATGGATACCTGCAATCTGGCGAGCTGGGCAGTCCTAGCTACAATCTTATTGTAGGGGTCAACGATCTTTGTCCTTATCCTACGAGAGAAAACAAATAGGTTGAGTGCTGTTACTAGAGGTCGGATTTATTGAGGGTCTCTGAACACAAGTGGCGCAGCAGTCTAAGGCACCGCATCTCAGTGCTAGAGGAGTCACTGCAGACTGGTTCGATTCCAGGCTGTATCA
Source organism: Oncorhynchus keta (assembly GCF_023373465.1). Classification (NCBI taxonomy): domain Eukaryota; kingdom Metazoa; phylum Chordata; class Actinopteri; order Salmoniformes; family Salmonidae; genus Oncorhynchus; species Oncorhynchus keta. The sequence goes on from NC_068453.1 coordinate 12,493,834, forward strand.
CAACCGGCCGTGATTGGGAGTCCCGTAGAGCGGCACACAATTGGCCCAGCGTCGTCTGAGTTAGGATGCATTGTAAATAAGAATTTGTTTTTAACTGACTTGCCTAGTTAAATATAGGTGAAATAAAAAAAATAAAAAAGTTATATTTTGCCTTGATCATTCCCTGTGATGATGTGTTTCGGTCTTATAGGCTTGGAGTAGGTAGATAACGCACCTAACCACTGATACAGGGTAAGATGTTTTTTTCAATACTGAGAGACGCACTGATGCTTATATCCAATTGTGTGACGGTAGCGCCCCCTATGGAATGTCTACAGAACTACAATGACAGCATATATTCCAACAGAGAAGTTGTTAAACTTTTTGGGTCTGGGGACCCCTTTTGTGATAGCAAATTAATCAGGGACAACCTCATTATCATTACACAAATAAATAGTCTACAAGGAGATTTACCGTGACGTCTGCAGTGCGAAAATAATATTTAAAAAGGGCCTCTTGACTAATTTCCTGCAATTCTACACATTTTGTCATGGGGCACAGAGATTTTTTGTTGTTAGTGCTTTAAAGCTAATATACATCAATTCTACACATTTTGCCACGAAGCAGAGAGAAAACATTGACGTTTTAAACTTCAATTACAGTGCATTTATGTAAAAAAATCTACTGTATATTATCAAATCGTAATTGTCACGTGCGCCGAACACAACCTTACACTTACAGTGAAATGCTTACTTGCAAGCTCTTAAGCAACAATGCAGTTTAAAGAAAACACCCCCCCCCCCCAAAAAAAAAGTAAGCGATAAGAATAACAAATCATTAAAGAGCAGCAGTAAATAACAATAGTAGGGCTATATACAGGGGGTACCGGTACAGAGTCAATGTGCCAATGTGCGGGGGCACCGGTGTCAAGGTAATTGAGTAACATGTACATGTAGGTAGAGTTATTAAAGTGACTATGCAAAGATAATAAAGAGTAGCAGCAGTGTAAAAGAGGGTGGGGGGGGAATGCAAATAGTCTGTGTTGCCAATGCAAATAGTCTGGGTTGCCATTTGATTAGCTGTTCAGGAGTCTTATGTCTTGGGGATAGAAGCTGTTTAGAAGCCTCTTGGAAGTAAACTTGGTGCTCCGGTACCGCTTGCTGTGCGGTAGCAGAGAGAACAGTCTATGACTACGGTGGCTGGAGTCTATGACAATTTTTAGGGCCTTCCTCTGACACCACCTGGTATATATGTCCTGGGTGGCAGGAAGCTTGGCCCCGGTGATGTACTGGGCTGCTCGCACTACCCACTGTAGTGCCTTGCGGTCAGAGGTCGAACAATTACCGTACCAGGCAGTGATGCTCTCGATGGTGCAGCTGTAAAACCTTTTGAGGATCGAGGACCCATGCCAAATCTTTTCAGTCTCCTGAGGGGGAATAGGCTTTCTCATGCCCTCTTCATGACTGTATTCGTATGCTTGGACCATATTAGTTTGTTGGTGATGTGGACGCCAAGGAAACTCTCAACCTGTTCCACTACGGCCCTATCGATGAGAATGGGGGTGTGTTCGGGTCCTATTTTTCCTGTAGTCCACGAACATCTTCTTCGTCTTAAATCACGTTGAGCGAGAGGTTGTTGTCATTGCACCACACGGTCAGGTCTCTGACCTCCTCCCTATAGGCGGTCTCATCTTTGTGTCATCAGCAAACTTAATGACGGTGTTGGAGTCATGAATGAACAGGGAGTTTGAACAGCAAGTCCAGGATCCAGTTGCAGAGGGAGGTGTTTAGTCCCTGGGTCCTTAGCTTAGTGATGAGCTTGGAGGCCACTATGGTGTTGAAAGCTGAGCTGTAGTCAATGAATACCATTCTCACATAGGTGTTCCTTTTGTCCAGGTGTTTTTATTCCATGTGCAACTCTGTGTTGTTGTTTCTGTCTCACTGCTTTGCTTTATCTTGGCCAGGTCGCAGTTATAAATGAGAACTTGTTCTCAACTAGCTTACCAAGTTAAATAAAGGTGAAAAAATATAAATAAATGTTTTAAAAGGGCAGTGTGGAGTGCAATAGAGATTGCATCATCTGTGGATCTGTTTGGGCGTTATGCAAATTAGAGTGGGTCTTGGGTTTCTGGGTTAATGGTGTTGATGTGAGCCATGACTAGCATTTCATGACTACAGACGGGAGTGCTACGGGTCAGTAGTCATTTAGGCAGGTTACCTTAGTGTTCTTGGGCACAGGGACTGTAGAAAGGCCCATGGAGTTGGTGGAATTGTCTTTTAATTCATGGCCACTTGCTCAGCTGGGCCAGGGGCGCTTTAATTAGGTCAGGTGGAAATGTCCGACAGATCTCAAATCAGTAAAAGGAGGACATCGCCACTGCGCAACCTCACTGCTTTCTCTTCCTCAACTCAGTCTAATCCAGACATTCTGTGCGTCCATGAATCAACATAACTCCACCGAATCTGTTACCTTTCATCTGAACTATGCTGCAATAGTTATTACTGCGGAGCGAGGCTTGGAGTGCACGCTTCAAACCTGTTGTGTTATGTATATGGCCAATGATCACAGCCCTACAGACATTGATATATGGTTCAAATGTAATGAAATTACATGTACATATGAATACTAACCTAGAAGGATGAAATATTAAACTTAATGATTTGCTGAATTGATAAATTCTTATATCAAATTGATGGAGATTATAGATTGTATAAATGAACAATTCATTTGCATTAATCCTTCTCTGGATTAACATGATGGTTAACATGGTTATGATCATAAATGACTCCATTCTGCTTCATATTGAATTCCTATGGAACCTTATTGCTGAATTATTCTGTTAATAATGACAATGATAGTTATCATTTGACTTTCTGTTTTGAATTTTTATTGGGGACATGTTATTCTGTTTATTTTGTTATACAGCACAGACAAACTAACCAGTACATATACCGCTGTGTGGTTAAAGGAATTCCTGCCTCATCCATTCCTCTGTCACCTGACCATCTGTTCACCTTCACTATTGCCAGTCATCCTACCTGTCCAGCTACCCACACAGATTCCAATAATCTTTCAGGGACTATGGTGGTCTGCTTGAAACATGTTGGAATTACAGACTCAGACAGGGAGAGGTTGAAAATGTCAGTGAAGACACTTGCCAGTTGGTCAGCACATGCTCGTAGTACACGTCCTGGTAATCCGTCTGACTCTGCAGCCTTGAGAATGTTGACCTGTTTAAAGGCCTTACTCACATCGGCTGTGGAGAGCGTGATCAATTGGTGGAGTACTGTGGATACCAATATCCCTGTGAGCCTCCCAGGCCCATGTTGTTCAGGGTTAAGAAGATACATTTTAGATGTATAATATTACATTGTATCCACAGTACTTGTATTGTATTACACAGGGATCCGTGGCTTTTGGCCATGGCTCTCTTGGCCAAAAGCCCAGAGGGGTCCGCAGACCCCACTTTGAGAACCCTTGTTCCAGCAAGTCCGAAGTGCCACGATGACAAAAACAAATATGTGCTAAAGGTGTATTACCTTCCAAAGACTCAATCCCAGTAGCTTGAGCAAGTAGCTCCTCGTGCCTGGCTACCACCTGACAGGATAAATATTTACCAGTGAGTAAGTCATTCAACACCTGAAGGAAAAGTGTCTTTCCTACAGAAAATGTATACATACCAGCCATCAGTATAGAACAAACTGACTGTCTGGTTAAACTAATAGATAAAGATACAGGGCTAAAGGTCTCACATGAATGAGATACAGTTTCAGGTGACAGGTATACCTGGCTGTGGAGCTCCTTGTCCAGCTGACTGATACCCTGAGCCAGCTTGGCCAGCTGTTCTAAGATGACAGCATGGTGGATGGCCTGGGCTGTGTACGTCTTCACGTCAAAGTCCTCTGTGAAAAAAATCAGCATAGCATTCTAGAGAAGAGATTGATAAATAGGAAAAATAGATTAGCTTGCTAAATCACTTCCTGGATTATTTCTTACCCATGGTAAAGCAACAATTTGGCCACACACATACCACTCCAAACGTATTTCCAAAGACACTTTTATTTTATTTTATCACAAGCAAAGAAAAGTATTGCAAACAGAAACGATTACTGTGCCTTGCTGTAAGTTGTCAATGATGGACTGCACAGTCAACTCGGTAGCTCTCATTCCTAAACGACTACGTGGCTGATACACCTAAATAAAACAAAACAAAACAAAACATACACCTACGTGAAGTAAAGCTGACTGACAGAAAAGTACTTAAAATAAATGTTAAATAAAATATAGCATTTTACCATCATTTAGCAGTGAATTCGTTGATGCTTCTCTCCTACCCTCCTTGTTCGCCACTTCATCACACGATGACGTAGAATTACAGCGACATGAAATTAACCAAACCAAACATTTTATTATTCTTAATAAAATATCAAATTATCTGTATTTGTATCAACGTGCATTGTTATAACGTTAATTATCAAATAAATCCCAAAATAAAAAATATTTACTTTTTAGGTTCAAAGGTAAAACATGAAAGGTTGTTCGGAGGACACGCCCACTAACATACCGCGTGTTATTGTTTGCATTCGGGTGTTTGTCATCTTTAGCTAACTAGTTAGCTTAATTACATTAAATATGAACGTTATCTAGTCACACCAACGTTAGAATAAGTCATAAACTGCATGCAACAAACAGTTTCGACTGTGGAAAGAAGAGCATTGCCATGCCAATCTAGCAAGCTAGCTAACTAACTGACTAGCTCACTTTAGTGATTAAAACGTACTGTACGGTCTATGAAAATGACGACCACCAACATGATGGACATGTTTGAGGAAGGGAAAGTTCTGAAAATCTGTGCTCCTATGGTCCGGTATTCAAAGTAAGATTATCTGATATTCGTACATTTTCAATGACTTGTTCAGCGGTTTTGTGCAGTTAGCTGAAATAGGTTGAGCAATAGCTATAACTCGTCGTTTTTTTTCTCCAACTTTTCCAGGTTGGCATTCAGGTCACTGGTGAGGAAATTTGACTGTGACATTTGCTTCACTCCAATGATAGTTGCTCCTGACTTTATGCGTTCTGTCAAAGCCAGAGACAGTGAATTTACAACTAATGAAGGTAATATGGGATCACTTTTTTTCTTCAATGAAATATTAGATGCCTCTGAAACTACTGTCAATTTGGTGTCAATTCAAATCCAACTTTAATGCTCTCTGTCTCTCCCATCAGCTGACCGTCCTCTGATCGTGCAGTTTGCTGCTAGTGATGCCCAGACCCTGGCTGATGCAGCCTGTGTGGTCGCACCCTTCTCTGATGGAGTGGACCTCAACTGTGGCTGTCCCCAGCGGTGGGCCATGTCAGATGGCTACGGGGCATGCCTTATCAACAAACCTGAGCTGGTCAAAGACATGGTTCGACATGTCAGGAACCAAGTGGACAATCCTAACTACACAGCCTCCATCAAAATACGGTAAGAGTGATCAAATCACCAAATATAATTGTTTCACTTTTACTTCAATGACAAAAGAGCTTGTTAAAGCTTTATTTAGCAAATAACCTAAGTGTCATGAAGTTCCTTTTGTAGTTGTTGTTTCCTCTCTCTTTTCTCAGAATTCACAAGGACCTGCGACGTACGGTAGACCTGTGTCAGAAGGCAGAGGCGGCAGGGGTGTCCTGGATAACGGTCCATGGTCGAACCGCAGAGGAGCGCCACCAGCCGGTCCACTTTGACGCCATCAAGACCATCAAGGACAGCCTGTCAGTCCCTGTCGTCGCCAACGGAGACATAAAGACCCTCCGAGATTTGGAGACCACTCACCAGCTCACTGGAGTTGATGGTCAGTTCTATTTGTGCAAATCACAATTGATTCTTTATTCCCAATATTGTGCACTACTTGTGACCAGAGACTCCAAAGGCAGTCACACGGGACTCTGGTCAAAAATAGTGCACTCATTATGGGAATAGGGTGTCATATGAGACAGATCCTTTGTAACTACACATTTGTAGTTATTTCCATGGAAAAGACACTCTTGAAATAGCTTCATATTAAATCCCCTTATATAGGCCAAAGTGATCCACAATGAAAATAAACCACAACATGGGGGGTTTCTGGGGGGGAGCCACTATCATGGTTTATTTTCAAAGAACTGCATAGCCCACTTTTTACTCGTTATCATAAACACTTTATCTGCTTTTCATCTGCATTTATTCTGTAACCTCTCATTCCCTCCAGGGAAATCATTTTCTGTTTATTGTGCCATCTTAACATATATTCATTGTAAGTACATAAATGGGTAGCTAGAGGTTCCATTCACATAAATAATTTGAGAAAGATGGGAATATATCAATACAGAATCTTTATTGTTAAATGGCTCACTCAAGACACTTCCCACCCCACGTGCCCTGTCCTGTAGGTGTGATGGCAGCCCGGGGGCTGTTGTCCAACCCGGCCATGTTCGCTGGCTACAATGAGACCCCTCTTGAGTGTGTGTGGGACTGGGTGGACCTCGCCACGAACCAGGGGACCCCCTTCACCTGCTTCCACCAGCACCTCATTTACATGCTGGAGAGGGTCAGCTCCCAGCCCGAGAGGAAGGTGTTCAACTCCCTGCAAAGCACCGCCGCAGTCATAGACTACCTCCACAACACATATGGATCCCCAGACACACAGACAGTAGGCCTATCATAAACACTGGCTGGGTATAATTTATTGTATGTTATTAATCATATTTCCAATGGAATAAAAGCTTTTATTTACTATATTAACTTTTTTTTCTTAAAAAAAAATCTCATTCTGATAGGAGTGCAGTGTGTGAGCACGTAAAAAAAATCAGAGTGCAGTGTGTGAGGCTGCAATAAAATCAGATTCACTTCAACATGTCCAGTCAGAAATGGTCAAAGGGTACAAACAAAACCAAACACATTACACCGAATTTCAACATATTTGTCATTTCCATGATGTGTACAGTATGGTATTAACAATATATGGCAGAACCTTATTGGTTCTCAGTAGAGGATAAAACCGTAAACGAACAGCTACTGTAAAAGGTTATGTATGACGTCATTCCAATGAGACGAAAAGGGAGGAGTGAAACAACTGTCTCCAAAGTTTGCTTTTCTTTTTTCAACCTCCGGTTTCTATGTTCGGGTGCCGCAGAGTAAGTTACATACTTTGCATAATTATTACGATATTGAACTTGATCATATGTGTAGTTACTGTGTATTTCACAAAAGTGCTAACGTTAGCTAGTACCAGTTAGCTAGATAGCTATCGTGTCCTGCTTTAGAAAAATATTGCCAGCTATATAGTACCTGGCAGATGTCACTGCGTGAGGCAAAGTCTTTAGCAATGTATACCTAGCTACTATTTCTATGAGGCACAGCTACTATTTATATGATATAAGGACGTATGTTACACACTGAATGAAACAGCATACATTTAGTACTACTGGCTGTGATTTACCAAGCATGTGAACTTTGTAACATTACGTATCTAGCTAGGATAAGAGGCTTATCACTGAAACAGGAACAGCACTGTTCGCAATACATTTGCATTGGTGGTTTCACAGTTAGCTGAAATATATCCATAGGAAACTAGCTAGCTACGTAGACAGTTAATTGTTTCTGTTGTTGACATCAACTATTAAACCAGTCCGTTTCCATTCTGGAAAAATAACCTACTGCCAGACTGGGAAAAGGACCTCTGTTGCTTAAAATGTTTAATCTTTTACAGACTGTATTTTTAGAGATGACTTTGCAATGGACTGCAGTTGCCCTCTTCCTCTATGTGGAAATAGGTGTACTCCTTATCCTCTGTCTACCCTTCATCTCAGCCACCAGGTAGGAATGAGCCCTAGGCAGTCCTGATACTGCAACAAGCCAGTAAGCAAAATTAAGTTGAAAATACATATTTTCCAGACATTGAGGTCAGGTTAATTTTCAGTTCTGAACAACATATGCAACAACATATCACACTGACCCTCAACACGGAGGCCCCTCATGGGTGTGTGGCTAGTCCTCTCCAGTACTCCCTGTTCACCCACAACTGCGTGGCAATGCATGACTCAACACCATCATTAAGTTTGCAGACTACACGACGGGGGTAGCCTGATCACCAACAGTAATGAGAACGCCTATAGGGATGAGGTCAGAGACTGCCAGGACAACGACCTCTCCCTCAAGGTGAGCAAGAGATTTAACAGATTTAAACAAGCACAAATCCTCACTCCAGTCGTTTGTAGTAATGCTCCGTAAAATTGGTTGCCAACCGCCATATAAAGTCCAAAGAAGAAAAAGAAGCCTGAAGGAAGGAGGAGAGATGAGAAACTCATTTGGTTTACCATTTTATGTGTGGATTAATTGTCGGAGTAGTGGTCCTTGTGCATTTCATGTCAAATAACAAACCAATGTCTATATCCCAGGACAAATTAGCTAGCAACAACAAGCAAGCTAGCTAACAAAATTGCCATAAATGTTTAATGCGTTTTGACTTATCACCAAATTAATATAATTGGTTCAGAGATTATTATTGATATTTCTACCTGTGTTTACTGATCTTCTGGTGCGTGTGAACAAAATCAACGTGCTCAGGCATCCAGTTTCGTCAGCATATACGTTGCTCTGGATAGGAGCGTCTGCTGAATGGCCAAAATGTAAAAACAAATACTTGCATAGCATGCTGGGGAATTTTCTAATGACCCTGAACTAGTTCAAATTTGGTCAGTCCGGACCAGACCAAATGTGAATGAGTCATAGACATCTAGGCCAGTGGTTCCCAACCGAAGTGCCGCAGCACACTTGTGTGCCTTCAAGAACTCTCAGCTGTGCTGCAAAACCTTTCATAATCTTGATTATTATTTTAGATGACTCCTTTATAAAACTGTGGAATGCACATTACTTTTTGACTTGGGAGTGCTAGTTCCATGCATTAAATAGCACAAGGTTCTGTCCAGTGCACTCACACTGTTATTACAGTTATGTCATTTGAGGGACACGTTTCACGAGCGAAGTAATTTGCATCATTTTACTTCATCTGTGAAAACAGGCAGGTCTGATTACGATTAGCCAGAGTAATTTATTTTTTAATATATGCCTCTGGGCTTAGCTATACCTTCCATAGAAACAACGTTTCTCCCATTCTTTTCTGCAGATCCTCTCAACCTCTGTCAGGTTGGATGGAAGCGTCGCTGCACAGCTATTGCACAGCTAAGTCCGGGGGCTGACTGGGCAACTCAAGGACATTCGGAGACTTGTCAACGAAGCCACTCCGGTGTTGTTTTGGCTGTGTGTTTAGGGTCGTTGTCCTTTTGGAAGATTAACCTTTGCTCCAGTCTGAGGTTCTGAGCACGCTGAAGCAGTTTTTCATCAAGGATCTTTCTGTACATTGCTCCGTTCATCTTTCCCTCGATCCTGACTAGTCTCCCAGTCCCTGCCGCTGAAAAACATCCCCACAGCATAATGCTGCCACCACCATGCTTCACCGTAGGGATGGTGCCAGGTTTCTTCCAGATGTGACGCTTGGCATTCAGGCTCGAGTTCAATCTTGGTTTCATCAGACCAGAGGATCTTGTTTCTCATGGTCAGAGAGTCCTTTAAATGCCTTTTGGCAAACTCCAAGTGGGCTGTCGTGCCTTTTTTATAATAATAATAATAATAATAATATATGCCATTTAGCAGACGCTTTTATCCAAAGCGACTTACAGTCATGTGTGCATACATTCTACGTATGGGTGGTCCCGGGAATCGAACCCACTACCCTGGCGTTACAAGCGCCATGCTCTACCAACTGAGCTTCAGAAGGACCACTTTTTACTGAGGAGTGGCTGTCTGGCCACTACCATAAAGGCCTGATTGGTGGAATGCTGCAGAGATGGTTGTCCTTCTGGAAGGTTCTCCCATCTCCACAGATGAACTCTAGAGCTTTGTCTGAGTAATCACCATGGTCTTGGTCACCTCGCTGACCAAGGCCCTTCTCCCCCGATGGCTCAGTTTTGCCAGACGGCCAGCTCTAGGAAAGTCTTATGGGTTCCAAACTGCTTCCATTTAAGAATGATTGAGGCCACAGTGTTCTTGGGGACCTTCAATGCTGCTGAAATGTTGTGGTACCCTTCCCCAGATCTGTTCCTTGACACTCTTGGAGCTCTACGGACAATTTCTTTGACCTCATGGCTTGGTTTTTACTCTGACATGTACTGTCAACTGTGGGACTTTATATAGACCGGTGTGTGTCTTTCCAAATCCCGTCCAATCAATTGAATTTACTACAGGTGGACTCCAAGTTGTAGAAGCATCTAATCTCTCATAGCAAAAGGTCTAAATACTTTATGTAAATGAGGCATTTCTGTTTTATTTTTTATTTTTAAAAAAAAGACCTAAACCTGTTTTGGTTTAGTTTTTTATTGATTAGGGGTGGAGTTTTTAATCAATTTTAATCAATTTTAGAATAAGGTAGTGTCTTTGGGCTATCATTAGACTGTTATCTTATTAAATCAATTCTCTGTGTAATTATTACGTGATTAAACCAATCATGTAAAGATTAATTAACTAGGAAGTCGGGGCACCACGGAAAATGTTGTTGAAGAGTTACTATTTCCCGAATGTAACTCTCTTCAGATATTTTCTTATCGATTACAGTCACTTATTAATCTATTATTACCTCAGTCATATTCTGAATGTTGCAAACTCTTGCAATGAGAAGTCCTTAGTGGACTAAACCGATATGACGGCTTGTTAATAGTCACTTATTAATCTATTATTACCTCAGTCATATTCTGAATGCTGCAAACTCTTGCAATGAGAAGTCCTTAGTGGACTAAACCGATATGACGGCTTGTTACAAAATTAAAGGGGAGGGCATGTAAGAAAGAGCAGGACAAAAGACATAAGACTTCACTATCGTACACACAGCTGATAACTAGGCTCATTGAAATGCTAATACTTTGCACATGAACACCCGCTCTTTCTAAAGGAAGTGCAATTTATATATTTACGACTGTATGTCATGTTGTTTCTCTGTTGAAATCGCTGGTCCATCTGCTGGAGAGTCAGGGACAGAAAGTCTCTGGTTTGTCCACCAGAGATCAGTCTTTCGTAGTTGTAGCTCTGTTATAATGGATACGTCAGATGTACCAATGGTTGTTGATAGGGAAATGTTCTCCAGAATGGATCTTTCAGAGGACATTTACATTACATTTAAGTCATTTAACAGACGCTCTTATCCAGAGCGACTTACAAATTGGTGCATTCACCTTATGACATCCAGTGGAACAGCCACTTTACAATAGTGCATCTAAATCTTTTAAGGGGGGGGGGGTGAGAAGGATTACTTTATCCTATCCTAGGTATTCCTTAAAGAGGTGGGGTTTCAGGTGTCTCCGGAAGGTGGTGATTGACTCCGCTGTCCTGGCGTCGTGAGGGAGTGTGTTCCACCATTGGGGAGCCAGAGCAGCGAACAGTTTTGACTGGGCTGAGCGGGAACTGTACTTCCTCAGTGGTAGGGAGGCGAGCAGGCCAGAGGTGGATGAACGCAGTGCCCTTGTTTGGGTGTAGGGCCTGATCAAAGCCTGGAGGTACTGAGGTGCCGTTCCCCTCACAGCTCCGTAGGCAAGCACCATGGTCTTGTAGCGGATGCGAGCTTCAACTGGAAGCCAGTGGAGAGAGCGGAGGAGCGGGGTGACGTGAGAGAACTTGGGAAGGTTGAACACCAGACGGGCTGCGGCGTTCTGGATGAGTTGTAGGGGTTTAATGGCACAGGCAGGAGCCCAGCCAACAGCGAGTTGCAGTAATCCAGACGGGAGATGACAAGTGCCTGGATTAGGACCTGCGCCGCTTCCTGTGTGAGGCAGGGTCGTACTCTGCGGATCTTGTAGAGCATGAACCTACAGGAACGGGCCACCGCCTTGATGTTAGTTGAGAAGGACAGGGTGTTGTCCAGGATCACGCCAAGGTTCTTAGCGCTCTGGGAGGAGGACACAATGGAGTTGTCAACCGTGATGGCGAGATCATGGAACGGGCAGTCCTTCCCCGGGAGGAAGAGCAGCTCCGTCTTGCCGAGGTTCAGCTTGAGGTGGTGATCCGTCATCCACACTGATATGTCTGCCAGACATGCAGAGATGCGATTCGCCACCTGGTCATCAGAAGGGGGAAAGGAGAAGATTAATTGTGTGTCGTCTGCATAGCAATGATAGGAGAGACCATGTGAGGTTATGACAGAGCCAAGTGACTTGGTGTATAGCGAGAATAAGAGAGGGCCTAGAACAGAGCCCTGGGGGACACCAGTGGTGAGAGCGCGTGGTGAGGAGACAGATTCTCGCCACGCCACCTGGTAGGAGCGACCTGTCAGGTAGGACGCAATCCAAGCGTGGGCCGCGCCGGAGATGCCCAACTCGGAGAGGGTGGAGAGGAGGATCTGATGGTTCACAGTATCGAAGGCAGCCGATAGGTCTAGAAGGATGAGAGCAGAGGAGAGAGAGTTAGCTTTAGCAGTGCGGAGCGCTCCGTGATACAGAGAAGAGCAGTCTCAGTTGAATGACTAGTCTTGAAACCTGACTGATTTGGATCAAGAAGGTCATTCTGAGAGAGATAGCGGTAGAGCTGGCCAAGGACGGCACGCTCAAGAGTTTTGGAGAGAAAAGAGAGAAGGGATACTGGTCTGTAGTTGTTGACATCGGAGGGATCGAGTGTAGGTTTTTTCAGAAGGGGTGCAACTCTCGCTCTCTTGAAGACGGGAGGGACGTAGCCAGCGGTCAGGGATGAGTTGATGAGCGAGGTGAGGTAAGGGAGAAGGTCTCCGGAAATGGTCTGGAGAAGAGAGGAGGGGATAGGGTCAAGCGGGCAGGTTGTTGGGCGGCCGGCCGTCACAAGACGCGAGATTTCATCTGGAGAGAGAGGGGAGAAAGAGGTCAGAGCATAGGGTAGGGCAGTGTGAGCAGAACCAGCGGTGTCGTTTGACTTAGCAAACGAGGATCGGATGTCATCGTCCTTCTTTTCAAAATGGTTGACGAAGTCATCTGCAGAGAGGGAGGAGGGGGGGTCTTGAGTCATTTGTGTCTCATTTAATCAAACAGTTCACTTAAATCCTCAGACAAGCATCTTAGATTATTTTATTAAAACACGTGTCTATATATGAAAAAATACATGTATGACAATGTAGACAAATCTATTAGTTCGAAAGAACAGACGACTTTCGGTCTACTAGGATTTGTTTTAGTCGGGGACAGTCCTAAGCTGCATCCAGTGCTATTTTATTAGACATTGACTTGCTGTTGCAGTGTTCTGAGTCTCAACATTATAAGAGCGTCTGCTAAATGACTTAAATGTAATGTAATGTAATGTTTTTGTGCTGTTTTGCAGATGGCAGTGTATCTTCCAGCTGAGAATATGGAACAAAATGGCCAGGTTTTGGAATAAATTCTTCCTCGCCATGATCATAATCCTTATAGTCCTCTTCCTTGGTAAGCTGATGTCAAAAAGTGTCATGTTTTAATTTACTCACAGATCATAATGACAATCTCTCACCAGAGATCTTACAATCTCATGTAATACTTTTGCAATCTCAATGTTTTACCATGTTTAACGATGTCGTACCACACCTGCACGCCCTCCTGTAGATGCTTTGCGTGAGGTGAGGAAGTATTCGGGTGTGGGAAACGGCAAGGATGCTAATCTGCATCCCAACATGTTTGACCACCTCCACATGAAGCTGTTCAGAGCCCAGAGGAACCTCTACATCTCTGGCTTTACCCTCTTCCTCTGGCTGTAAGTCCTGGATCGGTCTGTCCATCACTCACCCATCGACATACTGAGTCCTCGCTGTGTCGTCATCACATTGGGATGGATACGGGTGAAAAGATAGCCAGTGCATGGATCGTCGTAGTCATAGAGATGTCTTAATTCATTACAATGACCATAACACTCTGGTCGTTTTCAGTAGGGCACACCGTAGCAAAATGTTTATCAACGGAAAACAAAAAATGTGTTCGGAAGGATAAGTTCAGGTGGCAGCTGAAGTATTGAACACAATCTATGTGTGTTGTTTCCATACAGAGTTCTGAGGCGGGTGATCACTCTGATCAACCAGCTGGCGACGGAGTCTGGCACCACGGCCTCTCTGCAGATCAAGGCAGAGTGTGCCAACCAAACTGCCAAGAAATACATGGAGGACAACGAGCTACTGAAACAGGTGAAGTCATACCCAGTATCACTGCCCTTTCTGCACCTGAGCCTGTATTTAAAAGGGTCTCAAAAAAAAGAGGAGTGCTGATCTTGGATAATGCCCCCCTTGTCCATGAAAGCGTATTCATTTTGATCTAAAAGGCGTAACTGATGCTATATCAGAATTCCTACTCTGAGATGTGGGCCTTCATCCACACTAAAAGAAACTAAAGTTATTTTGGTACTGCATATGGTTGAGAAGTGTGGTAAGTGGTTCATGTTTGTCATTCTTCCTCGCCATGACCTGTGTTTGTTTCAGACTCTGATGTATGGGAAGGGGGACAAGGCCACAGCGGAGGGAAACGAGCTGCTGAGGTCAGAGGTGGAGAAACTGAGAGGAGAACTGAAAGGCTCAGAGGACAGTAAGGAAGAAACACACAATCATTTTGTGACAGACTGAATAATAGAACCACAAATTCAATAATATTTCAATAAAGTGAAAATGTACAACTACAATAACCAACCAGATGAAATCGGACTATAATGACAATAAAACAAACATGGGCTTCAATTTCTGTTCGAGAATGTGCACTCTGACCCATAGCATGTCACCTTGTAGATAGCATGGGAATGCTTTGTGGTTAATGTTTTCCCTAGCCTTGGAAAAGTCCCAATCCGAGATGGAAGCTATGAAGAAACAATCCGATGGACTGACCAAAGAATACGACCGACTGCTGAAAGAACACCAGGTAACCCCAGACCTGCTCGTACATACAGTATCTACACTTAGCCTACAAAAGTATTCACACCCCTTGACTTCATCAAAATGTTGTTACATTTCGAAAATTGCTGAAATGTCTTGAGTCGACGTATTCAACCCCTTTCTTATGGCAAGCCTAAATGAGTTCAGCGGTAGTGATAGTGAATGTTCCTGAGCGGCCAAGTTAGTTTTGACTTAAATCTACTTGAAAATCTAACTATGGCAAGACCTGAAGATGATCAACAACCAATTTGACAGAGCTCTAAGAGTTTCGAAAAGCATAATGGGGAAAATACTTCTCAATCCAGGTGTGGACAACTCTTAGATTTACCCCATAAAGACACTCCGCTGTAATCGCTACCAAAGGTGCTTCTACAAAGTATTCACTCAGGGGTGTGAATACTCATGTAAATGAGATATTTCTGTATTTCATTTTCAACAAATAGTGCCAAAAAATGCAACTTTTTTTTTCCACTTTGTCTTTATGGGGTATTGTGTATAGATGGGAGAGAATATTTTTTTTTATTTAATCCATTTTGAATTCAGGCTGTAACACAACAATGTGAAATTAATCAAGAGGGATGAATAGTTTCTGAAGGCACTGTATATATTTGGTATTACTGCTCACCCTGCCTTGTTCAAAGCTGTATATTATTACCCTGCTCAAATGTAGACAGAAAACTACAGCTCTGACTTTAGTACTACTATTGTACATTTACTTGTGCCACTTCAGATATACTGTATATATTCTTTATTTTTCCAGGATCTTCAAGAGAGTGGAGATAAAAAGGATGATTGATCGGGCTTATGACTACAACGGTCAGAATGTTTACAGATCGAACCAAGAAACCAGAAATACTGTCAGGCACGCTGTCACTTTCCTTTGACATACTGAAGCACTGTGCATGATGTCACTAAAATACTCCTCCAAGGCCTCACTGAGCCACCAAACCTCAGATAAAAAGCACCTGAGCACGTTTGTAATAGAATAGCTACTAGACCAGCCTAGAAATAGTGTTTCTATAATTCGCTGACTTTTGGAGAACGGATAGCAGTACAAGCTTCAGATTACAGTGGTCGTCTACTGTGAATATATTTTTGATGTAATGGGCTTGCTATGTAGTTTTTTCCCCCTGTATATCGCAAGAGCACCACCATTGCATTCATCCTTTTATTTATTTTTTACCTTAGCAGCAATGCATATTACAGATTGAGTTGTATGTGTTTTGTAAAGCAAAATTAGCATGGAGTTCATAGGGGTAGAGAAGCTATATTGAGTCATTTTTGTTGTTGAATATTTGATATCAATGTTTTTCATTCCTCTTAGATGTGGAGGGTTTGTGAATATTACACAGGGTCACGGTCATGATTTTCTGTTTTGTAATAAGGATAGTGAAATGGAAAAGTCTGGGGAAATTCATCTTTCCTCTTCTCACCCTGACTCCCTGTATTGACTGTCGTAGCCCAGGGTTTGGGTTGGGTAGACTGGGTCAGTACTTGGAGTGGGATTGATAAGTGACCAACAAATCTTCCTCTAGCCTCCATCCCCTATCTCTTATAGGGCCCCAGTACTGTACTGTACATCCCCCAGTACTGTACATTACATTCCAAAACTAGCGAACAGTAGCAACGCTGACAGAATAAGTGCCTTTCAGATGATTGTAGATATATTTTCAAGTACAAAAATCTGGTTGGAGTAAGAAAGTTGTTTTCAATATTTCAGTATGGCTCATTATTAAAGTTGTTTTTGCGGCTAAATCTGTTATTTTTTACTTTGGAAAAATTGTCTCCACCTACCAACATGTTATCCCATATTAAAAATGTTTCATTATTGTAGTTATTCTCTTTGTTTAATCGAAGAAATACAACTATATACATTCAGATGTTTTAAGGGTGTGAGAAATGCCATCCATTTCATTTGTTAAAAAAAAAAGAAGGGATTCAATTAAAAATGTTTCTTGGTATCACTTGCCAAATCAACATACAGTACCTTGCGAAAGTATTCGACCCCCTTGAACTTTGCGACCTTTTGCCACATTTCAGGCTTTAAACATAAAGATATAAAACTATTTTTTTGTGAAGAATCAACAACAAGTGGGACACAATCATGAAGTGGAATGACATTTATTGGATATTTCAAACTTTTTTAACAAATCAAAAACTGAAAAATTGGGCGTGCAAAATTATTCAGCCCCTTTACTTTTAGTGCAGCAAACTCTCCAGAAGTTCAGTGAGGATCTCTGAATGATCCAATGTTGACCTAAATGACTAATGATGATAAATACAATTCACCTGTGTGTAATCAAGTCTCCGTATAAATGCCCCTGCACTGTGATAGTCTCAGAGGTCCGTTAAAAGCGCAGAGAGCATCATGAAGAACAAGGAACACACCAGGCAGGTCCATCTCGGACCTGTTGTGAAGAAGTTTAAAGCCGGATTTGGATACAAAAAGATTTCCCAAGCTTTAAACATCCCAAGGAGCACTGTGCAAGCGATAATATTGAAATGGAAGGGGGCCGAATACTTTCGCAAGGCACTGTATATTTGGCCCACGAACCCCAGTGATTGAAATAATCACCTGTATAATATTTAGTGTTTATTCACTAAATGTTGGTCCAAACTTCATTCAACCTGAGAATTGGCTATGATGTTTTTGTTCTGATATTTTGGCACATTACGAACTCTATTCAATTCGTATCGTGGAAATTCAGCACTCGTGTGAATAAAATATAACGGCAGATTCCAACATCAGTGGAGACTGCATTCACGGTAAACGCGGCATACAGTGCATTCGGAAAGTAGTCAGATCCCTTGACACTTTCCACGTTATGTTACAGCCTTATTCTAAAATGTATTAAATACATACAATTTCTCAGCAAACGACACACAATACCGCATGGCAAAGCGAAAACAGAAATACCTTATTTACACAAGTATTAAGACCTTTTGCTATGAGACTCGAAATTGAGCTCAGGTCCATCCTGTTTCCATTGATCATCCTTGAGATGTTTCAACAACTTGATTGGTGTCCACTTGTGGTAAATTCGATTGATTGGACATTTGGAAAAACACACACCTGTCTATATAAGGTCCCATGTTATCAGTGCATGTCAGAGCAAAAACCAAGCCATGAGGTGGAAGGAGTTATCTGTAGAGCACCGAGACAGGATTGTGCCGAGGCCCAGATCTGGTGTAGGATACCAAAAAATGTCTGCAGCTTTGAAGGACCTCAAGAACACAATGTCCTCCATCATTTTTAAATGGAAGAAGTTTGGAACCACCAAGATTCTTCCTAGAGCTGGCTGGCTGGCCAAACTGAGCAATCGGGGGAGAAGGGCCTTGGTCAGGGAGGTGACCTTCCAGAAGGACAACCATCTCTGCAGCACTCCACCAATCAGTCCTTTATGGTAGAGTGGCCAGACGGAAGCCACTCCTCAGTAAAAGAGACATGACAGCCCACTTGGACTCTCAGACCATGAGAAACAAGATTGAACTCTTTGGCCTGAATGCCAAGCGTCACATCTGGAAGAAACCTACCACCTACTGTGAAGCATGGTGATGGCAGCATCATGCTGTGGGGATGTTTTTCAGTGGCTAGATTGGGAGACTAGTCAGGATCGAGGGGAGGATGAACAGAACAAAGTACAGAGAGATCCTTGATGAAAACCTGTTCCAGAGCGCTCAGGACCTCAGACTGGCGTGAAGGTTCACCTGCCAACAGGACAACGACCCTAAGCACACAGCCAAAACAACGCAGGAGTGGCTTCGGGACAAGACTCTGAATGTCCTTGAGTGGCCCAGCCAGAGCCCAGATTTGAACCTGATCGAACATCTCCGGAGAGACCTGAAAATAGCTGTGCAGCGACGCTTCCCATCCAACCTGACAGAGCTTGAGAGGATCTTCAGAAAGGAATGGGAGAAACTTCCCAAATACAGATATTGCAAGCCTGTAGCGTCATACCCAAGAAGACTTTAGGATATAATCGCTGCCAAAAGTGCTTCAACAAAGTACTGAGTAAAGGGTCTGAATACTTATGTAAATATGATATTTCAGTTTATGTTTTATAAACTTGCCATGTCTGAAAAACAGTTTTTGCTTTGTAATTATGGGGTATTGTGTGTAGATTGAGGGGGGGGGGGATTAATGCTGTAACGTAACTAAATGTGGAAAAAGTCAAGGGGTCCCGAAGGGACTGTATGTGGGCTCAATTGGAAATTGCCTTTACATTTCTATCCCGCAATCGTAACGCTTCAGCGATAAGGATTGATTAGAGCCCTAAAACGTTCAAACGTACATACACAACCTATACACATTGACACGCAGACTGATTGACCAATAAATTATGTGAATTTTCTTTACTTCTCATAATGAATGACACCTACAGTGGATAGTCACTGATGGTAGAACTATAAAACAGTGTAATGGTTCAGTGGATGTGCATTTGATATCTATAATGATCTTTGCTTTGTTAATTGTATGTATCACAATTCATTGTGATTTTACTGTAACTTTCTAGACAGATTCATTTACTACCAGTATACAATACTTCCACCTAGTGGATTTGATCAGAATTGAAATAAAAAAGCTCCTGCTGCACAACAAAGGCAGAGAACAGCTATGGTAAGCTGGCACAGTGGCATCCTGTGGCACAACACAGTCACACAGACATGATGAACAGTAGCCCTGTTTATACCTGGTGCTAACATGTGTCCGTTGTCCTCATTCTGATTGTGCCCACGTTTTTAGACAGGTGCATTGTGATGTGATTGTGATCAGATCTTACACAACAAATTCTCCAGTGTTAAATCAATACTGAGTGTTACATTTAACACTGGTCCTTGTCTATACTGGTCTACACTTTTCAGTGTTAAATTAACACACTGCTTAGTGTAAAGACTTATTTCAATATTTCCCAGAGTGCCTTGCCTTTCGAGTGAATTGTGGAGTTACCACCCATGATTGTATTTGTTAGTGACAAAGATATGGTTGTTGCATTCATCCAACTTTGGTCCTTTGGCCTTCACCAAGTGAGAACTTAAGTGAATATGTTATCATTAAAATAAAACAATATAAGACAGTACAACACAACTCACGAGTCCTTATTTTGAGGACTTAGTTTGAACCCTAATACAGTGGCCAGAAACTCACAGGCAAAATCAAAACAAATCAAACCTTTTGTCACATGCGCCGAATACAACAGGTAGACTTTACTGTGAAATGCTTACTTACAAGCCCTTAACCAACAATGCAGTTCAAAAAGAGTTAAGAAAATATAACACAATAAGTAACACAATAATAATAACAATAACGAGGCTATATACAGAGGGCACCGGTACCGAGTCAGTAGGCAGGTGTACCCGGCCCGTCAACAAATCCAGGATCCAGTTGCAGAGGGAGGTGTTTAGTTCCAGAGTCCTTAGCTTTGTGATGAGCTTTGTGGGCACTATGGTGTTGAACGCTGATCTGTAGTCAATGAACAGCATTCTCACATAGGTGTTCCTTTTGTCCAGGTGAGAAAGGGCAGTGTTGGGTGTGATTGAGATTGCGTCATCTGTGGATCTGTTGGGGCGGTATGCGAATTGGAGTGGGTCTAGGGTGTCCGGGAGGCTGCTGTTGATGTGAGCCATGACCAGCCTTTTAAAGCACTCATGGCTACCAAAGTGAGTGCCACGGAGCGGTAATAATTTAGGCAGGTTACCTTCGCTTACATGGGCACAGGGACTATGGTGGTCTGCTTGAAACACGTAGGTACTACCGACTCGGTCAGGGAGAGGTTGAAAATGTCTGTGAAGACACTTGACAGTTGGTCCACACATGCTTTGAGTACATGTCCTGGTAATCTGTCTGGCCCAGCAGCTTCGTGAATGTTGACCTTTTTAAAGGTTTTGTTCACATCGGCTACTGAGAGCGTTATCACACAGTCATCCAGAACAGCTGGTGCCCTTGTGCATGTTTCAGTGTTGCTTGCCTCGAAGCGAGCATAAAAGGCTTTTAGCTCGTCTGGTAGGCTCGCGTCACTGGGCAGCTCGCGTCTGGGTTTCCCTTTTGTAGTCCGTAACAGTTTTCAAACTCTGCCACATCCGACGAGCGTCAGAGCCGGTTTAGTAGGATTCAATCTTAATCCTGTATTGACGCTTTACTTGTTTGATGGTTCGTCTGAGGGCATAGCGGGATATCTTATAAGCGTCCAGATTACTCTCCCGCTCCTTGAAAGTGGCAGCTCTTACCTTTAGCTCGATGCGGATGTTGCCTGTAATCCATGGCTTCTGGTTGGGATATGTACATACAGTCACTGTGGGGACGACGTCATCGATGCACTTATTGATGAAGCCGATGACTGAGGTGGTATACTCCTCAATGCCATTGGATGAGTCCCGGAACATATTCCAGTCTGTGCTAGCAAAACAGTCCTGTAGTGTAGCATCCGCGTCATCTGACCACTTCTGTATTGTAACTGGTACTTCCTGCTTTAGTTTTAGCTTGTATTCAGGAATCAGGAGGATAGAATTATGGTCAGATTTTCCAAATGGAGGGCGAGGGGAGAGCTTTGTATGCATCTCTGTGTGTGGAGTTTTTTTTTCTCTGGTTGCACATGTAACATGCTGGTAAAAATTTGGTGAAAATGATTTAAGTTTGCCTGCATTAAAGTTCCTGGCCACTAGGAGCGGCGCTTCTGGGTGAGCATTTTCTTGTTTGCTTATGGCCTTATAGAGTTGGTTGAGAGAGGTCTTAATGCCAGCTTCGCTTTCTGGTGGTAAATAGACGGCTACAAATAATACAGATGAGAACTCTCTTGGTAGATAGTGTGGTCGACAACTTATCATAAGGTACTCTACCTCAGGCGAGCAATGCCTCGAGAATTCTTTAATATTAGACATTGCACACCAGCTGTTATTGACAAATAGACACAAACCCCACCTCTCGTCTTACCAGAGGTAGTCTCTGTTCTGCTGGTGCATGGAAAATCCCGCTAGCTCTATATTGTCCGTATCATCGTTCAGCCACATCTCGGTGAAGCATAAAATGTTACAGTTTTTAATGTCCCGTTGGTAGGATAATCTTAATGACTGCGCATTAGCAAGAAGAACGGATGGCAGTGGGAGTTTACAGTGGGAGTACGGATTCTCAGAAGGCAGCCCGATCTGCTGTCCCTTTTCCTGCATATTTTCTTCATGAAAAAAGTGGGGATATGGGCCTGTTCCAGTGAAAGCAGGATATCCTTCTCGTCGGACTCGTTAAAGGAAAAGGTTTCTTCCAGTTAGCGGTGAGTAATGGCTGTTCTGATGTCCAGAAGTTATTTTCGATCATAAGAGACGGTAGCAGCAACATTATGTACACAATATGTTAAAGAATAAGTTACACAAAAAAACTAACAAAATAGCACAATTGGTTGGGAGAATGTAAAACGTCAGCCATGTTCTTCGGCGCCATCTTGATATAATCAGGTGTGCAGGTCACATTATGCTGGGTGGCAAAGTGATGTGTAATTCCTAGTAGAATCCAGACAGAGTGGGGTTAGCCTACGTTTGGAGCAACCTGGCATTCACCAGCAACCTGCATTCAGAATGATTGGCGGGTTGGGAAGAATAAGAGACGAGACTACCTAAAGCATCTAAACTGGAACAACCATTTCGGTGCCGGGTGCAATAAGTCCAAGTAACATATTGGATTAGTTTAGAAATTTGTATGTTATTTATATTTGAGTAGCATGAGAAAAATGTATTAATCAATGTACATGCAAAAACATAGATATTGAAATAAACTATTTAAAAAAATCTACCTGCAATAGAGCATTCTGGGAAATATAATGATGGGTGTGGTTTTGGTTTAACCCTTGTTATTAACAACAACAGTGGGGTTTACACCACTGAGTGTTAATTTAACACTTGCAGAGCTACAAATGTTAAACTGAAATATCAACACTAGGTAACACTGACCAATTTGCTGTGATTAAGTGTAAACGGACAAGATCAGGATGAAGGATGCATGTTCGAACCAGGTATAAACAGGGCTATTGAGATCATATTTTGGCAATGTTTACAGTAGAGAAACACAGAGTGTCTGACATTCTCTTTCAACAGATTGAGGCTGTCTAACAATATTATAATGTAGACGACCTTGGGAGTTGTGGCAAAAATACTCAGTGACCGAAACCGGACTCTCGCTACAGTAAAAACAGTTAACCAATGGTTAACAAATCCAATCAAATACTTTCTTTGTAAAAAAACAACAAAGATGACATTCTTTGTTGTTACATTTGTGTTTTTGTCAAATACAGCAGGTACATCCATGAAATATGTCAGTTATATCAAAACATGTTTTTTTTTTAAATATACATAACCTAGACAGGTTCAGTACAAATATATAATTGATGTTCTATGAGATGGTCTGGCGCCGAGTGTTGTTGGTTCCTGCACATCTCGCGTGTGTGTGTAACATGATAGATCAGGGGAGATTGTCTCAGACTGTCACAGCCGTGTCTCTCTCTCTGTGTTGTTGTAGTCTGTTGTGGAAGTCCGTAGCGATTGGTCCGAGTTGGAGGCTAGGACTTCCTCTTTCCTGAGTACCTCCAGTTCTGCTCCTCCGTTGGCCACATGGTGGGCACTGCGTTCCTCTCTCCGCAGGTGTCGTTTGAGCAGCACGAATCCCAGTATACACAGCAGGAAGGAAACTGTCCTCAGGCCCATAGTTAGACCCAGGTAAGCTATCCTGAGGAG
Organism: Oncorhynchus keta; assembly: GCF_023373465.1. Classification (NCBI taxonomy): domain Eukaryota; kingdom Metazoa; phylum Chordata; class Actinopteri; order Salmoniformes; family Salmonidae; genus Oncorhynchus; species Oncorhynchus keta. The sequence continues at coordinate 12,517,440 of NC_068453.1, forward strand.
AGAGAGACCAGGGGATACACACACTCAACGTCTTGACATTACACTGGTGATTCAAGTGGCAAGGCTACTGGGGTTGCCTTCAATATTGTCTTGAAAATCAATGTTCAGCATCTGATGTTATAGAGGGTATGCCTCTCCGACATTATCACTTTGGAGTAAGTGTGTGGTCTGTGTGCGTTTTTGTTGTGTATCAGGCTTGACCAGTAGTGTGTATGTGTGCATTACCTGTATGCTGTAGTGTTGTATATCCGACAGGCTCCTCTCCCTCCGCATCTCTTCTGGCCCCACTTCAGACACGTGGTGTCGATGATTGCCCCAAAGTAGATGGGCGCTGGGATGCCCGCTGTTATAACACAAGTACACACAAAATGATCTACCAGTAATACGGAGGTGGCTAATCTTGGTCATGGAAAAGGGCAATGTGTGCAGGATTGTGTTCCAGCCCAGAGCTAACACACCTGATTCACAAGTAATCATTTTTCAAGGATTACCTTTGCAACAGAGTGGATTTTTAAGAGGATTTTGTTCAGGGTATTAATCCTAATAGAAGCTGATTAGTGGAGAAATGTGTGACTTGGAAACAAACTGGCTGCAGCTAGTTTTATATCTGTCACGACTTCTACCGAAGGTAACTCCCCTCCCTGTTCGGGCGGCGCTCGGCGTCGCCGGTCTACTAGTCGCTACCGATCCCTTTTTCTTTTTCTGGTTGTTTTGTCTGTGTTCCTTGTCACACCTGGTTTTCAATTGCTTTGATTTCTGTGGGTATATAGGGCACCTGTTACCTGCCGTAATTCGTGCAGGATTAGACTTATGTGTATTGCGCTCGATTGTATTTGATGTTTGTTGTTTTTTCTCTATTACGCACATGTATGTAAAGTGTCTGAACTGTGTTTGTTCCTCCGAGTCTGTGCCGTTTCGTATTGGTGGACTATATTATTAAACACGCTTCTCAGACATCCCTGCTCTCCTGCGCCTGACTCCTACACCTCTCACCAAGACGCATGTTATTACAGAATCCTGCACCTATATAATTATGGAGTCAGCAGGAGCGGACGCACTCCCAGGGTCCGTGGAGGAGCGAGTTCAACACCACACGGCAGTATTACACCGACTGGAGACCGCCATGGATCAGGTGATGGCGACGATGGAGAGATGGGAGAGAGGTGGCCTTCCCACACCGTTATCAGCCACACCCCAACCAGTACCACTACCATCTCTTTCATTGCCTGAGCACAGTGGGATTCGACTCGCCCTCCCGAGGGAATATGATGGGACGGCGGCCGGGTGCCAGGGCTTCTTACTCCAGATGGACCTATACCTGGCGACCGTTCGTCCGGCTCCTTCGGGGGTGAGAGCGTGAACGCCCTCGTCTCCTGCCTCGCAGGTAAAGCCCTGGAGTGGGCCAACGCGGTATGGAACAATCCTGACTCGGCGAGGAACACTACCCAGAGTTCACCCGCCGCTTTCGGGCCGTGTTCGATCACCCACCTGAGGGTCGAGCGGCGGGTGAACGGCTGTTCCATCTGAGACAGGAGAGGAGGAGTGCTCAGGACTTTGCTCTAGAGTTCCGGACCTTGGCCGCTGGCGCGGGATGGAACGACAGGGCCTTGATCGATCACTATAGGTGTAGTTTGCGTGAGGACGTCCATAGGGAGCTGGCCTGTAGAGACACCACCCTGTCCTTGGACCAATTGATCGACATGTCCATTCGGATGTCAATTCAGGATTAGACTTGTGTGTATTGCGCTCGATTGTATTTGATGTTTGTTGTTTTTTCGCTATTACGCACGTGTATGTAAAGTGTCGGAACTGTGTTTGTTCCTCCGTGTGTTTGCACGAGTTTCTGATTATTCGAGAGCGTAATTTTGGGATTTTTGTCTGTGCCGTTTCGTATTGGTGGACTATATTATTAAACACGCTTCTCAGACATCCCTGCTCTCCTGCGCCTGACTCCTACACCTCTCACCAAGACGCATGTTATTACAATATCAGGGTTGCTAAGCTGCGTTGGCTCTGAGAGGGGTATGGCTTGATCAGACAGGAGTAGGAGGAAGTTGCCCCTAGACGCAGATCTAAGGATAGTTTTTTGCCCCCCACATGTTAACATTTTGGGTGGTAAACTGATCCTACATCTGTGATCTGACAGTATTGACTCACCAAGTGTACGTGTGGACAGAGTATGGAACCCCAGAGCCAAGGACTTCAGTTGAGGCTTGATACACCTGCATGGAAGAACACCATCATCAACTTGAACTTTACCATAACTATGAAAACAGATAATAGATATAGATCTGAAGATATTATAAATGAAATGTTATGATATGAAAGTATCCACAATTTAGTTATGGTTCATTATTAAGTTTGCATACTCAAACCGCTTTAACTTCTTATGGCTGGGGGGCAGTATTGAGTAGCTTGGATGAATAAGGTGCCCAAAGTAAACGGCCTGCTCCTCAGTCTCAGTTGCTAATATATCCATATTAGTATTGGATAGAAAACACTCTAAAGTTTCTAAAACTGTTTGAATGATGTCTGTGAGTATAACAGAACTCATATGGCAGGCAAAATCCTGAGGATAAATCAAAACCGGAAGTGAGAAATCTGAGCTTGGTATGTATTCACCACAGTTCCCATTGAAATCCCCTTGAGATATTAATGATGTTGCACTTCCTAGGGTTTCCACTAGATGTCAACTGTCTATAGAAATTTGAATGAGACTTCTACTGTATTGTGGGACTGAATGAGAGCAGAATGTATCAGGTGTCTGGCAGTCAGCCATTTTCTGATCATGCGCATTCCTCGTGGTATCCACTTGTGTTCCATTGCTCATCAAGACACAAAGGAATACTTCGGTTGGAACATTATTGAATTTATATGTTAAAAACATCCTAATGATTGATTCTGTACTTAGTTTGAAATGTTTCTTCGACCTGTAATATAACTTTTTGAATTTTATGTCCGATGTAACGCTGACCAGAATGAGCGTTTGGATATGTAAACCAAACGCGCTAACAAAATGAGGTATTTGGACATAAATAACAGACATTATCGAACAAAACAAACATTTATTGTGGACCTGGGATTCCTGGGAGTGCTTTCTGATGAAGATCATCAAAGGTAAGGGAATATTTATCATGTAATTTCTTGTTTATGTTGACGCCAACATGGCAGCTATTTTGACTATTGTTCTGAGCGCCGTCTCAGATTATTGCATGGTTTGCTTATTCCGTAAAGGTTTTTTGAAATCAGACACATCGGTTGCATTAAGGAGAGGTATATCTTTAATTCCATGTGTATATCATCTACATTTATGATGAGTATTTCTGTTGAATGATGTGGCTATGCAAAATCACTGGATGTTTTTGGAACTAGTGAATGTAATGCGCCAATGTAAACTCATATTTTGATATAAATATGAACTTTATCAAACAAAACATACATGTATTGTGTAACATGAAGTCCTATGAGTGTCATCTGACATCATAGTGATTAATTGTATCTCTTTGTGCTTTTTGTGACTGCTATCTTTGGCTGGAAAAAATTGCTGTGTTTATTGTGTCATTTGGTGGTGACCGAACATAATCATTTGTGGTGCTTTTAAGCATATTTGACATCGGACACTGTGTTGGGATAAACAACAAGGTTACCTTTAAAATGGTATAAGATACATGTATGTTTGAGGAATTTTAAATTAGATTTTTGATGTTTTGAATTTGGCGCCCTGCACTTTCACTGGCTGTTGTAATATCATCCCGTTAACCGGATGTGAGCCCAAAGAGGTTTTAAAGGTCAATTCAAAAGACTAGTGTTGTTGACATAATGTAAATTAACTGAAGACGTTCTGACGAAGCCAGTGAGTACCAAAGAGTGAGTACTACTGATCTCTGTTGGTAGAGCAAGGCAGTACACTGTCAGAAATGTCTGCCCTTACTACCTTGCTATTTTATTTTTATTTAATTTAATTTGGCAAGTCAGTTAAGAACAAATTCTTATTCACAATGACGACCTACCAAAAGGCAAAAGGCCTCCTGCGAGGCCGAGGGCTGGGATAAAAAAATAAAAAAATACAAATATAGGACAAAGCACACAAAGAGAGACCTAAGACAACAACATAGCATGGCAGCAAGCATGGCAGCAACACATGAAAACACAGCATGGTAGCAACACAACATGGCAGCATCACAACATGGTACAAACATTATTGGGCACAGACAACTGCACAAAGGGCAAGAAGGTAGAGGCAACAATACATCACGTGAAGCAGCCACAACTGTCAGTAAGAGTGTCCATGATTGAGTCTTTGAATGAAGAGATGAAGATAAAACAGTCCAGTTTGAGTGTTTTTTGCAGCTCGTTCCAGTTTCTAGCTGCAGCGAACTGAAAAGAGGCGCGACCCAGGGATGTGTGTGCTTTGGGGACCTTTAACAGAATGTGACTGGCAAAACGGGTGTTGTATGTGGAGGGTGAGGGCTGCAGTAAGTATCTCAGATAGGGGGGAGTGAGGCTATTCAGCTGTTCTCTCAAGACCCAGAGCAAAAACAGAAGCAGACCCATCTCAGACAAATAAGACTCTAAAAATATCAGAACAAAAGGAAATAGGCCACTTCCAATAACTTCATTTGTCCCAGAAAGGGCAACACATTTCATCAGGGTCAGCTGATCGAGCTTTGGGCCGATCTGCTGGATTGTGGTTTGTGTTCGCGTGTGTGTGTGTGTGTGTGTGTGTGTGTGTGTGTGCGTGCATGTACATGCGTGTTTGTGTTTGTGTGTGCGCATTTGTGTACATGCTCAAAGCTAACCAAGGCTAATCAAGGACTAGTTTTAGCCAGTAACAGTACCGCACCAAATCACATATTCTACTTTCCTGAAATACAGTAAAACCTCTATTGCTGACTTTCCTATAACCCCTATGACGTATGCCGCGGGATAAAGATTTCAATTAAATGTACTTAAAGTGTACTGAATCTATATTTCCTGCTATAACCCTGAATGGACACACAAGCAGAGAGTAGGAAGAACAATGAGCCGACTCGTAAAAACTTCTCTCATTCCAGTCAGACCACGTAATTCAATCACCTGAAAGCATCATGTGACTGTCTCCTTGCCCTCCATAAAGTCTGTTGCAACCATAGAGATAGATAGAAGACTCATCTTTGTATATGTGCCATTATAGCGTCTGTGACAGCATGTGCAGCGCCATAGTGCCCCTCAGTGGAGATGTCAAAATACCTATAAAACCTAGTGGTCAAACAGGGAAATGGTTCCCATCGTTTTTTCCACCATTCATTGTTTCCTATAGGGGATTTTAGAAACACTTAAATAAGGCCTGTGTTTCGCTTACCCTGAGACGTTTTGATAACTGTGTAAATCTCTATCGGACAAGGTGACTTATCAATATATTTACCTCCCAAAAAGGAAATGCTAATTAGCTGTTAATGGTGGGGAAACAATTGGAACCAATTCCCTTCATGAACTTTAGGTTTTATGAATATTATGACTAGAATATTATGAAAGGCTATTTACATTTTCTTCTTCCCAATTGGCGGATCACTCCGGATGACCCGGTTGGACATGACTCCACCCAGTTGACTACATTAAAATGGTGGAAGCCCTCAATGACACTGCCCATGCTAATATGGCCTTTTGACCACTAGAGGCCTCTATGGTTGCAACACGGCTCTTTAAGGCCGGAATTCAATCTGATCGCGATTTGTCTGCTATGCAGCTTTTAAAGGCAATGGTTCCGCGTTATAGCTCATCATAAACACTGCATATGTCACCTCAATCAAAAATGACCTTGAAATGGAGCATAGCAGACAAAGCGCAGTTGAATTGAATCCCTGCCTAAGTCTGTTACACAGACTACATTCAACTTCTGGTCAGCCACTCTGTCACCCATTGTGAGCTAATTTCACTACAGTGAAATTTGAGAACTTTCAGGGTGAGATCATTCTGAACAAGGTGGTGCAAGTAAATGTAGTAGACTTTATGCAGGTTAGGTTCTCTCAGTAGCCATGGTTACACCTTGCATTAATGTGATTGTCATCATCCGGTCACTATCTGATCAATATTTTGTTGCATGGACACATGGTAATATATGTCTCTTATCTGCCCACTTCGTCCCTATTGTGACCAGATTCCCTGGTCCCCCCCTGTATGCAAATGAATCCAACCTCCCTTGGACCTCCCATTATGACACAAGCTGTATTAAATCGACAGGAAACAGCACACTTTTATAGTCAATAGTTTTAGACTCTCATCATTACAGCCTACTTTTGTTATCCAATGATTCAAGTCTGGGCGTAACAGACTACTGTCCCGGTAACCTCGACTTGTCCACAGATGGACAAATAACAAGTCAGTGAATCTCTCCCATCTCTAAAAACGTCACCACACAAATGAGCTGAGTATCTGGATGTGTGTACAAAATACAATTATTGCACAGTATAAATAAAAATTATACTTAGGCCCTAATGCACACAGTAAAAACAGAATCAGGTTAAGTTACAGGGAATGCATTTCTGTAGCCTAAAATGTTTTCAAATATTAGAATTTGCGCTGGCATTGAACGTGGGAAGGGGAGAACCTCTTTTCTCTTATTCGGGACAATATCTCTTCATAAATATCTTTATTTCTATTTGCCATTTTAATCAGAGCTGGACCTCGGTATTGGACTGTGGCATATCTGGCCACAGTGTCAGTAGGCAGTTGGTTTCTAAAAACATGTTCTTAATTCAATTGGCTGGTGTGATTTTTTTAAGAGGCCGGGACAACTGTGACGTTGGCCAAATGTATACACTTTCGATTTGTTTACACCAAGGATATCCGTACAAGATGCGCCTTTCACTACCACCAGAGGTGGTCAGAAAAATACAATCACAATCAGATCACAATGCGTCTTTTGATCGTCTACACCTGTCGACGCACAATACGAATGTGGACATGATCAGGACAACGGACGCTACAAATGGGGCTTCTGATTGTTTCCCCTTTAAGGTACCTTGTTGAAGCCGGAGCCCCAGATTTCTTTGTGCTGTCTTGCCAACTGCTATGACCATCCCTTCTTGTTTGTGTATGGGTGTGTGTGTGACTGACCTGATGAGGACCATGTAGCCTGGCGTGCCACCCAGGGAGATGATAAAGGAAGTGATGACAGAGAGAGCCAGGAAGTAAGGGAAGACACGGTCACAGTCGTCTCTGTGAGGACAGTGGCCTACACTGGCTGTCAGGTTACCACTGCTCAGCCCTGCTGCCACCGCACAGCTACAGTTAGAGAACACCTGCAGAAGCACACAGACACACACAGACAAGACAAGACAAGACAATTTGACACAAAAACAGAAACAACATCATAACTTGCTGCTTCAAAAGTTTTCCATAAACCCACCAGGGTGCGAGTCAATTCTGACTGAAATCATACTGAAATTAAATGGACCTTTACCCTGTTGCTCACAAGTGAGTTTACATCTCAAATGGCACTGTATTCCCTATATAGTGTACTACTTTTAAACAGAGCCCAAAAGTAGTACACTATATAGGGAACAGGGTGCCATTTCGGGATGCAGCCTCCGTCCTATCATCTCACCGTGTTCTTCCCTGATCCTGTGGAGGTCTGGCAGCCAGCCAGGCAGGGAGAGACGTACGTGATGCCGTTCTCTCCACAGACAGGGTCCCAGTCTCTGTCTGAACACACACAGTCTGAGTTACAGGCTGAGAATACTGAGCGCTCCTCATACGATACACCAACCACCCTGAGAGAGAGAAAAAAAGGGGAGAAAGAGAGAGAGAAAGTGGGGCTGTTATTAATAGGAGATTTAATTCAGATAGCACTTTTCTTTAAACAGATAATCTAATGAATACAGACATGATTTGACCTCAGATACAGAAGGTGTGATGTGTATTTAATCAAATGCATAATAAGATATGTCCTGAACAAAAATATAAATGCAACAAGTGTCGTTCCCATATTTCATGACCTGAAATAATAAAAATCCCAGAAATGTTGTGTACAAAATTGTCAACATCCCTGTTAGTGAGCATTTTATCATTTGTCAAGATAATCCATCCTCCTGACAGGTGTGGCATATCAATAAACTGATTAAACAGCATGATCATTACAAATATGCACCTTGTGCTGGGGACAATAAAAGGCCACTCTAAAGTGTGCAGTTTTGTCACACAACACAATGCCACAGATTTTTGAGGGAGGATGCAATTGGCATGCTAACTGCAGGAATGTCCACCAGAGCGGTTGCCAGAGATCTAATGTTAATTTCTCTCCCATATAGTTTTCGAGAATTTGGCAGTACGTCCAACCGGCCTCACAACCGCAGACCACGTGTAACCATGCCAGCCCAAGACCTCCACATCCGGCTTCTTCACCTGCAGGATCTTCTGAGACCAGCCACCCGGACAGCTGATGAAACTGAGGAGTATTTCTGCCTGTAATAAAGCTCCTCAGTGGGTGGACCTATGGCTGTGCACCTGCCCAGTCATGTGAAATCCATAGATTAGGACATAATGGATTTTTTTTTAAATTGACTGATTTCCTTATATGAACTGTAACTCAGCAAAAATAATTTAAATTGTTGAATGTTACGTTTCTATTTTTGTTCAGTATACTTTCACCGACTCAATGAATACTAATGTTATCAACCAAATTCAGTGTCGGTTCTGATATTGACATTAGCAGCAAACAGTCTTGACAGAACCAAGGGGCGTACAGTACAGTAGATGGGTGAAATGCCTGATTCGCTATTCTGGACCACATCTCTCCAGTGTTGGAGGTATGCTGTCCTCTAGGAGCAATTATTAGCATACGCACTCCAGCATGTTACCTGTTTGTGGTGCTAGGAATAGAACATTTACAGAGGGTAAATATGTATGTACCTAAAGGCAACTTCTACCAAGAGCTGTGTGTGTGTGTGTGTGTGTGTGTGTGTGTGTGTGTGTGTGTGTGTGTGTGTGTGTGTGTGTGTGTGTGTGTGTGTGTGTGTGTGTGTGTGTGTGTGTGTGTGTGTGTGTGTGTGTGTGTGTGTGTGTGTGTGTGTGTGTATCAACCCACCGGTTGTAGGGCAGTGTGATCCCAGCCACTTTGGCGTTCTCGCAGCTCATGACGAAGAAGAAGAGGGATAGGAAGTAGCCTATCAGAGAGGTGCCGAACGCAAACTTGGCCGCTCCCATGATGCTCAGCTTCAGCCTCTTCATGAGCAGGCCGCCAGTGAAGATTCCCAACGCCACGGCAGGGATGTTGATTGTACCTGGAACCAACGACACACACTCTGTAAACGTTAAGACATAGGTCTCATTCTTTAGAACTGTTCTTCATTCCTAGTCATGGAGGATTTAGGCCAGGGCTAAGGTCTTGACGACAGGTTCAATGGGACTGAAACACCAGGTGAGCCAGCCAAAGCCCTAAACCAGGCATTCACTTTCACACAATACCATACTGTAGCTTTTGCTACCTTTCATACCACTGTAGCTATACATCTACCTTTTATGCCAGTGCTATTCCACAACCAATTACATACAGTACAGCAGAGTAGAACCAGGCCATACTGCCCGAGACTCAGCCTTTGATATAGTTGACAGTAGAGAGAACACACAGTAGCGCTGTCCAACTCCCACTCAAAGACCAAAGCTCTTGGTCTATTTCATACATCAATGTACAGATATCATATTCTATCTGTCCCTTCTATTACTGTAGTTATGCTAGATATTGCATTACCTTTCATACACAGCATGCAATGGTCAGGTCAATAGTGGAGCATGAGGCCTATTTAGATCAGCATTCACATTTGAGGGTTGAATCAACACATTGTATAGCTCAATAAAACAGCGCCTTTGACCTCCTATTGCTTGATCTAGTCTTAACAATATTGCATGCATGTGCTTATCTATGCATAAAGCGAGTCCTTTCAAGTTTCCAATCTAAATTGAACTAGCTCACGCATGAGATGAATCAAGGCCAGTGTCGGGGGTAAAGCGTTACAGGGTAACGGGTTACAAAGTAACGGGTTAGAGTACTCGGATTACTTTTTTTTGTGGTAACGAGTCATTTTTCTATTTAATTAATCAGTTACTTAATTACGTTTTCAAATAAGCAAGTCATTCATTTACAATATTATTATTATTTTTTCTAACTAGTGAGACGGCAGAGACAATAGAATTTGCATGGTGGAAGAATTCACATTACTTTGAATTGGTAAGGGGAAAAGGACAGGAACGTCACAGTAAAATGCTAACTCTGCCCCGGGGATAAGTGCCTGTACACTGCGAAGAACTCCACTTTAAATATCAAGAAGCATCTTCAGTCTTTTTCCTGTGCCGTATAACGTTAATCGCTACTTTAGAGGAAAGCAGTGAAATAAATCAACAAGGTGTTTTTATTTTTGACTTTGAGTTCTGAATGTTGGAACATGCTTACGTTGTCCTTTTGAAAAGGCTGCTGCAACTTCTATGAAAATAATACAATACAACTAATTGGTATCTAGACAATCTGGTCGTTGTGGTTCACGAATTGCATGTTTGGAAAGGGCTATTGCTCGCGTTAACTTGTGTGTTTTCATATCTCTGCGCCAAGTTTGTATCTGTGTTTAAAACAGATTGGTAGCCAGTTGACCTTGTATTTGAGCTCTCCTTTAACTGTGCCCAGTCAGTTTTGTACCCCGCCTTCGGAAAGTATTCCTACCCCTCGACATTTTGTTGAGAAAAACAGCCTGAATTTACATTTTGTGCCATTGGCCTACACACAATACCCCATAATGTCAAAGTGGAATTATGTTTATTTTTTATTTTTTATTAATTCAAAATGAAAAGCAGAAATGTCTTGACTCATTAAGTATTCTACTCCTTTGTTATGGCAAGCCTAAATAAGTTCAGGGGTAAAAAAAAAAGTGCTTAACAAGTCACATAAGTTGCATGGAATCATGATTTATTAATGACTACCTCATCTCTGTACCCCACACATACAGATAATTGTAAGGTCCCTCAGTTGAGCAGTGAATTTCAAAACAGATTCAACCACAAAGACCAGGGAGGTTTTCCAATGCCTCACAAAGAAGGGAACCTATGAGATAAGTAGAAATAAAAAGCAGACATTGAATATCCCTTTGAACATGGTGAAGTTATTAATTACACTTTGGATGGTGTATCAAAAAACCCAGTCACTACAAAGATTACAGGTCTCCTGTGGTGGAAACAGTCAAGTGATGTGAAGATGTGAATCATTTCTGGAGGCACTGTATATTGTAGGTATTATTTTTTACTTATGTGTAAATAATTCAACAAAATAATGTATTTATTAAAGAATTGTAAAGGATATATTTAATCTGTCATTATTACTTGAGCTGGTATAGGCCAGATTTATAGATTACGGAGGAAAGGCACATTTTTGGACGGTAGCCACTAGGCCAGGGATTGGCAACATGTGGCCCACGGGCCTAAACCGTCCTGGAAGTGATTTTCTGGGGGTGAAGAACACTGTAAAATCACAAGGACTTCAGATGAAAGAGTTTAATATAATATAATATAATCATGGTATGAAATTATTATCATTTTCATATACAACCTCTTTTTGGGCTTAGTTGTGTTAAATTTGCAGTGTACAAATGACTATAATTATGTTCCTTCCCCCCAACCATCCGCTCCAGCAAAAATTGTCCGGTGGCTTAATCTAGTTGCCTACCCTTGCACTAGGCCAAAACTTCATCCCATCAAAAACAGGCAGAAATTTCAGGTGGTCTTTTCAAAAAGCTCTTACACTAAAAGGGCATTATCATAATTTTCACAATTTCACAGTATTATTCCAACCTCATAGTGTGGAAATAAATATAAAACACAGGAAAAACATGCTTTTGACTGCACTGGGCCTATAAGCTTGACCTAGAGGCGAAAGAAACGCACACCTATTTAGGCGAGGTGCTGGCAAGCGGGGTGGACCACAAAATAATACCACACACTCTAGGAGAACCACACACTCTAGGAGAACCACACACTCTAGGAGAACCACACACTCTAGGAGAACCACACACTCTAGGAGCTCAGATGCAAAAATGTTATGTCCAACGTTTCGACAGACAAGCTGTCTTCATCAGGGTATTATGACAAACACTGCGGGTGACTCATTTATATAGTGTCAAAAGACACTTGTTTTTGGTAACGCAGAAGTAAAGTAACAAGTTACTTTCCATAGTAAATCATGTTGTAACATAAGTTCCTTTTAAAAGTAACGTTCCCCAACACTGATCAAGGCAAATAAGCAATATGATTGGCCAACCATACGTACCCATCAGGAAATTGGCTTTTGATGCGGACTGCCCGTAATGCTGCTCTATGTACTTGGGCTTGTAGGTTACCATGCCGATGAGAGAGTTCAGCTGAATGATGGTTACACACAGGTAGATGAAGTACACTGGGTTCCCCAGGAGGGTTTTCAACGTTGGTATGAAATCTAGATGAAAAACAATCAACAGAACAGCATCACCTGTCAACTACATCATCAATTGTTAAGGTCATTTTTGTCTACCTTTTTCCATACTATGGTAATTTCATCCAAAGCAACCTGAATTTGATATACCATTGTACCTGACCAGACTTTAAAAGAGCCTTTTTAAACTCCAATCATTATCTAAACCAGCAAATGTTCCAACTTCATCCCCATTCAACAAAATACCTTTGGCCATCTCCAGAAAGCTGGCTGGCTCGTCGGCTTGGTACTTATGCTCCAGGAGAGGGGAGTCTTTGATGAAGCTGGTCTGCTCCGGGGTACACTGGGCTGGGCCTCGGTCTGATGGGATGGGCAGGGAACGGGGCAGGAACCAGAAGGGGATGGCTGAAAGCAGGGTGATCACCCCAGCTACAAGGTAACCTAACCACCAGGCCCCCACCCAGCGAGCATCACCAGGGCTTATGGTGATACTCTCTATACAGGGAGGGGAGACACAGCACTTGATTAAATTGGATTGATTAGGATCCCCATTACCCAACACCAATGGCGACAGCTAGTCTTACTGGGGTCCGACATATAACGAAAAAGACATTGCAGACAAAAGACTTTACAATGTACATACGTTTTAAAACATGAACATGTAGTGTGTGTGTGCATCTATCAGTTACACATACATGTCAGTACATATATGTAACAAGAGAAGGCCATGGTGATAGTCTCTATAGAGGGAGGACAAGCACAGAGAGAGAGCTGTGACTGTTGGGGACTAAATACATTATGAGTAAACTAGCAACGTTCCTAGCGACAAGACTTACTGGAGAGAGAAAACAAGCACAGCACAGCTGCTTTTTGTGCATATCTTAATAACCATCTCTCCTGCTTTATATTGGTTACTCAAATTTAGTAGCTGACGTCACTGAGCACACGTTCTGGAGCACACTAGTTCAATTAGTCTGATAACCTAGAATCTAGAAGCATGATCATACATAACAAACACTTATTGAACACAGTCAGCGAGTGCACTCTAGGAACGACAATGAACTCAACTCAGAGCGCTGTTTGTTCGTCTAATAGTAACAGAACAGAGGTGAATGCCCTGTCTCTGTCTAAACTGGAGAACTCACTATTTACAGTCCAATAGTGTGTAGGCGGCCTAGACAGAATACTCAGTGTTACGCTAGATACCGGTTACTCACCCATGTTGACAAATCCAATGTCCACATATATTTTGGCACACAGGGATCCCAGTAAATAGCCAAACACAGGACCAATGACAGCTATGGTCTGAACGCAGCCTGAAATATGAAAGACACACACACACACACACACAGCAATTGATTTATTATACTAACCAGAGACGGTTCCATTAGGCAGTAAACAATAAGACGGGTGTGTGTGATTTTTAAAAGGTCAAAGAGATGCCTCTGCTTATCTGGAGCATTTGTCCATTCATGTTATCACAAAGAGCTAGATTAGTGTTAACCAGCGACAGCAGACACCTGCATGGCAGATGTTTTGGTAGTGAGCAGCCCCTCTTGAGTTAGAAGTTCAGAACCAGAAAGTGTAGGCCATATAGAAATAATTACACTCAAATTGAAAAATCATAAAATCTAAATAATGACCATTTTTTATTATCCTAATCGAGATGTAGATTACATTTCACATTCCAGTGTTTAAGAAAGAGGCTGCATGAGATTTCTGTTAATGTAACTGGCAATGTATGCTTTGCATGTAAAGCTGGGAGCCACTTGTGGCTCTAACGCAGTTCCACCTCCCACACTGTCTAAACATCAGCTATGCGGATGTTGGCTAAAGCGGATCTGATTGAATCGGACCCTTAGTGTATGAATCAGATTGAAAGGCATTTTATTCAGACTGCCAGATCTACTTAGCATATTGTACTTCAAATCATGCACAGTGACATTATCTAAAATGTGTTTGTTTTTCCAATTGGTCTATTACCAATGTAAAATGCAGCATTTTCCTCCCTGGCGAAATCATCTATATACGAGATCCCAAGGGGCTGCACTGGCGTCTCCCCGATCCCTCGTAAGACATTCCCCAGGAACACATAGATCCACATGGAGAGGTTGGACTCTCCTTCACAACCTACTGGGAAGGGGGAGAGAGAGAATAGTTACAGCACTGTTTGTGTGTGTGTGTGCGCGCATATCCGTGTGTATCCATGAGTACATGTTTGTGTGCGTACAGTTGTGTGTGCGTGGGTTTGTGTTTGCGTGGTGGCATGCATGTACATGAGCATGTGTGCGTGTGTTTTGGTGACACACCTGTCCCTGTGCTTGGCGCCTCAGAAAGCGGGTCACCCGAAGCTAGCGCGGCGGGTGACAACAGACGCGCTGGACATGGAGAGAGGTTATTGGTTGAATTCACTGACGATCGGATTGACGTTTCGAACTTATAGCTGCGTACAAAACACCAATGCGACTGTTTAGCGAAGGGAGGGGAGAAAGCACCACGTTATACAGTTAGAGAGGACAGAGACAAAGCAGAACAGGAGTGCAATGAAACATTTAGGAAACAGCGTTTTATACATTGAAGTACATCATGTTATACGCGATACTTAACGATAGGAAGAAGCTTTCCTGGCTTCCGCTGTAAAATACAAAACAATTGGCAACTGAATGTGTTTTTTGGAAAAACATCCCACAGCTGTAAAAATGCATGTAGTAAAACTTCTCTTGTCGTTCAGTAAAGAGACTCCATACAGCGCAGCATATATTCTTTAAGATTCACTATGTTCCCATCTTGTGGGAGGGATGCAACATTCTGACTGATCAAACTTTCATGACCAAGCCAAGCCAATGAGAGCACATGATAACACACACAACCATGCGTCATCCCACAAACGACGGTATACAACGTAGAAAATATGTACAAAATACAGTATATTAGCATATCACTACAGAGTCACAGTGATATCTGTCCTTTCCCAGACTTTATCCAAACACACAGAAATACAGAGCATTCGGAAAGTATTCAGACCCCTTGACCTTTTCCACCTTTTCCACATTACGTCACAGCCTTATTCCAAATGGATTAAATACATTTTTCCCCCATCAATCTACACACAATACCCCATAATGACAAAGCACAAACAGGTTTTTAGAAATCTTTGCAAATGTATATACAAAAAATAATAAGAAGAACATTCACATAGTATTCAGACCATTTGCTTTGAGATTCGAAATTGAACTCAGGTGAATCCTGTTTCCATTGATCATCCTTGATATGTTTCTACAACTTGATTGGAGTCCACCTGTGGTAAATTCAATTGATTGGACGTGATTTGGAAAGGCACACACCTGTCTATATACAGTGTCTCGCGAAAATGTTCACCCTCTAAGCATTTTTCCTATTTTGTTGCGTGGAATTAAAAACATTTTTTTGGGGGGGTTGTATCATTTGATTTACACAACATGCCTCCCACTTTGTAGAAGCAAAATATTTTTTATTGTGAAACTAAAAAATGAGAAAAAAAACAGAAAACTTAAGCGTGCATAACTATTCACCCCCCCCCCAAAGTCAAAACTTTATAGAGCCACCTTTTGCAACAATTACAGCTGCAAGTCTCTTGGGGATATGTCTCTATACGCTTGGCACATCTAGCCACTGGGATTTTGCCCATTCTTCGAGACAAAACTGCTCCAGCTGCTTCAAGTTGGATGGGTTCCGCTGGTGTACAGCAATCTTTAAGTCATACCACAGATTCTCAATTGCATTGAGGTCTGGGCTTTGACTAGGCCATTCCAAGACATTTAAATGTTTCCCCTTAAACCACTTGAGTGTTGCTTTAGCAGTATGCTTAGGGTCGGTCATCCCTAAAAACGTGTCTCTGGAAGACTGAAACAGGTTTCCCCTCAAGATTTTCCCTGTATTTAGCGCCATCCAAAATTCCTTAATTTCTGACCAGTTTCCCAGTCCCTGACGATGAAAAACATCCCCACAGCATGATGCTGCCACCACCATGATAATGTTCTCGGGGTGATGAGAGGTGTTGGGTTTGCGCCAGACGTAACGTTTTCCTTGATGGCCAAAAAGCTCCATTTTAGTCTCATCTAACCAGAGTACCTTCTTCCATATGTTTGGGGAGTCTCCCACATGTCTTTTGGCAAAAACACCAAACATGTTTGCTTATTTTTTTTTTAAAGCAATGGCTTTTTTCTGGCCACTCTTCCATATAGCCCAGCTCTGTGGAGTGTAGCTGCAAAGCTCCACAGCGGAGATTGGAGTATTTGTCCATAGGACCACTTTAAGTTAACCCCTTCAGGGTTATCTTTGGTCTCTTTGTTGCCTCTCTGATTAATGCCCTCCTTGCCTGGTTCATGAGTTTTGGTGGGTGGCCCTCTCTTGGCAAGTTTTTTGTGGTGCCATATTCTTTCCATTTTTTAGTAATGGATTTAAAAATGGTGCTCCGTGTGATGTTCAAAGTTTCAGATATTTTTTTATAACCCAACCCTGATCTGTACTTCTCCACAAGTTTGTCCCTGACTTGTTTGGAGTGCTCCATGGTTGTCATATTTCCCCTTGTTTGGTGGTACCCCTTGCTTAGTGGTGTTGCAGACTCTGGGGCCTTTCAGAACAGGTTTATATATACCGAGATCATGTGACACTTAAATAAAGTCCACCTGTGTCCATATAACAAATGATGTGACTTCTGAAGGTAATTGGTTGCACCAGATCTTATTTAGGGGCTTCATAGCAAAGGGGGTGAATACATATGCAAGCACCACTTTCAATTTTTTTTATTTTAAACAAATTATTTTTTTCTCTTCACCAATTTGGACTATTTTGTGTATGTCCATTACATGAAATCCAAATAAATATCTATTTAAATTACACAATTACAGGTTGTAATGCAACCAAATAATAAAAACGCTAAGGGGGATGAATACTTTTGCAAGGCACTGTAAGGTCCCATAGTTGACAGTGCATGTCAGAGCAAAAAACAAGCCATGAGGTCAAAGGAACTGTCCGTAGAGCTAAGAGACAGGATTGTGTCGAGGCACAGATCTGGGGAAGGGTACCAAAACATTTCTGCAGCATTGAAGGTCACCAAGAATACAGTGGCCTCCATCATTCTTAAATAGAAGTTTCGAACAACCAAGACTCTTCCTAGAGCTGGTCAAACTGAGCAATCAGGGGAGAAAGGCCTTGGTCAGGGAGGTGACCAAGAACCGATGGTCATTCTGATAGAGCACCAGAGTTCCTCTGTGGAGATGGGAGAACCTTCCAGAAGGACAACTATCTCTGCAGCACTCCACCAAATCAGGCCTTTATGGTAGAGTGGCCAGACAGAAGCCACTCCTCAGTAAAAGTTACATGACTGCCCGCTTGGAGTTTACCAAAAGGAAATGAAAGACTCTCAGACCATGAGAAACAAGATTCTCTAATCTGGTGAAACCATGATTGAACTCTTTGGCCTGAATGCCAAGTCTCACGTCTGGAGGAAATCTGGCACCATCCCTACAGTGAAGCATGGTGTTGGCAACATCATGCTGTGGACCTGGGCAGGGCCTGGGAGACTAGTCAGGACCGAGGGAAAGGTGAACAGACAAAGTACAGAGAGATCCTCAAAGAAAACCTACTCCAGAGCGCTCAGGGCCTGGGGCGAAGTTTCACCTTCCAACAGGACAACGACCCTAAGCCCACACCCAAGACAACGCAGGAGTGACTTCGGGACAAGTCTCTGATTGTCCTTGAGTGGACCAGCCAGAGCTTGGACTTGAACCCAATAAAGCATCTCTGGAGAGACCTGAAATAGCTGTTCAGCAACGCTCCCCATCCAACTTGACATAGCTTGAGAGGATCTGCAGAGGAGAATGGGAGAAACTCCCCAAATACAGGTGTGGCAAGCTTGTAGCGTCATACCCAAAAAGACTCGAGGCTTTAATCACTTCCAAAGGTGCTTCAACAAAGTACTGAGTAAAGGGTTCTGAATACTATGTAAATGTGATATTTCCATTTTTCATTTGTATTATACATTTGCAAAAATTCCTAAAAACTTGTTTTTGCTTTGTCATTATGGGATATTGGGTGTGGATTGATGAGGAACCGAGATTTAATAAATTTGAGAATAAAGCTGTAAAAAAATGTGTAAAAAAAAAGAAATCGGAATACTTTTTGAATGCACTTTAGACTGACATTTCCCTTAAACACAGGATAACTGGAAACGTGATTCAGTCTAGAATACACACACATGCACACACACTACACATATTCAGATAAGCTTTAGCTTACTGTACCACAAGTGCATTCAGAAAAGCATTTCACTAGACCCACAATAACATCTGCTAAATATGTGTACGTGATAACATTTTATTTGAAAAGGAAGCTGGAAACGCAAGCATTGTAAGTTAATCCTCCTTCAAAATAAAAGTCAGTAAAACCTCACCGTCCGATGAGGAAGTGTGGCAGAGCGATGATGAATGTTCCCATGGCCATCAGTACACAGCCCATGGCTATGATCTTGGGCCGATGCAGCTTTGCACCAAAGTAACTCACGAATGCTATCACCAACAGGTTACCTGGTAGGGCGACAGACAGACAGACAGACAGACAGACAGACAGACAGACAGACAGACAGACAGACAGACAGACAGACAGACAGACAGACAGACAGACAGACAGACAGACAGACACAGAATTTGACTGTTCTTAGCTGCCATTTAAATTCTCAAATTGACAAATCTGATGAATCGAGATTCAATTTAGAAATTTCAAAAGTGAAATGTATTTTCAAATAGAGTAATTCTAGTTACAACTCTATTTGGGAGACTGTTCCTGAATGGAGTCTTGAATTGTCGAGTTGACATGGAACTGACTCCAGCTCTGACACAATGGTCTGCTTTGATTTATTCACAATCACAATGCCTAATTCCTCTAATTGATGTGCAGTTGGAGTCAGAAGTTTACATACACTTAGGTTGGAGTCATTAAAAGTCATTTTTCAACCACTCCGCAAATTTCTTGTTAACAAACTATAGTTTTGGCAAGTCGGTTAGGACATCTACTTTGTGCATGACACAAAGTAGTGCATGACACAAAGTAGTGCATGACATTTTTCTACTTTGTGCATGACACAATTTTTCCAACAATTGTATACAGACAGATTATTTAACTTATTATTCACTGTATCACAATTCCAGTGGGTCAGAAGTTCACATACACTAAATTCACTGTCTTTAAACAGCTTGGAAAATTCCAGAAAATTATGTAATGGCTTTAGAAGCTTCTGATAGGCTAATTGACATCATTTGAGTCAATTGGAGGTGAACTGTGGATGTATTTCAAGGCCCACCTTCAAACTCAGTGCCTCTTTGCTTGACAACATGGGAAAATCAAAAGAAAAACTAATTATACCCCAGGAAAACAAATTATAGACCGCTGCAAGTATGGTTAATCCTTGGGAGCAATTTCCAAATGCCTGAAGGTACCACGTTCATCTGTACAAACAACAGTACGCAAGTATAAACACCATGGGACCACGCAGCCGTCACAGGAAGGAGACGCGTTCTGTCTCCTAGAGGTTAACCTTCTTTCGTGCGAAAAGTGCAAATTAATCCCTGAACAACTGCAAAGGACCTTGTGAAGATGCTGGAGGAAACAGGTACAAAAGTATCTATATCCACAGTAAAATGAGTCCTATATCGACATAACCTGAAAGGCTGCTCAGCAAGGAAGAAGCCACTGCTCTAAAACCGCCATAAAAAAGCAGCCAGACTACGGTTTTCAACTGCACATGGGGACAAAGATCGTACGTTTTGGAGAAATGTCCCCTGGTCTGATGAAACAAAAATATAACTGTTTGGCAATAATGAGCATCGTTATGTTTGGAGGAAAAAGCAGGAGGCTTGCAAGCAGAACAACACCATCCCAACCGTGAAGCACGGGGTGGCAGCATCATGCACTTCACAAAATAGATGGCTTCATGAGAAAGGAAAATTATGTGGATATATTGAAGCAACATCTCAAGATATCAGTCAGGAAGTTAAAGCTTGGTCGCAAACGGGTCTTCGAAACTGACAATGACCCCAAGCATACTTCCAAAGTTGTGGCAAAATCGCTTAAGGACAAGAAAGTCAAGGTATTGGAGTGGCCATCACAAAGCCCTGACCTCAATCCAAAAGAAACATTTTGGACAGAACTGAAAAAGCGTGTGCGAGCAAGGAGAACAACAAACCTGACTCAGTTACACCAGCTCTGTCAGGAGGAATGGGCCAAAACTTATTGTGGGAAGCTTGTGAAAGGCTACCTGAAACATTTGACCCAAGTTAAACAATTTAAAGGCAATGCTACCAAATACGAATTGAGTATATGTAAACTTCTCACACACTGGGAATGTGATGAAAGAAATAAAGGCTGAAATAATTCATTCTCTCTACTATTTTTCTGACATTTCACATTCTTAAAATAAAGTGGTGATCCTAACTGACCTAAAACAGGGAATTCTTACTTGGATCAAATGTCAGGAATTGTGAAAAACTGAGTTTAAATGTATTTGGCTAAGGTGTATGTAAACGTCCGACTTCAACTGTAAGTGTGGTGCCATGGTGAGTTACAACATAGTGGCACCGTTGGTTTCCTAATTCCCACTATAGAGTGATTCCTCACCAAACGCAGAAAAAGGACATATTGTTGACATATATTTGAAATTTGTATCTAAAAACACAATTGAGAAATAATGAATCAAACTTGGCATATTTCTGACATTTTAGCCTCCCTTAAGACTCCATAATGTCTCATCTGTAGATGCTACAAGGCAAAAATTGGTGTCATATGAAGCTTTACCGCTTGCTCTGTAATATGAGTAGTATTTTCATTTCAATAACAACACATTTTTTCAATAATATATTAAAATAGAAAAATATAAACATGTATTTTCCGAATTAACTGCCAATGTATTTGGCAAATGTTTCAATATATTGTTGTAAATAATATATACAGTTCATTCAGAACGTATCAGACCCCTTGACTTTTTCCACATTTTGTTACGTTACAGCCTTATTCTAATATTGATTAAATGTTTGTTTTTCCTTCATCAAACTACACACATGTATTAAGGCATTAAAAAGCAAATGTATTAAAAATAAAAAACTGAAATATTACATTTACATAAGTATTCAGCCTCAAGTCTTGTTGGGTATGACGCTACAAGCTTAGCACACCTGTATTTGGGGAGTTTCTCCCATTCTTCTCTGCACGTCCTCTCAAGTTCTGTCAGGTTGGATGGTTGAGCGTTGCTGCACAGCTATTTTCAGGTCTCTCCAGAGATGTTCGATTGGGTTCAAGTCCGGGCTCTGGCTGGGCCACTCAAGGACATTCAAAGACTTGTCTTAAAGCCACTCCTGCATTGTCTTGGCTATGTGGTTAGGGTCGTTGTCCTGTTGGAAGGTGAACCTTTGCCCCAGTCTTAGGTCCTGAGCACTATATAGCAGGTTTTCAACAAGGATCTCTCTGTACTTTGCCTCGATCCTGACTAATCGTCCAGTCCCTGTCGCTGAAAAACATCCCCACAACATGATACTGCCACCACCATGCTTCAGCGTAGGGATGGTGCCAGGTTTCCTCCAAACGTGATGCTTTGCATTCAGGCCAAAGAGTTCAAGCATGGTTTCATCAGACCAGAGAATCTTGACTTTAGGTGTCGTTTGTCTACCTCCAAGCGGGCTGTGGAACGGTTGTTAAGACACTACCAGCTTACAGATGCTAGGCAATTAAGGACACAGTTATGAAAACTCAGGACACTAAAGAGGCCTTTCAACTGAACCTGAAAAACACCAAAAGAAAGAAGATGCCCAGGGTCCCTGCTCATCTGCGTGAATAATATAATTTATATGTTTAAATATAATGAGTAAATAATTCTACCCTGAAAATAGGGATTATAGTTTATGTAGCATGTGACTTTTAAGTTTTGGACATTTCATAAGTGTGAAGCTGAAAGAGAAGAGGAAGTTGAAAAATGTGTTTTAATTTTACGATAGAGGTAAGGCAGAACGTTGTTTGAGTAGGGGTTATATTTTCGCCTACTGGAAAGAATAGGTGAGTTATTCATGCTCGCTGGGCATGAGAAGGACTCGCACATCCTAAGACAGGAATAGAGGGATTCGGAAGAGATTTGGTACAAGGATAAGTTGCCCATACTACCTAAGTCATTATTTAGATACAGTGGGGCAAGAAAAGTATTTATTCAGCCACCAATTGTGCAAGTTCTCCAACTTAAAAAGATGAGAGAGGCCTGTAATTTTCATCATAGGTACACTTCAACTATGACAGACAAAATGAGAAAAAAAATCCAGAAAATAACATTGTAGTATTTTTAATGAATTTATTTGCAAATTATGGTGTAAAATAAGTATAAAGGTTAATCTGGGTAAAAAGGAAGTGAGAGTAGAGCAAGGAAAGGATGTCTAAGGTGAGTTCTATGTAGACCAAATGGGGTCTCTGATCCCTTGGCAGTCTAGAACTATGGGCCTTTATGGAAGATATCTGTGCAGGTCCCCGTGTAATTCATGGAATCAGGTCATAGCTCACACAGAGAGAGAAGGCTATGTAAATCCACACACCCAATATGGAAACAGATTGAGTATTGTAAAGGTGAGGGTTTTTGACTGTAATCTGGAGCAAGGGAAGTATTGCATAAAGGTACGAATTACCATTAGAAATATAAAGAAAGAGGATCTCGGGTTATGGTATGTTGGTTTTGACCAGGTTTCGGTCGACACTACGGTACCATTCCGGGTAGCAGAGGTTAGAGCCGGTGATAGTTCTACGGCCAGTCAGAGTCCAAGCAGTTCCCCTGACAAAACGGATGTAGCCATCCAGAGCCAAGGACCGGTGCGGATATTTCAGACGAAAGATCTTAAGGAAGTGATTGAGGTGGAGACTGGGTTTGGGGATTTCAACCTATGGTTGGAATGGATTCAGTATACAGCTAGAAA
The DNA here is from genome assembly GCF_023373465.1 of Oncorhynchus keta. NCBI lineage: Eukaryota > Metazoa > Chordata > Actinopteri > Salmoniformes > Salmonidae > Oncorhynchus > Oncorhynchus keta. The sequence continues at coordinate 12,540,846 of NC_068453.1, forward strand.
GAAGAATGTTATGCCTGCGCCACAGCCAAACCTCAGTTGACAACCATCCCCTTTCCACTCAATGGAATTAATTCAGCCAGGGGAATGGCCTGTATGGTAAAGCTGTTCATGAAGGCAGGGAAGCCAGACAATGACAATTGCACTGATCTGCATTATCTGTATCCCCATGTGCACATTACATCCAGACTTCCCCCTTTCACAGTTGCAGGAGGAAACCATTATTGTATGGCTCGATACAACACACACGGAAGGAACGTAGGGGAAGTAAGAACATGCAATAGAACAGAAAATGTTACAACCTACGAGACAATGAGGGACCTGACTGGTAGGTTGAGTTCTGAGGACTTTAGTAAGATAAAAAGGCCTAGAGCGGATGTCTGGTGGTTGTGTGGAGGTATGAATCTGTGGCCTAACCTGACTACAAATTGGACCGGTATTTGTGCATTAGTACAGTTAGGCATGCCCTTCACCCTTATCAGACAAGGACCTAGTGCCAAGAGAGATAAGGAGTGCTCCGTCAGGGTCCTTTGACAATAGTTTACATTGATAGCATTGGGGTTCCAAGGGGGTGCCTGATGAGTTCAAAGCTAAAAATCAGATATTAGCTGGATTGGAATCAAGCATCTTCTGGTGGTCAACTTTCAAGAAAAATGTAGATTGGATAAATGATATCAAACTATAACCAACAGTGTTTCATCAACTATACTAGAGATGCGATAAAAGGGTTAGCAGAAAAAACAGCTGCAACTAGTTTGACGGTAGGGCAGAATAGAATAGCATTGGATATGCTACTGGCTGAGAAGGGAGGGGTGTGTGTGATATTCGGATCAGAATTTTGTACTTTTATCCCCGATAACACAGCTCCAGACGGATCAGTAACCAAGGCCCTGGCTGGTTTAACCACATTAGCTTACGAATTAGCAGAGAACTCTGGGGTGGATAATTCTCTAACAAATTGGTTTGACAGTGTCAGGACCCGGTTACGAACCCGGGTCTCCGGAGTGAGAAACAGTCACTTAACCAACTGAGCCACGAATAGTCGGCAGAACCCAGAAGATGAGGCAGACACAGCAGTACTTGAGACGGTGTATTTAATGAAGTAAAAAGTGAAGTTCTTCAGGAAAACATGTAACTCCACAACCTCAAAAGGAATTCCACAAGAACAAAGGTAATCCTCCAAGACAAAAGGTAAATCCACAAGGTGGAAGGTATAGCACAAAAAGCCTCAAAGGATACTCAAAAACAAACAAACAAGAACAAAAACAAAAAACAGAATTCCACAAGAGAGTCCACCGGGATCAACAAGAGTTCACAGAGTACTAGGGCTGGGTGCTAACATACAAACACAGAGCAAAGAACTGAGGAAAACAAAGGGTTTAAATACAATCAGGGGAAACGAGGCACAGGTGCAAATAATAATGGGGATCAAGGGAAAACAAAAGGTCAAAAGGCACAATGGGGGCATCTAGTGACCAAAAACCCGAACAACCCTGGCCAAATCCTGACAGACAGTATGTTTGGGAAATGGAAACATGTCATAATCACTGTGTTGTGGGCAACCTTCACCTGTATGACTGTGTTGGAATTGTGTGGCTGTTGTTTGATTCCGTGTATGCAAGGTCTCATTTCCAGGACTCTGGAGAGGTCAATGACGCAACAGATGGTGAGATACGGACCGATTCCGAGCTCCGACCAGTGGGAGGACGAATACAGATCTCCAGGCCTAGGAGATGGCTCCGTTTCTTTTAACCACGAGCAGCCAATGTTAGATGAGACTATCTTCAATGTTTAGACAGACGGTTCCTTTCATGAAGATTATGATGAAAATCCTAACAGGAAGAGATATAATTGGACATAGGCCTCGAACAGTCATTGATGAGTATTGAATGTAAATACAGGTATTGGTTTGGTTTATTCTTGTATAACATTTATTTTTCCATATAGTGTTTGATATATCAGTGTGTATTATTTAGTCATTAAGGGTGGATTGATAAAATAATTTATATTTTTAAAGATAATGATTAAATAATTCTACCCTGAAACCTAACTATTAGGGATTATAGTTTATTTAGCATGTATAAGCAATAATCGAAGTATTAAATGTAAGTCCTACTAGGCTCAGTAGAGACCTGTAAGGGAGAGAAATACGTGTGCCTAAGAAAATACAGAGAACAATTAAACTGTGTTTGACCCGACCTGGCTAGAACTCTGAGAAACGTATGATAGGACAGGGAGAACTTCTCAAGGTTTCCCTAATCTCGGCGGAATGGAACTGTCGGCTGGGTAGTGATACACAGTGGTGAGAACTATGGAGAAGGATACAACTCACCTACTGTTTGTGTGTATGTATGTGCGTAGGATACCTACTGTTTGTGTGGAAGTATGTGCGTAAGTAAGGAGCAAGGTATAAAATGGAAGTCTTTGTATAATGGACTTGGAGTACTCGTGAATAAACATTTTGACTATTGTAAGCTGGGACTCTTGTCTGTTTCATTCAACCAGAATCTTACAATATATATATATATATATATATACACTACCGGTCAAATGTTTTAGAAGACCTACTCATTCAAGGGTTTTCCTTTATTTGTATTATTTTCTACAATGTAGAATAATAGTGAAGACATCAAAACTATGAAATAACACATATGGAATCATGCAGTAACCAGAAAAGTGTTAAACAAATCAAATTATATACTTCAAATAGCCACCCTTTGTCTTGATGACAACTTTGCACATGGCATTGGCATTCTCTCAACCAGTTTCATGAGGTAGTCACCTGGAATGCATTCCCATTAACAGTTGTGCCTTGATAAAAGTACATTTGGGGAATTTCTTTCCTTCTTAATGCATTTGAGCCAATCAGTTGTATTGTGACAATGTAGGGGATATACAGAAGATAGCCCTATTTGGTAAAAGTCTATATAATGGCAAGAACATCTCAAATAAGCAAAGAGAAATGACAGTCCATTATTACATTAACTTCTTGGCGCACCGAACCCTTTAGCGTGATCATTTTCGTCAACATCCGCTGAATTGCAGAGCACCAAATTCAAATTAAATTACAAAAATATTTAATTTTCATGAAATCACAAGTGCAATATACCAAAACACAGCTTAGCTTGTTGTTAATCCACCTGGCGTGTCAGATTTCAAAAAGCTTTACAGCGAAAGCAAACCAAGCGTTTATGTTAGGACAGGTCTCTCAGCAGACAAAACATTACAAACAGCAAGCAGCAAAGTAGATTGGTCACGAAAGTCAGAAAAGCAATAAAATTAATTGCTTACCTTTGATGATCTTCGGATGTTTGCACTCATGAGACTCAAGTTAGACAATAAATGTTTGCTTTGTTCCATAACGATTATTTTTATATCCAAAACCTCCATTTGGTTGGCGCGTTTTGTTCAGTAATCCACAGGCTCGTGCAGGTCATGACGGCCAGATGAAAATTCCAAATAGTATCTGTAAAGTATCCGTAGAAACATGTCAAACGTTTTTATAATCAATCCTCCGGGTTGTTATTACAATAAATAATCGATAATATTTCAACTGGACGGTAGCTTTTTTAATTGAGAGAGAGAAAAGGTCTGCTCCAAGCTGCTCGCGCATGCAAAAATCTAAGGGCACCCAGCTATCCACTGACGCGATGTGATCATTCTCGCTAATTTTTCATAATAAAAGCTTGAAACTATGTCTAAAGTCTGTTCACACCATGTGGAAGCCATATGAATCCATGTGGAAGCCATAGGAATCTGGTTTATATCCCTTTAAATGGAGGAAGGCATGCAATGGAACAGAGAGACAGAGAGACTTCCTGGTTGGATTTTCCTCAGGTTTTCACCTGCAATATCAGTTCTGTTATACTCACAGACAATATTGTGACAGTTTTGGAAACTTTAGAGTGTTTTCTATCCCAATCTGCCATGTATATGCATATTCTAGCCTCTGGGCCTGAGAAATAGGCAGTTTCATTTGGGTATGTTTTTCATCCAAACATCAAAATACTGCCCCCTAGTTGAAGACATGAAGGTCAGTCAATACGGAAAATTTCAAGAACTTTTAAAGTTTCTTCAAGTGCAGTCGCAAAAACCATCAAGCACAATGATGAAGCTTGCTCTCATGAGGACTTCCACAGGAATGGAAGACCCAGAGTTACCTCTGCTGCAGAGGATAAGTTCATTAGAGTCACCAGCCTCAGAAATTGAAGCCACTATCAAAGGACACCAATAAGAAGAAGAGACTTACTTGGGCCAAGAAATACGAGCAATGGACATTCGACTGGTGGAAATTTGTTGTTTGGTCTGATCAGTACAAATTTTAGATTTTTGTGTCTTTGTGAGATGGTGTATTTCCCAACGTAAAAGCATGGAGTAGGAGGTGTTATGGTGTTTGCTGGTGACACTGTCTGTGATTTATTTGGAATTCAAGGCATACTTAACCAGCATGGCTACCACAGCATTCTGCAGCTGGTTGAGAGAATGCCAAGAGTGTGCAAAGCTGTCATCAAGGTGGCTATTTGAAGAATCTCAAATAAAATCTATTTTGATTTGTTTAACACTTTTTGGTTACTACATGATTCCATATGTGTTATTTCATAGTTTTGATGTCTTCACTATTATTCTACAATGTAGAAAATAGTACAAATAAAGAAAAACCCTTGAATGAGAAGGTGTTCTAAAACTTTTGACCGGTAGTGTATATATTTTATATACATATAAGAAATACATGGGGGATTGGAAATTATGTGTGATAATTTGGTAAATATGCAGACAATTACACATTGATGGAAGCCACAATCTGTCTGTATTATTAACGCTGATCTAGCCCCCCCAAAAAAGAAAGGCTTGAGGTAGAGAGGTGTTTCTATATACTCCTAAAGCTTGGGCTGAAGGGAGACTCTACGAGGACACTGCAAAATGACAAATTATATAATTGACCCCTTAACCTTAACCAAACCCATAGAGACGGAATCCACACAGTAGGGGGAAACGGCGCCATTCGCTGCTAGAAACATGAGCATTTCACTGCACATGCGATAACATCTGCAAATCTGTGTACGTGACCAATACACTTTGATTTGAATTTGATGATTGAACTGGGCCATGACAGTTTCTCAAAGAAGGTGCAATGGTAAGATTGATCAGATTTCTGTAAAGGTGTAGGCAGAATATGTTTCAGTGACTTGCATGGCGCCTATAGCGAGAGCCAAACACTGGCCGCGCATTCTGCAAGATTGATTGTCTATTCAAACCATTTAGAAGTAAATGCTTCAGCCAACACCTCCTAATCAAAACACAAATTGTTGTTCAATATTTTGTTTATCAGTACATCATTGTGTTTATATCTCCTTCCTTGGTATAGGCTCTGAGATGAAATAGGCTATGATGTTGCCCTCTTACCAAACGGCAATACTGTAGCCTCCCCATAATGTCAAATATTTTAAGTAGGCTACCGGTCTATTTACTTTTGAGGACGCTTGGCTATTGAATGAGCGTTGGATAAATGGTAGCCTAATATTTCTTCTGTAGCGGGAATAAACCAGTCATGTCAGAAAAGGAGAGACATGTCCTGCAATATGATTATGATTTAGGCCAAATAATAAAATAAATATATTAGGCTACATGCTGCTATGCTATCTTCTTAACAACATCTAATGCATCTGTTTTATCATTAAGCAGATGTTTGAATTTTTTAAATTAATTATTCTTGTGCAATCAAACACCATCTCCCCCATAAGAACAACATTTGCTTGCAATACAATTTATCGACCACTAGAAGTTGTGCGTACGAATGGTCTGAGCTGTACACTTTCCCACAAGTTCAAAATTAATAAATACTAACCTTTGTGGGAAATCTGGTGCACACAAGGTTGATAGTTTTGTGTGCACACTCACCTGATAAATGAGACTTCCTAGAAGGCCTTGGTGACCCATTCATTCATTCACATCTCTTCTCTTTCACAACAACATGGATAGAACGGAAGCCCAAAATAGCCCTGGGGATGAGGACGAGGTGAGGACATGGGGGATGGGGACCTGTGACGCAGACACGTACTTACCTATCTCAAAGCTCCCGTCGATGACGCCTGTTAGGTAACTGGGGATGTCAAAGCGCCTCTCCAGCTGGGTTATTGTGCTCTTCATGTAGCTGCCAGACAAGGCCTTGGCAAAGTAGGCAAACGACAGAGCCACAAGGAACATCTGAAGAGCATGAGGGGGAAAAGAAAGGAGAAAGGAAGGCGGCAGAAAGTGAGACATACAGTAGAAGAAAGGGGATGGGGAGAAAGAGATATTGGTTGTTAATAATTAATACATATCGGGTTGTACTTGTATCCAGATTTTCATCGTCAGAGAGAGGGAGAGTTACCCCTGTGTTGCTCTAATGTACACCACAGCTCTACTTTTCATAGGCTCATTAGCCTATTTTAGCTCCTGCTATCACATTTCCTGTTTAATATTCAACTAGGCCTACATCATAGAAGCACAGAGGAGAGGAGGATAGAAGAGGGAAAGGAAAAGGGGGGATGGAGGTTGAGAGGGAAGGCAGAGTGTATCTGTAACTACAGGGTACTGAGGAAGACCCGGACAAAGAGAGGATTAAGGGTCTACATCAGACTTAAGATGGCTCCTTATGTGAGAGACCGATGACTCAACCCTAGCAACTGATGAAGAAAGGATTGGTTTTGACTAGGAGAGGGAACTTATACATTATGGATTGGCCTTCAGTCTTAGAAAAAAAAGGTGCTATCTAGAACCTAAAAGGGATCTTCGGATGTCTCCATAGGATATCCTTTAAAAGAACCCTTGTTGGCTCCAAGTAGAACCCAAAATTATTCTACCTGGAACCCAAAATGATTCTACCTGGAACCAAAAAGTGTTATCCTATTGGGACTGCTGAAGAACCCCGTGTGTGTCCCAGTCTGTTTCTGATGTCCTTATGGAACTGTCGTGCCAAACATGTTTGGAAATTAGTGACAAGGTGATGGCAAGATAGCACAAACAGATCGGGGACTAGGCTAGGAAAGATGAGCTCCAGCATCCATTGCATCAGTCTTCCCGCTCTGGGCCACTCACGACTAGCAACACCCATCTCTCACAATGAGTAATGTTTGTCTTCTCACAGCGGCACGTCCACATTCCCATGGGCTTTTCCACATCAAAGACTAGCCCGGGAAACTACACTGAACAAAAATATAAACGCAACATGTAAAGTGTTGATCCATTGTTTTATGAGCTGAAATAAAAGATCCCTGAAATTTTCCATATGCACAAAAAGCTTATTTCTCTCACATTTTGTACACAAATTAGTTCATATCCTTGTCAGTGAGCATTTCTCATTTGCCAAGATAATGTATCCACCTGACAGGTATGGCATATCAAGAAGCTGATTAAACATCATGATCATTACACAGGTGCACCTTGCGCTGGGGGCAATAAAAGGCCACTCTAAAATGTGCAGTTTTGTCCCACAACACAATGCCAGAGATATCTCAAGTTTTGAGGGAGTGTGCAATCGGCATGCTGACTGCAGGAATGTCCACCAGAGCAGAGCTCTGTTGCCAGAGAATTTAATGTTAATTTCTCTACCATAAGCTGCCTCCAAAGTCGTTTTAGAGCATATGGCAGTACATCCAACTGGCATCACAACCGCAGACTATTTGTATGGCGTTATGTGGGGTAGAGGTTTTGGTGGCGGTGTAGGTATGGTATGGGCAGGAATCGGTTACAGACAACGGAAAAAATTGCATTTAAATCGGTGGCAATTTGAGTGCACAAAAATACAGGTACGAGATCCTGAGGCCCATTATTAGGCCTGTATTCTGTATTCACATTTGTGTGAAATCCATAGATTAGGATCTAAGGAATTGATTTCAATTGACTGATTTCCTCGTATGAACTGTAACTCAGTAAAATCTTTGAAATTGTTGCACGTTTATATTTTTGTTCAGTATATTTTTTGAAAAGCACCACAACACTCTTCTAGTACACATTGAAATGAGCATGTCTTTGGCATTGTAATAACTGAAAACCCAAACATTATACAGACATTCCTGTGGCACTGTGAAAGAAAGAAAGAAAGAAAGAAAGAAAGATAAAGAAAGAAAGAAAGGAGGCGGTGTCCGAATACTCGTTGTCACGACTCCGACCGAAGGACACTCCCCTTCCCGTTCGGGTGGCGCTCGGCGGTCGTCGTCGCCGGCCTACTAGCTGCTACTGATTATTTCCTCCCCATCCTTATGTGCTGATTGAGTGCACCTGTTTTGAGTTAGGTAGTAAGGCTTTATTAGTCAGCCGGCCCGCAGGGTTCCTTGTGCGGGATTAATTATTGTGATCATCTGTTTGGTGTACTTGTGTGCACGTCTATGGGTTTTGTGTTTTCCCATTTTGTGGGTTTTTCCTGGACAGTTTAGCCCCTGTTTGGGGCATTTGTTCGTTCAGTACGCCCTGTGTTTTTGTGAGGGTTGGCTTATGTTCAGCGTTTCTCAGTGCATTAAAATAGCACTCCCCTGAACTCTCTGCTTCCTGCGCCTGACTCCTCACCCACTACACTCAGACCGTTACAGAATCCCGCACCTCTGGAATGGAGTCAGCAGGAGCAACAGCCACTCTCCTCCCATCGATGGAAGAGAGGGTTCTACATCACACCACCATTCTCCATCGGATCGGAACGGCGATGGATCTGGTGATGGAGAGAATGGACCGATGGGAGAGAAGCGGTTTCCTCTCTCCACCTTCGGCCCCCCCTCCTCAGGACTCCCCATCTCCCGACTCCAGCAGTCTTACGCTCCCGAGGGTCTATGATGGAGCGGCAGCAGGGTGCCAGGGGTTCTTACTCCAGCTAGAACTGTACCTGGCCACCGTCAGACCTACTCCCTCAGGAGCGGAGAGGGTAAATGTCCTCATCTCCTGCCTCACGGGTCGTGCTCTGGAGTGGGCAAATGCAGTTTGGAATGGCCCAGACACTCTTAAGGAGCACTACCCCAGATGGCCGAGCGGCGGGAGAACGACTATTCCATCTTCGGCAGGAGAAAAGGAGCGCCCAGGATTACACGTTGGAGTTCCGTACCTTGGCAGCAGGATCCGGGTGGAACGACAGGGCCCTTATCGACCACTACAGGTGTAGTCTCCAGGAGGACGTCCGCAGGGAGCTAGCGTGTCGGGACACCGCTCTTTCCTTGGATGAGCTAATTGACATGTCAATCCGACTGGACAATCTGCTGGCTGCCCGCGGGCGTTCGGAGAGGGTCCTGTGTGTTCCACCACCCGGCATCTCCACTCCTGTTCCGATGGAGTTGGGAGGGGCTTTGCCGAGGGGTACCGGAGGAGGAGGCTCTCTCTGCACCAACTGTGGTCGGAGAGGACACACGGCCGATCGGTGCTGGGGGGGTCCGTCTGGGAGTCGAGATGGCAGGCGGAACATTTCTCGATCACCCCAGGTGAGTCAGCACCAAACTCACCCAGAACCCCCTGTTGGTCACATGTTTGTCTTGATTTTTTTTCTTAAAATTTTCCCCTCTTCCCAACATAGGGCGCTAGTCGATTCAGGCTTTTAGTAAAAAGAAGGCGACTAAATTACCACCACATCGACCAGGAAGGGATTGTGCGATAGATCTCCAGGTAAACGCTGCGCTTCCCAAGAGTCACGTGTACCCATTGTCCCTATGGATACATATATCACATAGTCTCTGGGACAGGGGTACATTCGGTCCTCCATTTCACCCGTCTCCTCGAGTTTCTTTTTTGTGAAGAAAAAGGAGGGAGGATTGCGTCCGTGTATTGATTATAGAGGTCTAAATGCAATCACAGTGGGGTTCACGGCAGTGGAATCCTTTCAGGGAGCGCAGTTCTTCACAAAATTGGATCTCAGGAGCGCGTATAGCCTGGTGCGTATTCGGAAGGGAGACGAGTGGAAAACCGCATTTAGTACCACATCGGGCCACTATGAGTACTGCGTCATGCCGTATGGGTTAAAAAATGCTCCAGACATTTTTCAATCCTTTGTAGACGATATTCTCAGGGACCTGCACGGGCAGGGAGTGGTTGGTTATATCGATGACATTCTGATCTACTCAGCCACTCACGCCGTGCATGTGTCTCTGGTACGCAAGGTGCTTGGTAGACTGCTGGAGCATGACCTATACGTCAAGGCTGAGAAGTGTGTGTTCTCCAAATGAGCCGTCTCCTTTCTGGGTTATCACATTTCCACCTCGGGGGTGGAGATGGAGGGTGACCGCAGTAAGGCCGTGCGTAATTGGCCGACTCCAACCACGGTAAAAGAGGTGCATCGGTTTTTGGGTTTTGCCAACTACTACCAGAGGTTTATCCGGGGTTTTGGCCAGGTAGCGGCTCCAATTACCTCACTGCTAAAGGGGGGCCCGGTGCGGTTGCGATGGTCAGCAGAGGCGGACAGAGCTTTCAACAGGTTGAAGGCGCTGTTCACGGATGCACCCGTGTTGGCGCATTCCGGACCCCTCTCTAGCATTCATAGTGGAGGTGGACGCGTCCGAGGCTGGGGTGGGTGCCGTGCTATCACAGCGCTCGGGTACGCCACCAAAACTCCGCCCCTGCGCTTTCTTCTCGAGTAAGCTCAGCCCAGCGGAGCGTAACTATGATGTGGGGGACCGGGAGTTGTTAGCGGTGGTCAGGGCTCTGAAGGTGTGGAGACACTGGCTTGAGGGGGCTAAGCACCCCTTTCTCATCTGGACCGACCACCAAAATCTGGAGTATATTCGGGCAGCTAGGAGACTGAACCCGCGGCAGGCAAGGTGGGCCATGTTTTTCACTCGATTCCGGTTCACTTTATCATATAGACCGGGCTCCCAGAACGTGAAGGCGGACGCACTGTCCCGCCTTTACGACACGGAGGATAGGTCCACCGAACCTACTCCCATCCTTCCGGCCTCACAGCTGATGGCACCGGTGGTATGGGAGGTGGACATCGAGCGGGCATTACGGGCTGAACCCGCGCCTCCTCAGTGTCCGGCGGGGCGGAGGTACGTGCCGCTTGGTATTCGGGACCAACTGATTCGGTGGGCTCACGTCCTACCCTCCTCGGGTCACCCTGGGGTGAGGAGGACAGTGGGGAGCCTTCGGGGGAGGTATTGGTGGCCTACCTTGGCTAGGGACGTTAAGGTTTATGTCTCCTCCTGTTCGGTATGCGCCCAGAGTAAGGCTCCTAGGCACCTTCCTAGAGGGAAGTTACAACCCCTCCCCGTTCCACAACGGCCATGGTCACATCTATCCGTAGATTTCCTGACCGACCTTCCCCCGTCTCAGGGCAACACCACGGTTCTGGTGATTGTGGATCGGTTCTCTAAGTCTTGCCGTCTCCTCCCGTTGCCCGGTATCCCAACAGCCCTACAGACTGCGGAGGCATTATTCACCCACGTCTTCCGGCACTACGGGGTGCCGGAGGACATCGTTTCTGATCGGGGCCCCCAGTTCACGTCCCGAGTATGGAGGGCGTTCATGGAGCGTCTGGGGGTCTCGGTCAGCCTGACCTCCGGTTATCACCCCGAAAGTAATGGGCAGGTGGAGAGAGTAAACCAGGAGGTGGGTAGGTTTCTGCAGTCGTACTGCCAGGACCGGCCAGGGGAGTGGGCGAGATACATCCCCTGGGCTGAAATGGCCCAGAACTCATTACGCCACTCCTCTACTAATGTGTCCCCCTTTCAGTGTGTGTTGGGGTACCAGCCAGTCCTGGCACCGTGGCATCCGAGCCAGACCGAGGCTCCTGCGTTGGAGGAATTGGTGCAGTGCTCCAAAGAAACCTGGAGGGCCGTCAAGGAATCCCTTCAACAGGCTAGTGGACGGCAGAAAAGGAGTGCTGACCGCCACCGCAGTGAGGCCCCCGTGTTTGTACCAGGGGACAGGGTCTGGCTCTCGACCCGAAACCTGCCCCTCCGCGTGCTCTGCCGGAAGCTTGGGCCACAGTGTGTAGGGCCGTTCAAAGTCCTGAGGAGAATAAACGAGGTGTGTTATCGATTACAACTCCCTTCCTATTATCGTATTAACCCCTCGTTTCATGTGTCTCTCCTCAGGCCGGTGGTAGCTGGTCCCCTACAGGACGGTGAGGTGCTGGAGGTCCCTCCTCCCCCTCTGGACATCGAGGGGTCCCCGGCGTATACGATACGGGCCATTCTGGACTTGAGACGCCGGGTGAGGGGCCTGCAGTACCTCGTGGACTGGGAGGGGTACGGTCCGGAGGAGAGGTGCTGGGTACCCACCAGGGACATTTTGGATCCGTCAATGTTGAGGGATTTCCATCGCCTCCAGCCGGATCGCCCTGCGCCTCGTCCCCCGGGTCGACCTCGAGGCTGGTGTCGGCGTGCTGCGGGAGCCACGCGTCAAGGGGGGTACTGTCGTGACTCCGACCGAAGGACACTCCCCTTCCCGTTCAGGTGGCGCTCGGCGGTCGTCGTCGCCGGCCTACTAGCTGCTACTGATTATTTCCTCCCCCTCCTTATGTGTTGATTGAGTGCACCTGTTTTGAGTTAGGTAGTAAGGCTTTATTAGTCAGCCCGCAGGGTTCCTTGTGCGGGATTAATTATTGTGATCATCTGTTTGGTGTACTTGTGTGCACGTCTATGGGTTTTGTGTTTTCCCATTTTGTGGGTTTTTCCTGGACAGTTTAGCCACTGTTTGGGGCATTTGTTCGTTCAGTACGTCCTGTGTTTTTGTGAGGGTTGGCTTATGTTCAGCGTTTCTCAGTGCATTAAAATAGCACTCCCCTGAACTCTCCGCTTCCTGCGCCTGACTCCTCACCCACTACACTCAGACCGTTACACTCGTACTCAAAATAGAAGGAATTTTGAGTACACATTAGACATGTACACTTTTTTATAGAATTGTAAGTAAATGCTTTAAAACTGCAAAATGTCTGCATCCCATGAAAGAAATTGTAGAATTGCAGGAAATAAGTTATAAACCTGCAAAATGTTCTCTCCGCCAACAAGAGGGGTGTGAACGGTTTGTGTCATGATCAGTGCTTCTGCCAATTGAAATAGGAGTGGCACGCACATGCGGGATGTTCCCCCAATGCTGGGTCTGAGTGAAAAACTTTGGGAACCACTGCATTAAATGACGTATTCTTAGTATGGGTGTGTCTAGTACGTTGATATTTGTTGCTTACTGTATACAGTTTTACTAAACAGTATGTTCTAAATAGTATGATCAGTACACAGTATGTAGTTTTAGTAAGTGGTAAGAAAGACAGATTTTGAACACGACCAGAGAGTGAGAGCGATAGAGAGAGAGATAAAGCAAGAAAGAGAGAGAGAGAGAGAGAGAGAGACTGAGAGTTGAAGAGGAGACCATTTGTGGATTAAATGGCTGGTTAAACGAGTGTTTTAATGGATCCCTCAGCAGTGATGTCCTTTGCATGTTCTGCATACAGGCTACAGCACACACCAACAATCCATCCAGCCAGTCAAAACTATAAAACAAACAAAACATAGCAATCCGTTATGGTACCATTATTGTTCATTTGAGGCATTAAGAAATTAACTCATGAATGATAACACCCCAGAGAGTTTACGTTAGTATGTATGATCTACACTGGCAGCCAGCCAAAAATCACTAGAAAGCACAAGCCCAATTACAGAGATAAACATCAATTCAGGCTTACAACCACAACTGGAAGACAAGTGATAATTCAGGGTCTAATTCATGGTCGGATGGGACATTATCTCTCCCAAGTGCATTGTAATTCAAAATGGTCAGGGGGTTCCTAATGAACCTTCAAGGCTGTTCGCTTGCAATAGCATATGCCTCATTAACAACCTCCCCCTCTTTCTAACCATACTACATTATATTTAAAACATACTGTTTACTACAAACGTATGCAGTAAGCAACAAATATCAACATACTTCTCATCCATACTGAGAAGGCGTCATCAAATGCGAAATCACGCTTGTTCCTCACCATTCGTACATTTTTGTGGAGCACATCCCCTATTCTGATTATCAGCTGTTGTCGAACACATGTGGGTGTGAAAAGACGATTATCTTCCTCAATAGTGTGCAACGAATTCTACTCGATGAAATAAATATACCATCCTGGCATTTAAAGTATACTCGATTTACTAAATGTCACAAACGCAAAAAATATATATATTTTGCATACTCAAATGGACTACTATTTAGGAAGCAAGTACGGGTATCTGGACATGGCCAATATCTCCCTCTGTCTGGGTCTCCCTGTGTCTCTCTCTCTCCCCCCTTTCTATCTCCCACCCTCCTCTCTCTCTTCATTTTCAGACAGTCAAATCCAGAGCAGCTGTTGGGCAGGAGAGGTAGGAGAGGAAAGGAAGGAATAAAGGAAGACAGGAGAGATATCTTCCCTTATTCCTTCCTTTCCTCTCTCCTGCCTGGGCCCAACAGTCAATTAGTTCTCTAATTCCCTCAGGGTAGACAAAAGACACGTGAAGAATACAACCTTTTTGTTGTTCTAAGCTAATCATGGCTTCAATTCTGTAATCTCTCTCACTCTCTCAGGGGTTTGAAAATGGGTCAGAAAACCTTGGTCATGGTTCTCCCTGTGCCTTGTAGTCCTGATTGAGGGAACCAATATCAATCAATCAAAATGTATAGAGCCCTTTTTACATCAGCCAATGTAACAAAGTGCTAATACAGAAACCCAGCCTAATACCCCAAACAGCAAGCAATGCAGATGTAGAAGCATGCTGGCTAGGAAAAACTCCCTAGAAAGGCAGGAACCTAGGATGAAACCTAGAGAGGAACCAGGCTCTGAGGGTTGGCCAATCCTCTTCAGGCTGTGCTGGGTGGAGATTATAACAGTAGATGGCCAAGATGTTCAAAAGTTCATAGATTACTTGAGATCCACTTCACGCATGTAACCTATTCTTTCCTGCAAATAATTTAGTGTGGGTGAGCGGTTTGCTGATGTCAACATTGTGAACAGCGTGCCCCATGATGGCGGTAGGGTTATGGTATGGGCAGGCATAAGCTACAGACAACGAACACAATTACATTTTAGCGATTGCAATTTCAATGCATAGAGATACCGTGCCAAGATCCTGAGGCCCATTGTCGTGCCATTCATCTGCCAACATCACCTGATGTTTCAGCATAATAATACACAGACCCATGTCGCAAGGATCTGTACACAATTCCTGGAAGCTGAAAATGTCCTAGTGCTTCGATGGCCTGAATACTCACCAGACATGTCACCCATTGAGAATGTCTGGGATGCTCTGGATCGATGTGTATGACAGCGTGTTCCAGTTCCTGCCCATATCCAGCAACTTCGCACAGCCAATGAAGAGGAGTAGGACAATATTCTACAGGCCACAATCAACAGCCTGATCAACTCAAATGTGAAGGAGATGTGTCGCACGTCATGAGGCAAATGGTAGTCACACAAGATGCTGACTGGCTTTCTGATCCCCGCCCCTACCTTTGTTTCAAAGGTTTATGACCAGCCAATGCATATCTGTTTTCCCAGTTATGTGAAAGCCATAGATTAAGGCCTAATTTATTTCAGATGTCTGACTTCCTTATATGAACTATAACTCAGTAAAATCTTTGAAATGGTTGCATGCTGCATTTATATTTTTGTTCAGTATACATGTTTATACAGGAGAATAATTATTTTGTACATTTAAAACATTTATTTTTTTTACAAAATAGAGGCATACAAAGACAAAATAAATGTGATACAGTGTGGAAATAATAACATGACTGAAGGAAATGCATGCACTACTCATGACATTTTTGTTTTTGAACTTTGATTATTCAAAAACATAAAATACAGTCAAAAATATGATATTTTGGCCATATTGCCTGAGCTAGATCACAGTTAGATCACATTACACATGCATGGAAGTAGCAACCTGACCAGCAGCCAAACCTTGCACGTGACCAGAGCCCTCTGGAGCCTAATTTCCCAGAATTTACCACTACGGCTTCAGGATTTCCTCTGCTGGTAACTCTATCGGAGGCTATTAGAATACAGAGAGCAGCAAGAGTAATCTCAGGTGCCTAAGGGTTTAGAGAAGAGCTAACAAATCCTAGCTAACAGCTAACAAATCCATTCGGCTCTTCTATAATGACATGGCATTTCTAATGTTTCGTTATTCAGAGACAGACACAGCAGCCTAGTAGGTAGAACACTTTGCATAAGCTTGTCTAATGGGACTACATAATTATATTGTCTCCTAGAATAAATATCCTGTATCAACAGAGCAAAGTAGAATGGCATGTAGGCCTAGAATCTCTCTTACACTAATAGAAAACCAATAACTCAGTGATCTGCATTTAATTGAAAGGAAAACACTGTCTGAGCCCAGCTCTGAATTTATGTCATCACATCTATGGTCCACATGTGTGTCAACATGTTTAAGTCAAATCTCACTGGCAGCACTGTCATAACTAGCATAGTCACAGTTAATCAGCTTTAGTTAGCCATACGGTTTCAATGCAAGGCCATACAATATATCCTTTCTTTACACCCCAACAAAGGGTCTATAGAGTGTTCGCAGTCACAATTAACCCATGATCAACCCAAAATGGCTTTTTTTGCATGGTCATATTATGCCTATCTAGGTTACACGTGGGTTAGCCATATCTATGACTAAAAAGAGAATACTTTTACAATCTGAGCTCTATTGTATTTCTTTTTTTAGATCTTTGATTTCTAAAATGTCTTCTAGCCATAGAAATGGCTACATGTGAATATTCAAACATAAGTTGATCTTAGCCATATTAGCCCCATTGCCTCATCTCATTGTGAATATGAAAGAGAAAAAGGTAGCACTTTACCTTAAAGAACAGAAATGACCAGGAAGTCCATTTACTATGAAATAACATGGCAAAATGGTAATAAACTAATCATCTATTAATTACTCAGGCTATTTGTTTCTTTGGGATTCATTTGAATCAAGCACCACTAGTGTCACCTTAGAGAGCTTTTTATGTCTCTATTTTGGTTTGGTCAGGGTGTGATATGGGTGGGCATTCTATGTTCCTTTTTCTATGTTTTGTATTTCTTTGTTTTGGCCGGGTATGGTTCTCAATCAGGGACAGCTGACTATCATTGTCTCTGATTGGGAACCATACTTAAGGTAGCTTTTTCCCACCTATGTTTTGTGGGTAGTTGTTTTCTGTTTAGTGTTCTTCACCTGACAGGACTGTTTCGGTTTCACATTGTTATTTTTGTTTCAGTGTTCAGTTCAATCAGTTCAAAGTCATGAACACTAACCACGCTGCACTTTGGTCTGATTCCTCCTCATCCGACGACGACACCCGTTACAACTAGGCACCATTTGGTTACACCATTTGTGTACCAGAAAGTACCCATTCGAGTTACCACGTACTTTCCTGTTAAATAGTCTACCAATACCAGTGGAAACAATCTGACAATATGCTAACAAGTAGAATATTGTGATATGTATTCATCATGGCATTATAGTTCAAACAAGCACCATAGAACCCCGAGCCACACCGGCGGGCTAACTAACAATCCTGAGAAACTGACCTTTTTCAACTTTGAACATACTTCAACAAACAGTCTTATTTTAAGAGGCTGAGACACCATTGTCTCATGTAGCTTTAATCCTGAAGAATAACAAGCTGCTACTCTCTAAGCTCTGAGGTGGACGCAAATCCTTTGTGTCAGGGGGAAGGATGTTTTTAGGCAATTAAAGGCCTACTCCTTGATTAAAAAAACAGCTATAAAGCTGAAGGGTGGGGCTTCACAAAATATTCACTAAACACCTATTTTACAGTGGCAGTTGACGAGACTATATCTGACTAAATAGAGCCAGAAAAACTAGAAGTAAACTAAAATGATTTTTCATTTCAGTTTACTAAAACGAGACAAAATTATCTACGTGACTAACATCTGACTACTAAGTGTGGACTGGACAAGAGTTTTTGAAGAGATTGAGAGCTTTTCAATAATAATCATGAATAATATTAGCAACACAGATGTGCAGTTCTGTTAAGCAGTGGGAAGGATGTGTCACACCCGGGCAACACAGCCGGTGAGCTGCAGGGGAGAAAGCGATGCGTGTGGGCAGAAAAGCAGACAGGCTCCGCTCCGGCTCCATTTATACATAATACGCAGGTGACTCTCTTGCTTCACTTGAGCTAACCAATCACCACCAGCCTTCTATTTAGCTACCCTTTGCCTTAAGAAACACACACTGCTTTAAGAAATAAAAACAATAGCAGCACTGAGTTTAATAGGAAAACAAAAGTCTAGATATGTTTTTCTCTCCCTTGAGTTGGCTATAGAAAAGTAGTCTTTCACACTGCATTTCATACACAGGTTCTGTAGCCAACGTAGCCAAGTCTACCTCTATTCCTGAGAGAAAACTGATTAATTCTAGACCTTAGGCTACCCTTCAAAGGACATGACCCATAAAACCGCCACTACGTTTGTTGGGCCACTACACTATATCTGACTGGGTAAATAACTTTATTTTGAGTTAATGTGGACCCAGTGGCTCAGACTTGAACACTTGGACCAGGACACGAGCACTGGGACTCAGACTTAAGCCATAGGGACTTGTGACTCAGACTCGATCCGTAGCTTATGCCTACCCATACCGCTACCATGGGGCACGTTGACATCAGAAAACCGCTCGCCCACACAACGCCATATAAGTGGTCTGTGGTTGTGAGGCCAGTTGGACATACTGCTAAATTCTCTAAAATGACATTGGAGGCGGCTAATGGTAGAGAAATTAACATTCAATCCTCTGGCAAAAGCTCTGGTGGACATTCCTGCAGTCATCATGACAATTGCACGCTCAAAACTTGAGACATCTGTCGCATTTTGTTGTGTGACAAAACTTCACATTTTAGACTGGCCTTTTATTGTCCCCAGCACTAATATGAGTCTAATATGTTAGTATTTGTTGCCTACTGCATACAGTCTTACTAAACAGTATGTTCTAAATTGTATGTAGTATGATAAGTACACAGTTTTAGTAAGTAATAGGCGAAACAGATTTCGCACACGGCTATGGACTGTCAGCCTTAGCATCCACTGTGTCTATGAATTTGAGGGTGGCTACAAAATTTCCCTTGGCCCATTCAGTTTATAATTTCTTTGTATATTTTATTTAACTAGGGAAGTCAGTTAAGAACAAATTCTTATTTACGATGACGGCCTTCCCCGGCCAAACCCAGACGATGCTAGGCCAATTGTGTGCTGTTCTATGGGACTCCCAATCACGGCCGGATGTGATTCAACCTGGATTCGAACCGGGGCACATGTTTAGTATTAGTGGATTGAATATATCTCTTTGCCCGAGTGGCGCAGTGGATATATCAAAGGAATTTAAAAGGGAGAAAGAGGATGTAGGCTGAGAGTTGTGAAGCAAGTTCAGGGAGTGAATAACTGTAATAAATAAATGAACAAAACAAGAAACACAAACAGCACACCGACATGAAACAGGAACAATGGCAACTGGGGAAGAAACGAAAGGGAATGACATATAAAGGGCAGGTAATCAAGGAGGTGATGGAGTCCAGGTGAGTGTCATTATGCGCATAACGCTGGTGACAGGAGTGCTCAATAACGAGCAGCCTGGTGACCTAGAGTCTGGAGAGGGAGTACACAGGCTGGAGAGGGAGTACACAGGCCGGAGAGGGAGTACACGGTCCACTCCAGGATCAGGAGTGAACCGGTCACCTCTGCTAAGGCGTGGGAACCTGTCGATCCGGCTGAGGCGCGGAAACATAATGACCTAGAGTGCCGGAGAGAGAGCATACGTGACAGTACCCCCTCCCTGGCGCATTCGGCTCCAGCCGCAGGACGCCAACCAAAGAGAAGATTCCGGGGGATCCGGAGTGGACCGGTCGCCTCCGCCTCAGCGCAGAAACCTCACAAACCGGCAGAGGCGTGAGAGCCTGATGAGCTGGCTGAGATCTGCCCGGTTGCCTCAGTCGAGGCACGGGAACCTGTTCACCAGCTGAGGCATGGGAGCCTATCGAACACGCTGAGGCAAGGCAGCCTGTCGAGCCAGCTGACGCATGGGAGCCTTTCGATCCCGCTAAGGTATGGAAACCTGTCAGGCCAGCTGAGGCAGGGGAACCCGACAAACCGGCTGAGGCCTCCCAGGTAGCTCCAGTACGGACACCCGGACCCGACATCACCTCCAACACCAAAACATACAACAACAAAAAACACTCCCTGATGCTTCCCCTTGTTTATGGCATCATTCTGTAACGCTGTATGCTGAGAGTCGGGAAGCAAGTTCAGGGAGTGAGTACATTTAATATATAAATGAACAAAACAAGAAACACAAACAGCGCACCGACATGAAACAGGCATAATGACGACTGGGGAAGAAATCAAAGGGAATGACATATAAAGAGCAGGTAATGAAGGAGGTGATGGAGTCCAGGTGAGTGTCATTATGCGCATAACGCTGTTGACAGGTGTGCGCCATAATGAGCAGCCTGGTGACCTAGAGGCCAGAGAGGGAGCACACGTGACAGTTCCTAATGTGCTCTGTTGGGAGAGCAACGTCAGTCACTTTTCATGTTTCACTATGGCAACAATGTTCGTTGGCAGGTATTGGATTGACTGACATACTTTCCAGAGTGCTTCAGGAGAAAACAACAGAAGTCCATAACCCGAGAGGGTAGAACTGAGCTAATATCCTTGGGATATGGACCACTACATTGGCTCTCTCTGGATATATTGTCCCCGTCCATACAGTCAGCGGGGTTCTCCGTTCATCGTGCGGACAGGAAGAAGGAACTTTCCGGGGTGGAGGTGGAGGAGTATGTCTCATGATTAACAACATGGTGTGATTGTGGTAATGTACAGGAATTCCCAATCTGGAATAACACATCTAATTCTGACCACATTAGCTCCCAAAATAATTTTTGGGGGTTATATTCACTGCCTACACAGCGACGGCTCTCAAGGAACTACACTGAACTTCGTGCAAACTGGAAACTGCATATCCTGAGACAGCACATGCTGCATACTCTCCCTTCCGGGATGGCTACAAGGCCCTCCCCAACCCTGCCTTCTGCAAAGGGAATGGAAACACTTCAGGAAGTGAAGCTGAGCAAAGACATGTATTCAATCCACTAATACTAAACATGTGCTTGTATCTTAGAAAAATCTATGTTTTTATCATTTTGATCTTAGCGCCATCTTGAATTGCCATAGTAACGACTGACACCCATGAGTCATTGGTAGGAGTGAGAAAATTGGGAGTTTTGGCGTGGAGACTGAAAGTGAATGCTGCCACTGGGTGGCGCTTCACCTTTACTGGACCTGAACGATCTCTCACAACTTTGACAGCTCAGGACAACAATATTAAGGTAAGAAAATGTATGCAATTCGTTTTTATGTTGGTAATTATAATATGTACATTTTAGAGTATTTTTTCAGATTGATAAGATGAGTCTGTGAAATAACATTTTGATAACAAGTCGAGTAGACAAATCAGCCAAAACGAGACAAGGTGGCTACTTGATTTAGCTCGTCTTTTCTTTTGGATGTAAATGTTATCTTATTGATATCTGTACAAAATAAAATATTAATATTGACAATTTGAAGAGCATTTTTCATTAGGTATGAGCTAGACCTAGCTAAAACGAACTGGCTAACGTTAGTGATTAGATATAAAAATAGCTAGCTAGCTAGCCAGGCAAAAGAGAGGGCTGCTGCATGATTGCTATTTCACCAGTAAAATGTATGATTCCCAAATAGCTAGCTACAATCATTATTAGCTAGCTAGCTAACTAGCTACATATTTTCAGTTTTTAATTTTTTTTATCTGTGATTCCTAAAAAGAGTATGCCTTCTGGCTGCCATCTAACTTGAACAATTGCCTTCCATTTATGATTCCTTTTTACGTGCTGAAGGGTAATCGTCACTTGGGGAAGACGAGGACGAAGAGGATGAGATTGAAATGGAGGAACTGGAGGAAGTTGAGAAGCAACCACATGATGCTGATGCCTCTCAGCCAAGCTTTTTGACTGGAATTTAACTGTCAATGATTTATTATTATTATTATTATTATTATTATTATTATTATTATTATTATTATTATTATTATTATTATTATTATGTACTATTAGGCAGGGGTGAAAGTAAATGTAATTTATTCCCAGTATGGGACCTCCTATTTGTGCATGACCTAATCAAAGAATTACATATAGAATCCCCATTAATTTGATTGGATTTCTATGGGCCTAATAGTCAAGATTTGTTATTTAACTTTTACAATGTATTAGGATACCCTTTAATGTGGCATAAACACAACCAGTCATGATTTCATAACATTTTCAACAAATGTTTTCATCAAATTTTCAAACAATTATTTAAAAAGCTCATGTCGGCTACTTGTGCACAGTACTCTGCGAAAATGGTTCTTAAGCCTCATTTAGTTATTTTCTGCTTATAATTTCCGACATTTGGTAAGCTATTTGTTAGTCAACTTGTCTATAATTAGATACATGTTGCTTCTCTTCTCTTCTCTGTCATTACTTGATGCTTGTCTAGAATACTACATAAAGCCTTGTTCACCAGAACGATGTCATAAATCGATAGAATGTTAATGATGCATTGATCAATCTAGTTGACATTGGTAAAGTTCTTTAAAATCAAATCAAATTTTATTTGTCACATACACATGGTTAGCAGATGTTAATGCGAGTGTAGCGAAATGCTTGTGCTTCTAGTTCCGACAATGCAGTAATAACCAACAAGTAATCTAACTAACAATTAATAAACTACTGTCTTATACACAGTGTAAGGGGATAAAGAATATGTACATAAGGATATATGAATGAGTGATGGTACAGAGCAGCATAGGCAAGATACAGTAGATGGTATCGAGTACAGTATATACATATGAGATGAGTATGTAAACAAAGTGGCATAGTTAAAGTGGCTAGTGATACATGTATTACATAAGGATGCAGTCAATGATATAGAGTACAGTATATACGTATGCATATGAGATGAATAATGTAGGGTAAGTAACATTATATAAGGTAGCATTGTTTAAAGTGGCTAGTGATATATTTACATCATTCCCATCAATTCCCATTATTAAAGTGGCTGGAGTTGAGTCAGTGTCAGTGTGTTGGCAGCGGCCACTCAATGTTAGTGGTGGCTGTTTAACAGTCTGATGGCCTTGAGATAGAAGCTGTTTTTCAGTCTCTCGGTCCCAGCTTTGATGCACCTGTACTGACCTCGCCTTCTGGATGATAGCGGGGTGAACAGGCAGTGGCTCGGGTGGTTGATGTCCTTGATGATCTTTATGGCCTTCCTGTAACATCGGGTGGTGTAGGTGTCCTGGAGGGCAGGTAGTTTGCCCCCGGTGATGCGTTGTGCAGACCTCACTACCCTCTGGAGAGCCTTACGGTTGAGGGCGGAGCAGTTGCCGTACCAGGCGGTGATACAGCCCGCCAGGATGGTCTCGATTGTGCATCTGTAGAAGTTTGTGAGTGCTTTTGGTGACAAGCCGAATTTCTTCAGCCTCCTGAGGTTGAAGAGGCGCTGCTGCGCCTTCTTCACGATGCTGTCTGTGTGAGTGTACCAATTCAGTTTGTCTGTGATGTGTATGCCGAGGAACTTAAAACTTGCTACCCTCTCCACTACTGTTCCATCGATGTGGATAGGGGGGTGTTCCCTCTTCTGTTTCCTGAAGTCCACAATCATCTCCTTAGTTTTGTTGACGTTGATTGTGAGGTTATTTTCCTGACACCACACTCCGAGGGCCCTCACCTCCTCCCTGTAGGCCGTCTCGTCGTTGTTGGTAATCAAGCCTACCACTGTTGTGTCGTCCGCAAACTTGATGATTGAGTTGGAGGCGTGCGTGGCCACGCAGTCGTGGGTGAACAGGGAGTACAGGAGAGGGCTCAGAACGCACCCTTGTGGGGCCCCAGTGTTGAGGATCAGAGAGGAGGAGATGTTGTTACTTACCCTCACCACCTGGGGGCGGCCCGTCAGGAAGTCCAGTACCCAGTTGCACAGGGCGGGGTCGAGACCCAGGGTCTCGAGCTTGATGACGAGCTTGGAGGGTACTATGGTGTTGAATGCCGAGCTGTAGATGAACAGCATTCTCACATAGGTATTCCTCTTGTCCAGATGGGTTAGAGCAGTGTGCAGTGTGGTTGAGATTGCATCGCCTGTGGACCTATTTGGGCGGTAAGCAAATTGGAGTGGGTCTAGGGTGTCAGGTAGGGTGGAGGTGATATGGTCCTTGACTAGTCTCTCAAAGCACTTCATGATGACGGAAGTGAGTGCTACGGGGCGGTAGTCGTTTAGCTCAGTTACCTTAGCTTTCTTGAGAACATGAACAATGGTGGCCCTCTTAAAGCATGTGGGAACAGCAGACTGGTATAGGGATTGATTGAATATGTCCGTAAACACACCGGCCAGCTGGTCTGCGCATGCTCTGAGGGCGCGGCTGGGGATGCCGTCTGGGCCTGCATCCTTGCGAGGGTTAACACGTTTAAATGTCTTACTCACCTCGGCTGCAGTGAAGGAGAGTCCGCATGCTTTCGTTGCAGGCCGTGTCAGTGGCACTGTATTGTCCTCAAAGCGGGCAAAAAAGTTATTTAGTCTGCCTGGGAGCAAGACATCCTGGTCCGTGACTGGGCTGGTTTTCTTCTTGTAGTCCGTGATTGACTGTAGACCCTGCCACATACCTCTTGTGTCTGAGCCGTTGAATTGAGATTCTACTTTGTCTCTATACTGACGCTTAGCTTGTTTGATAGCCTTGCGGAGGGAATAGCTGCACTGTTTGTATTCGGTCATGTTACCAGTCACCTTGCCCTGATTAAAAGCAGTGGTTCGCACTTTCAGTTTCACGCGAATGCTGCCATCAATCCACGGTTTCTGGTTAGGGAATGTTTTAATCGTTGCTATGGGAACGACATCTTCAATGCACGTTCTAATGAACTCATACACCGAATCAGCGTATTCGTCAATGTTGTTATCTGACGCAATACGAAACATATCCCAGTCCACGTGATGGAAGCAGTCTTGGAGTGTGGAGTCAGCTTGGTCGGACCAGCATTGGACAGACCTCAGCGTGGGAGCCTCTAGTTTTAGTTTCTGTCTGTAGGCAGGGATCAGCAAAATGGAGTCGTGGTCAGCTTTTCCGAAAAGGGGGCAGGGCAGGGCCTTATATGCGTCGCGGAAGTTAGAGTAACAATGATCCAAGGTTTTTCCACCCCTGGTTGCGCAATCGATATGCTGATAAAATTTAGGGAGTCTTGTTTTCAGATTAGCCTTGTTAAAATCCCCAGTTACAATGAATGCAGCCTCCGGATAAATGGTTTCCAGTTTGCAAAGAGTTAAATAAAGTTCGTTCAGAGCCATCGATGTGTCTGCTTGGGGGGGATATATACGGCTGTGATTATAATCGAAGAGAATTCTCTTGGTAGATAATGCAGTCTACGTTTGATTGTGAGGAATTCTAAATCAGGTGAACAGAAGGATTTGAGTTCCTGTATGTTTCTTTCATCACACCATGTCTCGTTAGCCATAAGGCATACGCCCCAGCCCCTCTTCTTACCAGAAAGGTGTTTGTTTCTGTCGGCGCGATGCGTGGAGAAACCCATTGGCTGCACCGCTTCGGATAGCGTCTCTCAGTGAGCCATGTTTCCGTGAAGCACAGAACGTTACAGTCTCTGATGTCCCTCTGGAATGCTACCCTTGCTCGGATTTCATCAACCTTGTTGTCTAGAGACTGGACATTGGCAAGAAGAATGCTAGGGAGTGGTGCACGGTGTGCCCGTCTCCGGAGTCTGACCAGAAGACCGCCTCGTTTCCCTCTTTTTCTGAGTCGTTTTTTTGGGTCGCTGCATGCGATCCATTCCGTTGTCCTGTTTGTAAGGCAGAACACAGGATCCGCGTCGCGAAAAACATATTCTTGGTCGTACTGATGGTGAGTTGACGCTGATCTTATATTCAGTAGTTCTTCTCGACTGTATGTAATGAAACCTAAGATGACATGGGGTACTAATGTAAGAAATAACACGTAAAAAAACAAAAAACTGCATAGTTTCCTAGGTACGCGAAGCGAGGCGGCCATCTCTGTCGGCGCCGGAAGTTGCTTCTCTCATATAGCAAGGACATTTAGGGACCAGGGGACCAAATTATATCACTTTGAACAGTTTTAAGCTGTGAAAACGATCCAACATGTTTTTGATATTATTTCCGTTTCGTCTTGGATAATTACTGTGAGCTTTTATGACGCTGAAAGAAATTCCACAACAGGTCCATAAGCGCACATTCTCATAAGATGCTGAAAGAAAGAAATCATATCAGTATCTCCACTCCTGTTCCTGAGACGAAATTAACATTCTTTCATTTTACTGTGAGGAACACTAAATTCTGCAGGAGTGAATATTAGAATAGGTTACATGAGGCCTACAGTAAGTGTCCAGACTTCAGTTACTATTCCAACTATTTGGCGAATCATTCTGGCATCTATACAGTGCCATTGGATAAGCGCAAAGAGACATCACTTACAAAACACCAAAAAGTGTTATGACATTCGGTGATTGTCATTCTTTAGGCCTAAACAAGTCTTGTAACCTGAATTGATGCGTACACTGCTGTCAGTGCACGTCTCTGTCAGGGCCACTCATCTCTGCCTTGGCAAAAATTGTTCTTTGTCATCAAACTACACCGCACTTTGGAGCGCATTTCACAAGTCTATCTGCAAATGTTTCATGCAACTGCCATGCAGTAATGATAATTAGTGTAATAGCCTACAGTTTTGTAATCTCTGTTTTAATTATTGTGATAGGCTCATGTTCTACCAGTACAGCATACCAGACCATTCCAGCTAACTTTCACCCCTGCCTATATATAAATGAGGTATATCATTTTGTAAATACTCTCTCTCATCTCTCTCTCTCTAGGACACTGTGGTGGACTGTCAGCTGTCAGACCTTTGTGAGGAAGACGACACTATAGACATGTCACCTGTGCTCCACCGTGACAAGGATAGGCAGGGGTTGTAGAGATTGGACAACATGCTACTGAGGCTGTAAACAGGGCTGAGGGATAAATCACACGCTTAAAGGACATATACATAGATATACATACAGTACACAACTAGGTACTAGTTAAGGGTCTCCTAGTCTTCACCCAGTAGCTCAGATTGTCACTGGTCATTTCCCTGGTCTTGTATGCTTTTAATTCTGAGTATTAGGCTACAGGACAAGAGAAATCTATGTAAGAAACTTCATACATAAGAAACTGAAGTTGTAAAATACCATTACTGTTATTATAGTATATTCTTTGTTATATTTTTGTAATTACAGTTCAATTTTGATCAAATCAAATTGTATTTGTCACATACACATTAGTTAGCAGATGTTAATGCGAGTGTAGCGAAATGCTTGTGCTTCTAGTTCCGAAAATGCAGTAATAACCAACAAGTAATCTAACTAACAATTCCAAAACTACTGTCTTATACACAGTGTAAGGGGATAAAGAATATGTACATAAAGATATATGAGTACAGAGCGGCATAGGCAAGATACAGTAGATGGTATCGAGTACAGTATATACATATGAGATGAGTATGTAAACAAAGTGGCATAGTTAAAGTGGCTAGTGATACATGTATTACATAAGGATGCAGTAGATGATATAGAGTACAGTATATACGTATACATATGAGATGAATAATGTAGGGTATGTAAACATTATATTAGGTAGCATTGTTTAAAGTGGCTAAAGTCTCTTGGTAGATAATGCGGTCGACATTTGATTGTGAGGAAGTCTAAATCAGGTGAACAGAAGGATTTGAGTTTCTGTAATCACACCACATCTCGTTAGCCATAAGGCATACGCCCCCGCCCCTCTTCTTACCAGAAAGATGTTCGTTTCTGTCGGCGCGATGCGTGGAGAAACCCGCTGGCTGCACTGCCTCCGATAGCGTCTCTCCAGTGAGCCATGTTTCCGTGAAGCAAAGAACGTTACAGTCTCTGATGAATATATCCCTGAGTTTAATGTTTGAATAAGACAATGTATCCCCTTATCCTTATTCTTTCAAAGTTATTGTTTTATTAATATTATATTACTTGTGTATGTCTTTATCAAATGTAAGACTAAATGCCATTTGTAATATGTTTTAACGCATATACAGTACATTCGGAAAGTATTCAGACCTCTTGACTTTTTTCACATTTTGTTACGTTACAGCCTCATTCTAAAATTGATTATCATGTTTTTTCCCCCTCAATCTACACACAATACTCCAAAACGGAATGCAAAAACAGTTTTTTGAAAAATTTGCAAATGTATTAAAATTAAAAACAGAAATATTACATTTACATAACTATTCAGACCCTTTGGCAGTGATTACAGCCTCAAGTCTTCTTGGGTATGACGCTACAAGCTTGGCACACCTATCTTTGGGGAGTTTCTCACATTCCTCTATGCAGATCCTCTCAAGCTCTGTCATATTGGATGGGGAGCGTTGATGCACAGCCATTTTCAGGTCTCTCCAGAGATGTTCAATTGGGTTCAAATCCGGGCTCTGGCTGGGCCACTCAAGGACATTCGGAGACATGTCCAGAAGACACTCCTGTGTTGTCTTGGCTGTGTGCTTAGGGTCATTGTCCTGTTGGAAGGTGAACCTTCACCCCAGTCAGGTCCTGAACGCTCTGGAGCAGGTTTTCATCAAGGATCTCTTTACTTTACTCTGTTCATCTTTCCCTCGATCCTGACTATTCTCCCAGTCCCTGCCGCTGAAAAACATCCCCACATAATTATGCTGCCACCACCATGCTTCACCCTAGGGATGGTGCCAGGTTTCCTCCAGATGTGACGCATGGCATTCAATCCAAAGAGTTCAATCTTGGTTTCATCAAACCAGAGAATCTTGTTTCTCTTGGCCTGATAGACTTTATGTGTCTTTTGGTAATCTCCAAGTGGGCTGTCATGTGACTTTTACAGACGTTTCTTTGCAGAGGAGTGGATTATGTCTGGCCGCTCCACCATAAAGGCCTGATTGGTTGAGTGCTGCAGAGATGGTGGTCCTTCTGCAAGAGATGGTGGTCCTTCTCCCATCTTCACAGAGAAACTCTAGAGCTCTGTCAGAGTGACCATCGGGTACTTGGTCACCTCCCTGAGGTCACCTCCCGGGAAGCCAGGGCTAGGAAGAGCCTTGGTAGTTCCAAACTTCTTCCATTTAAGAATGATGGAGGTCACCGTGTTCTTGGGGACCTTCAATACTGCAGACATTTTTTGGTACCCATCTCCAGATCTGTGACTCAACACATGATTGTTTTTTTTTTGCTCTGACATGCACTGTCAAGTGTGGGACCTTATAAAGACAGATGTGTGCCTTTCCAACACATATGGAATCATGTAGTAACCAAAAAAGTGTTAAACAAATCAAAATATATTTTATAATTGAGATTCTTCAAAGTAGCCACCCTTTGCCTTGATGACAGCTTTGCACACTCTTGACATTCTCTCAACCAGATTCACCTGGAATGCTTTTTCAACAGTCTTGAAGGATTTCCCACATATGCTGAGCACTTGTTGGCTGCTTTTCCTTCACTCTGCGGGCCAACTCAGCCCAAAACATCTCAATTGGGTTATTTGGGCAGCAAATTCTGAGGCTGGTGACTAATGAACATATACTATGCGGCAGAGGTAACTCTGGGTCTCCCATTTCTGTGGAGGTCCTCATGAGAGCCAATTTCAACATAGTGCTTGATGGTTTCTGTGACTGCACTTGAAGAATCTTTCAAAGTTCTTGAAATTTTCTGGATTGACTGACCTTCATGTAAAGTAATAATAGACTGTAAAAATCCCCAAAACTTCACAGATCTTCATTGTAAAGGGTTTAAACACTGTTTCTCATACTTGTTCAATGAATCATAAACAATTAATGAACATGCACCTGTGGATAACAGCTTACAGACGGTAGGCAATTAAGGTCACAGTTATGAAAACTTCGGACACTAAAGAGGCCTTTCTACTGACTCTGAAAACTACCAAAATAAAGATGCCCAGGGTCCCTGCTTATTTGCGTGAACGTGCCTTAGGTATGCTGCAAGGAGGCATGAAGACTGCAGATGTGGCCAGGGCAATAAATTACAATGTCCGTACTGTGAGACGCCTAACACAGAACTACAGAGAGACAGGACGGACAGTTGGCCGTCGTCGCAGTGGCAGACCACATGTAACAACACCTGCACAGGATCATTACATCCGAACATCACACCTGCGGTACAGGATGGCAATAACAACTGCCCGAGTTACACCAGGAATGCACAATCACCCCATCAGTGCTCAGACTGACCGCAAGAGAGGCTGGACTGAGGGCTTGTAGGCCTGTTGAATATTGACTGATGCCCAATGATCCATCGCATCTCCCAAAAACATTTTCAACATAAACATGCAAAATGACAGTCTAGAAACTAAAGCTTTGGTTGTCTTCCTCTCAGGCTTCCATGTCTTCTCACTGGACCTCAATGTCCACCTCTTGAACATCAGACTCTGAGGCCTCATCTTCACTGTCACTTTCCAACCTTATTGAGGATGGCTCGTTGTCAGGCCCAAAAAGCCTCAAATTTTCCCGGATGGCGACCAATTTCTCAATCCTTGTTCAGCCTGTTGCGTGCTTTGGTGTGTGTGTTCACAAACAAGGACCAGTTGCGCTCTGAGGAGGCTGACGTTGGTGGGATTTGTAGGATGATGGAGGCAACAGGGGAAAGCGCCTCAAATCTGAAGTCCCTTCCACCAGGTGGTTGATGAGATATGTTGGCACGACTGCCATATTGCATCTCCATCCCAAAGCCCTTGCTTGGAAGTGAACTTCGCCAGACTGCCAAGAACCTTGCCATCATCCATGCCAAGGTGACAAGACATGGTAGTGATGACACCATAGGCCTTTTTGATCTCTGCACCAGACAGGATGCTCTTGACAGCATGTTTGGGGTCCAAGATGTATGCTGTGGCGTGTATGGGCTTCAGACAGAAGTCTTCACACTTTTTGATGTATTTCAGAACTGCAGCTTCCTTTGCTTGGAGCAATAGTGAAGTGTGCAGGGCAGGACGGATTTCTTCTCTTACATCAGCAAGCAGAGTCTGAACATTAGACAGGATGGCATTGTCTCGCTCAAACCGTGCAATGGCTACTGCTATAGGTTTCAGGACGTCAGGCTGCTTACACCCCTCTCCCCTCCCTAAATACATCATCCATGAGGATCCTCTCGATGGGGCTATCCATATCAGCAGACTGTGATATGGCTATTTCTTGGAGAGACTCAGTGCCCTCTAGGAGACTGTCAAACATGATGACAACACCACCCCAACGGGTGTTGCTGGACAGCTTCAGGTGCTCTTATTCTTCTCACTTTGCTTGGTGAGGTAGATTGCTGCTATAACATGATGACCCTTCACATATATAACCATTTCCTTGGCTCTCTTGTAGAGTGTATCCATTGTTTTCAGTGCCATGATGTCTTTGACGAGCAGATTCAATGCATGAGCAGCACAGCCAATGGGTGTGATGTGAGGGTAAGACTCCTCCACTTTAGACCAACCAGCCTTCATGTTCGCAGCATTGTAGGTCACCAGTGCAAATACCTTCTGTGTTCCAAGGTCATTGATGACTGCCTTCAGCTCATCTGCATTGTAGAGATTGATGTGTCTGTTGTCCGTTGTGTCTGTGCTCTTGTAGATGATGTAGGGGTGGAGATGATGTAGTTCATTATTACTTGCCCTCAAACATTCGACCACCCATCAGAGATGATTGCAATAAAGTATTTTTTCTCTATGATTTGCTTGACCTTCACTTGAACTCTGTTGAACTCTGCATCCAGCAAATTAATTGATAAAGTATGTCTGGTTGGAGGGGTGTATTCTGGGCAAAGAACATTCAGAAATATCTTAGAGTACAGATCGCCTGTGAGCATCAGAGGTGAACCAGTTGCATATACAGCTCGAGCAAGACATTCATCAGCATTTCTCTGACTATGTTCCTCCATTGAGTCAAAGGAGGACCATGAGCTGTTGCTATCAATAAGGTGTCTGAATCATCGTTTTCATCTCGAATAGAAGTAGAGGGACTTTTGTCAGAGGTTGCTTGTTGTGAGCGCTGAGGGAACTTTATGCACTTGGCCAGATGATTCTGCATCTTTGTTTCATTCTTTACATATGATTGGCACAGTATTTGCAAATGTACACAGCTTTCCCTTCTACATTAGCTGCATTGAAATGACTCCACACATCAGACAGTGCCAGTGACATTTTCCTGTAAAGATTAGAAAAAGAATTGTACAAAAATACAAATAATATACAATTCCATGTACAGATAATGTTAGATTAAACAACTCCTTTGTAAGATAACTTTTTTTAAATGAAACATGTATGGAAACAGGTGAAACAGTTAGCAGGCTCAAGCAAGGTAAAACCCACATGGTAGCAAAAACTAACTAGTAGAAATTGTTAACAAGTTAGAAATGATTTAAACACACTTTGCAGTAGGCTACTATTTACTAGTTAACAAAAAAATAACTGTGGTATAAAATATATTCCCCCCACCCAATATTGTAATCAAAACCTACCAGAAAGCATGTAGTCCTTGGCTTAGAAAGTATAGTAGTGTGGGCTCAATAACATCTCATTAGTGTGCAAGATCTTGAGAATCAGCTGTACATGTGATGGAAGAGTGCACTGCACATGTGATGGTAGATTCCATTGAATTGGGGATAGTTTAACCAAAATATGCCACAACACCTAGAATTGCATTATGTGTATCCCACAAAAAAAGGTTCACTGTTATAAGCTAACGTTTTTGATGAATTTAAGCAAAATTCCCCAAAATCTCGGGCTTAACTCCTATGGAAATTTACCGGAAGGTTTCCGACCCTTTGCAACCCTATCCCAGACCATACTATAAAAATAATTGCATGCTGGTCCTCTAAAGCCTATCATTCCTACATCCGCTCTGACATCAACATCAGGAGAGCACACAACATGCTCATCTCTCAGAACCTGCATTAACTCAAGCACTGTTTTCTAGTTCCTGCCTCCTTTCACAGACACCGTCTACCTCCCGCACCGATTCCTACCCAACCAGCCAAAAGAGGGTTGGCTTGCTAGCTGTGCCTGAATCCTCATGGTTTTCTTCCTTCCAGAGTTATTTTCCCTTGCCACAGTCACTTCTGCTTGCTCTCCTGGGGTCTAAGATTGGGTCACTCCGTGGGCAGCTCGTCCATATGCTGTACTACCTCAACTATATTGCCAAACATTCAGCACCTGCAGTCCAGAACAACTCACTCCCTGTCCAGGGTTTGACTAATTTGGAGCTCTAATTTTGGGGATTGCCATCACCACAGCAGGCTAACTACCATGGCCTGTTGTCTACAAACCAAACTCTACAGAGCCCCCCAAATCGGAAAGAAAGGCTATCAAGGCCCAATGACATTAAACAACATGGTAAGCTAAACATGATAGGAGAAAAACATGTTCCTGCCACAACAGAGGTAGTATTCCTAGAGGAAGTTCCAGGTAGAAGTTGTCCCCCCCTCCCACTAAATGCTAACCTTAACAGGAGAGGAGGCATGCAGAGGAGAGGAGAGGTGGAGAGGAGAGTTAGGGCTCTATTCAATCTGTATTGCTGAAGCAGGACCAATTGCATGATTTAAAATGTAAAGGTAATTTCCTATTGCGCCGACATGAATGCAGTCTCCGCCAATGCGGGAAAATTGCCTTTAAATTTAAATCGTTCTGTAACACTGAACTTCCATAATACGGATTGAATAGAGACCTTAAGCGAGTCAGAGATAGTCTCAGAGAGTCAGAGGCAAAGAGAATCAGAGAGCGGCAGAGGGAGGCCTAGAGGTTCTGATCGTACCTTGAGGCTGGTGCAGGAGGAGCGCTGCGCCCTCGTCGAGGAGCTGCCTCCGTTCTCTGTCGTCCCTCTCTCCTTGGCCGCCGGCTCCATCCTGCACAGATGGCTCACGTTTTCCTTGGGCAGAGTTACCCTTATGGAATTTCTTGGCATTGATGCATGCAACCCTGCAAATAGATGATTCAAGCATGTGACCCAGATCTCTTCCTATCCAGAAAATAAGTGTGTTTGTAGCAGCATTGCTCCAGTCCGAAGGCTAGGAAGGCCAACGAATTCAATTTGATTTTAAGATTTTTTTGGATTGCAGTCCACGGGAAATAAATAACAGTATTTTATTAGAAAAACAAATGGTTTTAGTAGCATATCATAGATTAAGAATATAGACTGAGATTTGACACACTTTGGGCAACAACAAAAAAATAAAATCAAAGGGGAGATGACACTCAACTACTGCCTAAATCCCAGAATCTTGCTCCTACTTGCTTGCTCCTACTTTCAACCAAAGAGCCTTGGACATGAGAGTACCAAGTGATCTAGATGCAACCTGTCCAGAGCACCCACCCAACTCTCTCTCTCACACACATTCTCTTTCTCTCATCCCTCTCCCCCTGTCTCTCTCTTGCACTCTTCCCTCCTTCCCTGTCTCTCAGGCAGCCTACCACCTTATGAATAGTAAATAGCTTCCCCTCATCCACTCAAATGATCCAATCAAGATAGAAATATGCTGGGGTTCAAGTTTTGGCCCTGCAGTGTAACCATCAGGACAAATTGTATATATATATCTACATACACACACACAAATGTATGTGGACACCCCTTCAAATTAGTGGATTTGGCTATTTCAGCCACACCCGTTGCTGACAGGTGTATAACAACGAGCACACCGCCATGCAATCTCCATAGACAAACAGTGGCAGTAGAATAGCCTTACTGAAGAGATCAGTGACTTTCAACATGGCACAGTCATGGGAAGGTAAGTCAGTTCGTCAAATGTCTGCCCTGCTAGGGCTACCCTGGTCAACTGTAAGTGCCGTTAATGTGAAGTGGAAACGTCTAGGAGCAACATCAACTCAGCTGCGAAGTGATAGGCCACAAAAGCTCACAGCGTGTAAAAATCGTCTGTCCTCAGTTGCTACACTCACTACAGAGTTCCAAACTGCCCCTGGAAGCAATGTCAGCACAATAACTGTTCGTCGGGAGCTTCATGAAATGGGTTTCCATGGCCGAGCAGCCGCACACAAGATCAACCATGTGCAATGCCAAGTGTCGGCTGGAGTTATGTTAAGCTCGCCGCCATTGGACTCTGGAGCAGTGGAAACGTGTTCTCTGGAGTGATGAATAATACTTAACCATCTGGCAGTCCAACGGATGAATCTGGGTTTGGCAGATGCCAGGAGAACATTACCTGCCCAAATGCATAGTGCCAACTGTAAAGCTTGGTAGAAGAGGAACAATGGTCTGGGGCTGTGTTTATGGTTTGGGCTAGGCCCCTTAGAATCATTCTAGATGATTCTGTGTTTCCAACTTTGTGGCAACAGTTTGGAGAAGGCCCTTTCCTGTTTCAGCATGACATTGCCCCCGTGCACAAAGTGAGGTCCATACAGAAATGGTTTGTTTAGATCAGTGTTGAACAACTTAACTGGCCTGCACAAAGCCTGTTAAGTTGCCACAAACCTCAACCCCATCGAACACATTTGGGATGAATTGGGTCACCGACTGCGAGCCAGGCCTAATCGCCCAATTTCAGTGGCCAACCTCACTAATGATCTTGTGGCTGAATGGAAGCAAGTCTCCGCAGCACTGTTCTAGTGGAAAGCCTTGCCAGAAGAGTGCAGGCTGTTATAGCAGCAAAGGGGGGACCAACTCCATATTAATGCCCATGATCTTTTTTATATATTTGACAAGCTGGTGCCCACATACTTTTGGTCATCCACTCTGATTTATATCCATTTATGTGTCAGGTCAAAGGGCACTTGAATGTTTATTGGTCAGTACCTGCCATGTTGTTTGAGATGCAGCCTAGAAAAACATGCGTTGTGAGACCTTGGCCAATAGATGCCATGTGTCAAGGCAGCAGCTACTCTTCCTGGGGTCCGGCAAACTTAAGGCACTTATACAATTTTAAAAACATTACAATACAGAATTCACAACACACTAAGTGGTTGCCCTCAGGCCCATATTCCACTACCAGATATCTACAACAGAAAATCCATGTGTAGGTGAGTATAGTGCGTGTGTTATCATGTGTGTGTGTATGCATGTGTCTGTGCCTATGTTTGTGTTGCTTCAGGCCCCGCTGTTCCATAAGGTGTATTTTTACCTGCTTTTTAAATCTGATTCTACTGCTTGCATCAGTTACCTGATGTGGAATAGAGTTCTATGTAGTCATGGCTATATGTAGTACTGTGCGCCTCCCATAGTCTGTTCTGGACTTCGGGATTGTGAAGAGAACTCGGGTGGAACGTATTTTGGGGTATGCATGGGTATTTTAAACAGACAGCTCGGTAAATTCAGCTTGTTAACACCTCTCTGCGCACGGTACCCACTAGCGGCCTGAAATTCCACAACATACGTTGATCGCTACATAAATAGTCATATTAAACATTCATGAAAATACAAGTGTCTCACATGTATCGAAAGCCTAGAATCTTGCTAATCCAACTGCGTTGTCAGATTTAAAAAATAATTTACTGTGAAAGAATACAATGCGATTATCTGAGCATAGAGCCCCATAAAAAAACTATTTTAACCAGCACAGGCGTAACAATCACAAACGGCATTAAAATAAATTGTTTACCTTTGACGATCTTCATCTGTTTGCAATCCCAATGCTCATTGTTACACAATGAATGATCTTTTGTTTGATAAAATCCGTTTTTATAGCCTAACAGGAAACATTTTGTGAACCGCTTGTGTCGTGAATTCCGTCTCATTCCATTTTCGACGACACATTCCAGGTAAATAACCCACACAGAATGTGACTTTTCCAGTCACGTTTGGTTTCACTGCAATCAACTGGTTTCTTTGTAAGACAATCAAATGTGATGGGCCATTTTGCGGGATGTATTGACTGAAAGAAACCGATTTGAAGACAACAAGTCATGACATCATTGTGCACCAATGATTTGCCCGCTGTTTCGTTGATTGACTGTTTTTTAACCCAATGATCACTGATCGTCTTGAAATCTAGCTGGGTAGATAGCCAATGAGCTGAGCTTAACGGCAATACGCCATGTTTATGTTTTGCAAGACCAACCCATGTAGTAAACTTCAGCGTAAAATGAGTCAATCGCTATTGAAGTTTCATACCGGAAAGAGCTACGCATATTACGCACTGCATTGTTTGGTGAACGTGCAGATTCAGCTGTTTATATATCAATCATTATGGCGACTAAGTCAAGGAAAGCTAAATCTAAGTCTAGATATACAGATGTACACACAATTTTAGAAAAAATTGTTTGGGAGGTGAGACAGAGATTGTTGTAGGACGCTTCATTTTGCGATTGTGGAGGAATATTTTTTGAACCGGAGAGGACATCGTTTTGGACTGGTAAGTTCTTATCATGCTTATTTGAAATTAATAATATAAAATATTATTTGTGATTTTTTTTTCAAATTTAGAAGCAATATTTAAACATGTAATGTCATGAAATGTGAGATGCGTGTGTCTGCCGCCCCACCCCAACCCACATGAAATAGCCTATTTGAGGCTGTTGAGGAGAGGGCAGGACCACATCAATGGCCAAAGTGAAATGGAGACAGTAGATCTAGCTGGTCTGTCAAAATATAATAGAAACAGTAGATCTAGCTGAAATGTCATAATATAAAAGAGACAGTAGATCTAGCAGGTAATAATAATATAATAATATATTCAACCTAATATATTCAACCTTCAACTCTCTATATACAGTTCCTTGCGAAGGTATTCGGCCCCCTTGAACTTTGCGACCTTTTGCCACATTTCAGGCTTCAAACATAAAGATATAAAACTGTATTTTTTTGTGAAGAATCAACAACAAGTGGGACACAATCATGAAGTGGAACGACATTTATTGGATTTTTCAAACTTTTTTAACATCTCAAAAACTGAAAAATTGGGCTTGCAAAATTATTCAGCCCCCTTAAGATAATACTTTGTTGCGCCACCTTATGCTGCGATTACAGCTGTAAGTCGCTTGGGGTATGTCTCTATCAGTTTTGCACATCGAGAGACTGAAATTTTCCCATTCCTCCTTGCAAAACAGCTCGAGCTCAGTGAGGTTGGATGGAGAGCATTTGTGAACAGCAGTTTTCAGTTCTTTCCACAGATTCTCGATTGGATTCAGGTCTGGACTTTATGTTTTGGATCATTGTCTTGTTGGAAGACAAATCTCCGTCCCAGTCTCAGGTCTTTTGCAGACTCCATCAGGTTTTCTTCCAGAATGGTCCTGTATTTGGCTCCATCCATCTTCCCATCAATTTTAACCATCTTCCCTGTCCCTGCTGAAGAAAAGCAGGCCCAAACCATGATGCTGCCACCACCATGTTTGACAGTGGGGATGGTGTGTTCAGGGTGATGAGCTGTGTTGCTTTTACGCCAAACATAACGTTTTGCATTGTTGCCAAAAAGTTCAATTTTGGTTTCATCTGACCAGAGCACCTTCTTCCACATGTTTGGTGTGTCTCCCAGGTGGCTTGTGGCAAACTTTAAACGACACTTTTTATGGATATCTTTAAGAAATGGCTTTCTTCTTGCCACTCTTCCATAAAGGCCAGATTTGTGCAATATACGACTGATTGTTGTCCTATGGACAGAGTCTCCCACCTCAGCTGTAGATCTCTGCAGTTCATCCAGAGTGATCATGGGCCTCTTGGCTGCATCTCTGATCAGTCTTCTCCTTGTATGAGCTGAAAGTTTAGAGGGATGGCCAGGTCTTGGTAGATTTGCAGTGGTCTGATACTCCCTCCATTTCAATATTATCGCTTGCACAGTGCTCCTTGGGATGTTAAAAGCTTGGGAAATCTTTTTGTATCCAAATCCGGCTTTAAACTTCTTCACAACAGTATCTCAGACCTGCCTGGTGTGTTCCTTGTTCTTCATGATGCTCTCTGCGCTTTTAACAGACCTCTGAGACTATCACAGTGCAGGTGCATTTATACAGAGACTTGATTACACACAGGTGGATTGTATTTATCATCATTAGTCATTTAGGTCAACATTGGATCATTCAGAGATCCTCACTGAACTTCTGGAGAGAGTTTGCTGCACTGAAAGTTAAAGGGGCTGAATAATTTTGCACGCCCAATTTTTCAGTTTTTGATTTGTTAAAAAGGTTTGAAATATCCAATAAATGTCGTTCCACTTCATGATTGTGTCCCACTTGTTGTTGATACTTCACAAAAAAAATACAGTTTCATATCTTTATGTTTGAAGCCTGAAATGTGGCAAAAGGTCGCAAAGTTCAAGGGGGCCGAATACTTTCGCAAGGCACTGTATATCTGTTTATTATACCTGTCGATACAGGGCTCATATGTGAAACTATTCTAACTGAACATTTTCTTTCACAGTGACACTGACTCCGAATGGGAGTCTTATCCGGTGTCCTGTGTGAATTTAAGTATGCTCTCTCTAATTCTCTCTTTCTCTCTCTCTGAGGACCTGAGCCCTAGGACCATGCGTCAGGACTACCTGGCATGATGACTTGCTCTCCCCAGTCCACCTGGCCATGCCGCTGTTCCAGTTTCAACTGTTCTGCCCGCGGCTATGGAACCCTAAACTGTTCATTTTTACTCTTGAGGTGCTGTCCTGTTGCACCCTCTACAACCACTGTGATCTCCACCCGGCACAGTCAGAAGAGGAATGGCCACCCCTCATAGCCTGGTTCCACTCTAGGTTTCTTCCTAGGATTTTGCCTTTCTAGGGAGTTTTTCCTAGCCACAGTGCTTCTACACCTGCATTGCTTGCTGTTTGGGGTTTTAGGCTGGGGCTATATAAATAGATTTGATTTGATAGACGACTGAGGGTCTTCCAAATATTGAAAGTGTGTAAATAGTTACCCATGTTATTTTGTAAATGTATATATATTTTTTTATTTTATTTTATTATTATTTGTTGTTTTTCTCTCAATTGTTTTTTTTGGGGGGGGGATGTGTTAGAACACCATTTTGGTATTTTGTATATAGTTATTTGTTTCAAAATGTATACCTTCACCAATTTGGCCACTTGGGTACATTTGGGTTACTTGTGTGTGACACCTGGATGACTTCATGATAAATGTCATGTAGCACACTCATTTTGGAAGTTATCATTCTGAAACTTTGCACAAGTACTGTTGACCTCCTATATTTTTCACTGAAATTGTCCACATCATCCTATCTGGATGTTTGTTTTATATTGTTCATTTTAAATATGATACAAAAATAAATACAAAACATGTTTTTTAGTTGTTTTATCTAAACCAGATCTATTGTGTTATATTCTCCTACATTCAATTCACATGAACACAAACTTCAGAGTGTTTTCTTTCAAATGGTACCAAGAATATGCATATCCTTGGCTCTGTGACTGAGCTACAGGCTGTTAGATTTGGGTATGTCTTCAGGTGGAAATTGCACAAAGGGGGGATCTGTAAGAGGTTTTAACACCTCTTACAATAACATG
This sequence comes from Oncorhynchus keta, assembly GCF_023373465.1. Taxonomy (NCBI): domain Eukaryota; kingdom Metazoa; phylum Chordata; class Actinopteri; order Salmoniformes; family Salmonidae; genus Oncorhynchus; species Oncorhynchus keta. The sequence goes on from NC_068453.1 coordinate 12,581,328, forward strand.
TAATGAGGAAGTCAATCTCTTCCACTTTGAGCCATGAGAGATTGACATGCATGTCATTAATGTTAGGTCTCTATGTACTTTTTTAAGGGCCAGCCGTGCTGCCCTGTTCTGAGCCAACTGCAATTTTCCCAAGTCACTCTTTTTGTGGCACCTGACCAGACGACTGAACAGTAGTCCAGGTGCGGCAAAACTAGGGCCTGTAGGACCTGCCTTGTTGATAGTGTTGTTAAGAAGGCAGAGCAGCACTTAATTATGGACAGACTTCTCTCCATCTTAGCTACTTTTGCATCAATATGTTTTGACCATGACAGTCACCTCAACTTGCTCAATTTCCACAGTATTCATTACGAGATGTAGTTGAGGTTTAGGGTTTAGTCAAGGATTTGTCCCAAATACAATGCTTTTAGTTTTGTAAATATTTAGGACTAACTTATTCCTTGTTACCCATTCCAAAACTAAGTGCGCTCTTTGTTAAATGTTGCAGTAATTTCAGTCGCTGTAGTAGCTGACGTGTATAGTGTTGAGTCATCCGCATACATAGACACACTGGCCTTACTCAAAGCCAGTGGCATGTCGTTAGTAAATATTGAAAAAAGCAAGGGGCCTAAACAGCTACCCTGGGGAATTCCTGCTTCTACCTGGATTATGTTTGCGAGGCTTCCATTAAAGAACACCCACTGTGTTATGGTAGACAGGTTATCCACATTATAGCAGGGGGTGTAAAGCCATAACACACGTTTTTCCAGCAGCAGAGGGGGTCAGGGAGTGTTTAACGTCTTACTCCAGTGGTTCCCAAACTCGGTCCACGTTTTGGTTTTTGCACTGACACCACACAGCTCAGGGTCCTGAGGACTGAGTTTGGGAAATCCTGTCATACTTCGGCTACGGAGAGCGTGATTACACAGTCATCTGGAACAACTGGTGTGGTCATGCATTGTTCCGTGTTGCTTGCCTCAAAGCGAGCATAGAAGGCATTTAGCTCGTCTGGTAGGCTAGGGTCACTGGGCAGCACTGGGTTTCCCTTTCTAATCTGTGATAGTTTGCAAGCTTTTGCAAGCTTTGCAACTTTGCAACTTCGGCAGCAGAGCCAGTGTAGTAATATTCGATCTTAGTCCTGCATTGACATACTGGTAGAAATTAGGTAAAACCGGATATCTGTTTTCCTGCATTAAGAAACACCACCTCTGGATAAGCATTTTCTTGTTTGCTTATGGCCTTATTGTCACGGTTTTCTAATGGTGAAGGAGAGTCGGACCAAACTGCAGCGCGTATATTGTGATCCATGTTTATTTACACAACGTAACACGAATCCAAAACACAAACTCTACAAAACAATAAACGTAGTGAAAACCGGAAACAGCCTTAACTGGTGCAAACTAACACAGACTAAGGACATCAAGACACTCAGGACAATCACCCACAATACAACCAAAGAATATGGCTGCCTAAATATGGTTCCCAATCAGAGACAACGATAAACACCTGCCTCTGATTGAGAACCAGAGCTGATTGAGAACTAGACTAACCTAGAACACCACACTATCTACACACCACATACAAAAACCCATGTCACACCCTGGCCTGACCAAATACATGAAGAAAAACACAAAATACTACGACCAGGGCGTGACAGAACCCCCCCCCCCCTAAGGTGCGGACTCCCGAACGCACCTCAAATCAATAGGGAGGGTCCGGGTGGGCGTCTGTCCATGGTGGCGGCTCCGGCGGGGGACGTGGACCCCACTTCACAATGGTCTTAGTCCGCCTTATTGTCCGCCTCCATGGCTTTCTCACCATGGCCACCCTTATCAATGACCCCACTGGACAGAGGGGCAGAAGCTCTGGACAGAGGGGCAGAAGCTCAGGAGTGAAAAGAAGCTCAGGACAGAGGGGCAGCAGCGCCGGACAGGCGGGAGACTCCGGCAGCAGCGCCGGACAGGCGGGAGACTCCGGCAGCAGCGCCGGACAGGCGGGACCATCTGCAGGGAGGAGACAGAGAGACAGCCTGGTGCGTGGGGCTGCCACAGGAAACACCAGGCTGGGGAGACCTTCAGGAGGCTTGGTGTTAGGAGAAGGCACCTGAAGGATCGGGCTGTGAGGAGCACTGGAGCTCTGGTAAGCAACCTGGCACCACTTCCCCAGGCTGGACAACTACTCTAGCCCGGACCCTCCAGAGCGCAGGCACAGGTTGAACCGGGCTGTGGGTAAGCACGGAGATCTAGTGCTTACTACACGCACCTCTCCCTTAGGCTCCACTCCCACATTTGCCCGGCACGAGCGGAGCGCAGGCAGAGGATGCACTGCACCCTCCCAGCGCCCCGGAGACACAGCACGCAGAGCCGGCGCAGGATAACCTGGACCAAAACTGAGTACCGGCGACCAGACCCGCTGAGCAGGCACCATACGCCCTGGCTCAATGCCCACACTCGCAAGGCACTTTCGGGGGGCTGCCCTATAGTGCACCGGGCTATGGGCACGCACTGGCGACACCGTGCGCTTAACCGCACGGTGCCTGACCAGAAATGCGCTGCTTATAATAAGCACGAGGCGTGAGCTCAGGTCTGCTACCTGGCTTAGTACCACACCTCGTCTGCCCCCCCCAAAATTTTTTTGGGGGCTGCCTCTCGTACCTGTCGCACTGCCGTGCTGCCTCCTCACATCGCCAGCTCCTCTCTCCGGCTGCCTCTGCTCTCCTAGCTGCCTCCACCTGTTCCCATGGAAGGCGATCCTTTCCCGCCAGGATCTCCTCCCAGGTGTAGCAACCCTTGCCGTCCAATACATCCTCCCATGTCCATTCCTCCTGTGATGCTGGCCGCTGTTGTTGCTGCTGCTGCTGCTGTCGTCGCTGCTGTTTACCACGCCGCTTGGTCCGAGTTGGGTGGGTGATTCTGTCACGGTTTTCTAATGGTGAAGGAGAGTCGGACCAAACTGCAGCGCGTATATTGTGATCCATGTTTATTTACACAACGTAACACGAATCCAAAACACAAACTCTACAAAACAATAAACGTAGTGAAAACCGAAAACAGCCTTAACTGGTGCAAACTAACACAGACTAAGGACATCAGGACAATCACCCACAATACAACCAAAGAATATGGCTGCCTAAATATGGTTCCCAATCAGAGACAACGATAAACACCTGCCTCTGATTGAGAACCACTTCAGACAGCCATAGACTAACCTAGAACACCCCACTAAGCTACAATCCCACTATCTACACACCACATACAAAAACCCATGTCACACCCTGGCCTGACCAAATACATGAAGAAAAACACAAAATACTACGACCAGGGCGTACACTTATACTGTATATTATCAATGTCTTTGTTCAGCCACGACTTGGTGAAACATAGGATATTACAGTTTTTGATGTCCTGTTGATAGGATAGTCTCAAATGGAGCTCATCCAGTTAATTCTCCAGTGATTGCACATTCGCCAGTTGAACGGCGGTAAAGGCAGATTATCCATTCCCTGACGCAGTCAGCTCTTCGATCTCTGTAACGGTGTCTCCTCTTCATACAATTGACAGGGATGTGGGCCTGTTCCGGGAAGAGCCGTACATAATTAGCTTCAGACTCATTAAAGAAACAAATCCTTGTCCAGTTCGAGGTGAGTAATCGCTGTTCTGATGTCCAAAACCTATTTATTTTGGGTCATAGGAAATGATGGTGGAAACATTATGTACTAAAAGTTAAAAACAGTGGGGAAAAAAACCCACACAAAATAGTACAATTGGTCAGGAGCCCATAAAACGTCAGCCATCCTCTCCGGCACCCATGTTAACTGATACCAGTTTTGACTTAAAGTGGTTTGACAATCTATGGCAATACTTGAAAATGGCTGTCGAGGAATGATCAACAACCAACTTGACAGAGCTTGAAGGATAAAAATAAAAAGGTGCAAATATTGTACAATCCAGGTGTGCAAAACTCTTAAGAGATTTACCAAGTAAAACTCACAGCTGTGATTGCTGCCAAAGGTGATTCTAACATGTATTGAACACATATGAAAGCAAGATTTGCGTTTTATTTTTTCACACATTTATTACAAATGTTAGACTTTTTCCACTTTGAAATTACTGAGTATTTGGTGTAGATCGTTGACAAAAAAAAAAAAAAAAAAAAAAAAAATGTAATCCCACAACAAAATGTGGAAAAAAAATCAAAGGGTGTTAATACTTTATGAAGGCACTGTACTTTTTGAATTGATGACTCACTTTAAACACAGAGTTAAATTGTTAAAGCGTTCTCATTCAGGGGCGCAACAAATATAGCCTCTTACAAAGCACACCTCAATATGTGTTAATGAGCCAAACGCTCTAACCACCAGTTAACCTGCTGCCCTATATATGGCAGGGCACTGTATTCTGTGGGGTGGAATTACAGTATCTTTCGAAACAGACATTCTCCGACAATGCGCCATTTCCGACAGTGTGCCGCACAGTTAAACATTTCCGAGTTTGTGTGTGTGTTGATAATACCTCAAATTACCGTATGAAATGTAGTTTTCTGTTACAGTGTAGGTAGGCAGATTCCTCACCTCAATTCACTGTGAATCTTTGATGCATACAAAGCATAAATTACATGATTTGTGATGGAGTACGAGTCATGAGTTTCCAAAAACACTTGAACTGCAAGTAGCCTAAATAAATACACGCTAACTAACATATAGTTGTCTTCGTGGTCGACCTATCTGACAGCTTCGGTCTATTCCAGCTGTGATGCTCAGCATAAGTAAAGCGTCACAACAAAAGCTATCAAACACTTGTGTAGGAGAAGAAGAAAAAATGTTGAGTCACTTACCAAGTCTACCACGAAACAATCGCCCTATATTTTCCAATGAGGTAACACAACAACCTATGACAAAAGCGCGTAATATTCCCGGTGGAAGAGAGTTTTGGACAGCGCAGAGTGCGCGGCAGATGTCTCGAGCTCAGGGGAAACTTCTCATATGGATGAAGAGCAGTAAAGCCACCGGCTATTAAAGGTCATAGAAGAAGGTATTTCTCAAAAGTTCTTCTTCCCGCCTCTTGTCTTCATCACAATTCCAATTATCTAAATATTTGACCTCAATCAGACAAGGTTTCCACAACATTCTCGCTAAGAAGTTAAATCTGTGTGCAACCCTAACGCTGCTTGTAGAAATTAGCTCACGCACGTGATAACACTTGAGAGGGAGAGAGGCTATGCGCACGGTAATGATGATATGTATCCTCCATCCAGAGTTGATTCGCTCGAACACAAAGCTTCTCGATGGACAAAAAGTAAAACAACCGTTTTTAATTTGTTAACCGTTATTATGTTGTGATTGAAAATAGGTAAAGTGATGGGAAAGTCATTCATCTTCAAAGGGGCGTTGTGGTGTTGGGCATGATGCTTCACCAAAACATGTTCTAAAATAATCCTATCTCATGCCAGACACAATTTAGCATGTGACGTCTGCAATGCACATTTGATGTCAGTGAGAGAAACAATAAGGCAAACAGATGTTATAGTGTATAGAATTGTCACATAACAAGGCATAATACAACATAACGATTCTACTTATATAAGGTAGCCGAGTCCATATTATAAACCGGGTGGTTCGAGCCCTGAATTGCTGACAGCCATGGTATATCTGACCTTATACCACGGGTATTTTTACTACTCTAATTATGTAGGTAACCAGTTTGTAATAACAATAAGGCACTCTGAGGTTTGTAGTATTTGGCCAATATACCACGGCTAAGGGCTGTATCCAGGCACTCCGCTTTGCGTCAGTGCATAAAGATCTGTGGTATATTAGCCATATACCACACCCCCTCTGGCCTTATTGATTAAATATAACACTTCCACTAATCACACACACACAGAGTTGGGTAGGTTACTTTCTAAATGTAATTCGTTACAATTACTAGTTACCTGTCCAAAATTGTCATTGATTTGCATTGGTCTTGTGCCACAAATACTAACAAGTTAGCATTTGAAAAAAAGTGTCCATACAAAACCGAAGCATGGGTTGCTGTCATACCTTGTCCCTAGACTGCTTACAGGTTAAGGAAACCAATATATCATTTTGTAATTTGGGTGAACAATCCCTTTAAAATTGAGATTTCTTAAAAAAGGGGGGATTTCTTAAAAAAGAAACATCACTTAATAGCAGGAACAGCACCAATCTGAGATGGTGGATTTCATGGCTTGCTGAAATGACATGGAACGACCCAGTAGCTTACAGGCAGCTCGGTGGCAAGTATAATCCTGTATTTAATATTACCATACACCTACTGTACTGTGATATAAATACAGTATCACAGCAAGTACTGTGTAATGACACAGTAAAATAGACTGTATTATACTGCAAAAAAAAAAAAAAGTAGATGCACCCATAATTTGAATTAATTAATGGACATTTATTGAGGGGAGGGGTTTATTTTTTTACAGTGTTTTACTGTAATTACAAGGTATTGGTGTAAACAGTTTGGCTGCAAGGTAAAGTGTTTACACATTACAGTATATTAACAAATATTTTGTGTTTTATATCACTTGCACTTCTTAATAACAAAGGCTTCCAAACTGGCATCTACACAGGGCAAAAACAGACCAAAAGGACATGGCAAAATACTCAAAATACCCCTCAAAATACTCATCCATTAAAGAGTTAACACTTGCTGCCACTTCAATCTGTCCCCTATACAAATTGAGGGGGCACTATAATCACATAGGAGTTAAATTGTTACAGCATTCTCACTTGTGTGTGCAACAAATATAGTGTATGTAGCCTCTTACAAGGCACTCCTCCAAATATGTTAATGAGCCAGAAACAACAATACCATGCACCTAGTGGTCAAAAGGTTTTTGGGGCTCCAAAGATACGGTACGGTACTGTATTCTGTGGGGTGGTATTACAGTACCATTCCAAATACAGCAATTCTTTCCCCTCCCACAACCTTTTCCCCCAATGCACCATAATGTACAGAATGCTGCAGTAAAACGTTTCAGAGTGTTTTACTGTTGATAATACTGTAATTACCATATAATTACAGTTATCCGTTACAAGTGACTTTAACTGATTACATTTTTTGTCATCAGATTCCCATGTAATCTGTTACTCCCCAACCCTGGACACACACACATCTTTGTTTTACTATCCTTGTGGGGACCAAAAAATGTATTCCCATGAAAATCTTATTTTCCCTAACCCACCCTAATTGTAACCCTTTCCCTAAACCTAACCCCTAACATGCTGGCTAAACTGGCTGCCTTTGTGCATGAGCGTTGCAAAATAAATGTATACATACATGTTATTCAATCATTTCATCCAAATTGCTTGTCAACGGCATCTGTGTAGCGAGGTGTTAAGATCGAACGTGGTTCTATTTTAGACTCTTGACACGCTGCAAATCCCACCTCTCCTATCGACTCATTGGTTTTTATCAGCCTACTAACCCATGTGGGTGTCACGCCCTGGTCGAAGTATGTATGTTTGTCTTCATTTATTTGGTCAGGCCAGGGTGTGACATGGGTTATTGTGGTGCGTTTTTGTCATGGGGTTTTTGTGGGGTGTCTAGCATAGTCTATGGCTGCCTGAGGCGGTTCTCAATCAGAGTCAGGTGATTATCGTTGTCTCTGATTGGGAACCATATTTAGGCAGCCATATTCTTTGAGTTGTTGTGGGTGATTGTTCCTGTCTCTGTGTTAGTTGTCACCAGAGAGGCTGAATAGGTTTTCACATTCCGTTTGTTGTTTTTGTATTGTTCGTTTTTTCCTTCATTAAAGATGTATCGAACTAACCACACTACATTTTGGTCCGCTTCTCCTTCGACGGAAGAAAGCCGTTACAGTGAGTGATTGAAAGATGAACAAGATCCACACTCCAGTCCAGTTGGTGGCGGTAATGCAACTAAAGTTGGTTTCCAACCGTCATATATAATCCACAGAAGGAGAAGGAGAAGCAAGATGGAGAGATTAATCAAAGAAAAATAATTTAAAACTAACTAGGTTTCCCCTTTTATGTGTCTTAATTGTCGGAGTAGAGAACACACGATTTTGTATGACTCAAAATGGTTAAAAATTCTACAAAGATCCAGCATAAAAAGGACCATATGCATTTCAGGTACAATAACAACCCAATGTTATCTCTCAGGACAAATTACCTTTCAAAAACTATAGGTGGTATTCTGCCTTCTCCCTACAGTTTTCAGCAGTTCACTTCGCCCACGACTGCCTCATGTGAACTACAATCCCGACTCTGTGTTTTAACATTTAGAAATGTCGATAACCATTGCTTGCAATACGGCTTTCTAAACATAAATGGATTGCCCTTATCTGTCTGTTTTCCGTAAACAAGCTCTGTAACATGGAGATATGGCTGTGTGGGAACACTAACCCTTTAAAGATGTGAATCAATTTAACCTTTTGTTTTTAGACAATTATTTCTTGCTGATATGAAAGATAAGATCCAACAGGTCCCAAACCTGCTCAATGGAATTGAGATCCGGGCTCTTCACTGGTCATGGCAGGACACTGACATTCCTGTCTTGCAGGAAATCACGCACAGATGAGCAGTATTGCTGGTGGCATTGTGCTGGAGGGTCATGTCAGGATGAGCCTGCAGGAAGGGCACCACATGAGGGAGGAGGATGTCTTCCCTGTAATGCACAGCGTTGAGATTGCCTGCAATGACAAAAAGCTCAGTCCGATGATGCTGTGACACACCGCCCCAGACCATGAAGGATCCTCCAAATCCAAAACGATCCCGCTCCAGAGTACAGGCCTTGGTGTAACGCTCATTCCTTCGGCGATAAACGCAAATCCGACCATCACCCCCAGTGAGACAAAACCGTGACTTGTCAGAGAAGAGCTCTTTTTGCCAGTCCTGTCTGATCCAGAGGCAGTGGGTTTGTGCCCATAGGCGACGTTGTTGCCGGTGATGTCTGGTGAGGACCTGCCTTACAACAGGCCTACAAGCCCTCAGTCCAGCCTCTCTCAGCCTATTGCGGACAGTCTGAGCACTGATGGAGGGATTGTGTGTTTCTGGTGTAACTTGGGCAGTTGTTGTTGCCATCCTGTACCTGTCCCGCAGGTGTGATATTCGGATGTACCGATCCTGTGCAGGTGTTGTTACATGTGGTCTGCCACTGCGAGGACGCTCAGCTGTCCGTCCTGTCTCCCTGTAGCACTGTCTTAGGCATCTCGCAGTACGGACATTGCAATTTATTGCCCTGGCCACATCTGCAGTCCTCATGCCTCCTTGCCTAAGGCATGTTCACGCAGATGAGCAGGGACCCTGGGCATCTTTCTTTTGGTGTTTTTCAGAGTCCGTAGAAAGGCCTCTTTAGTGTCCTAAGTTTTCATAACTGTGACCTTAATTGCCTATCGTCTGTAAGCTGTTAGTGTCGTAACGACCGTTCCACGGGTGCATGTTCATTAATTGTTCATGATTCTTTGAACGAGCAGGGGAAACCATGTTTAAACCCTTTACAATGAAGATCTGTGAAGTTATTTGTATTTTACGCATTATCTGTGAAAGACAGGGTCGTGAAAAAGGGACATTTCTTTGTTAGCTGAGTTTATGTATGTGTGTATGACTGTGATTGCATAAATTGCTTCCAATCTAATCTATCATACACACTCATAACAAATGGTTCTATATAGTGCAAAATAGAGTTTGTCCTTTAGCGTCTCTTTTCATGGTGCTATAAAGAACCCTTTCCAAAGTTGCTTTAAAGAACCATTAAAAAAAGGTTAGCGCATCAAACAGGGTTCTGCTATCGTTGCAACCTTTTTTGGTGCCACAGAGAACCATTTTTTCATCTTTATAGATCCTTAATGGAGAATGGTTCTATTAAGAACCTTTCTCAACTTAAAAGGTTCTTCAAATAACCATTTGAAGAACCATGGACTTTTACAGGGGCTCTTATTCTGGTTCGCCAAACAGTAAAAAAAAAATGAAGTTACTGGCAGCCCTTTATAAATTAAAAAAAGTACAGTATGTTTCGATACATTTCAAAGAAACTTTGGTTTAACAGTAGATTACTGTAAAGAAGTGCTGTCTCCCCGGAACAATTGTTTATTTATTTTTTAAATGTCCAAGAGAATCCGACATCCTCCCCAGACCTAGAGCTTTTGCTCTTGGTCTGGGATTTCCGAGACTACTAACTATCACTAGTAACAGGGAAGAAGTACAACCTACAACACATAAATGTCTCCTAGCCTCCCATGCATAGGCAACTTTCTGCCCCTACACTGTAGAATGTACAATAACTTACTGGTAGCAATTAGCCAGTAAATAACAGTAATGTATTTTACAGTAGAGCTACTGTAATCCATTTTATGGTAATCCAATTTATTGCACACATATTTTTACTGTAATCAAATGTACGGTATATTATTGGAATTACTGAATGTAGCGACATATTACCCAGTGTTCTTTGCTAGTTTTCATTTTTGGTCATTTAGTGAGCACTCTTGTCCTTCGCAATTTAAAGGCAAATCAAATCAAATTTTATTTGTCACATACACATGGTTAGCAGATGTTAATGCGAGTGTAGCGAAATGCTTGTGCTTCTAGTTCCGACAATGTAGTGATAACCAACAAGTAATCTAACTAACAATTCCAAAACTACTGTCTTATACACAGTGTAAGGGGATAAAGAATATGTACATAAGGATATATTAATGAGTGATGGTACAGAGCAGCATACAGTAGATGGTATCGATTACAGTATATACATATGAGATGAGTATGTAGACAAAGTAAACAAAGTGGCATAGTTAAAGTGGCTAGTGATACATGTATTACATAAGGATGCAGTCAATGATGTAGAGTACAGTATATACGTATGCATATGAGATGAATAATGTAGGGTAAGTAACATTATATAAGGTAGCATTGTTTAAAGTGGCTAGTGATATATTTACATAATTTCCCATCAATTCCCGCAGGGCGTTCAACCAAGGTTAATTCAAGAATATATCCCAGTCATAGCAAGAAAAATATTTCTGTAACTGTTGTTGTAGTTAAGGATACATTGGTCAACAAAATAATTGTATTTACAACAAGATATCTTATTATATATATCTTAATATCTCTGGATAGTGCCAATACAATCAACAAAGTTTTTTTTAAATCAACGTCTTTCGGCTGCATGGCCTTCATCAGGGAGTACAACCCTGACGAAGGCCATGCAGCAGAAAGACGTTGGTTTGTAAAAAAACATTGTTTCTATTGAACATGCCATACTAATAAAGGCATTTTAATTCATTATATGGAGATTGCCTTGGTCCTCCTTTCTTTTTGATGACCAATTTACAGATTTTACCAAAGAGCACCTTCTATCTACCAAAATGTACTATTGTGTATCTTAGTAGCGCTTCCCTTCCTCCTCTTTCTACTAGTGCCAATACAATACTGAGATATTCATGGTAACTTGATACCAGAGCAATGAAACACAGTACAATACAGTAAAAGTGTAAACGTAAAAAAAATATATATATATATATATATATATATACAGGATTTTACTGCAATTTTACAACACATTAATAATTACTATGTGTTTTCTATCACTTGCACTTCTCGAGGCCTAAATAAAGGCTTCCAAACTGGCCATGATTACAGGGCAAAACATATTGAATGTATATGGGTAAATATCCAACCATTAAAAGGTGTAAGACCCTCTACCAATCTGATCTGTGCCCTATATATACACTGTACTGAACAAAAATATAAACACAACATCTAAAGTGTTGGTCCCATGTTTCCTGAGCTGAAATAAAAGATTGCAGAAATGTTCCATATGCACAAAAATGTTATTTCTCTCGATTTATGTGCAGAATTTTCATTACATTCCTGTTAGTGCGCATTTCTCCTTTGCCAAGATAATTCATCAACCTGACAGGTGTGGCATATCAAGAAGCTTATTAAACAGCATGATCATTACACAGGTTCACCTGGAGACAATAAAAGGGCACTCTAAAATGTGCAGATTTATCACACAACAAAAATGGCACAGATGTCTCAAGTTTTGAAGGAGTGTGCAATTGGCATGCTGACTGCAGGAATATTGCCAATACAATACTGTCCAACAGAGCTGTTGCCAGGGAATTTAATGTTTCTGCCTATCATATGCCGCCTCCAACGTCATTTTAGAGAATTTGGTAGTACGTCCAACCGGCCTCACAACTGCAGACCACGTGTAACCATGCCATCCCGGGACCTATACACCCAATTTCTTCACCTGCGGGATAGTCTGAGGAAGGGGGGTGTTCTGAGGAGTATTTATATATGGAATAAGCCATTTTGTGGGGAGAAACTCATTCTGATTGGCTGGACCTGGCTCCCCAGTTAGTGGGCCACTGCCCACCCATGGCTGAATCCCTGCCCAGTCATGTGAAATCCATAGATTAGGGCCTACTGAATTTATTCAATTCACGAATTTCCTTCAATGAACTGTAACTCAGTAAACATTTAGCATTTGTTGTATATATAGTTTTTGTTCAGTTTACACTTCATTGTTAGGAAACTACTAACACATATCAATTAAATTGGTACAGGACTCTCACTAACAGGGGAAACAAATATAGCCCCTTACAAGGAACGCCTTAAAATATGTTAATGAGTCAGTGATTCGTTCTCCTCCCACAATGTACCATAATTTACAGTATGCTGAAGTAAATATATAGCAAAACAACTATACAGTGCTTTATTGTTGAATTGTATTCTAAATCAAATCTGCATTTGCTAATAGTGAATATTTAATTGTATATGACTTGCCTTAACAAATGCTTCTAAACTGACAGTGACTACAGAAAAAAGGTTTGAGACTTGCTGCCTCTCCGATCTGTCTTCTACATAAATGTAATTGCTAGGGAACCACTACCACATATAACTTCAATTGGTACAGCACTGACGTGTCCAACAAATATAGCCTCTTACAAGACATGTCTCAAAATATGTTAATGAGTGAGAAACAACAATACCATGCACCCACTACTTTTCAAAAGGCACACAAAAAATGCAGTATGGTACTGTATTCTTAATTACAGTAAATTACTGGCAGCAATTTGCTGTAGAGTTACAGGGCAAGATTTGTAGAATTCCTAAAATACAGTATATTACCGTATTCTGTGGGGGAACATCATTCTCACTCACGGGTGCAACAAATATAGCCTCTTGTCACGAACCGGCTCAAAGCCCATAACAAAAAGGGAGACAACATGGAGATAAGAAATAACAAACAAAAAATATATTAACTGAGGTAACCTATATACAAATAAACAATGGTGTGTGTAATCAGTAGTGTAAGTGAGTGGTTGCATGTAGATATGTGATAATGAGGAGTGTTGAAAGATGCCAAAGCAAACAAACAAACACAAAAAATGCTACATCCAAAATCAAACAATGTGTCTGCATGGAGAGAGTCTCAATGAATGGGGAAAAGGTATATTTATCCTGGGACACACCCGGGCCCAGGTGTGTCCCATTTTGCTGACAACTCTCCCAGCTCGGTCCACCGACATCCTAATAAGGAAGATAACAGCAAAGAGAGAGAATTTGGCAGACAGAGTGTGCGGGTCGTCACACTCTTACAAGGCACACCTTACAATATTTGCATACTAATATTTGAGTACTGTTGATTAATACTGTAAAACACATTTACAGTATTTTACTGTGCATTTTACAGTGTTTTACTGTTAAAATGACAGAAAGGTCTTACAGTGTGCTGTAAAACAAATATATGGTATTTTACTTTGCATTCTACGGTAATATACTGTATTCAGTTTTAACAGTATCATACTGTTGATTAATACAGTAAGTTACTGATAAAATTACAAAAATGGCTAACAGAGTAACTACCATTAAAACTGAAACTAAATAATACAAAAAAAATAGGAATTTTTTTATCAAACTAAAACTGAATGAAAAAAAGAGTAAATCAAGTCAGAAAACGAACTGAAACTAAAATTAAATTAAATTAAAAATCTAAAAACAAATAGAAATAAAAACTTGATATAAAATAACAACTATAATAATCTTGGATAATTGTACTTTAATATTCAAAATATTGGATAAAGAAATGACCATTATACAAGGGACCCTATTCAATCTGAAGCTGTGAAGGAACACAGCCTTTAAATTCCAATCACGCTGTAATGCTGACCTTCTGAGATATATTTTGAATAGCGCCCTAGCTTATCCGCACATCTACCCTAAAAGATAACGAATAATATAATCTGAGATATGTGTACCTCTGAATGTGCATTATGTATGTGTATTTCAATCTTTTTGTACCCCCGGGAGCAATACTGTACCTTGTTTACCCCGGCCTGCTAATCTGTTAGCTTGTTAGCACAGGCCTGCTAACCGTCTGCATCGCCGCGTCCCAAACACGCAGTGGCCCATATGTACTTTCTATCTCTTCCCGATTTTTAAAAATGTGTTTATACCTTCCGGAAACCTACCTCACCCAATGTGATACGGAATCGCTATTATTTTAAATTTTTAGAACACACTCAAGAACCTCCAGAAGCTAACCAGCTAACTAGCTACAAGCTATTTAGTCATTGTTAGTTTTTTAACCTGGATAACACTCGCTAGTCCAGCCCCCCTGCCCCATCCACCGCTGCCCCCTGGACTCTGATCACTTGGCTACATAGCTGATGCACGCTGGACTGACCATTAATCACGGTACTCCATTCTGCTTGTTTGTTTTATCTGTCGGCCCCGTTGCCTTGTCAATGCCATTTTACCTGCTGTTGTTATGCTAGCTGATTAGCTGTTGTCTCACCCACTGTTTTAGCTGGCTTTCCCAATTCAACACCTGTGATGACTGTATGCCTCGCTGTATGTCTCTCTCAAATGTCAATATGACTTGTATACTGTTGCTCAGGTTAGTTATCATTGTTTTAGTTCACAATGGAGCCCCTAGTCCCACTCCTCATACCCCTGATACCTCCTTTGTCCCACCTCCCACATATGCAGTGACCTCACCCATTACAACCAGCATGTCCAGAGATAAAACCTCTCTCATCATCACCCAGTGCCTGGGCTTACCTCCGCCGTACCCGCACCCCACCATACCCCTGTCTGCGCATTATGCCCTGAATATATTCTACCATGCCCAGAAACCTGCTCCTCTTATTCTCTGTCCCCAACGCTCTAGGCGACCAGTTTTAATAGCCTTTAGCCACACCCTCATACTACTCCTTCTCTGTTCCGCGGGTGATGTGGAGGT
The DNA here is from genome assembly GCF_023373465.1 of Oncorhynchus keta. Lineage (NCBI taxonomy): Eukaryota > Metazoa > Chordata > Actinopteri > Salmoniformes > Salmonidae > Oncorhynchus > Oncorhynchus keta. Next base: position 12,596,549 of record NC_068453.1, read on the forward strand.
AAACCCAGGCCCTGCATGTCCCCAGGCACCCTCATTTGTTGACTTCTGTGATCGAAAAAGCCTTGGTTTCATGCATGTCAACATCAGAAGCCTCCTCCCTAAGTTTGTTTTACTCACTGCTTTAGCACACTCTGCTAACCCTGATGTCCTTGCCGTGTCTGAATCCTGGCTCAGGAAGGCCACCAAAAATTCAGAGATTTCCATACCCAACTATAACATCTTCCGTCAAGATAGAACTGCCAAAGGGGGAGGAGTTGCAGTCTACTGCAGAGATAGCCTGCAAAGTAATGTCATACTTTCCAGGTCCATACCCAAACAGTTCGAAAATTACTCTCTCCAGAATTAAGTCTCTCTCTGTTGCCGCCTGCTACCGACCCCCCTTAGCTCTCAGCTGTGCCCTGGACACCATATGTGAATTGATTGCCCCCCATCTAGCTTCAGAGTTTGTTCTGTTAGGTGACCTAAACTGGGATATGCTTAACACCCCGGCAGTCCTACAATCTAAGCTAGATGCCCTCAATCTCACACAAATCATCAAGGAACCCACCAGGTACAACCCTAACTCCGTAAGCAAGGGCACCCTCATAGACGTCATCCTGACCAACTGGCCCTCCAAATACACCTCCGCTGTCTTCAACCAGGATCTCAGCGACCACTGCCTCATTGCCTGTATCCGCTACGGTGCCGCAGTCAAACGACCACCCCTCATCACTGTCAAACGCTCCCTAAAACACTTCTATGAGCAGGCCTTTCTAATCGACCTGGCCCGGGTATCCTGGAAGGACATTGACCTCATCCCGTCAGTTGAGGATGCCTGGTCATTCTTTAAGAGTAACTTCCTCACCATTTTAGATAAGCATGCTCCGTTCAAAAAATGCAGAACTAAGAACAGATACAGCCCTTGGTTCACTCCAGACCTGACTGCCCTTGACCAGCACAAAAACATCCTGTGGCGGACTGCAATAGCATCGAACAGTCCCCGCGATATGCAACTGTTCAGGGAAGTCAGGAACCAATACACGCAGTCAGTCAGGAAAGCTAAGCCAGCTTCTTCAGGCAGAAGTTTGCATCCAACTCCAACTGTGAAGTCCATGGAGAACAAGAGTACCTCCTCCCAGCTGCCCACTGCACTGAGGCTAGGGAACACGGTCACCACCGACAAATCCATGATTATCGAAAACTTCAACAAGCATTTCTCAACGGCTGGCCATGCCTTCCGCCTGGCTACTCCTACCTCGGCCAACAGCTCCCCCCCGCAGCTCCTCGCCCAAGCCTCTCCAGGTTCTCCTTTACCCAAATCCAGATAGCAGATGTTCTGAAAGAGCTGCAAAATCTGGACCTGTATAAATCAGCTGGGCTTGACAATCTGGACCCTCTATTTCTGAAACTATCCGCCGCCATTGTCGCAACCCCTATTACCAGCCTGTTCAACCTCTCTTTCATATCGTCTGAGATCCCCAATGATTGGAAAGCTGCCGCAGTCATCCCCCTCTTCAAAGGGGGAGACACCCTGGACCCAAACTTTTACAGACCTATATCCATTCTGCCCTGCCCTAAGGTCTTCGAAAGCCAAGTCAACAAACAGGTCACTGACCATCTCGAATCCCACCGTACCTTCTCCGCTATGCAATCTGGTTTCCGAGCCGGTCACGGGTGCACCTCAGCCACACTCAAGGTACTAAACGACATCATAACCGCCATCGATAAAAGACAGTACTGTGCAGCCGTCTTCATCGACCTTGCCAAAGCTTTCGACTCTGTCAATCACCATATTCTTATCGGCAGACTCAGTAGCCTCGGTTTTTCGGATGACTGCCTTGCCTGGTTCACCAATTACTTTGCAGACAGAGTTCAGTGTGTCAAATCGGAGGGCATGCTGTCCGGTCCTCTGGCAGTCTCTATGGGGGTGCCACAGGGTTCAATTCTCGGGCCGACTCTTTTCTCTGTATATATCAATGATGTTGCTCTTGCTGCGGGCGATTCCCTGATCCACCTCTACGCAGACGACACCATTCTATATACTTTCGGCCCGTCATTGGACACTGTGCTATCTAACCTCCAAACGAGCTTCAATGCCATACAACACTCCTTCCGTGGCCTCCAACTGCTCTTAAACACTAGTAAAACCAAATGCATGCTTTTCAACCGATCGCTGCCTGCACCCGCATGCCCGACTAGCATCACCACACTGGATGGTTCCGACCTTGAATATGTGGACACCTATAAGTATGTAGGTGTCTGGCTAGACTGCAAACTCTCCTTCCAGACCCATATAAAAAAAATCAAATCAAGAGTCGGCTTTCTATTCCGCAACAAAGCCTCCTTCACTCACGCTGCCAAGCTTACCCTAGTAAAACTGACTATCCTACCGATCCTCGACTTCGGCGATGTCATCTACAAAATTGCTTCCAACACTCTACTCAGCAAACTGGATGCAGTTTATCACAGTGCCATCCGTTTTTCTCACTAAAGCACCTTATACTACCCACCACTGCGACTTGTATGCTCTAGTCGGCTGGCCCTCGCTACATATTCGTCGCCAGATCCACTGGCTCCAGGTCATCTACAAGGCCATGCTAGGTAAAGCTCCGCCTTATCTCAGTTCACTGGTCAAGATGGCAACACCCATCTGTAGCACGCGCTCCAGCAGGTGTATCTCACTGATCATCCCTAAAGCCAACACCTCATTCGGACGCCTTTCGTTCCAGTACTCTGCTGCCTGTGACTGGAACGAATTGCAAAAATCGCTGAAGTTGGAGACTTTTATCTCCCTCACCAACTTCAAACATCATCTATCTGAGCAGCTAACCGATCACTGCAGCTGTACATAATCTATTGGTAAATAGCCCAGCCATTTTCACCTACCTCATCCCCACAGTTTTTATTTATTTACTTTTCTGCTCTTTTGCACACCAATATCTCTACCTGTACATGATCATCTGATCATTTATCACTCCAGTGTTAATCTGCAATATTGTAATTATTCGCCTACCTCCTCATGCCTTTTGCACACATTGTATATAGACACCCCTTTTTTTCTACTGTGTTATTGACTTGTTAATTGTTTACTCAATGTGTAACTCTGTGTTGTCTGTTCACACTGCTATGCTTTATCTTGGCCAGGTCGCAGTTGCAAATGACAACTTGTTCTCAACTAGCCTACCTGGTTAAATAAAGGTGAAATAAAATAAAAAAATGAAATAAAGAGGTCAATGGAACTCGACCCAAACAATGGAAAGGGCCATGGAAACTCGTGGGGGAAAGATGCCATGGGGGAAAGATCCCGAATATCCCCATTACCCACCAGCAAAACTAGACTACATTTAGGCTATTGTTTTTGTGTATTTCATACTATGTTGAGGTATAAAAAAAAATAGGATCAACTGCATTACAGTTAAAAATGACTTTGACTAACACCACCGATTTCTCTAAGCTAGCTAAGCTACGTATTTAATCGAATGGGAGTTAGCATTTAGAAGTCACTTCTAAACATGAAAAGGGACTATGTCTAAATGTAATGCATCGAAAACAGCCAAATATATCAAAATGGGACTGTAGTAACCACATTGGGCCTGTTCCAATACATCAATCATGACAGATAAATATTCTTTGTTAGATCAGATTTGTTGAATGTGCGCCAACCCAGCATCCTTCTGTCCCCAACGGTCTGTGGAGTTGGAATTCGGTCCTGTGTTTCTCTGTTGCCGTGGCGACCATATGTATCTGCCGTAAGTAATGAGTGAGAATTTGGTGGGTTGGAATAAGTGGGTCAATCTGATTCCATAGGATGTTTCTGCCCAGCCATGATCATCACCCTTAAAGTATTCCCTGACTCTTCTACATGTTGGCCTATCTTTAAGATGCCAGATTCAGAGGGGTAAAGCATGATATGCAGAACAGTATTCGTAGCTTGCACTGGTGTGGTTATCAAAGTGCACTGCTGTGCTTTAAGTAGGGATCCCTAGAGAGGGATTTGAGCAGAGATTAAACCAGCCAGGCCTCCTTCTTCTACAATACACTGGAGGAATGACTTTCTCTCAGCCAGCCGCCATACAGAAGAAAGCTAATTCCCCACCCTCCTCTGCTCCTCTCTATGCTTTCACTCAACCTTGAGTCATTGTCTCCTACTGACAACACTACTATTTGTGGGGTATTTACTGTAACTGATTGCTGAAATCCAACAGGGATTTTTGATTTATTCTGTAGTGTAATTTGTCTCCCAGAGATATAGCTTATTCTTTATACCTTGCAGACAAAACCAAAATATTAGACAGGTACAGGTTTCAGCACATACTGACTGAATACAAACTCTATGTTATGTGAACCACCCCGATCAAGCTGCGCATTGTCATTTTGTGGCCAAATACTCCCCATTCACCAGACTTGGGTCCAATAGATAAATCAAGTGCACCTCAAGTATTTGAAATTAATTGTATTTGACCATGTTCTATTTTTCATATACAAGACCCACTGGTTGATGCTTATTCATAAAACACTCTTAGGCCTCACTTCTCCCTATCTACTGCAGCCTTTAATCCTCCACATACAACACCCCATTCTGCCAATCACATTTTGTTAAAGGTCCCCAAAGCATACACATCCCTGGGTTGCTTTTCAGTTTGCAGCAGCTAGCGACTGGAACGAGCTGCAACAAACACTCAAACTGGACAGTTTTATCTCTATCTTCATTCGAAGACCCAATCAAATCAAATGCTATTTGTCACATGCGCCGAATACCACAGGTGTAGACCTTACAGTGAAATGCTTACTTACAAGCCCTTAAGCAACAATGCAGTTTAATAAAATACCAACAAAAAAAGTAAGAGATAAGAAAAATAAACGATTAAAGAGCAGCAGTAAATAACAATAGCGGGGCTGTATACAGGGGGTACCGGTACAGAGTCAATGTGCGGGGGCACCTGTGTCGAGGTAGTTGAGGTAATTATGTACATGCACGTAGGGTTATTAAAGTGGCTATGCATCGACGATAACAGGGAGTAGCAGCAGCGTTTGTGTGTGGGTGGGGAGGGAGTCTTATGGCTTGGGGGTAGAAGCTGTGTAGAAGCCTCTTGGACCTAGACTTGGCGCTCCGGTACCGCTTACCGTGCGATAGCAGAGAGAACAGTCTATGACTAGGGTAGTTGGAGTCTTTAACAATTCTTAGGGCCTTCCTCTGACACCCCCTAGTATAGAGGTCCTGGATGGCAGAAAGCTTGGTCCGGTTATGTACTTGGCCGTATGCACTACCCTCTGTGGTGCCTTGCGGTCAGAGGACGAGCAGTTGCCATACCAGGCAGTGATGCAACCCGTCAGGGTGCTCTTGATGGTGCAGCTGTATAACTTTTTGAGGATCTGAGGACCCATGCCAAATCATTTCAGTCTCCTGAGGGGGAATAGGTTTTGTCGTGCCCTCTTCACAACTGTCTTGGTGTGCTTGGACCATGTTAGTTTGTTGGTGATGTGGATGCCAAGTAGCTTAACTGCCCCACTACAGCCATGTTGATGAGAATGGGGGGGTGCTCGGTGCTCCTTTTCCTGTAGTCCACAATCATCCCCTTTGTCTTGATCAGAATGAGGGAGAGGTTGTTGTCCTTGCACCACACGGTCAGGTCTCTGACCTGATCCCTATAGGCTGTCTCATCATTGTCGGAGTTGGGCCTGGCCATGCAGTCATGAGTGAACAGGAAGGGACTGAACACACACCCCTGAGGATGTTTTGAGGATCAGCATAGTGTATGTGTTGTTACCTACCCTTACCACCTGGGGGCGGCCTGTCAGGAAGTTTAGGATCCAGTTGCAGGAAGTGTTTAGTCCCAGTGTCCTTATCTTAGTTTTGAGCTTTGAGGGCACTATGGTGTTGAATGCTGAGCTGTTGTCTATGAACAGCATTCTCACATAGGTGTTCCTTTTGTCCAGTTGGGAAAGGGCAGTGTGGAGTGCAATAGAGATTGCATCATCTGTGGATCTATTGGTGAGGTATGCAAATTGGGGTGGGTCTAGGGTTTCTGGGATGATGGTGATGATGTGAGCCATGACCAGCATTTCAAAGCATTTCATGGCTACAGACGTGAGTGCTACAGGTCTGTAGTAATTTAGGCAGGTTACCTTAGTGTTCTTGGGCACAGGTACTATGGTGGTCTGCTTGAAACATGTTGGTATTACAGACTCAGACAGGGAGAGGTTGAAAATGTCAGTGAAGACACTTGCCAGTTGGTCTGTGCATGTTCGCAGTACACGTCCTGATAATCCGTCTGGCCCAGCGGCGTTGTGAATGTTGACCAGTTTAAAGGTCTTACTCACATCGGCTGCGGAGAGTGTGATCACACAGTCATACGGAACAGCTGATGCTCTCATGCATGTTTCAGTGTTACGTGCCTCGAAGCGAGCATAGAAGTTCTTTAGCTCGTCTGGTAGGCTCGTGTCACTGGGCAGCTCTTGGCTGTGCTTCTCTTTGACGACCATCAGAGCTGCCTGTTTGCCTGTTTGATGGTTCATCGGTGGGCATAGCAGGATTTCTTGTAAGCTTCCGGGTTAGAGTCCCGCTCCTTGATAGCGGCAGCTCTACCCTTTAGCTCAGTGCAAATGTTGCCTGTAATCCATGGCTTTTGGTTGGTGTATGGACGTACAATCACTGTGAGGACGATGTTCTTGATGCTCTTATTTATAAACCCACTGACTGATGTGGTGTACTCCTCAATGCCCTCCGAAGAATCCTGGAACATATTCCAGTCTGTGCTAGCAAACAGTCCTGTAGTTTAGCATCTGCTTCATCTGACCAATTTTTTTATAGACCGAGTCACTGGTGCTACCTGCTTTAATGTTTGCTTGTAAGCACAAATCAGGAGGATCCTGATCCTGATCCTTATGGTCAGATTTGCCGAATGGAGGGCGAGGGAGAGCTTTGTATGCGTCTCTGTGTGTGGAGTAAAGGTGGTCTAGAATTGTTTTCCCTCTGGGTGCACATTTAACATGCTGATAGAAATTCGGTATAACTCATTTAAGTTTGCCTGCATTAATGTCACCGGCCACTCGGAGTGCCACCTTTTGGATGAGTTTTTCTGTTTGCTTATGGCGGAATACAGCTCATTGAGTGCGGTTTAGTGCCAACCTCACTCTGCGGGGGTATGTATACAGCTACAAAAAATACAGATAAAAACTCTCTAGGTACTGTAGATAGTGTGGTCTACAGCTCATGAGATACTCTACCTCAGGCAAGCAACATTTTGAGACTTCCTTAGATTTCGTGCACCAGCGGTTGTTTACATAAATGCATAGGCCCCGCCCCGTGTCTTACCAGAGGCTTCTGTTCTGTCTTGCCGATAGAGTGTATAACCCGCTGTATGTTCTTAATGTCGTCGTTCAGCCACGACTCAGTGAAACATAAGATATTACAGTTTTTAATGTCCCGTTGGTAGGATATACGTGCTTTCAGTTCGTCCCATTTATTTTCCAGCGATTGAACATTAGTTGTATTGTTGTCTCTACCTTCTTGCCTTTTGTTCTGTTGTCTGTGCCCAATAATGTTTGTGCCATGTTTTGTGCTGCTACCATGTTGTGCTGCTGCCATTTTGTGTTGCTACCATGTTGTTGTCATGTGTTGCTGCCTTGCTATGTTATTGTCTTAGGTTTCTCTTTATGTAGTGTTGTGTTGTGTCTCTTGTCGTGAGGTGTGTTTGTCCTACATCATTTTTTTGATTTTAGCCGAATACCTAATTGACCCAGGTCTGCTCTGTATCTGGGTCAGCCAACACTTACAGTACAGTAGTCAGTCAAATTAGGATTACAGCTTCTGAGTGATGTCATAGATAACAGAATGACCAAAGAACAGATCAGTGATGCCCGTCCTATCACATGTAGTGTGTCACCATGACCACTGGCTCTCTATGTTCTGTATGTTTGAAAGGATGACACTAATATTGACATAAACATACTGTACATGGTTAGAATAGAGTGCACCCTCCTACCCCTGTCTTCAAACAGACATATTTTTATCCTCTTGTAGTTGGAGATTTGTTGGGGGGTGAAGGGGAGGAGTGGCAAAGAGGGGAGTCTATTTATGTGTTTAATGCTGTTTTTATGTGAGAGCTCTGGTGAGTCATTTTTACATGTCCAATGTATCTATGGCATAAACTCAGCAAAAAAGAAACGTCCCTTTTTCAGGACACTGTCTTTCATAGATAATTCATAAAAATCCAAATAACTTCACAGATCTTCATTGTAAAGGGTTTAAACACTGTTTCCTATGCTTGTTCAATGAACCACAAACAATTCATGAGCATGCACCTGTGGAACGGTCATTAAGACACTAAAAGATTACAGACGACAGGCAATTAAGGTCACAGTTATGAATACTTAGAACATTAAAGAGGTCTTTCTATGGACTCCAAAAGAAAAACACCAAAAGAAAGATGCCCATGGTCCTTGCTCATCTGCGTGAATGTGCCTTAGGCATGGTGCGATGCAGCATGAGGACTGCAGACATGGCCAGAACAATAACTTGCAATGTCTGTACTGTGAGACACCTAAGACAGCGCGACAGGGAGACAGGACGGAGAGCTGATCGTCCTCACAGTGGCAGACCACGTGTAACAACACCTGCACAGGATCGGTACATTCAAACATCACACCTGCGGGACACCTGAGCACATCTGGGACCTGTTGGATCGGAGGGTGAGGGCTAGGGCCATTCACCCTAGAAATGTCTGGGAACTTGCAGGTGCCTTGGTGGAAGAGTGGGGTAACATCTCACAGCAAGAACTGGCAAATCTGGTGCAGTCCATGCACTGCAGTACTTAATGCAGCTGGTGGCCACACCAGATGCTGACTGTTACTTTAGATTTTGTACCCCCCCTTTGTTCAGGGACACATTATTCCATTTCTGTTGGCCACATGTCTGTGGAACTTGTTCAGTTTATGTCTCAGTTGTTGAATCTTATGTTCATACAAATATTTACATGTTAAGTTTTCTGAAAATGAACGCAGTTGACAGTTAGTTTAGTCTTTTGCTGAGTTTATATGGGAAATCAAGTTGAACCTTGAACCGGGGTAGGAATTTTTGATTTGTTATTTAACTAGGTAAGTCAGTTAAGAACAAATTCTTATTTCAATGACGGCCTACCCCGGCCAAACCCGGGGACGATTGTGCACCAGCCTATGGGACTCCCATTTCCAGCCTGATGTGATGCTGGATTTGAACCAGGTATCGCAGTGACACTTCTTGCACTGAAATTATGAGAATGATGTGCAGGAGCAGTGAGTTTCATGGATTACAGGATTGGAGTAATTGGTTAAATGGTTTTAGGTTGGTATGTTTTTGCGTGCTTGCATGCTCAGGGAGATCGTTCAAGATTGACGTCGAAATTGGACGGCTATCCATGTCTTGAGGACTTTAGGAAATGCCTTCAAAACCACCCAACAAGGCGCAACAGTGAATGCTATTACCATCAAGTAGGTTTGGGTTTGCTTGGGCACTGTGGACAGGCATGGTTGATGGGCATAATGGGCATAATCTCATAAATCTTAATCAGAAGATTGTGCGTTTGATCCCAGTTGAGGACACTGGATTTTTATTTTAACCTTTACCATTTGGAATGAGTGCCTAAAAATGAGATGTTTGGAGAAATGGAACAGTACAGAGCAGCAGGAGGAACAAAACACGTAGAAATGTGATGTTAGGAGCAATTTAGAATTTTACGGTTGGAGAACCTGGATGAACATCTAATTCTGCAGCGAAACAGAATTTAGTTTGCATGTGTATGTGCGATCATACATGCACATCTGTGGGTGTGCATTATGTGCATTCCTCCGTACATGAGTCAGTGTGTACAGTGCGTTCGGAAAGTATTCAGAGATCTTGACATTTTCCACATTTTGTTAAGTTACAGCCTCATTCTTTAATTGATTAACAAAACAAATGTCCTCAATCTACACACTACTCCATAATGACACATTAAAAACAGTTTTGTACACTGTTGCAAATTTTTTACAAATAAAAAAACGGAAATATCACATTTACATAAGTATTTAGCCCCTTTAATCAGTACTTTGTTGAAGCTCCTTTGGCAGCGATTACAGCACAGAGTCTTCTTGAGTATGACGCTACAAGCTTGGCACACCTGTATTTGGGGAGTTTCTCCTATTCTTCTCTGCAGATCCTCTCAAGCTCTGACCAGTTGGATGGGGAGCGTTGCTGCACAGCTATTTTCAGATCTCTCCAGAGATGTTCGATCGGGTTCAAATCTGGGGTCTGGCTGGGCCATTCAAGGACATTCAGAGACTTGTCCCGAAGCCACTCCTGCATTGTCTTGGCTGTGTGCTTAAGGTCGTTGTCCTGATGGAAGGTGAACCTTCGCCCCAGTCCAAGGACATAAGCGCTCTGGAGCAGGTTATCATCAAGGATCTCTCGTTACTTTGCTCTGTTCATCAATGTCTCAATCCTGACTAGTCTCCCAGTCCCTGCCGCTGAAGAATATCCCCACAACATGATGCTGCCACCACCATGCTTTACCGTAGGGATGGTGCCTGGTTTCCTACAGACGTGACGCTTGGCATTCAGGCCAAAGCGTTCAGTCATGGTTTCATCAGACCAGAGAATCATGTTTCTCATGGTCTGAAAGTCTTAAGGTGCCTTCTGGAAAACTCCAAATGAGAATTTGATAGAATAGTGTGTCATATCACTTAATCCGGCATAGCCAAAGCCACGGCAACTGTCAACTGTGGGACCTTATAAAGACAGGTGTGTGCCTTTCCAAATCATGTCCAATCAATTGAATTTACCACAGGTGGACTCAATTGAAGTTGTGGAAACATTTCAGGGATGATCAATGTAAACAAGACGCACCTGAGCTAATTTTCGAATCTCATAGCAAAGGCCTTGTTAATACCAGGCATACAATGGGCTCCAAAATTACTGGCACCCCTGACTGGCAATGCACAAACATTACTTAAGAAATAGAAATAATATAATTATAGAGAGAATACCAACATGTGAGAAATACTGTACTTTATTAATGTTTCAATGGAACCCACCAAAATCATACAATTATTTAATACAAAATCCATTTCACCAAAATCAAGGATTCATAATTATTGGCACTCCTCATTTAGTACTTAGTTCAATGACCTCTGGCAAGAATAACAGCATGGAGTCTTTTCATGTAATGTTTGACAAGGTTAAGGAACACATTTGGAGGGATTTTGGACCATTCCTCTATGCAGATCCTTTCAAGATCCTTCACGTTCTTGAGTTTGCGCTTATCAACTGGCCTCTTCAACTCAGCCCACAGGTTTTTGATTGGATTGAGGTCCGGTGACTGAGATGGCCATAGCAGAACACTGCTTTTGTTGTCACAGAACCATTTCGGTGTGGATCTTCAGGTATGTTTTGGGTCTTGTTGGAAAATCCACATACGGCCCAGTCCCAGCCTTCTGGCAGAGGCAACCAGATTGTCAGACAAAATTGCCTGATACTTGGTGGAATTCATTATACCATCAATCTTAACCAGTTCCTTGTGTCTTGGGGTCAGAAATGACTTTCTTCTGGCAACCCTTCCAAAGAGCCTGTGGTTGTGGAGGTGTCGTCTGATGGTGCTTTTTGAAACCTGGTGACCCCAAGACGCCACCAAGGCCTGCAATTATTTCACAGTGATTCTTGGGGATTTTGTTGCTTCTCTCACCATCCTCCTCCCTATCCCGGGGGGTAAAATGCATTTGCATCCTCTACCCGTGAAGTTTTCATCTGTTCCATATCATTTTTTTATTTTTATAATTGCCCTGACAGTGCTCAGTCGTTCAATCGTTTGTGGATCTTCTGTCTCTTTTGAACTGCCAGTTCTTTTGTTTTCTTCATGGTGTTGGATGACAAAGGGATATTGCATGTGTGTTACCTCACTTCTAGTGAAACAGGAAGTGATGTAATGGCTCAATATAGTTCCTTAGATAAACTTAAATAAGTAGAATTTAATTCCTAGTTTAATGTTGGTCGATGTTATTTACAATAATCTTTAAGGATGCCATTAATTGTGAAACCTTGATTTGGAGGCCATTGATTTTTAATTAAATCAATAAATTATTTTGGTGGGTTCCACTGAAACATTAATAAAGTACAGTATTTCTCACATGTTGGTATTTTGAGTTTATCTCTATAATTATTTTGTTAATATTTTTTTTATTTTATTTATTTTATTTGATTTTTTGAATTTGTACCCCTTTTTCTCCCTAATTTTGTGGTATCCAATTGTTAGTAGCTACTATCTTGTCATATCGCTACAACTCCCGTACGGGCTCGGGAGAGACGAAAGTCATATGTCCTCCGATACACAACCCAACCAAGCCGCACTGCTTCTTAACACAGTGCGCATCCAACCCGGAAGCCAGCCGCACCTATGTGTCGGAGGAAACACCGTGCACCTGGCAACCTTGGTTAGCGTGCACAGCCCCCGGCCCGCCACAGGAGTCGCTGGTGCGCGATGGGACAAGGATGTCCCTACCGGTCAGGTCAAACCCTCCCTAACCCGGATGACGCTAGGCCAATTGTGCGTCGCCGTTACGACAGAGCCTGGGCGCACATACTTTTAAAAAGATTAACAGGGGCCTCCCGTGTGGCGCCAGCTCCCTGTACTGCAGCGCCAGCTGTGCCACCAGCTGGCGCCACACGGGAGGCCCCTGTTAATCTTTTTAAAAGTATTGTTTGTGCATTGCCAGTCAGGGGTGGCAGTAATTTTGGAGCCCACTGTATGTGATCTTGTGACTGATGCTCCCCTCTCTCGGTCTCTCTACATGTCTCGCCGTCTCCAGGCCCATTCCCATGGTCATTAACAGTATTTTTGTTAGATCTCGAGAGGGGAACAGATTAGAGCAGAGGTATAGCAGAGGATGAAGGGAGGAACACAAGTTATCTGAGAGCTTGTGAGAGTGGGGGAAGAGATAAGGGAACAAGAGCAGAGGGCTTGAGAGTGAGAGGGAAAGGGGGAGGGAGAGTGAGAAAGAGAAAGACAGAGAGAATACGAGAGGGCAGGGAGAGTAGACCAGAGAGAGAGAGAGAAGAGAGGTAGAGCGAGAGTGGTAGACAGAGAGTCATATGATGTCTCACTGCAGACTAAATTTGATTGTCAGACACAGCTTTCATTATTCCTCGTTCTTCAAGGATAATTAAATTATAATTAAAGAAGCTAATCTTAGGTCAGTTTTGCTCCCCCCCTAATGGTTAGGGTTAGGATTTGGGGATTGTAAACAGATCCTAGATCTGTGCCAGCTGCCAAAGGGCTTTAACTATCCTCAGGGAAGTCCTCCAGTGGGTGTCAGGAAGAGCAGCACAGCCAGTAACATGTCTTGGTAATTACCTTTTAGTTACCAAAGTAATTACAGAGCAATTACAGTACAGGACATAAGTTTGGACACATCTACTCATTCCAGGGTTTTTCTTTATTTTGACTATTTTCTACATTGTCGAATAATAGTGAAGACATCAAACTATGAAATAACACATATGGAATCATGTAGTAACAAAAAAAGCGTTAAACAAATCAAAATATATAAGTAGACACCCTTTGTCTTGAGCTTTGCACACTCTTGGCATTCTCTAAACCAGCTTCATGAGGTAGTCACCTGGAATGCATTCCAATTAACAGGTGTGCCTTGTTAAAAGTTAATTTGTGGAATTTCTTTCCTTCTGAATGCCTTTGAGCCAATCAGTTGTGTTGTGACAAGGTAGGGTTGGTATACAGAAGATAGCCCTGTTTGGTAAAAGACCAAGTTCATATTATGGCAAGGATAGCTCAAAAAAGCAAAGAGAAATGACAGTCCATCATTACTTTAAGACATGAAGGTCAGTCAATCCTGAAAATGTCAAGAACTTTAAAAGTTTCTTCAAGTGCAGTTGCAAAAATCATTATGCGCTATGATGAAACTGGCTCTGATGAGGACCGCCACAGGAAAGGAAGACCCAGAGTCATTAGAGTTAGCAGCCTCAGAAATTGCAACCCAAATAAATGCTTTACAGGGTTCAAGTAACAGACACATCTCAACATCAGCTGTTTAGAGGAGACTGCGTGAATCAGGCCTTCATGGTCGAATTGCTGCAAAGAAACCACTACTAAAGGACAAATAAATGAAGAAGACTTGCTTGGGCCAAGAAACACAAGCAATGGACATTAGACTGGTGGAAATCTGTCCTTTGGTCTGATGAGTCCAAATTTGAGATTTTTGGTTCCAAAAGTCGTGTGTTTGTGAGACGCAGAGTAGGTGAACGGATGATCTCCGCATGTGTGGTTCCCACCGTCATGCAAGGAAGAGGAGGTGTGATGGTGTGGGGGTGCTTTCTGGTGACACTGTCAGTGATTTACTTAGAATTCAAGGCATACTTAACCAGCATGGCTACCGCAGCATTCTGCAGGGATACACCATCCCATCTGGTTTGCGCTTAGTGGGACTATCATTTGTTTTTCAACAAGACAATGACCCAACACATCTCCAAGCTGTGTAAGGGCTATTTGACCAAGCAGGAGAGTGATGGAGTGCTGCATCAGATGATCTGGCCCCCACAATCACCCGACCTCAACCCAGTTGAAATGGTTTGGGATGAGTTTGACCGCAGAGTGAAGTAAAAGCTGCCAACAAGTGCTCAACATATGTGGGAACTCCTTCAAGACTGTTGGTAAAGCATTCCAGGTGAAGCTGGTTGAGAGAATGCCAAGAGTGTACAAAGCTGTCATCAAGGTAAAGGGTGGCTACTTTGAAACATCTCAAATATATTTTGACTTTTTTGGTTACTACATGATTCCATATGTGCTATGTCATAGTTTTGATGTCTTCACTATTATTCTACAATGTAGAAAATAGTAAAAATAAAGAAAAACCCTGGAATGATTAGGTATGTCCAAACTTTTGACTGGTACTGTACATATGAGGGAACTTGGTGTTAAGTGCTGCCTCAATCCCTTTGTCTTTGAATTGAAACAACACAACAGCCTTAAGAACTGCCAGATCAACATTATTTTAGATTAGTGAATGAGGAAGTGAAGGGGTTACAGGTCAGGGTTCAACCCATGGCTGGCTGATCTCTATGGTGGAAGTGAGACTTGTAGATGTTAATTACCTGCACCTCCACATAGCTCAGGTCTCAGGACCAAAAGACAGAGGCCAGTGTGTTCGGCTGACCTGGGTTCAAATGATGTCTGTTCTCTTTCAAATACATTAGCTGAGTTTGATTTTGAGCTTGCGTGACGCAATAGAGCCAATGAAATAGTCTCAAAAGTGCAAACCCACCCACGTGGCATCTCGCACTCCAGGCACACTCAATCTAACGCTCAAAAACAGTACTTGACAGAAAAACAATACTGTTGGAACCTAGGTAGGTCTGGTGGATGGTGGCTAATCTGGTATAGAAACAGTGTTAAACCCCGGCTGTCAGAGTATAAAGCTATGCTTTAAAACAAATCCTCAACTAATGAGTTATAATCTCGTAACATAGCCATATTTTTTCTCTCTTTTAATCCCCCCATACTGACACGTCACTACTGTTAACATCTCAGTAACATCAGGGTTGGAAAAGAGTGGGATCTTTCTAGTATGCTATGCTGTTACCTAGTCGACTGTGACTGTTGGCTTATCGGGGAGGCATAAATCGAATAAAATATTGAACGTATCAGTAACCTTGAGGACGTACCTGAGAAGTTGAAATGCATTTACATACCTCATGTTGACGTAGTTATATGAAATTGAAAATGAGGATGAGGAAAATAAATGCAAGTCGAGGCAAAGAGAACAAACATACGATTACCACAGCATTTAACTCATGTTATTCAGTATTCACATTACAACATCCACATTGTTCAGCTAGTGACAATTTTCTAACAATCTCAATATACTGTATATTTACTTTGTAATACATTATACCAAGAGGCACTTTCAGTAATTCTGGCCAAAAAGGAGCTACAGTATCGTGTCTAAATTACAAAAACAGTAAAAAATAAATAAAGTTTATCTAAAAGACTTTTGTTGTCGTTTTAATTTGTTATATCTGTACAGCATATATTTTGTACAAAATGGAACAATAAACTAGTAATAAAATGAAATACTTCACAAATACTGGTGAATCACACGTCTGTTTTCCCCATCCTATAGGTATTGCTACATGTGTTAAGTGCAAGATACAAGAGAGAAGAAAGAGTAATAATTATTCAGTTTGTGAAGTGCCGGCTATAGATAAATACATAAAACAAGTCTCATATGTCTCGTTTAAGAACGTGTAAAGCTTGTTTGGTTCTCGTTGTGGCTAACGTGATCAAACATATGCCCACAAACAGAGAGACATATTGTTCGTTCCCAATGGCACCCAATTCGCTATACTGTATAGTGCACTACTTTTGACCAGAGCCATTTGGGACCTGGTCAATAGGAAGTCATTTAGGACGCAGACAGAATGAATGGCACAGAACTGGCAATAGCCTAAAAAAACATCACACAGGACAGAGTTAAAACATGAAGCAAAGTCTGAGGAAGGATGTTGGGCTTCAAACTGTGCCTGTTGTTGTTTAAACCACGGGAGCGCAATGCTTTCAATACCCTATTGTCCATGTTTGGTTCCTATTGTAGAGTTGCTGCTGCCCACTGATTGGGTGGAATTATGGCAATAGTAGTACTCTGAAAGAAATGTGTCAACAAGAGCATGTGACCACTATCACGTCCTTGTCAAATACTAAATGCCAAGATGTTATTCTTAATCTAAGGTTCTGTTCTGAATAGGATGTATTATGACACACTTTGGAATTGCGTGCAAGTGAGCTTCCACTAGACAATTGCACATGACTTTGTAATTGCACGAGGCAGTCTACAGTTGATGTGTGTGTGTGTGTGTGTGTGTGTGTGTGTGTGTGTGTGTGTGTGTGTGTGTGTGTGTGTGTGTGTGTGTGTGTGTGTGTGTGTGTGTGTGTGTGTGTGTGTGTGTGTGTGTGTGTGTGTGTGTGTGTGTGTGTGTGTGTGTGTGTGTGTGTGTGCGCGCGCGCGCGCGTGTGAGCTTCCCCCAGCTCAGGCAGATGGAATAGGAGCAAACAGAGCTAACCTCTCATCTGATTGGTAGTCACATGAATAACTGTGTTCTCACATGCATATAGCCGCGACACATACTGTATAATCTCCCTCACATACCAGTTACATAGCTGACCTTTGCATGTTATGAATGAACACAGCCTTTCGATTATACCACAAAACAAAAATCCCCACATAACTAACCTTTACGGAAATGTGAAATGTGATCAAAACAACTGGATGGAAACATACATTTAAAATATAATTCCTGGGTGTGTTTTGAACAAGATGAATGTAGAAATGGAGGGATGACAAAAAGAGAGATGAAGAAGGAAGAGATGTTCTGGAGGACAAACATTTGAAGGGTTTTTCTCTTTAGGCGCTCAGAGGACTGTCAGACCACGCACGCACGCACGCACGCACGCACGCACGCACGCACGCACGCACACACACACACACACACACACACACACACACACACACACACACACACACACACACACACACACACACACACACACACACACACACACACACACACACACACACACACACACACACACACACACACACACACACACACACACACACACACACACACACAGGGTGCTATTTAAGACACAGTGAGTGTCACTTAAAGACAAACCAATTATCCGGTATGACACACAACATCCCTCTTTCTTCTGCTGCTGTTCCTCCCTCCCCTCTCCCGCTGCCTCCCTACACTGTATCCATGTGTCAGGGACACACAGTGCTGTTGCCAAGGGTCATATTAATACTGTGTTTACCGATACAGAGAGAAGCTAGCATTGGAACACCTATGTGAGAATGCTATTCATTGACTACAGCTCATCACTAAGCTAAGGACCCAGGGACTAAACACCTCCCTCTGCAACTAGATCCTGGACTTCCTGACGGGCTGCCCCCAGGTGGTAACAACACATCCGCCACGCTGATCCTCAACACAGGGGCCCCTCAGTCCCCTCCTGTACTCCCTGTTCACTCATGACTGCACGGCCAGGCAAGACTCCAACACCATCATTAAGTTTGCTGACGATACAACAGTGGTAGGCCTGATCACTGGCAATGATGAGACAGTCTATAGGGAAGAGGAGGTCAGAGACCTGACCATGTGGTGCAAGGACAGCAACCTCTCCCTCAACCTGATCAAGACGAAGGAGATAGTTGTGGACTACAGGAAAAGGAGAAACTGATGTTTCTAGAAATCCACGTTGAAATATAACACTCCAAAAGCTATCTGAAATCCCTGTAGGTGACGGAACTCATTGGTTAGGTGTTGTCAGACTTGAACAGATACAGTGGAAAGTGTGGTCACATCGAGGAATTAGAGATGGACGACTCAATACATATTAGGAAAAGCAAATAGAGTGCCGTCCTACCATAGTAGCTTATTAATGTTGGCCACCAAATCACATTCACAATACCCCTTGAACAAATGCTACCGCAGAACACATACGCAACCACGCATGCACACAGGTCATCATAGGCTGTGAATATTGCTTTTGCATTCACTCCATTGGGTCTGTTACTGTTCAGTTCCCCCTAGGCCACACTGAAATTGTGAAAGGCCTTATTCAGATGAGGCAGTGACTCAGCAGATGTATAGGTCAGGGGTTGACTAGCAATGTCTGCTTCCTCTCCTCTGTATCGTTTAATATGGGCCAATAACTATTATAACGATTCACGCAACCACCTGGCCCCTAGCCTATCACAAGATGTTATGTCAGCTACAACACTAAATGCCACTGCTAGATAATGACCCATAACAGATTACACAACGAGAGAGAGAGAGGGGCAGGTAAGGGAGTGTAGGGGAGTGAAAGAGGGTCAGTTAGTACAGATAGAGAGAGAGGCACATGATTTGGATAAAATTCAAGAATTTGGTACATAAACTCCCTTGACTTTGCAGGTCACGAAGTGCAACTCAAACGCTACAGATACAGAATAAGTGTCAGTATTGCTTTAAAAACATTGTCATCCTACAAATACATTTTCCTGATAATGTTAACGTTTCACAACAAGCTGTCAGAGGTAAAATCTTCAAGGAGAACCGGACAGGCAGATGGACGGACGGACAGACATTTTAATTGGCTCCTCATTCAAAGTGACTTTTTCACAGAGACCATCAGTGAACAAAAAGGAGACTGACCAACCTCAGAAAACCCCCAAACGCTTCTCTTCCTCCCTTCTCTTCCATCTCCCTTCCTCTCTCATCCCATTCCTTCTCCTATACCATTCTCTCTGATCCGCTTCTATTTCTCATATCCTCTTCCCTCTCCCGTTTCCTCTACCTTTCCCTCTCATCCTACTGTCACCACCAATTGGTCTCTCTCTCTGGACATCAAATGGACCTATGGAGCTATGGACAGCCACAGGGAGCCCAGCACTGGTCCATGTGTTGACTGCAGCATGCTGCCTGGCTCAGGCTGGCTGGCTAGTCCACCTGGGCTGTGTCTCAAATAGCACCCCCCGCACTACTTTTGACCAGGGTCCATAGGGCTATGGTCAAAAGTAGTGCAATATTTAGGGAATAGGGTGCCATTTGGGACGTACACATGCTTAGGCCTGATCTGCCTGGTCATGTCATGGGAGCTGCCCTGGGCTAGGAGCTGGATGGATAGGGAGAGATGGGATAGCTGCAGGTACTGTAGATGTATCATGTGATAGCTACAATGGGTTAGCTACAGTTCAACGAGTTGGACCTATGTCTGAAATGTTGAAACTATCAGGAAGTTAATAAATACATCACTTCTTTGAGGGAGTAAGCAAACACACACTAAGAAGACATGTCTTTCTTGGCATGGATATTTTTTACTGCATCATCTTTCTTCATACTTTTGTTTGCATTCAGCCCCATTGCGTGATTCACCATGTTCTATAGAGCAGCACAGTCTGAGTGTATGTGGAGTATAACTGTCACCTTGTTCTCTTGGTTGAACCTCTGGGCTCCTCCGCATCTCCTTCAAGGCATTCCAAGGCTCACTCGGAAACTTTTATTTGATCACTTGACTCGCTGAAAGCTATTGGAGCCCAAGGTCTGTTATCTGTTATCATTTCAGCCTATTGGAGAAATAGATGATTTCCCAGAGTTAAATAGAAAATGCCTGGTTACGACTAACTTTGGTTCTCTGAGGGAACGGAGTGCGGCACTATGGGGAATAATGGGGAATAATGCTCGCTCAAGAGACTGAAAGAGAATCTATGTACTTTTGACATTGGCTCTCTTGGCTGAACTTCCTGTCAGGGTATTGGGTGGTAGATCCCACTGTGAGAGAGGACTGAAACACAGGCTAGAGGTCAGTGTACCGACAACAGAGTTATACGAGAGAGTATCAATGAAGATGGCTGTCGAGAATCTTTCAAAAAGGTGAATCGCTTTTTCAGTGTCATGGTCAGATTGACATCCACAGATGAATCCTAATGTGAATGCTTCTTCTCTACCGAGGTGGTACATGTATACATCTACTGGGTCAAAAGCTACGAAGAGAGAAATTCTGCACTTAGAAAAAGCATCTTACATTGGAATAGTTAACTAGGCGTCTGAATAAAAGGAAGCTCTAACTCTATAAGAAACCGTGCGATTCAGATTCAAAGTGATTCCGTTTGTAGTGAGCAGATCATCAGGAGACAGGGTACGTAAAATAAGAAAGGCCCACACCATATTTACCAAACACAAACGCCACAGAGAGAAAATCTTACAGCTGATGTTGGGAAAAAAATAAGAAAGTATAACCACAAACCAATAACACAAAGGAAAGAACAATCACTTGTGTTGGTTGACATAACAATGACAAAAGGGTACAAGGTTGAGGGGTCTGTGTTGTGTCCCATTGGGCAGATGTCAATTCAATGCCAATTTCACTGTGGTTCAACGTAATTTCATTGAAACAAAGTGGAAACAACATTGATTCAACCAGTGTGTGCCCAGTGGGGTGTGTCTGTGTTCCTGAGTCCTGTGGAACTGTGTAGGAGTGAGAGGGGAAAAAAGAGCCTGAATGACCGACACAAAAGTGGAGTGAGTGAAAGAAAGAAATAGAGAAAACATGGTATATTTGGAACAATTAGAGAGATGAAGAATGTGAAGAAACACTGTGCTCTGGATTTTCTTCCTTGAGTGAATATAAAGCTTTTTCAGAGCTACAGGGTTCTATGTTAGACTTCCCATTCCCTCTTCCCGGGGTAGTTAGCAAATCTTCTGATGGGTTTGTGTGTGTGTGTGTTTGCTCCATGCTTGTGTGTGAGCACACTCTGTATCAACACTGACCCTCCTCTCCCCAGTCCTCAGTCCTCTCCTCGCTCCCTGAGAACCAACACAGAGCGGACACAGCTTTTACCCGCCCTCTCATCTCATTGTCCTCAGGAGCTAGTGTTTGTACTGTCTATTTAGTACAGTCCACTTTGTACACCTTGGTTCTGTGGGAGAGGACAGGTGGATGCAGACCACTAGTATGGCCGGCTATGTCTTGAGGCTGGCAGTGGGGTCAGTGTTCTGTGGGTCCGTATTGCGGTGTGGGAACCACGTCAGGGAGAGGGCTTCTGAAATGGAAACCTGATCCAATATAATACGTGTGTAAAACAAATCCCACCCCTCCCTCATCCTCCTCCTCAGCGTGCCCTCCCTCCCTCCACCCTGTTTTCTTTAGGCACATGTTACTCCAAACTTCTACAGTGTTGTGTCTAAGTGATTTGCTGGCAACCAAATATCAGGGGCTGCGTCTCAAACAATACCCCAATCCCTGTATAGTGCACTATTTTTGGCCAGTTAGTGCACTACATGGGGAATAGAGTATCATTTCTGACATGAGTCAGAAAGTCTAGTTGGGAGAGGGTATGAGTTTGGATAAATGTTCTGTTTCCTGATCTTCAAGCGTCAAAGATAATCCTCTCACTCCAGCTCCTCCTCCTTTTTCTCCACAGTCTCTGATTGCTCGACCACTTCCTCTGCAAGCCCCGTCTCTTCCCCTTCCGTCTCCTCTCCCTGGCCATCTATTGGCTCCTCCTTGCTGGCTGGCTCCTCCTCCTCCTCGTGGATGGCTGTGATTGGCTCGGCGGGGTTGCTGAGGCAGTTAGGCGCCTCTCTGTCCGGCGTGTCCTGGGTTTCGGAGGCAATGACTCTCTTCCACATTTCGTGGTTGTCCAGAAGGTGCTGAGTGATGGGACAGAACACTCTCCTCCTGCTCTCCGTAAGCTTCACCATGTGCTTCTCTATAGAGAAGAAGAAAACACTTCCTCAGAACAAAACCTACTACATCTCTATCCCCTTATACTGTACACGCAAACCCTTATCATACAACCTCTGGACAGGGGTTACAAAGCAGGGTCTGATCACCTGGGAATACCAAATACCCTTAAGGCAGACCAGGTAGCCTCGTGTATATGAGGCTTCTGTATCTACTACTAATTATAAACCGGGTAGTTTGGTTCCTGGATGCTTGTTGGCTGACTTGGTTTACTGTTCTATTAATGTTGGTGACCAGTTTATAATAGCATTAAGGCACCACAGGGGTTTGTGGTATATGGCCAATATACCATGGCTAAAGGCTGTATCCAGGCATTCCGCTCTGCGTCATGCCAATATACCACACCACCTTGGACCTTATTGCTTAATTCCACTACATGTATTATCAATCGGCACTATGTCAACAACTCAATACCTGGGCCATTTCAAGCTGAGCTTTGATTTCAATAGGTTTCTGTTAACGGACTTCTTTCAACTCAAATAAGTTCAACATGAACGTCTACATGTTCTTACGGGAACTCTCAGAGCTAGTCGACTCATCCTCCTCTGCTGTATCCTCCTCATCCTCCTCTTTCTCTCGTTCCCCCACCTCCTCTTCCTCCTCGCCTTCCTTCCTCCGTGCGTCGGCGGGGTCAACCCAGTTCCCCGGCATGAGGGCGGCGGAGTCGTAGGAGGAACAGAGCGGACCCACGATGTGCGTGATGAAGGACTCCTGGAGTTTGGCGAGCTGTGGCGCAGAGCGGTCCATGAAGGGGCTGATGGGAAGGCCCAGACTCGACTCCTCATCGCCCTGAGGAGTGGTGCAGTATGGGTAAACAATGTTAGATATAAGCGTCTAAAAACCCACCTCTTCACAAAGTAATTTGATTAATCCCACAGCACCCCCCCAAAAAACTTGCCTTTATTAAACACATGTCCTTGTCTTTTCATACTAGCACTGACTTTGCTGATAGCTACTTTACTGAGAGGAAATGTCCTTGCGATGACTGTGATATACAGTTGAAGTCGGAAGTTTACATACACTTAGGTTGGAGTCATTAAAACTTTCACTGTATCACAATTCCAGTGGGTCAGAAGTTTACATACACTAAGTTGACTGTGACTTTAAACAGCTTGGAAAATTCCAGAAAATGATGTAATGGCTTTATAAGCTTCTGATAGGCTAATTGACATCATTTGAGTCAATTGGAGGTGTACCTGTGGATGTATTTCAAGGCCTGCCTTCAAACTCAGAGCCGTCATACCACTCAGGAAGGAGACGCGTTCTGTCTCCTAGAGATGAACGTACTTTGGTGCGAAAAGTGCAAATCAATCCAAGAACAACAGCAAAGGACCTTGTGAAGATGCTGGAGGAAACAGGTACAAAAGTATCTATATCCACAGTAAAACAAGTCTTATATCAACCTAACCTGAAAGGCCGCTCAGCAAGGAAGAAGCCACTGCTCCAAAACCGCCATAAAAAAGCCAGACTACGGTTTGCAACTGCACATGGGGACAAAGATCGTACTTGGAGAAATGTCCTCTGGTCTGATGAAAGAAAATTAGAACTGTTTGGCCATAATGACCAAGCCGAAGAACACCATCCCAACCGTGAATCACGGGGGTGGCAGCATCATGTTGTGGGGGTGCTTTTCTGCAGGAGGGACTGGTGCACTTCACAAAATAGATGGCATCATGAGGATGGAAAATTATTTATATGTATTGAAGCAACATCTCAAGACATCAGTCAGGAAGTTAAAACTTGGTCGCAAATGGGTCTTCCAAATGGACAATGACCCCAAGCATACTTCCAAAGTTGTGGCAAATGGCTTAAGGACAACAAAGTCAAAGGTAAAATCCTGACTTCAATCCTGTAGAACATTTGTGGGCTGAACTGAAAAAGCGTGTGCGAGCAAGGAGGCCTACAAACCTGACTCAGTTACACCAGCTCTGTCAGGGGGAATGGGACAAAATTCCCTCAACTTATTGTGGGAAGGTTGTGGAATGCTATCTGAAACTTTTGACCCAAGTTAAACAATTTAAAGACAATGCTACCAAATACTAATTGAGTGTATGTAAACTTCTGACCCACTGAGAATGTGATGAAAGACATAAAAGCTGAAATAAATCATTCTCTCTACTATTATTCTAAAATTTCACATTCCTAAAAGAAAGTGGTGATCCTAACTGACCTAAGACGGGGGATTTTTACTAGGATGAAATGTCCGGAATTGTGAAAAACTGAGTTTAAATGTATTTGGCTAAGGTGTATGTACATTCCCGACTTCAACTGTATGGTTGTCTCACCTAGCTATCTTAAAATAAATGCAGTGCACTAACTAAGTCGCTTTGGGTAAGCACTTCTGCTGAATGACTAATGCAAGTATAATATGAATTACCATTTGACACTATCTGAGGAAAGTCAATCAATCAATCAATCAGCCAATTTTTTTATTTTACCTTTATTTAACTAGGCAAGTCAGTTAAGAACAAATTCTTATTTTCAATGACGGCCTAGGAACAGTGGGTTAACTGCCTTTTCAGGAGCAGAATGACAGATTTGTACCGTGTCAGCTCGGGGGTTTGAACTTGCAACCTTCCAGTTACTAGTCCAATGCTCTAACCACTTTACCCTGCCGCCCCAATGATATGAGGGAAATTGGAATGAAATGCACTGAGGGTGTCACAGCTAAGGTACTAATACACAGAGAGAGAAAAATGACCATCAGAAATGATGTAAAAACACATTCAACCGCATTCCACAACTGATGGTAGGAAACACATCAACATTTGTATCTCTCTCATTTTGTTCACCAGCCAGTCTCAGTCTCTAAGTGGTAAACCAACAGCAACCGCCAGCGCGCAGAGCCTGTGGGATTAGCTACTGAATAATCAAAGCTTCAAACTGGGTCAAGAACATAAACAGCAAAAGGCACACGTCTATCTAGCTCAGGGAAGCCTACATCTATAGGTCCAGTATTGGCTGACTGACAAGATCATGTATATGCATGTATAGTAAAGTGATTTATAGCAGGATACATATATATGTGTCTGTTGAAGTCAGGGGCTTATACACTCAAAGTGGACCGCAGCAGGCAAGGGCTCATGTTGCCATAGTAACCAGCAGAGCTTTTGCCAGTCAGTGCAGTGGACTGAAATGAGTGTCTGAAGTGAAGAGGGAGAGAAAGAGAGGTGCTACTCTAGAGTAGAGGGGCGTATTGAATCATTAAAAGATGGTAAAGTTACAACTTAACCACGGATACAGGGTCAGATCTTTAAGATGTTTTTACTGCGTCAATGGTCAGCGTTAGAATTGTGGGTATACTACTACTGACCCTGGTATGTTTGTTCTTCGTGTGCATGTCTTAAGGCATAGCACAGTTCACTCTGTGATCTGATGTGTTGCAGCTGTATCTTTGTCTGTGTGAATGAGGACTGTCACTGATGACACAAGTAGGTCAGCGAAACTGCAGCACAACAACACTTCCTCTCTTTCCCCTCCCTCTATTTTCCTCTCTCTCTCTCCTCCCTCTATTTCCCCCTCTTTCTCCTCCCTGTCTTTCCCCTCCCTCTATTTTCCTCTCTCTCTCTCCTCCCTCTATTTCCCCCTCTTTCTCCTCCCTGTCTTTCCCCTCCCTCTATTTTCCTCTCTCTCTCTCCTCCCTCTATTTCCCCCTCTTTCTCCTCCCTGTCTTTCCCCTCCCTCTATTTTCCTCTCTCTCTCTCCTCCCTCTATTTCCCCCTCTTTCTCCTCCCTGTCTTTCCCCTCCCTCTATTTTCCTCTCTCTCTCTCCTCCCTCTATTTCCCCCTCTTTCTCCTCCCTGTCTTTCCCATCCCTCTATTTTCCTCTCTCTCTCTCCTCCCTCTATTTCCCCCTCTTTCTCCTCCCTGTCTTTCCCCTCCCTCTATTTTCCTCTCTCTCTCTCCTCCCTCTATTTCCCCCTCTTTCTCCTCCCTGTCTTTCCCACTCCCTCTTTTCCTTCCTTGTCTTTCTATCTCTCCCTCCCTCCCCTTTATCTCTCTCTTCCTCCCTCTCCCTCCAAGGACGCAAGCAAGATTTGACATTTGAGCGACGGTTTGAGTTTCATCATTGAGTGAGATCAGGCTTTGAAGAGACAGACAGACAAAAACAAGATGACTGCGCTGTCAATCACAGTAGCACCGATTATAACCTACACACTTGGTGCTCCTATCACTGTAGAGTGACACATTGTGTCAATACATCAACACTCTCCATTCCAAGTGGCAATCTAATCGTCTCTCCATCAATGCCAGGGTCCCATTTTGAATAGATGGTACATTATGCAGTACATTGCCTGCATACAAGGACGGCTTCTTCAATGCATGTGTGTTGATGGGTGTCACATCGACATTACTGAGAAAGAAACAGAAGAACAAAAGTAGTTCTACATTTCATATTATTTCTCAGTCTATCAATGGTCAATGAATAGAATGGTGTTCCTCTCATTCAGTTCCCCCAACCAATCCACATACTATATGGTCAACTAATCATCAAGCCCCTCATTAGTTTAGTGTCGGTTCTGAAATACATCAAATAAATGGTCTGACTTGGGGTACCCGAGGATAGGTTTGGGAAACACTGGCATGGAATATTCTAGAAGTGGTAGACCCAGAACGGCCACGATTCCACACTTCACATCAGAGAACTTTGATTTGAATGGGAGTATCCATTGGTTCTACCTATTCTGATGATGGGAATCGTATTAACGGCCATTGTTAACGTTGCCCATGCGGTGCATTCTGGGACAAGAACAGCACTACTTCAAGGAGCGAATGGGAGTCAATTGGGCGCTAGTTCAAAAGCCCAACATAAGCATGAGTTACGTGAACAATAAGTACAACATTACAAATCTTTCCGAGATGTGAGATAATTCACTTTGTCTCTGCAATATCATATACAGGTAGCTTTGGAATCGTGACATTACGTACTTTTGAGGAAAATAGGCATGTTTCTCGACTCATACCCTGACATTTAGAAGGGATTGCATGACGATTAGCTTAGCAACCACGTGACACAGCATGACAACATGAACGAGATTGGTTGACAGTTTGCTGGGTGGGGCATTATACGTTCCTCTTTTCATTGCTCAACGGGATTCCTATCTGTAATATATCTGCCTACACGCTGATCGTTCGTTCTCTGACCACTTAAGAGTCTTTCTTCCTGATCAGCGGTGTGGTTGCTAGGCACCCGTTAGTCTCTGACCAATGAGCAGCATTGTTACTGGAGAGTGGGCTGTTTCCAGGCACCTGTACCACTTCACATTGAGCAGTACCGTGACGGACTCATGAAGTGGCCTGCCTTTTATTTTAGTACCAAGTGGAACACATGTCAATGTCCTTTGATAGAGAAATGTCATTGCACCTCTACATCCTCTCAAGTCTACCATAGCTATTTATGCAGAAGGTAGTGTAATGGCCATTTCATGATCAGGCAGTTTCATGGGGGTGGGGGCATGGGTGCACAAGACGACAACAACAAGGCAACTGCATACATGTCGCCCCCCACAAATGATGCAGCTCCCCCCTTGAACCAATCATTGTAATTTTGTAAACGTCGGATCTCTATGGCAAGATGCATCATTCACCTAATTTCCTCACTGAGGCTCAATGACGTTTATTTCATTCACTTCAGGTCACCCTAGCGGTGGTTACTGCTAGCCAGCATGAGGATGAAAAGGGCAGTTTTCTAGGAAAACTGGCAGTATTTCAGTCTTCTCGACGGAGCAGTGTGGATAAAGGTCAAATTTGGAGAATAGTGACGTATTCCATTCCTGTAATGAGGTATGTTTTCTGAAGGATATCCTGTGTCCTAACATTCTGACCCCAGTGCAGCTCAGTGTAAACAAGCGTAACGGTAGGGTCAGTATCTTCTGGCAAAACCTAGACCCAATAGATGTGCCTGTTTGTAGAATTATTTGACGATGCCCTCGGTCCACTGTAGATGCGTGTCCTTGTGTTTCAAATCTAAATCAGTGGCGAGGGTGTAGAGGGTGTAGGGGCTAGTGATCGATTTGGATCTCACCTGTTCATAGAACTCATTGACGATGCCCTCGGTCCACTGTAGATGCAGGTCCTTGTGTTTCAGTGGGCCGTTGATGTCCGCCAGTTTGATGCACATCTGACACACCAGCAACCGGTCGTTCTCATTGGACCAGTCGATGCCCGAGCAGCCATCATCACCCACCTGGAGAGAAGCGAGGGTTAAATGAATCTCAAATGTCTTTCCTCGCATCCTCACATCCTCTATCCCTACCTCCTTTCAACCTATCAGAGAGAAGCGAGGAGAGCATAAGAGGACAAGTTCTGAGTAAAAGAACCTCAGATCTTCTCCTACAGGCATGTTACTGACATACTGTAAGTTGTCAACCATCAGAGACAATGACACAGCGCTTCAGTCCATTCAGCTGTAGATGCGCTGTACATCAAAGAGAAATGTATGGATAAGAAGCTCATGACCATCGGTTCTGTTTACCTTGGCGTTGAACTCTGCCAGGAAGTCAAAGTGTTTCTTGAGGTCGGTGGCGAGGATGGCCTCGATGACCAGGAAGCGGAAGCGTTTGAACTCCACATGCTCCAGGTTGCCCAGGAAGTTGTACTCTGGCCGGGACATGAACAGGTTCCAGGCCGACGCAGCGTGGTGGTTCTCTAACACCGAGCGGTCGTTATATAGCACGGCCTACAGGGGGAGACAGAGAGCAACGCGTCACTCATTAGTTATCATTGGTGCATCTCAGTGGTCCCTTTGTCTTCCTCCATTTATCTCTTCAGTGATCTGAGAAGAATACAAGATATGAAAGTATCATTGGTGGACTTTGCTTTCACATTTCACCTTTCCAGTTCCTT
Organism: Oncorhynchus keta; assembly: GCF_023373465.1. NCBI lineage: Eukaryota > Metazoa > Chordata > Actinopteri > Salmoniformes > Salmonidae > Oncorhynchus > Oncorhynchus keta. The sequence continues at coordinate 12,625,681 of NC_068453.1, forward strand.
GCGTTAGATTCATTCATCCAACAATCCATCAATCCTCTCCCTCTTCTTCCTCCCTCCTTCCCCCTCCCCCTTCCTACCTGAGGAGCGCTAGTCGCCACGAGGAAGGCGTTGGTCCGTCCAGGGTGGTCGTAGTCGTGCATGGCTGCAGCCACATACAGAGCCATGAGCTCCAGGGATGGGATGAGGCCAGACAGACATCCATAACCCTCCTCCATCACCGCAGACATCTTAGAGACCAGGAACCCTGTATGGCCTATATGGCTGGGATGGCTGGGGTTGAGGAGCCCACTGTCCGAGTCTGGGGACACACACCCAGGGATAGAAGGGTCAGGGAGATAGATACACAGGTAAATGAGGTGAGGGGTGCTGGGCATTGTCGTAACAAATCGGAAACTTTAGTTCAAAACACTTGGGTCAAAGGGTGTAGTCTGTATGTGCGTGCGTGTGTGTCTGTGTGCTAATGTGTGGGCAAATGTGTGTATGGGATGACATGAGCATCAGAAAACAACATGACTGACAGACCGCCAGCCACCCTGCCCTAGACAGACATCAGACCCCAGGCATCAGAGTAGCCCAGCCCAGTCAGACAGGTTGTGTAAAGAACAAACAGGTCACGATCAGTGTGTTGACATTGGTGTCTGTCGTGTTCCTATGACTGGAGGAGATAGGCTTCTATGGAAGCTATGAAGCTCCACATAGAGAACGAGAGGTAAAATAACTGCCGATGACTATGAACTGACGGTCAACACGGTTCAGGGAACTTCCACAGCCTCCAGTCTGCAAACTGTAAGGCTGATGTTCTACAATGTTATGCCATTTGACATAAGCTACTGATGTGGTTGGTGTGTATGGTTGAATATACAGTAGCTAAATGAGCTTCAGAAGGACTGGGTTTGCCTGGCTGCCATCAGCAACAGGTATACAACAGTAGGCTTATAGACATAGGACACAGTATTAGCCTCAGTCAGAACACAAAGGAATGGAGAGCAGAGGAAAGGAGGACGCGCGTGTGTGTGTGTGTGTGTGTGTGTGTGTGTGTGTGTGTGTGTGTGTGTGTGTGTGTGTGTGTGTGTGTGTGTGTGTGTGTGTGTGTGTGTGTGTGTGTGTGTGTGTGTGTGTGTGTGTGTTTGTGTCCGTGCGTGTGTGTATGCTTGTATTTGCATATGCATGTGTGTGTGTCCTCACCAGAGTCTGAGCTGTGGTCTGTGAGGAGATTGGGCAGGCCTGGCACGGCCTGGGTGGTGAGGTACCACACGGCGTGGAGCACGTCAGTGGCATGGATCCTGTTGTGGTCTGCATGGGGAGGGAGAGGAGATGCCAACTGTAATACTAACTTAGTCCACCGAATGATAATGAGACAGGTAGGGGGAACAGAACGAGTGCTGTGATTGCATTGAGAAAGCCAACACCTCCCTCTTGTGGATAGAATAGACAGTGCTACCACCACCGCTGCGCAGAGTTTGGATTACGATAGTTTCATTCAAATGTTTCTGATATTCTCGAGTACTTGATGGATCTGTGTGTATTACAAGGCATATTCACAAAGATGATTGATTTTAATGTTTGCTCACATGGGATGTCCCTGTATCCGTTCTCCAGAGCATGGAAATAGTTCATGAACTCCCTGACAGGGATCTTGAACGTCTCAAACAGTCCCGTGTCCTCAAACAGGCGGTAGGAAACCTGGAACACACATAGAGCAGCCTTATCCCATCCACCTAGTTATTCTCTTCACACCTAAAGCTGTGATGCTGCTGCTTGGGTCTTTCCACAAAATGGGTCCCTTTTGATATTTGTACCTTTGATTAACTATGGAAGTCAGTTAAGAATAACTTCTTATTTACAATGATGGCCTACCGGGGATACACTGGGCCAATCACGGCAGGATGTGATGCAGCCTGGGATCAAACCAGGGACTGCAGTGATGCCTCTTGCACTGAGATGCTGTGCCTCAGACCGCTGTGCCACTCAGGAGCCATTTTAAGTAGAAACTGTGCACCAATATTGAATGAAATGCCTGTTATATTAAACCAAGTGCTCTTTAATATAGACCAAATGGGCAATTCAATAAATCTGATTGTTTTATATGATTGAAGATTTTCTGCAAACTTCAGCACTTTGAAATGTCCCTCTGTGTATAGCAGCGTGATCATTTTGGGTCGACAAGGAAGGGGTGGGTGGAGAAAGTTATTTTTCCCACGCTACAGACGGCTATATAGGTCCACTAATACAGGACTAGTAAAGGCCTAGTGCACACCCCCAGCACCCTACTTCCTGTGGCTATGCCTCTGTGCATCATATGTGACTTCGAGCAAGATTTCAGTATCATCGCAAAGCCATAGTTATTGTGTTGCTTCGATAAAGTCATTTCCAAAGCCTGTTATTTATTTCATGCGATTAGTGATTCATTTTAAGAAGAAAACATTTTTAAGGTCAGCCCTGTTACTTGAATTGAATTCTCATTTTAACATGGTGAAACTATTTGTTTCAACAGACAAATGTAACATCTAATAATCAAATCAAAGTGTAAAAGCAGGTGAGCTGGTTCTACTCTTTCTGGTCATTTTCTGAGTGTAAACCAAGACCCTACTGCTGTCTTGGTTTACAGTAGACCGCAATTCCAATAAATTGTAACTCCTGTTTCAACCAATAGATGGCAGTGTAATCCCACCCATATCTCACAGTGCTTTATTCACAAGCGTCACTTCATGCACACATCGGGGGAGCGGATTTCTCTATCTACCAAAGCCCCTCAGTTATGGAATAGCTGTTCCTGTCAGGTAAGAGGGACAGACACCATTGAGGCTTTCACATCACGTTTAAAACCCCACCTTTAACCAGTAACTGTTTTAACATGAACTTTGTCTTATATTATTTTTATTCATACTTTTTACTGCTTCCTGTTTGCTTTAACTATTTTTCATTGTATTGTCGTAATGTATTTTCTCAATTGTGTTGCGATTTAAAATGCATTTTAAATTAAGTTTGATTTGAAGTCTGCGCCATTCTCACTTGGTTCACAATGGACTATTTTCACCGCAGCATTCTTACCTGTATAACTAGCCTTACCTGAATAGGTCTGGAATGTTCTCACTCGGCTCTACAGTAGCTAACCTTACCTGGCTGAGGATGCAACCTAATCTTCTCCGGGTTGAAGACTATCCTCACCTGGCTAAGTCTCACCTGTTCTCACCTGACTAAGGCTTTATCTATCCTTACCTGGCTGAGGATGCAGCCAGACTGTCAGTGTGTCTTCTCCACCAGGTTGAAGATGTGCTGTTCTCACCTGTACTCACTGGTTCTTACCTAGCTAAGACTCACCTGGCTGAGGCCTGTTCTCACCTGGCTGAGGCCTGTTCTCACCTGGCTGAGGCCTGTTCTCACCTGGCTGAGGCCTGTTCTCACCTGGCTGTGAGGCCTGTTCTCACCTGGCTGTGAGGCCTGTTCTCACCTGGCTGAGGCCTGTTCTCACCTGGCTGAGGCCTGTTCTCACCTGGCTGAGGCCTGTTCTCACCTGGCTGAGGCCTGTTCTCACCTGGCTGAGGCCTGTTCTCACCTGGCTGAGGCCTGTTCTCACCTGCCTGAGGCCTGTTCTCACCTGCCTGAGGCCTGTTCTCACCTGGCTGAGGCCTGTTCTCACCTGGCTGAGGCCTGTTCTCACCTGCCTGAGGCCTGTTCTCACCTGGCTGAGGCCTGTTCTCACCTGGCTGAGGATGCATCCTGAGCGGCCGTGTGTTTTCTCCACCAGGTTGAAAATGGGGAAGTTCCAGTTGTTGAGTTGAGTCATCAGAGGATCCAGCTCTGGCATTACCAGAGGCTCTGGGGCCAGGATGGGCTGTGTGTCCTAGAGGTCAGGGGTCAGGATCAAGGGTAATTTCAAGTGGCTATGGGTAATAAATAGTATGTTACAAGTAAGGTAGTGTATAGGGAAATAGCATGTTATAGCATGTTATTTGGTATTTGTTCTTCGAATCAAATGCATCATTTTATAATGTGTTGATAGATTGATATTGCAGCCATGAAATGTTTAGCATATTTGTAGACCCATTTTCATTCCACTCAATGCATTTCTATAGTGGAACCTACCTCCGGAGGTGGCAGTAGGGGGTGCAGGACGATGCCCTCAGGCTGGTATGACCTACACCCGTCCTGGGTGTCCGAGGGCTTCTTGGCCCCCTCCCCGTCGTCCTCGTTCTGTGCAAAGTCACTGCTGTCACTGTGGTTGGTCTCGTAGGTGCTCTCATAGTCTGACGATGCCACTGCCGGGTCATCTTATAGGACATGACAGATCAGGGTTCAGGGGTTAAGTCAGGTGGTTGACACGCTCGGAACGTGGCAGATATAAATGTAACACTAAGAAACTAGACATATATGGAGAAGTAGATAAGTGTCCTTTTACTACTTACCAGGGTGGGGTATTCTGTCCCCTTTGTCCATAGATCCCTCCCCATGGCTCAGCCTGCTGTACGGTCTGCCACAGCTGAGAGAGGGACAGAGGACAGATAAACAAAGGATATTCAAAACATGTAAATAACTACAATATGACAAAAGGCTCGACATTTATATCTCATGGGAGAGGAGAAACGTGAACAAGAGGATAAGTGAAGAGTTAGCCGCATCAGTAGCGTGAGAGGAACCAAGGTCAGCTGTTCTAGCTGAACCAGGATCAACAACATTATTCCTCTCATCACAGCCAGATCCAGGGGTGGATATTTTGTATTTGTATTTATTAAAGATCCCCATTACTTCCTGCGGTCCAGCAACATGAAATGCAGTTATCTACCAAAACAAATGTTACATGCCATTACATATCATAGCACTTTTCACAACATATTAATACGTGTGTGCCCTCAGGCCAGTACTCTACAACCACATATCCACAATACAACACCCATGTTTATGTGTGTGTAGAGTGCGCTTGTTATCATGTGCATCTGTATGTGTGTGTCTGTGCCTGTGTTTGTGTCTCTTCACAATCCCCGCTGTTCCATAAGGTCTATATTTAAATCTGATTCTACTGCTTGCATCAGTTACCTGATGTGAAATTGAGTTCCATGTAGTCATGGCTCTATGTAGTACTGTGTGCCTCCCATAGTCTGTTGTGGATTTAGGGACTGTGAAGAGACCTCTGGTGGCATGTCTTGTGGGGTATGCATGGGTGTCTGAGCTGTGTGCTAGTAGTTTAAACAGGCAGGCAGCTCGGTTCATTCAACATGTCAATACTTCTTACAAAAACAAGTAATGATGAAGTCAACATCTCCTCTACTTGAAGCCATGAGAGATTGACATGAATATTTTTTAAATCAAATCACATTTTATTGGTCACATACACATGGTTAGCAGATGTTATGTCGCGCTCCCTCTGCTGTTTCCCGAAGTCCACGATCATCTCTTTTGTCTTGCTGACATTGAGTGAGAGGTTATTTTCCTGACACCACACTCTGAGGGCCCTCACCACCCTGTAGGCTGCCTCGTTGTTGTTGGTAATGAAGTCTACCACTGTAGTGTCGTCTGCAAACTTGATGATTGAGTTGGAGGCGTGCATGGCCACACAGTCGTGGGTGAACAGGGAGTACAGGAGAGGGCTGAGAATGCCGCCTTGTGGAGCCCCAGTGTTGAGAGTCAATGGAGTGCAGTTGTCGTTTCCGACCTTCACCACCTGGGGGCGGACCGTCAGGAAGTCCAGGACCCAGTTGCACAGAGCGGGGTCAAGACCAAGGTTCTCAAGCTTAATGAAGAATTTGGAGGGTATTATGGTGTTGAATGCTGAGCTATAGTCAATGAACAGCATTCTTACATAGGTATTCCTCTCGTCCAGATGGGATAGGGCAGTGTGCAGTGTGATGGCGATTTTATCGTCTGAGGACCTATTGGGGCGGTAAGCAAATTGCAGTGGGTCTAGTGTGACAGGTAGGGTGGAGGTGACATGATCTTTGACTAGTCTCTCAAAGCACTTCATGATGACATAAGTCAGTGCTACGGGGAGATAGTCATTTAGTTCAGTTACCTTAGCTTTCTTGGGACAGGAACAATGGTGGCCATCTTGAAGCATGTGGAGACAGCAGACTTGGATAGGGATTGATTGAATATGTCCGTAAACACACCAGCCAGCTGGTCTGCGCATGCTCTGAGGATGCGGCAAGGGATGCCGTCCGGTCCGGCAGCCTTGCGGGGGTTAACACGTTTAAATGTTTTACTCACGTTGGCCACGGAGAAGGGGAGCCCACAGTCTTTGTTAGCGGGCCGCATCGGTGGGACTGTATTGTCCTCAAAGCGCACAAAGAAGTTGTTCAATTTGTCTGGAAGCAAGACGTCGATGTCTGTGACGGGGCTGGTTTTCTTTTTGTAATCCGTGATTGTCTGTAGACGCTGCCACATGTTTGAGCCATTGAATTGCGACTCCACTTAGTCTCTATACTGACGCTTTGCTTGTTTGATTGCCTTACAGAAGGAATAACTACACTGTTTGTATCTGGTCATGTTTCCAGTCGCCTTGCCTTGATTAAATGTGGTGGTACGTGCTTTCAGTTTTGCGCAAATGCTGCCATCAATCCACGGTTTCTGGTTAGGGAAGGTTTTAATAGTCACAGTGGGTACAACATCTCCTATACACTTCCTTATAAACTCGCTCACCGAGTCAGCGTATACATCAATGAGTCGTTAATCATGAAACATACACCCCCACCCTACCTTACCGGAGAGATATTTATTCCTGTCGGCATGATGCACTGAAAATCCTGTTGGCTGTACGGACTCCAACAGCATATCCCCAGCTAGCCATGTTTCCGTGAAACAGAGTATGTTACAATCCCGGATATCTCTTTGGAAAGCAACTCTTGCCCTCATTTTGGAGACTTTATTAACTAGGGACCAGACAGTAGTGAGTAATATACTCGGAAGCAGTGCGGTGTGTGCGCGCATCCGAAGCCTCACTAGAAGACTGCTCAAGCACCCTCTCCTCCAAAGCTGTTGTTTTGAGTCGGCCTCTGGAATCAGTTAAAATGCCCTGGGAGGTGCAGACAAAGGATCTGCTTTGGGAAAGTCATATTCCTGGTCGTAGTGCTGGTTGTGCTGGTAAGTTGACGTCTCTCTGATATCCAATAGTTCTTCCCGGCTGTATGTAATAACACTTAAGGTTTTCTGGGCAAATCATGTATGAAATAATACATTAAAAAAACAAAATACTGCACAGGACTAGAAGCGAAACTGCCATCTCTATCGGTGTTGTCTCACTTTTTAATCTAGGCACTCTGTGTACATTGAAGGGATAGCCATGCTGCCCTGTTCTGAGCCAATTGCAAAGTCCTTCTTTGTGGCACCTGACCACACGACTGGACAGTAGTCCGGGTGTGACAAAAATAGGGCCTGTAGGACCTGCTTCTTGATAGTGTGTTAAGAAGGCAGAGCAGCGCTTCATTATGGACAGACTTCTCCCCATCTTAGCTACTGTTACATCAACATGTTTTGACCATTACAGTTTACAATCCAGGGTTCTTCCAAGCAGTTTAGTCACCTCAATATGCTCAAATTTCAAATTCTTTGTCACAAGATTTAGTTGAAGTTTAGGGTTTAGTGAATGATTTAACCCAAACACAAGGCTTTTAGTTTTTTAAATATTTAAGACTAATTTATTTCTTGCCACCCATTCTGAAACTGACTGCAACTCTTTGTTAAGTGTTGCAGTAATTTCACTCCTTGTAGTAGCTTACGTGTATAGTGTTAAGTCATCTGCATATATAGATTGTTAATCAAACCAGTGGCATGACATTAGTAAAGATTGAAAAAGTAAGGGGCCTAGACAGCTGCCCTGGGGAGTTCCTGATTCTACCTCGATTATGTTGGAAAGGCTTTCATTAAAGAACACTGTCTTCTGTTAGACATCGATAACGTCAAAATCGATAACGAGGTCATCAAGTTCTCTCAGACAATCAAATCCACTAGTGCAAACCGTAACAAAACATTTCACAATGGAAACGAGAGTTTCTATTGGACAAGTTCAGGTACAGTATATCCCTCCCCATTTGTTTCCATTTGTTTCCGTTTGGTTCCAAGTGAATAGACCCCAGTACTCCCTTCCCATGTCAACAACACAGCCCTGGCCTCCATCACTTACTTTATAGTTTCCTTTATGGCCAAAATTTCAACACTTATAACCCTCCCACATCCAGCCCTTCATTATTGTCTTCATGTATTTCTTCTGTGGTGGACTTCTCTTCCTTAGATCACTCATCTTAATAACTGAACATCTTGTCGCCGCTATTAAGACAACCTGTACTTCTTATCCATGTCCTCTTGTCTTAGAACATTGCGGCGGGACCTTCTCTGTGACTCACTGGCGTGAGTCCATATGCCTCAGAGGAAGTCTCTCTCTCTCTCTCTCTCTCTCTCTCTTTGACTATCTCACTGCTCTCTCTCTCTCTCTCTCTCTCTCTCTCTCTCTCTCTCTCTCTCTCTCTCTCTCTCTCTCTCTCTCTCTCTCTCTCTCTCTCTCTCTCTCTCTCTCTCTCTCTCTCTCTCTATGGCATGAGTCCATGTGCCTCAGAGGAAGTCTCTTTGTCTCTCTCTCGCTCTTTGTCTCTCTCGCTCTTTCTTTGTCTCTCTCTTTGTCTCTCTCTCTCTCTCTCTGTCTGTCTCTCTGTCTGTCTCTCTCTCTCTCTTTCTCTCTCTTTCTCTATGAACAGACTCATGACGTGACTGGTTACTCATCTATCTCATCTATTACTCATCTATCTCCCATTGTAAGACACATGCACGCAAACAGGACAGTGAACCAGCATGATGCCGTTAAACAACGTCTCCGAGCTTCATGCACGACTTCCTCAGTCTCTGCTTCAGTGTCTTCTAGACAACGCTGCCAATTATCAGTGAAGTAACGGGCAAGAATGCGACGATCAAGCTTTTCTCTGTGTGTATATTCTGTTTGTGGTACCTCTTTCTGACAGCAACAGGGACGGTATCTGTTTTGTGTATATCTGTAAGTCTGTGTTTGTTACCTGCTGCAGAAAGATGGTGGCCCCCAGTGCGGTGTGGTGGAGCTAGGTGCACTGATGCTGTGTGTTAAGGCTCTGTGTGGGGTCTGGGGGCCCACAGGCCTCTCTCCCTGGCTGTCCACAGGCTCTGGTAGGTCCACAGAGCAGGACTTGGTGGTGGGGCTGGAGACAGGGGTCCCCTGGACTGGAGGGGAGTGGCAGGGAGAGGCCAGAGGTGATATGTTGGAAGAGGGGTAACCTGAAGAGAAAACAGGGTTATTAGGAGGGAAGACTGGTTCAATGAAATGTAACAAATCAGATCACGATTTAAACAAAGACAAAATAGAAATTGCACATACTGCCCACACACAAGTGCACATATGCACCGACACAGGCACACACACAAACTGAATGGACAAAGAATGGGTTAACCCGTCTCTTGCATCTCCTACATTGCCCCGTAAAATTTGAATCATTCTAAATGACCTGTTCTGTTCTGATGGGACACAAATGTCACTTAAAGTGTCTACACACACTCACACGAACACACACCTGGTCTGGTCATGCGTCTGTTGTAGAGGTGGTTGGAGGTGGCTGAAGCAGAGTAGGAGGCAGACATGGAGCGACTCTTCGAGATGGTGAGCATTACAGAGCTGTTCCACGACTCACTGTTCCCCATGCTGGAAAACACACGGGATATCAACACCTCAGTGAGTCACAATACTCTAACGCACAGGATATCACAACCACAGACTGTCTGCATGCACTGTAAAAGGAAGCAGCCTGTGGGGCCCCGAAAGGGTCCAATCTGGAACCAGAAAGGGTTCTACCTGGAACCAAAAAGTGTTCTCCGATGGGGACAACCGAATAACTGTTCTATGAGTGTACTGGGTGGTGACCCCAGCAGTATTTTAAGCCTGCTCTGACATACAGGATAAAAATCTCCCTGGGACATTTATTATAGAATGTTTTGTCTCCAGGAAGCCGCCAAAGAGCCAGACTGAAGTCTGCAGATACCGATCTGACTTCAGGATTAATTGTTCATCTCTGACCTTCAACCAATATCTCAAACAGAGGAACAATTTAGATGATAAATAATAGCACCAAGAGGCACGTTATTTTGGCCAGAACAACCACAGACTGGTCCCCGGGGAGAACAGCCAGTTCTGAGCCTGACACAAAGTGGAAATGGAATGAATCCCAACAGTGGTGTGCATTATCATCTGTATGTCTCAAACAATGTTATCATCTCAGGTTAAGTGGTTTATTCTGCGTATTTCTTACACATATTCTTACACATGCACCAAATCTTTAGGATCTACAAAGTGGAAGGAGGTAGGGGTAAGAGAGTATATGGTGGGAAGTAGAGGACTAGGGTCAGTTTAGGATTGGGCAACAGACTGCTGGATGCTAAAACGCAGTCTCTGTACAGATGTAGGCCAGCTGCCTTGGAGGAGCACTCCACAGGACTGGAGCCACAAACAGACCCGTCTCCTTCAAAGACAGACATACACATAGAACACCCTACGTTCTCCAGTTCAAACTCCCACATGACCCATCCATCATTCACCACTAAGAAAATATATCAGTGTTGCACGTGCATTACAGGTCTAATATTTCACGACGGGCCATAAAAGGAGGAGGGTTTGCAGCTGGGGAGGACCTTATGAGGACCGCTGGCCTCAGGGTGACCCCTACGAGAAGCTTCTCGAGCAGCAGGAAGCAAGTCTGACATCTGGATGTAAAGAGAGAGAGGGAAAGGAGTGAGAGAGTGAGAATGGGAGAGAGAGAGAGAGGGGCGAGAGAGAAAGAGGAGAGAGGGATAGAAGAGGGGAATGTGAGAGAGAGAATGAGAGAGAGAGAGAGAGAGAGAGAGAGAGAGAGAGAGAGAGAGAGAGAGAGAGAGAGAGAGAGGGGGGCGAGAGAGGGATAGAAGAGGGGAATGTGTGTGAGAGAGAGAGAAAGGGGCGAGAGAGAAAGAGGAGAGAGGGATAGAAGAGGGGAATGTGAGAGAGAGAATGAGAGAGAGAGAGAGAGGGGGGGAGAGAGAGAGAGAGCGGCGAGAGAGGGATAGAAGAGGGGAATGTGTGTGAGAGAGAGAGAGAGAGAGAGAGAGAGAGAGAGAGAGAGAGAGAGGGGGGCGAGAGAGGGATAGAAGAGGGGAATGTGTGTGAGAGAGAGAGTGAGAGAGAGGGATAGAAGAGGGGAATGTGTGTGTGTGTGAGAGAGAGAGAGAGAGAGAGAGAGAGAGAGAGAGAGAGAGAGAGAGAGAGAGAGAGAGAGAGAGAGAGAGAGAGAGAGAGAGAGAGAGAGAGAGAGAGAGAGAGAGAGAGAGAGAGTGATGGGGAGAAAAGGGTAGTAGGGGATAGTGTAGGCTACCTGCATGGTGGACTGTCGTGGAGGGGTTTGATGCTGGCAGAGCGGTCTCTGCGTACAGGTCCTGGTTCTATGGTGGGAAGACCTGTAGCTGAGGTGGTGGTGGTCCATGTAGAGGAGATCCTTCTCAGCAAGCCTGGAGGCAGGCTCCGTCTCAGACGCTACAACACACACAGATGCACATAAAGTCCTGGGTCAGGTCCAGCTCTCTGAACAGCCAATCAAATCAAATGTTATTTGGCACATACACATATTTAGCAGTTGTTATTGTGGGTGTAGCAAAATGCATCTACTGGTCAACATTTGATCCTCTACTGTGCACCAACAGCAACCTGGACGGAAGACCAGAGGTCCACCTCTACAGACAAACATTGTGAAAGGAGAAGAACATTTGAGGTGGGCAGATGATGGTTTTCCGGTTGATAAGGGAACGTGACAGATGGCAGACCTGGAGGAAGGCCCCCAGAATCATGTGGCAAAAACAATGTGGACAAAAAAATCGGTGCCAGGTCAAATCCTCCAATGACTGCATGATTCATTACTGTCCGTTCAAATAACATAAGATGACTTTGAATGAAAAAAAAAGGTTGTGATGATACAAAGCATACTGTATAGTCTGGTACTAACTCCATCTTAATGAAACTCATTTTATCTACGATTTGGATAGATATGTTTTAAAGTAGAGGATAAAAGCACCATTGTTCATTGACTAAAGAGAGAGAGAACAGAACCAGAGAAAAGCCTTGCTGACAGGAACATTAATATTTCACTCTTTCCTGGGCTTGTGTGTGTGTGTATGCATATGTGCGTGTGTGGGTGTGTGTGTGTGTGTGTGTGTGTGTGCTTCCTGGCATATTAATCCATCTGAAACACACACACCCTGTGCATACCAGGTCAGTCTTGTCACCCTACTCTTTCTAAAGCCTCTCTCTCAGGACCATGGATTAGTATTTCCATTGGTTATAATATGAGTACAGTCATTGCCGTCCTTATGACATTCAATACGACCTGATGGTGAGATAGACACAGGGTGATTGGCTCACAGACTCAGCGTCTCGGAGCAGGATTTAAAGGGTTACAGAGGTCCAGATGTCTGATGCTATCGAGGTGAGCCATGTCTCTTTCAGTTACTCACAAAGACCCTCTGTGTCACGGCCAAGGGGGAGGGGTCAACTTCCTCATATCACCCCTGGTTTGTGTCTAATGGGCTCTAAACATTGCCTCATTCAATCTATTCTGAAATCTATCTGGGTCTAATAGCATGTCAATACTACTTTGCGATGCATGAAGTACTAGTGAATAAAAATATATTGAACAAAAATATATCAGCGAAATGCAACAGTTAACAATTTTACTGAGTTACAGTTCTTAGAAGGAAATCAGTGAAATGAAATCAATTCATTAGGCGATAATCTATGAATATCACATGACTGAGCAGGGGCGCAGCCATGGTTGGGCATGGGAGGGCATAGACCCACCCACTAGGGAGTCAGGCCCAGCCAATCAGAATGACTTTTTCTCCACAAAAAAAGGGCATTATTACAGACAGAACTAATCCTGAGTTTCATCAGCTGTCCGGGTGGCTGGTCTCAGATGATCCGCAGGTGAATCTGGATGTGGAGGGCTTGGGCTGGCATGGTTACACGTGGTCTGTGGTTGTGAGGCCGGTTAGACGTACTGCCAAGTTCTCTAAAATTACGTTGGAGGTGGCTTATGGTAGAGAAATTAGCATTACATACTCTGGCAGCAGCTCTGGTGGACATTCCTGCAGTCAGCATGCCAATTGCATGCTTCCTCAAAATTTGAGACATCAGTGGCGTTGTGTGGTGTGACAAAACTGCACCTTTTATTGTCCCCAGCACAAGGTGCACCTGTGTAATGACCATGCTGTTTAATCAGCTTCTTGACATGCCACACCTGTCAGGTGGATGGATTATCTTGGCAAAGGAGAAATGCTTACTAACAGGGATGTAAACACATTTGGGCACTAAATTTGGGAGAAATAAGCTTTTTGTGCGTAAGGAACATTTTGGTGATCTTTTATTTTAACTCATAAAACATGGGACCAACACTTTACATGTTGCGTTTATATTTTTGTTCAGTATATTTAATACAATGAATACATTTTCTGGTGAGAGTGCCTTGGTTTAAGAACAAGCTACTTTTTCCATTACTATACAATTGTTATATACGCCTGGGATGCTGAACTTGAAGCGACGATGTGTTTGTTTTTCACCACAGTCTAATACAAAACATTGGTTTGGCTGCATTTGTCCAATGAAAAATGTTTTGGGGAGCATTCAAGCATAAATAACTTCTCTAATCTAAACCCATTATCGTCAGAGGTACACAGTGCAAGCAAAACAGCTTTTCCTCTGGACTGCATTTAGCTAGTCTCTCTCTGTCCTATGCCCTTAGGCCCTCAGACTGAGTTACCACCGACACAAACACACACACACACACACACACACACACACACACACACACACACACACACACACACACACACACACACACACACACACACACACACACACACACACACACACACACACAGTCTTCAGGGGTGAAAACTCCAATAGTCCGGAGAAATTTCAGAAAGTGTTTTGTCTAGCAGACCGAGCTTCACGACGTTGAAACGGCTCTTATACAAGAAACGGAGACAGAACTGCACAACCAGACAGTATTCTGATCCGAGGGAAGGAGGAAGGAAGTAAAGGGGCAGTGAGGACTGGGTAGCAGATGTAAGGGCCTCACCTCCTCACTACGACCTTCTCTAAATTGTGTTTTGATTACTTTTAACCATCAGAGAGAGTAAGAGGGGGGGTGAACTCTCGTTCCTTATGTTGGACGGACACTGTTTTATTCAGATGGACTCTGTGTTGACACAGGTGTGGAGAACCCCAGATAAAACAGCAGCAGCTCAGGAACCAGAGACTCTCAGTGTTGTTTGTCTGCACTCAGAAATGCCAGAATATCACCTTTAATTCACAGGCTGAGAGTCTGGAGTGAGTGGAGACCAGAAATGTGGTCAACAGCCTGGTAGTGGGGTCTAGACTGCTGATGTAAAGCTACACGTGTTCGTAGTAGTTATAGGGAGTAGGGTAAGGGTTTGAGGACCGATACAGGAGCTATATGTCTGCAAAGAACTTCCTGTTATGATATATTAACCCCAGAGATGTAATTAAATTCAAGTTTTTTTTTAAATATATAGCATTTGACCGAATACGCAGCATACACTCGGCATTATGGCTATGTTCATAGTTGATTAGCCACAGTCACTAGTGCAATGCTTTGGTGTCCATGAGCCATACCACGAATCCAACGTTTTTCCCTGACTTGAAAAGTCACCCGACAAGGAAAAACCGGGCCCTAGTTACAGCCTACATAACCCGACAGTAACTACATCAGTAGAATCAATAAAGAGTTAAATGAGGCTGCTTAAAGCTTCTCGGGGTATCCTGCATAGCATCACACACGCTTTATTTAGTCTCCCCGCCGCACTAAGTACCTGCATGCATTTTGAAGTATTGGCCTTGTTAAACATTAAAGGCCTTCAGTGGGAATGTGCGTCACTGTTCACTACATTATAGGGTCTTTCCAGCATGGGGAGGTGAAACGGGGATGTGTGGACGAGGTTGAGAGGAGGTATGGTGTGTGTGTGTGTGTGTGTGTGTGTGTGTGTGTGTGTGTGTGTGTGTGTGTGTGTGTGTGTGTGTGTGTGTGTGTGTGTGTGTGTGTGTGTGTGTGTGTGTGTGTGTGTGCGTGCGTGCGTGCGTGCGTGCGTGCGTGCGTGCGTGCGTGCGTGCGTGCGTGCGTGCGTGCGTGCGTGCGTGCGTGCGTGCGTGCGTGCGTGCGTGCGTGCGTGTGTGTGTGTGTGTGTGTGTGAGAGAGAGAAGTGCTAACTAACAGAAAAATTAACATTCAAAGCTCAAAGCGTTCTCATTGAAAAGTTAGTTCATTAAATCGGCAGAATAAAACATTTCAGATTTTTCATGCGTGCTCAAAACCTGTGTGGGTGTATGTGTGTGTTTATGCACACATACTATACATACTTACATGTGTCTATAAAAGTACAGTAGCATTTACCTTTGGGATGGCCAGTTTCTCTCTCTCTGGCCAGTCTTCGGAGTCGGAGCAGGTGTGTGTGTCGCTGAGTGCCTGCAGAGGGCTGATTCGAGGCCGGTGCAGCGGCTGCAAACTGATCTGGGTACTGAGCAGGTTACTGACAGCCCGCAGGGAACTGCAGGTGTTGGGGGGCAGAGAGGGGTCCGCCAGCAGGTCTGAGATCAATCCATGGGCTTCCCCCATCACCGCTATGTCCACCAACACACTGGTGCCCGACGACTTAAGGAAAAGAAAAGAAGGGAGACAGGGGGTGGAGAGAGAGAAAGAGGGAGAGAGAGAGAGAGAGAGAGAGAGAGGGGGAAGGGGAGGAGAAAGGACAATAAGCAAGGGAGTGTAAGGGGAGAGAAAGATGGTCAGTTAGCGCAGGAAAGCTGACGCGGTGCAAAGGTGACGCTATTACTTTGCTAGGCAGACGTCACGGCACGCTGACGCACACCGTTTCTGCCTCTGACCGGATACGTACCTGTGTGTGTGGGGGGACGGGGGGATTGCAGAGGAGGAGAGACAAAGAGCGCCAACAATGAGGTTAAGAGGGGGGGGGGATATTAAAGGGAGTAATGGGCGAAGGAGGGGACATTATATCCTCCTTTAACTAATTTCATATCTGTAAGAGTGTCAGAGAAAACAACCAGAGTAAGGAGGAAGGATGAGTCTAAATCTAAGCATTTCATCCTGCCATTCCTTGGAATCTACATTCATCCCATACATATCCCAGGACAGTGTGTGTGCGCGCGCTTCTGTGTCACTCCAGCGCCCATTAACAACTGTGTATTGGCAAGGCCGTGATAGAATAGACAGACCAGTGGTTGCTGTGGCAACAGACTAGCTTCTGTGGGTCACACACACATACTAAACACGCTGTTTGTGACAGGGGCTTCTATGTTTTGGCAGCCAGATGCATGCACTCTGAAATCAACCATTAAAGCAGACAGGAAGCCATGTCAGGGAGACAGTTTCACAGCAGGACACTGCTCTTCAATGGGATGTCTTTGCGTTTGCAACACATGTTATCCATTTCGGAGCCCATTGAGGTGGGCTCTTGCCAGTGTAAAGCTGGAACTAACAAAGACAGCTATGGCTCAAGACAAAACTTGCTCAACACACAGAGAGACATATAAAGAAAATGCATAAAACATTCAGACCAAATGCCAGGCTACCACACTACTGCTAGCACTAGTCAAAATAATACTTAGATACCATAGATCTCTTATTAAGATGATGGAAGAGCAGCTGACATTGTTTACTCTCTAAGCATGGAAGCAACTAATCTTATCCAAGACAACTCCTAACTCCATACGAATCCACACAGCTGTGTGTACTGAGGCAATAAAGGTTAAGCTTCCGCTAGATGGTCACATACACACGGGCACACGCACACACACGCAAACACACATCGTTTTTTGAATTGCTTTGGTCTGTGGTACATTTTTACAACTCTTCGTACAAAACTCAAAACAGATCATCAAAAAGGCATTTTTTTTTCACAAAATGCTCACGTTACTTTTATGATTCTATTCTCTTTTGTTAAAATACATTTTACTATTACTTAAGAGGCTTTCACAAAACAAATTGTTTTTTTCCTAACTTTTTTTTTTTTACCTCTTAGTTCGGTAAGTTTGGACTGGTGTGAAAACTATCCACACTCGGGAGCGCACTAAACGCTCTGTCTCCAATTCAATTGGTGCGGTTCGCTGCAGGTGAGAACGCAGTCTGGACCAAAGACAGGAAAATAACCCAAATTGCGCATTGTCATTGGTTGTTTGACTGCGAGCATGAAATACACACATGATCATAATTTGAGCTCTCTGAAACGTTCTGTTAATATCAGGGCAGTTATGAGCGCATCCGATGCAGGTTAAAGGAGCCCGGGTCTATACCGGGGAAATAGGGTACTGAATAAAGACTATTCATGTCGCAGTTAGAGTGGTTTGCGCTGTTTCCTCTAATGCATGTTGTTGGAAGACCAAAGCGAAAGTAATAGGAAGATTGGGACGCACAAGTGATGCTTTATGATAATCCTAAATGGCTTTTGCTCGAGCATTTTTGTCCAATAAACAAATGACGTGCATAGCCAAGTGGTTGTTTGTTTATTTCTGTACATTTGACCATTTTGGCAATGTGAAACCAACCGGACCAAATGACAAAATACAATGTAATACATAGTCAAACTCTGATGCGAACTATAGCTCAAAACGATGTGTGAAACGCCCTTAATCCGACTACTCTTAATTGATGATCACTTCAACGTCTGGTAAATGTATAGAATTGTACATGTAAACTGGTATAATTCACTACATATTTTGAGACCTACATAATGAAAATGGTAGTGTTGGGTTCCATTTCTCAGAGTAAAAAACTCCATGGACACTATGAAAGTTTATTAACCCAGTTTAATTCTTCCCACAGGCCAATACAGCGACATTAGACAAAACACATTGTTCACATAAGCACTGATATTTAACCCCTCCGCTGTGCTGAGTCTCCTCCGACATCTGAACAAACGTTGTATCTTTATTGCTTAAGCAGGAAACTAAGTAATATGGGCCATAGACTTTTATTTCTCCCTTAACGTGACCTGACCTGATCTCGAACCCCCTTCATCACTAATCCTTGGCTCTCTCCCTTTATCAATTCCCGCCACATGTGATCACTTACCCCGCACTCAGTACATTCCAAGGTTAATTGCCCCCACCCTATACTTTCCTCCTACAGATAACCATGAACCTCTCTGGTGTAGCCCCTCGGCTATGGCATTTCTCTATTACAACTAATGATTTATAAGGATTTAAAGTTCATCAATCCAAATCTATCAGTATGTAAAGTAGAAACAAGTATGATATGTACTCGAATGTACTACTATGATGATGACTACTATGATTTTACTTCACAGCAAGATTTTTAATTTTATCTGAGAGACAAGAGCAGAGATGTGCTGTATATATCAAATCACAGTTTATTGGTCACATACACAGATGAGCAGATTACAGTAGGTGCAGCGAAATGCTTGTGTTTCTAACACCTACAGTGCAGTAATACAATATCAACACAATACCAATAAGCAAGAAAAATGTTGAAAACAAGAAAGAAAAAGTATCTCCTATACAGTAAACATGTATCCAAAGTCTAGTATGCTTCAATAAAATTGGCCAATACAGTACTGTAATGCAATAAATGTAGCTGACAGTTTGACCCAAAGTGACAACAGTCCACACATTTTGGTATATGACCCCAGTGGGAATTGAACCGACAACTCTGGTGTTGCTAGTGCCATGCTCTTATGAACTGAGCTACGTACAGGACCACTAGCTGCCATCCCCAGGAGTCACTGGAGACTAGACTAAACTAATCTAACGCGCCATAATAGTGCACCGTTAGAGTACTGACCATTGCTGTCTGGAACATCTCCGGCTTTGTGACCATGTCTCTGTTGCTGTGTGTGTGTGTGTGTGTGTGTGTGTGTGTGTGTGTGTGTGTGTGTGTGTGTGTGTGTGTGTGTGTGTGTGTGTGTGTGTGTGTGTGTGTGTGTGTGTGTGTGTGTGTGTGTGTGTGTGTGTGTGTGTGTGTGTGTGTGTGACCGTTCACGTGTGTGTGACCGCTCTACTCCTACAGAGGTGATAATTGTATAAATAACCTAGGGAGGGATGGGAGAGGATGGGAGCAGCCTGGGTGGCAGTGACTAACTCAATCACACAGGGACAGTGGAGGGAGTCACCATAACAATAACACAATAACATAACAACTCCACAGCTACCTGGCTAGGTCTGGTGAGTGTTCAGTGGAAGAGTGGAAGAGCTGGTGTCAAGACCCCCTTGTATTTGTCACTTGTGAAATCTGAGGGACCAGGCAGCAACATCCCCTGCTAGGACCGAGAGTTGTGAAACCCTGTTCTATTTACCACAAATAAGACAAGAGGGACAGATGGTGTTTTATCTTGTTTTCGGAGATGGAGATGGACCTCATTCCTTGAAGTCCAGACGTTAGACAAAACTTTACAATAAATCCATGTTGAGTTTCCTGAGACCACCCAACAGCAGTCGCCAGGGCGGATCAGTGTTTTGACCTGTTAACTAATACAGCACATGCTTCCTGTCAAAAGGTCATCCCTGCCGTGTCAGAGTAGACCCATAATGGGCACCTCTTGTCATAGCAGAGTTGGGCCATAATGTACGCCTGGACGCCAGTTGCCTGTCAATGTCAACATGCCGCTCTCGCTGCAACAAGATCTCATAGTTTCCCCTCGAAATTCAAAGTATTATGGATGAACGTCTGTTTTTCAAGCATTAATTCCGCGTGGTTATAGGGTTTAAACAGAAACAATTCAAATGGTAACAGTTTAGGCCGGGGGTATTCAAATTCTTACCCTATGAAGTTCAGAGTCTGCTGGTTTTCGGTTCTACCGGATAATCAATTGCACCCACCCGGTGTCCCAGGTCAAAATCAGTCCCTGATTAGGGGGGAACAATGAAAACAATTCATTTGGGGGTTTGGGCATTCATTCTGATTGGTTAAGGTTAGGGCTATGGTTTGGGAAAGGCTTAAAACAAAAATAATTAAAAACAACGCAATATTAGCATCAATTATTACCACGGCTTGCTAGAGCATTGTGATCTGCGGTGGTGCAGTGTTCTAAGCAGCAAGCTCCAGCTCCGAGCATCATGAGTTCTCGGCAATCGCTTGTGAAACATTTTTGAGTGTGGAGGAAGGCATATATCGACGTTCTCAGGACCTTTTCAAACGTCCGAAATTGAAGTTTATTTCTAGTGATCAGGCTGCTCTCCAATATTCCTGGCCCCCTACAGCTCCTTTCCTTTTACTTCTCTTTCCTTTCAGTTCCTCTCCTCTCCTCTCTACTCTCTGTTTCCGGTCTATACCAGTTCAGCAGTCAAAAAGGTTTAGTTTAGTAAAAGGCATGTCCACAACAGTAGGCTGAGCTCTTGGTTGGGTTGGGTTAAATGTGGAAGACACCCTTTTCTTTACGGTACAGAGCATAGCTGGATTTACTGTAAGCAACATCATTAGAATCAGATCCAAGTGCCAAGAATCACTCTCCACAGCCCTGGGAAATAACAGACACACACACACACACACACCCCTAACACACTCCCCTAACAGCCATGGCCAATTACACAGTGCTCAGGGAAAGCGTCACAACATTCAATCTGGTATTTCCTGTCCTGAATTACTGCAAAAACATAAACTGTGGTTTCTTTCTGACCATTATTTTCCTCTGGAACTTTTTTCACACCTTTGCAACTGAGAGGAGAGGTTTTTTAACATTCATATTTCATAGTGAAACCATTTCAACCAGGGAATCTGTGAAAGTAAATAGCCACTATAAACTGTGAATCTCAATTGTCCAAAGTGGTATCCTTCCCATATCTACGTTCCTTCCTACAGATGTTGGATTTTAATTTGACCTATATTGTCACAGCAAAATAAATCCTGCAGCAACAGTGTAGTTAGACCATAATGTTGCTTGATTGGTGGATAGGCTACTCCAAAAGTATGCTACGTGAAAAGTGAAATACTGTTAATATAACCGTGTCTTAGTGTGGGTTTTCATAGAATTTCTGTAAATCACAAAGTGTGTATGTGTAAAATTCTGAGCAACAAAAGAGTGATCAAATGAAGATCCTACATCTAAATGCACTGATGTGAAAGTACTGGATTTGTGAACCTAGTAGATATCCACCATATCCTTCTAGCAGGTTCGTTTTTTTCCGTCATTAATCTTGCTCTGGAGGCAGCTATGCAGAGTGGTCACTAGCTGGCATTGCCACAAAGTCATAAAATCTGATTTTCGAAATTAAGACCAAAGAGCACATTTTAGTTTTCCTACATTTTTACAATATAGCCCATTTTGACTTTGCAACTGACCTATCTAAACAGTTCGGCTTCCAGGACAAGACTCCTGACAATAAACGTCAACCTGCATCACTCTAACCCATTCTGTGCATTTAGGTCAGAGCAAATGAAGGAGAGGAGACAAGGAGAGGAAGCCACTATATACTATTGAGACACAGCACTAGTTAGTTTTATGACTTTGTCGACGTGTGTCTGTGTGTTTCATCACAAGCTTCAGGGTTAGATGTGGCAAAAAGGAAGAGAGCGCACAGTAACTCTATATTGAGTGATTTATTTTGAGCGTGAGCGAGAGGAGAGAGGGTAAGTGGACGGGAGACCTTGCAAATCCTTTGTGTGGGAGGCTTCCGCATACTCCATCTCTCTCTCCTCTCTCTATCTCTCATGTCTCTGTCGGCCTCCAATAATACTCCCTCTCAGTGTTCGGTAAACAGAGCAGCATCATAAACAACCGACCGCAGCAGAGCACAGGACGGACATTTCCCACATTCTCAGGTCAAACGGCTGTGTGATCAGATGCGATACTAGATAAATAAATCTCTCTCTCTCTCACACACAAACACAGATTCAAAAACAGCACTTCGGAGATGTTTTATAGCAGTTACAGAGAGTTGAAACAGGGATAGACACCGGTGTCCCATTGCTGTACAGAAACTCTTATGTAAGCAGTACAAGTGATTCATCCTGATCATCTTGCTTACTTAAACACCTCGTATTAACTCCTCAAACACCGTGACCCTGATGACTGACTCACCAAACAGATCGAACAGCAATGCGGAAAGAGAGAGCTAATAAGATTCCTCAAATTGGCCTGACGCTCTGATACCCTAGCTATGGGCCCTGGTCAAAAGTAGTGCACTACATAGGGAATAGGGTACCATTTGAGACGCGGCCTATCTCTATTGCTGTGCGAAATCAGCTCAACCTGAACAAAACCCATTAGAGCTCTCTTCACTCAGGTCTTTAACGACATCCTGTGGTTGCGACATTCAACCATTACCTGGCAGTAATGGACTCTGTGTGGCTGGCTCATGTCCCTGGGAGAGAGTAAGCGAGGGACGGAGGGAGGGCGGGTGCGAGCGAGAGAGAGAGAACGCTCCTGTTGATAACAAGATAGAGAGTGTGTGCCTGTGTACATCGCCTTTACGTGAGTATGTGTGTATTTAGGCCATATAAGTGATAGTGGGAGCAGTTATAGTGGAGACAGAGATCAGGGAGTAGAGAAGTATTGATCTTGATGGGTTTAAACACAGGTCACATACAGACCAAGAACAGAGAGAGAAGTCACTGAGTGCACGCATAGGCACACACGCACACGCACGCGCACACGCACACACACACACACACACACACACACACACACACACACACACACACACAAACACACACACACACGAGAGACCCAAGGGAACAGCTTGTCAATATCTGTCATTGATTGAACAGCTGTAGGGTTGTACAAGAAGCATGTACTGTAAACCCAGGCCCTTATTTCAAAGTAACTACATTACCTCTGTGATTCTGCATACAGGTTTAAAACTGCATATAGAGGAAGAAAGCTATGCAAACTAGAGGAATCCATTTTCCAGTACACTAGAGAGCAGCGTTTGTTCTTTCCATCGGAATGGGACGTGTTCTCTTCCTCTCTTTCTTTTTTTCTCATCATTTCTCCTCAGAGACACTGAAAGGCACATGAGACCAGTCCAGGCGTAAGCACGGCTGTGTGTAATGTGTGAGTGTGTGTGTGTGTGTGTGTGTGTGTGTGTGTGTGTGTGTGTGTGTGTGTGTGTGTGTGTGTGTGTGTGTGTGTGTGTGTGTGTGTGTGTGTGTGTGTGTGTGTGTGTGTGTGCGTGTGTGTGTGTGTGTGTACATGTATGTGTCTATGTGCACATGTGCGTGCCTGTATGTGTGTGTGTGTACAGATGGTGAGCTGGGTCCACAGGCAGAACTGAGTTAGCCAGGTGGAAAATGAACAGCCAGACAGTTACAGACTGGCTGACATCCAAACTGCAGCACTCCACTATTACTACAGTTAACAATACACTAATACGGTATTACTATAGTACTCTACACTATTACCACAGTCAACAATACTCTAATATGGTATTACTGCAGTACTTTACACTATTACTACAGTCAACAATACTCTAATACGGCATTACTACAGTACTCTACACTGTTATCACAGTCAACAATACTCTAATATGGTATTACTGCAGTACTCTACACTGTTATCACAGTCAACAATACTCTAACATGGTATTACTGCAGTACTCTACACTGTTATCACAGTCAACAATACTCTAATATGGTATTACTGCAGTACTCTACACTGTTACCACAGTCAACAATACTCTAATATGGTATTACTGCAGTACTCTACACTGTTACCACAGTCAACAATACTCTAATACGGTATTACTATAGTACTCTACACTATTACCACAGTCAACAATACTCTAATACAGTATTACTATAGTACTCTACACTATTACCACAGTCAACAATACTCTAATACGGTATTACTATAGTACTCTACACTATTACCACAGTCAACAATACTCTAGTACGGTATTACTACAGTACTCTACACTATTACCACAGTCAACAATACTCTAATGCGGTATTACTACAGTACTCTACACTATTACCACAGTCAACAATACTATAATACGGTATTACTACAGTACTCTACACTATTACCACAGTCAACAATACTCTAATACGGTATTACTACAGTACTCTACACTATTACCACAGTCAACAATACTCTAGTACGGTATTATTACAGTACTCTACACTATTACCACAGTCAACAATACTCTAATGCGGTATTACTACAGTACTCTACACTATTACCACAGTCAACAATACTATAATACGGTATTACTACAGTACTCTACACTATTACCACAGTCAACAATACTCTAATGTGGTATCACTACAGTACTCTACACTATTACCACAGTCAACAATACTCTAGTACGGTATTACTACAGTACTCTACACTATTACTACAGTCCACAATACTCTAGTGCGATATTACCCCGGTACTCGACACTATTACTACAATCAACAATACTCTAATACGGTATTACTACAGTACTCTACAATATTACCACAGTCAACAATACTCTAATGTGACATTACTAGAGTACTCTACACTATGTGGCAGTGTCTACAGTCAATCACGGACTACAAGAAGAAACCCAGCCCAGTCACGGACCAGGATGTCTTGCTCCCAGGCAGACTAAATAACTTTTTTGCCCGCTTTGAGGACAATACAGTGCCACTGACACGGCCTGCAACGAAAACATGCGGTCTCTCCTTCACTGCAGCCGAGGTGAGTAAGACATTTAAACGTGTTAACCCTCGCAAGGCTGCAGGCCCAGACGGCATCCCCAGCCGCGCCCTCAGAGCATGCGCAGACCAGCTGGCCGGTGTGTTTACGGACATATTCAATCAATCCCTATACCAGTCTGCTGTTCCCACATGCTTCAAGAGGGCCACCATTGTTCCTGTTCCCAAGAAAGCTAAGGTAACTGAGCTAAACGACTACCGCCCCGTAGCACTCACTTCCGTCATCATGAAGTGCTTTGAGAGACTAGTCAAGGACCATATCACCTCCACCCTACCTGACACCCTAGACCCACTCCAATTTGCTTACCGCCCAAATAGGTCCACAGACGATGCAATCTCAACCACACTGCACACTGCCCTAACCCACCTGGACAAGAGGAATACCTATGTGAGAATGCTGTTCATCGACTACAGCTCGGCATTCAACACCATAGTACCCTCCAAGCTCGTCATCAAGCTCGAGACCCTGGGTGGAGGTGACGGCCCTCGGAGTGTGGTGTCAGGAAAATAACCTCACACTCAAAGTCAACAAAACTAAGGAGATGATTGTGGACTTCAGGAAACAGCAGAGGGAACACCCCCCTATCCACATCGATGGAACAGTAGTGGAGAGGGTAGCAAGTTTTAAGTTCCTCGGCATACACATCACAGACAAACTGAATTGGTCCACTCACACTGACAGCGTCGTGAAGAAGGCGCAGCAGCGCCTCTTCAACCTCAGGAGGCTGAAGAAATTCGGCTTGTCACCAAAAGCACTCACAAACTTCTACAGATGCACAATCGAGAGCATCCTGGCGGGCTGTATCACCGCCTGGTACGGCAACTGCTCCGCCCTCAACCGTAAGGCTCTCCAGAGGGTAGTGAGGTCTGCACAACGCATCACCGGGGGCAAACTACCTGCCCTCCAGGACACCTACACCACCCGATGTTACAGGAAGGCCATAAAGATCATCAAGGACATCAACCACCCGAGCCACTGCCTGTTCACCCCGCTATCATCCAGAAGGCGAGGTCAGTACAGGTGCATCAAAGCTGGGACCGAGAGACTGAAAAACAGCTTCTATCTCAAGGCCATCAGACTGTTAAACAGCCACCACTAACATTGAGTGGCTGCTGCCAACACACTGTCATTGACACTGACCCAACTCCAGCCACTTTAATAATGGGAATTGATGGGAAATGATGTAAATATATCACTAGCCACTTTAAACAATGCTACCTTATATAATGTTACTTACCCTACATTATTCATCTCATATGCATACGTATATACTGTACTCTATATCATCGACTGCATCCTTATGTAATACATGTATCACTAGCCACTTTAACTATGCCACTTTGTTTACTTTGTCTACATACTCATCTCATATGTATATACTGTACTCGATACCATCTACTGTATGCTGCCCTGTACCATCACTCATTCATATATCCTTATGTACATATTCTTTATCCCCTTACACTGTGTATAAGACAGTAGTTTTGGAATTGTTAGTTAGATTACTTGTTGGTTATCACTGCATTGTCGGAACTAGAAGCACAAGCATTTCGCTACACTCACATTAACATCTGCTAACCATGTGTATGTGACAAATAAAATTTGATTTGATTTTATTTTATTACCACAATCAATAATGCTCTAATACAGTATTACTACAGTAATCTGGTCTACACTATTACTACAGTCAACAATACTCTCATTCAGTATTACTACAGTAATCTGGTCTACATTATTACTATAGTCAACTATTACTATAGTCAACAGTACTCTAATACAGTATTACGGCAGTACTCTAGTCTATACTATAACTACAGTAAATATGACTCTAATACAGTATTATCACAGTACTCTACACCAGGGTTCTCCAACCCTGTTCCTGGAGAGCTACCCTCCTGCTACCCTCCGACCCAAGTTGTAATTAACCTGATTCAGCTAATTATTGGAATCAGCTGTACTAGATTGGGGTTGGAGTGAAAACCTACAGGATGGTAGCTCTCCAGGAACAGGGTTGGAGAGCCCTGCTCTACACTATTACTACAGTCAATAACATTCACTGACACGGTACAATCCTCACACATTCCGATAGCTACAGAACAATCAGAAGAAATTAGTCAAATAAAAGTACAATAATAAAACTTTGTAGTAAAGTTATCCTCCGACGAAGGGTGGTTTATCCTACTTTCAGAAGGATATACCAGAATGGGGCGGCAGGTAGCCTAGTGGTTAGAGCATTGGACTAGTAACCGAAAGGTTGCCAGATTGAATCCCTGTGCTGACAAGGTAAAAATCTGTCATTCTGCCCCTGAACAAGGCAGTTAACCCACTGTTGCTAGGCCGTCATTGAAGATAAGTATTTGTTCTTAACTGACTTGCCTAGTTAAAAAAAGGATGGCTGCTGTTTTATGGGCTCCAAACCTTTTGTGCTATTTTGTGCGTTTTTTCGCATTGTTTGTAACTTATTTTGTACATAATTGTAACGGCTCTCGTTTGTAGAATGAAGAGTGGACCAAGGCGCAACGTGGTAGGCGTACACTGTCTTTTTATTGATGACACCAAAACAAAATAACAAAGACAAAAAATGCATCATTCTGGCAGGCAACAGTAACTAAACAGAAAACTAGATCCCACAAAACCCACAAGGAAAATGCCAACTTACATATGATCCCCAATCAGAGACAACGATAGACAGCTGCCTCTGATTGGGAACCACACTCGGCCAAAAACAAAGAAATAGTAAACATAGACTTTCCCACCTGAGTCACACCCGGACCTAACCGAACATAGATAATAATAAGGATCTCTAAGATCAGGGCGTGACAATAATGTTGATGCTACCGAAAAGAGCTTCTGGAAATCAGAACAGCGATTACTCACCTCTTTAATGAATCAGACGAGAAGGACATAATGTTGCTCCCAGACAAAGCCCAAATCCCTGTTATTCACATGAAGAAAATAAGGCAATACAGGGGGCGCAAATCAAGAGGCCTTGTGAGAAACTGTCGACGAGTGGGTAACCCACCTCCACCATCCGTTCTATTGGCCAACGTGCAATCACTGGAGAATAAACTGGATGAGCTTCATTCGAGACTATCCTACCAATGGGAAATTAAGAACTGTAATATCTTATGTTTCACCGAGTCGTAGCTGAACGACGACACAGAGCCTTATAAGTCATAAGCAAACAAGAAAATGCTCATCCAGAAATGGCATTCCTAGTAACTGGGGCCTTTAATGCAGGAAAAAATCAGTTTTACCTCATTTCTACCAGCACGTCACATGTGCAACCAGAGGAAAAAAACACCTTTACTCCACACACAGAGACGTGTACAAAGTTCTCCCTCGTCCTCCATTTGGCAAATCTGAACATAATTCTATCCTCCTGATTCCTGGTTACACGCAAAAACTAAACAGGAAGTCCCAGTGACTCACTCAATATGGAAGTGATCAGATGACGCAGATGCTACGCTACAGGACTGTTTTGCTTGCACAGACTGGAATATGCGTTTGAAGGTAGGCTTTGAAATACATCCACATCCACTCAAATGATGTCATTTAGCCTATCAGAAGCTTCTAAAGCCATGACATCATTTTCTGGAATTTTCCGAGCTGTTTAAAGGCACAGTCAACTTAGTGTTTGTAAACTTCTGACCCACTGGAATTATGACACAGTGAAATAAATGAAATAATCTGTCTGTAATCAATTGTTGGAAAAATGACTTGTGTCATGCAAAAAGTAGATGTCCTAACCGACTTGCCAAAACTATAGTTTGTTAACAAGAAATTTGTGGAGTGGTTGAAAAACGAGTTTTAATGACTCCAACCTAAGTATATGTAAACTTCCGAATTCAACTGTATGTGAGAATGCTGTTCATTGACTACTGCTCAGCGTTCAACACCATAGTGCCCACAAAGCTCATCACTAATCTAAGGACCCTGGAATTAAACACCTCCCTTTGCAACCGGATCCTGGACTTCCCGACGGGCCGCACCCAGATGGTAAGGGTAGGCAACAACACATCTGCCATGCTGATCCTCAAAATGGGGGCCCCTCAGGGGTGAGTTGCTAAGACTGTGTGGCCAAACACGACACGATCATTAAGTCTGCTGACGACACAACGATCATGGGTCTGATCACCGACAGCGATGAGACAGCCTATAGGGAGGAGGTTAGAGACCTGGCATTGTGGTGCCAGGACAACAACCTCTCCCTCAACGTGAGAAAGACAAAGGAGATGATTGCGGACTACAGGAAGAGGAGGGCTGAACATGCCCCCGTTCAAATCGACAGGGCTGTAGTGGAGCAGGTTGAGAGTTTCAAGTTCCTTGGCGTCCACATCACCAACAAACTATCATGGACCAAATACAACGAGAATGTTGTGAAGAAAATATTTGGCATGGGTCCCCAGATCCTCTACAGCTGCACCATCGAATGCATCCTGAGCGGTTGCATTATCACCTGGTATGGCAACTGCTTGGCATCCGACCATAACGCACTTCAGAGGGTAGTGCGTACAGCCCAGTACAACACTGGGGCCAAGCTTCCTGCCATCCAGGACCTATATACTAGGCAGTGTTTTAGAGAAAGGCCCAAAAAATTGTCAGAGACTCCAGTCACCCAAGTTATAGACTGTTCTCTCTGCTTCAGCATTGCAAGCGCTACTGGAGCGCAAAGTCTAGGTCCAAAAGGCTCCTTAACAGCTTCTATCCCCAAGCCATAAGACTGCTGAACAATTAATCAAATGGTCACCCAGACTATTTGCATTGACACCCACTGCCCTTTGCTTTTACACTGCTGCTACTCGCTGCTTATTATCTATGCATAGTCACTTTACCCCTACCTACATGTACAAATTACCTCAATTTATTTTTTCTTACTTTAGTTTATTTAGTAAATATTTTCTTAACTCTATTTTCCTAAAACTGCACAGTGTTCCTGCCGCTCTGCCCTGTTGTGAACTTTGGAGTAGCTTCCCCAAACCCTTCCTCACTGTTTCTGGATTACTGTTAGGCTAGTGTCAGGCTACCTGTGTTCTACTGACTTCAACAGGTGATTTGAACCAGTGTGCCATCATTTACATTTCAATGTATAGTTTGCCATTAGGCAGGCACAGATCTCTTCAAATCCTCTAGGGGTGGAAGCCCAAACTGACCTGCTTCCCTGTCAGACACACTGTCTTTGAAGCAGGTACAGATATGCGTACCACATAACAGATACGATTCTATGTTTCTTTACATGGGATTTGAACTCACGACCTCCCGGTTCACGGCATTCTTAACTTCCTGACACACCACCACGTCTGTGTCAGCTATCTGATTATTTTCTCATCATTGATTTGATTTGACTTATTCTAGGGTTTTCTGTTTTAATGTTGATCCTTAATCACTATGATAAATCAAGTCGTTTTTCTGGAGTTGACTTTTAAAGTATAGGAATACAGGTGAAACCAGTCATTGACACTGACGTGACGTAGCAGAAAGCTTGGAATTCTATGAACCAAGAGGTTGTGAGTTCCAATCCCAGGTGAGGACATGTTGAATAATAATTTCCATATAAATGCACAATGTAATCAAGTATGTTGAAAACATTCTGTGTTACAAGCACAATTTGAATGTGTGGGCTTACGTCTTGTCACGTTAAAGCTATGTTTGGGCTAACCAAAAATGTTATGTTCAGGTATCACTTTGACCGAAAAGTTTAGTAAACTATAAAAGTCTGTGGAACCAGTTACTAAATAATAATTTGTTGAATCAACAACCACAACAAAAAGTACAGTGTACACAAAACATACACACCGGTAAAGAGTCCACCTGTTTGGGAGGATGGGTGGTCTCCTGATAGCATCTCATGGTACCCGACGTGTACGCCTTGTTCATCATAGCACCAATGCACACAACCAGGGACCAATGCCTAACACTAACTCCTGAATCTCTTCCTCTCGGCCGCAGTAGCTGCCCTACTATGGTGCCTGTCCTCCCTCCTCCTCAGAAAGTAAACTGTCACTCCTCTCTTCTCTCCCTCTCTCTTTCCCTTCCTCTCTCACACCCTTCTCTCCTCTGCCCCAACTGTACCACATATGCAGTCAGTCCGGACAACCCTCTGGCCCTCGCCTGCTCCTGCCTCAGCCAATCCTGTGAGAGAATGCTCATAGGTGCTCCTCCACTCGTCGCTCCGCCGAGGTGGGCAGACAGACAGGAAGCATTTATATAGAAAATAGCCTGTTGCTAGGAGACGCAGGGATAAAGAGCAAAGTGAGTCCTACACAATAAAAATAGTTATTTGGGTTAAATTGGACGCAACAACGCGTCATCCCATCCTACGAGTTTCCCCTTGATTATTAATAGTGTGGAAAGACGTGAAATAATACAAGTGGGTGATTTGCATTAGTACGGTGCTACCCACACATCACAGACATGTCTCAGTAGTCTAAAGTGGCTTCATCCTCTCCTCGTGTCCTCTCTCTTTCATCTTCTGTGACACTGAAGACACAGCTGAGAGCAAAAGGATGAGGCTTTGTACCAGGTATTTGCTTTCACTAGTACAACGCTTTCTCACGAGTAAACAATGGATAAGGAGCGATGAAGGGGAGGATATGAGCAGAAGAGATGAGGAGAGGAAGCCGCGTTAGACTATTGAGAGCGTGGCAGTGCATTCATCAATCAAATGTATTTTATACAGCCCTTTTTAAGAGCAGCAGCTGTCACAAAGGGCTATACAGATAACACGATCTCACAGTTTGACACGGTTTGACTTCGGTATTGTAACACAGACGCTGGGAGACGAGAAGCAAGTACGGGTGTGGATTTAATAATAAATAAACATGGAACTAAACACGAACAGCATCTGGACATAAGAACAGGAAAATAACAACGAGGCTGACTGGGGAATGAACCTGAGGGAGTGACAGGTAGAGGGATGGAAATCATGGAAGTGATGCAGTCCAGGTGAGTCTCATGAGGGGCAGGTGCACGTAACGATGGTGACAGGTGTGTGTATTAATCACCACACTGGCGACAACGAGTGCCGGAGAGGGGGAGTGGGAGTAAACGTGACAGTGTTTTCCAGGTTTAGGAATTCATTTAAAAAAATGTTTTAAAGAGTGCCTAGTGCTGGGACTGAGCAGGCGACCCTCAGAGCTGGAGCTCGCTGGTTTCTCCTATCCACTATCCCCATCCGCAATGCCTCAGCAAGCCATACGCCTACTTAATGGTAATAGTCCTTACTGTTGCCCCTAGTGGCCAGATTTAAAGGCATCTCCCGACGCCCTGGGTACCTGGACAAATGTCAAATATCACCTTGGATCTCGAGTGACCTGGCTGGACACCCAACCTAAAACACCAAAGAGCAAGCAATGCAGAGGTAGAAGCACAGAGGCTAAGAAAACAATCCATGGAAAGGCAGGAACCTATGAGGAACCGGGTTCCGAGGGGTGCCCAGTTCGCTGGCACCCCTGCCGGGTTAGTGATTATAAGATTACATGGTCATGTAGGCAAGATCCTTGTTTAAGATGTTGAAATGTTCATAGATGACCAGCAGGGTCAACAGTTCAAGACCTCAGGAGTAAATGTCAGTTGGCTTTGCATAGCCGAGCATTCATATCAGGGACTGAAGAGACACTGTGGGATGAGCGATACATTCTCTTTCTAGACCTGGTCTTTCAGAACTAAAATACACACTTATAGACACTCCCATTCCCAGATGGGACAAGACTAGAATAATGTCAATATCCCAATGCTTATGCACACTCAGACACATTGTTCAGTCAGTTCTAGTGTCATTTATTTCTCTACATGTTTCCATTATTATATATATTTTTGGAACGTATACCTATAAAATCAATGAGAGTTACAGAACCAAGATGTTTCATGCACGTGCTTATGCACACTCAGACACATTGTTCAGCTAGTTTTAGTGTCATTGTTCCTGCTATCAGTACCAAGCCTCCAGATTCTACAAGGGCTCAGTACATTCTCCTCCTACCAACCCAATCTCTCACAGACACGACACAATGTGGAAGGTTGTGATTGACTGGTCGATCAGTGTGTGCGTGTCTGTCTGTCTGTCCGTCCGTCCGTCCGTCCGCCAGCGTGTGTGTGTGTGTGTGTGTGTGTGTGTGTGTGTGTGTGTGTGTGTGTGTGTGTGTGTGTGTGTGTGTGTGTGTGTGTGTGTGTGTGTGTGTGTGTGTGTGTGTGTGTGTGTGTGTCCGTCCGTCTGTCCGTGTGTGTGTGTGTCCGTGTGTGTGTGTGTGTGTGTGTGTGTGTGTGTGTGTGTGTGTGTGTGTGTGTGTGTGTGTGTGTGTGTGTGTGTGTGTGTGTGTGTGTGTGTGTGTGTGTACGTGTGTGTGTGTGTGTGTACGTGTGTGTGTGTGTGTACGTGACTGCGTGTGTAAGCCACTGTCATAGAGATCTATCCAGGAATAAGATACTTGATCTACAGTATCTTACCCACAATTCTTATCTGTCCTTTTCACAACCTCTGAGCCAATTATCAAAATCACTCTACAATAATCTCCAGTTATTCCCCATTTACTGCAGTCTACAGAGTTGCATATCCTACTGTATGCCTATAGCATCACCATCATCTCTAATAATAACTAGGGGAAGGGGGATACCTAGTCAGTTGCACAACAGAATGCATTCAACCGAAATGTGTCTTCCACATTTAACCCAACCCCTCTGAATCAGAGAGGTGCTGGGGGGGCTGCCTTAATAGATATTATCGGTGCCCAGGGAGCAGTTGTTGTTGGGGGTTAACTGCCTTGTTCAAGGGCAGAATGGCAGATTTTTGGCCAGCTCGGGATTTTAACTATTGACTTTTCAGTTACTGAGATTGACACGGATCTAGGATTAGTTTATCCTCCCCTAATCCTAACCTTAACCACTAGGGGAGAAAACCACAAACTGACTTTAGATCAATGTCGAGGCATGCAATTTTATGTTGCTCCGTAATTACCTGACTCTTAAAACAAAACCAGCCACCTAAAGGAACGTATTTAAGTATTTCCTGATCAGACTGAGACAGCAGTTGCCCCATCTGACCAGGGGGGAGGGAGAGAGGGGGAGAGGCGGAAAGGAGGAGAGGAGGGGATATGCACGCAAGCACTGGTCAGTCAGGTGGAGAAGTGAGAAGTAGCGTTATCGATTTCTCGCTCCGTCAGTGTTCATTCAATACGGTTAGAGACAGAAGTATTCTCCATCCTTTCTCCCCCTCTCCTCCCTCCCCATCACTGTACTGACCTGAAGTGTTCATTCAATAAAGTGTTAGAAAAAGAAGCATGTTCCCCCTTCCTCCCCTTCTCTGTCCTACCTGGGATCCCCGGGCACTCCTCTTGTGGTCCCATTCAGTCTGTGAGATCATCTGGGGATGAGAGAGAGCCACCAGTTTAGAGTGCATTCACCATTACCCTCCAGTCTACTCCAGTCTACTACTGTATTACAGTATCTTCTTCTCTATCATCCTCCACTATCTCTCCAAGCCCCCCTCTCCGCTGAGGGCTAAAAATAAATGCGAGGCGGTGCTGATGAAGAAAAGAGCGCATTACCTACGCTTGCAGGCTTCATCTTCATCTTCATCTACGTCCCCCTCTCATTCCTCCCTTCTATTCCTCTATTCAACACTTTCTATTTTGTTCAACAAGGCTTTAATGTCATTTCACAGTGAGGCTGGGGCGTACCGAGCCTTTCAGCACAGCATAATGGCCTCTGCCAGGCTAAAACTTTAATCACTCTAATTAGCAAATAGACAACACACAGTACGAACATACACACACACACGAACCTCCCTCCTGAAGGCACGCCATGCTAAGTGCAGGCTCGTTTACACTCGCATCGCCAGACAGGAAGCATCGCAGAATCAACATCACAGCATCATTGCCATTTTGCTGACAGATACAGAGACTAGTTTAACCTGGCATAATCTTCAAGGTAAGGCAGGATAATTATTTTATCTTTTTTATTTTTATTTAACCTTTATTTATTTAACAAGTCAATTAAGAACAAATTCTTACGTACAATGATGGCCTATCATGGAACAGTGGGTAAACTGCCTTGTTCAGGGGCAGAACGACATATTTTTACCTTGTCAGCTTGGGGATTCGATCCAGCAGCCTTTGCGGTTATTGGCCCAATGCTCTAACCACTAGGCTACCTGCCGCGAAGAGGGAATCCATAAACTGACTGAAATATACAGTAGCTTGAATATTCCACTGTTTGAACCGATGTGCAACAAGGTGAACGAGTCCCTCTAAAATCCGTTACATTGTCTCTGATTTGAGTATCTGCTTGCAGGGAGCAAAAAAAAGAAAGAGGTGTCCTTGTATTATAAGTGTCCAGTCTTTTGCAGTCTGATGGGGCGACTTACATTTACATTACATTTAAGTCATTTAGCAGACGCTCTTATCCAGAGCGACTTACAAATTGGTGCATTCACCTTATGACATCCAGTGGAACAGCCACTTTACAATAGTGCATCTACATCTTTTAAGGGGGGGTGAGAAGGATTACTTTATCCTATCCTAGGTATTCCTTAAAGAGGTGGGGTTTCAGGTGTCTCCGGAAGGTGGTGATTGACTCCGCTGTCCTGGCGTCGTGAGGGAGTTTGTTCCACCATTGGGGAGCCAGAGCAGCGAACAGTTTTGACTGGGCTGAGCGGGAACTGTACTTCCTCAGTGGTAGGGAGGCGAGCAGGCCAGAGGTGGATGAACGCAGTGCCCTTGTTTGGGTGTAGGGCCTGATCAGAGCCTGGAGGTACTGAGGTGCCGTTCCCCTCACAGCTCCGTAGGCAAGCACCATGGCTTAACTCAGCTGTTGAGAATGAGTCCTGCATTGACTAGCTGACTGTGTCTGTGGACGGCCAGCTGTGCGTTACCTACAGTAACATTACGTAACACTTCTTATTGGTTGGGTCCTCACCCAGATTCCCATTGAGCCACAAACTCAACCTCGAATTATTTTAACACAACCTTTTCAAAAAGAGAGAGAGAGTCAGTGGAAACAACATTTATTTATAAAAGGATCATTCCAATACTTTTTCTCTGGATGTTGTATTTTTGTCTCTTCCACTCTTCCTCGAAGAGGAGAGGCTGGTACTGTAGTCGTCTCCCTCCCTCAGTAACACTGACCCCAGTCTTTGTCCTGAATCCCCTTACCCTAACCCCTACTAATGACAACTCAACGCCAGTCAAGCCCCTAACCACCACTCAACATCCTGGTTAACTAGACAGGTGTTGTATCTACTTAATACAGCTGGGGAAGAAAAACAAATATTCTGCTTCTAGTCCAATATATGTGTTCTCTCCCTCTGACCACACTGTAGTTAGCTGCGTATGTTGTTATGATATATATACACACATAGGTTTTAAGACCAGGAAACATACAGAGAGGCTAATGATCAGAGAAAGACCCACCTGATCTTCTCCGTGGTTGGATGGTGAGTCTCAGCCAAATGCCCATTAAGTGAGCCAAGTCTACAATGTAGGCTATGTCCGACAGCTTTGAGCTTCTCTCATCTGTCAAAGACTTCTCTCAAGCGTCAAGATTGTTTATGACTGTTTTCCTAGACTTCCAATAAAAACCTGCAGGTCTATATGTTATATTATAGTCTGTCTGGGCTGTTTTCCTAGAAGTCCAGCAGAGTAACTTTAAGTAAAAATAGAGGGCCGGGGCTGTACCTTTCATATGATTGAGTTCTCTGGTAAAATCATCAGAGAAGTAGCATTTGAAACAGAGCAGTGTTCCTTTCCATGGTTTAGGATTTTAAACTGTTTCCAGTTTTATCCAGGGCCCGCTTTAATGTATCGTATAAATAATAGAGTCATTTAGGAGACACTTTTATCCAAAGTGACTTACAGTTGACACATGATACAGTAGCCCACTAAGGAATCAAACCCACTACTTACTCCAGAGACTGTGTACTAGTCACGACACGCTAATCAACTGAGCCATCAGAACCAACCAGTTCTAAACAAGTTACCAGTAACAGAGTAACTGGGTCCCGTGTGGCTCAGTCTGAGACCCGTAATGGTAGAGCACGGGCACTTGCAAAGCCAGGGTTGTGGGTTCAATTCCCACGGCGGACCAGTATAAAAATGCATGCACTGACTACTGTAAGTCACTCTGGATAAATGTTAAAAAGAAGTCCCTGGTCAGAAGAACAGGAGACATTGGACCACCGCTGAACCAGAGGGGATTGAGTAAGCAGTGAGTGTACAGCTCATGAAAATCTAATGAGCAAACAGAGAGCCTGATATGTCCTCCTACTAACTCTAAGTGTTTTGTTCATTTAGACAGAAAGAGAAAAGTAGAGCATTAAAGAACTCTCAGGGAGGATGACAAAGGATGAAGGGAGCATGATAGAGAATGAGGGAGGATGACAGAGGATGGAGAGGCAGAGGTGCAAACGAGAACTGTTTGTCTGTGTGTTATTAAATGACAGATGAGGCAATCTACCTAATAAGAGGATGATGATGCAGTGTGTTTCATTTACCAGGAACAAAACACCAACACTGGTAATGACTCTCTATTTCTCTCCAGTCTCTCTCTCAAGTCTCCTTTTCCCTCTCTACAGCCTCGATCTCCATCTCTCTGGCTTCAGTATCTTTCTTTCTTCAGTATCTCTCTCTCTCTCTCTTCAGTATCTCTCTCTCTTCACTATCTCACTCTCTTTCACTATCTCTCTCGTTCTCCCTCTCTTCAGTGTTTCTCTCTCTCCCTCTTCAGTATCTCTCTCTCTCTCTCCAGAATATCTCTCTCTCTCTCTCTCTTCAGTATATCTCCCTCTCAATTCAGTTCAATTCAAGGGGCTTTATTGGCATGGGAAACATATGTTAACATTGCCAAAGCAAGTGAAGTAGATAATATACAAAAGTGAAATAAGCAATAAAATTTAACAGCAAACATTACACTCACAGAAGTTCCAAAAGAATAAAGGCATTACAAATGTCATATTATGTACACTACCGTTCAAAAGTTTAGGGACACTTAGAAATGTCCTTGTTTTTCGAAAGAAAAGCACATTTTTTGTCCATTCAAATAACATCAAATCGATCAGAAATACAGTGTAGACATCGTTAATGTTGTAAATGACTGTTGTAGCTGGAAACAGCAGATTGTTAATGGAATATCTACATAGGCGTACAGAGGCCCATTATCAGCGACCATCACTCCTGTGTTCCAATGGCACGTTGTGTTAGCTAATCCACGTTTATCATTTTAAAAGACTAAATGAGCATTAGAAAACCTTTTTGCAATTATGTTAGCACAGCTGAAAACTGTTGTTCCGATTGAAGAAGCCTTATTTAGACTAGTTGAGTATTTGGAGCATCAGCATTTGTGGGATCGATTACAGGCTCAAAATGGCAGGAAACAAATAACTTTCTTCTGAAACTCGTCAGTCTATTCCTGTTCTGAGAAATGAAACTATAGTTTTGGCAAGTCGGTTAGGCTGCTGTAGGCTTAGTCGGTTAGGCTGCTGTAGGCCCTCCTTGGTTGGTGACAGAAGCACCAGATCATCATCAGCAAACAGTAGACATTTGACTTCAGATTCTAGGAGGGTGAGGCCGGGTACTGCAGACTGTTCTGGTGCCCTCGCCAATTCGTTGATATAAATGTTGAACAGGGTGGGTGGGGCTTAAGCTGCATCCCTGTGTCTTCCTTATCTCTCCTCTCCCTCTGTCTCATTGCCCTGCTCATTGTAGTCACATACAACAGTGATGCGTGTTTGACTCAGAACCCGCAATCACTGTGGTTACATCCGCAGGGTGGGCGGGTTTAGGGTCATGAAATATTTTGTGGATGAAGGAGTGGAGAAATATGATTGACTTTTTTCAGCGTCTTGAGTGAATAAATGTCTATGAAGGTGATCTCTTTATCAGCTTCATAAAATCTGATCGTATTTCAACTACATAAAATATGCATCTACGTCGAAATCATATCAAAAACGTGTTGGGTAGTTTTGACAGCTTTTCATTTCTCTAAAACGGGTCAAACAGATGTCATTTGGAAATGTTGCATAAAAAATATTTCGTTTTTTGGGGGTTATTGCATTTTATCCCCGGTCCCTAACCGTCTTTGCAGGGCGAGAGAAGCTGAGAAGAAAGGGAAAACTTTGAATCATTCATTCTATCGATTTCTAACATTATCCTGGTGAGCAAGGACTTATTTAGTATTCTAGGGCAACAAGCAATGACAGAAGAGAAGCTGCATGTATCTAAGTATAGTTGATGAACAAATAGCTTACCAAAATGTCCGAAATTACAAGAACAAACATAGGCCTATCTGAAAAAGTACGTCAAAACATTGCTTCGTCATCTCTGACTGTACAGCTTTTTCTATATTTGCGGGTTATGGTCTGGGCCTCAGATTTTCACTCGATCACATATAGTTGGCCGTTTGCGGATGGGTGAACAAACAGCTGACCCACGCATCACTAACACACACACACACCTCCACCTGGTCAAACCTGTACGTGGGCCCTCCACTCAGCCCCACTGCTCTCTCAGATGGCCTTCATTAGGGCTCTAATGCACTTGTGATAATGTAAAGACTATGGGAAGGTAGGAAACCACTGGGGCCTAATGCAGTGTTGTGCCAGATTACCATTCACAGCTCTATGATTCATTCATAACCAGCATAATACTTGTTTTATGATGCCCGGGGCCACGGTAATATCATTCTCTAACGATAGCTTCATATCAATTTAGCCTCCTTGGCTGTCCAAACGCATGGCGCATAAAATGTTCACTTCCAACCTAGTGCCAGCAGGGATAACTTCCCCTTCTCTCTCCCTCTATGTTGTCTCTCTCCTCTCTGGTAATTTAAGCCCTGGTTTTCAATCAGTTACATTCCAGGACTTGGGATGACTGTCTCTCAATCTACTTGATTTGTTTCTCCTCGTTAGGGGAGATTGCAAACAATGTGGGGTGCTGCTTTACACCTGCAGGTGGAGCCTCTTTCCAGACTCATTCTCAGGGCATTAGACACTGTAAACTACCCCTGTATTTCAACTAAACTCTACCCCAGATAGTCCATCCCTCCTCTCCTCTCTCTCTCTGGACTCTGGAAAAGACCAGTCATGCACCTGAGTCTTGGGCTACATTTCATTCCAGATAGTTACTCCCTCCCCTTTCACCAATCCAATCATCTCAAATCTACAAAGGAAAGTGAACGAAAGCAAACGCTAACAAAACATTTTGGAATGAAACGCAGCACAGAGCTCACAGACACCTTCCAACTGGACATGGAATTGGACGCTGCCAGCCAATCCCCTGGACCCTCATCAGGCCTCCTTGCACCAGTGAGAATTTGGCCTGAAGCCTGAAACCCTGACACTTTATAGGAGGGAGGAAGAGAGAGGGGGTTGCTGCTGCTAGACTCCTGGCATAGATGCATTAACTCTGGTCAGGGGGGGTATCAGACAGCCAGGAGAGAAAAGGCAGGGCTGATGGAGGTTTACTATTAACACTTTTGGATGCTGTATGATCTGACTCCCATGCAGACATGCACAGATGTGCGCACACACACACACACACACACACACACACACACACACACACACACACACACACACACACACACACACACACACACACACACACACACACACACACACACACACACACACACACACACACACACACACACACACACACAGGTGCACCTGCGTTTGCATGGACACGCGCACCAACACACAGAAACACACACACACTGGATCTGGGGGTGGTTTTAACAGTGTTGGCTACTAAACGGTATCTAGATGCCTTGCTAGTTATCCTCCTGAGGGTTTCAAGGCCTTCCAAGCCCATTAACAAATAATGGAACATTCATGATGCCCATAGAAACTACTTAGCGTGAGGGTCATTTCAACTATGGGGTTGGTGTTTCTGTGGTTCACACATCTGCCTAGTCCAACACTTCCCTGTGTGAAAACACAACACGTTCAACTGGTGAAGATTTACATTTACATTACATTTAAGTCATTTAGCAGACGCTCTTATCCAGAGCGACTTACAAATTGGTGCATTCACCTTATGACATCCAGTGGAACAGCCACTTTACAATAGTGCATCTAAATCTTTTAAGGGGGGGGGGTGTGAGAAGGATTACTTTATCCTATCCTAGGTATTCCTTAAAGAGGTGGGGTTTCAGGTGTCTCCGGAAGGTGGTGATTGACTCCGCTGTCCTGGCGTCGTGAGGGAGTGTGTTCCACCATTGGGGAGCCAGAGCAGTGAACAGTTTTGACTGGGCTGAACGGGAACTGTACTTCCTCAGTGGTAGGGAATGGATGAACGCAGTGCCCTTGTTTGGGTGTAGGGCCTGATCAGAGCCTGGAGGTACTGAGGTGCTTCCCCTCACAGCTCCGTAGGCAAGCACCATGGTCTTGTTGCGAGCTTCAACTGGAAGCCAGTGGAGAGAGCGGAGGAGCGGGGTGACGTGAGAGAACATTGAACACCAGACGGGCTGCGGCGTTCTGGATGAGTTGTAGGGTTTAATGGCACAGGCAGGGAGCCCAGCCAACAGCGAGTTGCAGTAATTGACAAGTGCCTGGATTAGGACCTGCGCCGCTTCCTGTGTGAGGCAGGGTATACTCTGCGGATGTTGTAGAGCATGAACCTACAGGAACGGGCCACCGCCTTGATGTTAGTTGAGAACGACAGGGTGTTGTCCAGGATCACGCCAAGGTTCTTAGCGCTCTGGGAGGAGGACACAATGGAGTTGTCAACCGTGATGGCGAGATCATGGAACGGGCAGTCCTTCCCCGGGAGGAAGAGCAGCTCCGTCTTGCCGAGGTTCAGCTTGAGGTGGTGATCCGTCATCCACACTGATATGTCTGCCAGACATGCAGAGATGCGATTCACCACCTGGTCATCAGAAGGAGGAAAGGAGAAGATTAATTGTGTGTCGTCTGCATAGCAATGATAGGAGAGACCATGTGAGGTTATGACAGAGCCAAGTGACTTGGTGTATAGCGAGAATAGGAGAGGGCCTAGAACAGAGCCTGGGGACACCAGTGGTGAGAGCGTGGTGAGGAGACAGATTCTCGCCACGCCACCTGGTAGGAGCGACCTGTCAGGTAGGATGCAATCACGTGGGCCGCGCCGGAGATGCCCAACTCGGAGAGGGTGGAGAGGAGGATCTGATGGTTCACAGTATCGAAGGCATAGGTCTAGAAGGATGAGAGCAGAGGAGAGAGAGTTAGCTTTAGCGGTGCGGAGCGCCTCCGTGATACAGAGAAGAGCAGTCTCAGTTGAATGACTAGTCTTGAAACCTGACTGATTTGGATCAAGAAGGTCATTCTGAGAGAGATAGCGGGAGAGTTGGCCAAGGACACGTTCAAGAGTTTTGGAGAGAAAAGAAAGAAGGGATACTGGTCTGTAGTTGTTGACATCGGAGGGATCAGTGTAGGTTTTTTCAGAAGGGTGCAACTCTCGCTCTCTTGAAGACGGAAGGGACGTAGCCAGCGGTCAGGGATGAGTTGATGAGCGAGGTGAGGTAAGGAGAAGGTCTCCGGAAATGGTCTGGAGAAGAGAGGAGGGGATAGGGTCGACGGGCAGGTTGTTGGGCGGCCGGCCGTCACAAGACGCACATCTGGAGAGACAGAGCACCGGGTAGGGCAATGTGAGCAGAACCAGCGGTGTCGTTTGACTTCGCAAACGAGGATCGGATGTCGTCGACCTTCTTTTTCAAAATGGTTGACGAAGTCATCTGCAGAGAGGGAGGAGGGGGGGGAGGGGGAGGAGGATTCAGGAGGGAGGAGAAGGTGGCAAAGAGCTTCCTAGGGTTAGAGGCAGATGCTTGGAATTTAGAGTGGTAGAAAGTGGCTTTAGCAGCAGAGACAGAGGAGGAAAATGTAGAGAGGAGGGAGCGAAAGGATGCCAGGTCCGCAGGGAGGCGAGTTTTCCTCCATTTCCGTTCGGCTGCCCGGAGCCCTGTTCTGTGAGCTCGCAATGAGTCGTCGAGCCACGGAGCGGGAGGGGAGGACCGAGCCGGCCTGGAAAGATGACAAGGTTGTGGGTTCAATTCCTGCAGGGGTCACACGTACTGAAAATGTAATGTTAATACGAGTCCTTTTGAATAAAACAGTCTGGTAAATGCCTCATAAATGACAGGTGAAGTTGATCCCAATTCTTCTGCCATGGATTTTTTAGCAGCTCTCATACACATTATGAATATTGACACATTTCACTGTGTTTACTATAGTCTGCTTCCATGCGCACGCACACACAGGCACACCCACACACACACACACACACACACACACACACACACACACACACACACACACACACACACACACACACACACACACACACACACACACACACACACACGCACGCACACACAGGCACACACACACAGGCACACACACACACAGGCACACACACACACACACACACACACACACACACACACACACACACACACACACACACACACACACACACACACACACACACACACACACACACACACACACCAGGCCTGTGTGTTACATTCCCAGTGCAAAAACACTCGATTAAACGCAACTCTGAAAAGGACTCCATGTGTTTTTCTCAATTTTACCATTCAACAAAATCAGTGGCACCACGGCAGCATTCACACACCACATGTTTACATGTTGGAGCGATAGGTGAGTAATGGAAATCCTGAGGGAAGAGGGACCACATACACGGACAGAGCTGTGAAACACTAAGAGACTTGCATGCTGCAACATCACAACCCTGCCCCTGTTATTTTATTCTTATTTATTTAACAAGGCAAGTCAGTTAAGAACAAACTCGTATTTACAATGACGGCCTACTGGGGAACAGTGGGTTCGCTGCCTTTTTCAGGTGCAGAATGACAGATTTTTACCTTTTCAGCTTGGCGTTCGATCCCGCAACCTTTTGGTTGCTGGCCCAACGCTCTAACCACTAGGCTTCCGGCCACCCCCAGCCACCGGACAGGAAAACCCATAGACGACTATAGAGAATGGATGAACTACACTACTCGGACTGTGTACACACCCATAAAAACCTGGTTTCTAGAAACCCAGAGTTGGGACTGGGGCTTTGAAGCTGGAGAAATAAACTGGGGCATATGTGACTGGAGATGGAGCTGGTGTATAAGGGATGGGACTAAACAAGGGA
Organism: Oncorhynchus keta; assembly: GCF_023373465.1. Taxonomy (NCBI): domain Eukaryota; kingdom Metazoa; phylum Chordata; class Actinopteri; order Salmoniformes; family Salmonidae; genus Oncorhynchus; species Oncorhynchus keta. The sequence continues at coordinate 12,669,498 of NC_068453.1, forward strand.
ACAGGTGTTAAAGTCACCCAAATAAACAAGTCCTTGTAAGGAATAAAGGGTATGTGTTGTGAATGGCCTGTCCCTGTATGAGTGTCTTTAGACTGTTCTGAAAGGACTCCTGGCTGAATAACATGACGGACAGGCCTGCATCACAACGCACCCGCACGTCACGACTACACCACTACACTATTGACGAATGAGAGAGAGAGAGAGAGAGAGAGAGAGAGAGAGAGAGAGAGAGAGAGAGAGAGAGAGAGAGAGAGAGAGAGAGAGAGAGCCCTTGGCTGAGTGACAGACAGATAGCCCTCTCTCCCTCCCCTCTGCCGTCCCTGCGGGTCACGACTGGACCACTCCAGGCCCGAAGAGGGCCCAGGGCTCATCTACATAACGAGGTGAGACAAAGCCGTTCTGGCCAGCAGCTGCTACGAGTGGCCTTAGCTGTAAACAACAGACACAGGGCCAGGGAACATTTACATCATCATGTACATCAGACAGCTAGCTACATCTCACGAGTGCAGTTATTAACCAGTTAAGGTCTCAAACTATTTGTCTCAACTTCAAATTAACTTTTGTCTGTATTGTCTTTTTCGTTGTGTCGGCACCCAGTAAGACTAGCTTTCGCCATTGGCGTAGGCTAATGGGGATCCTAATAAATCTAAACCCGATTAAATCTAAAACTTTGATTCACTGCCACATTGACTCTGTACCTTAAGAGCATTATACACCACAGGCCTCCTCCTTTATTTTACCATCTGTCTAGGGCTCTTCCATCCTCGGTCTCCTTGCTCCATTCTTCAGTGCAGTGCGTTCTTATCTAATCATTTGTGTGTCCCCGTTGGTTAAGTTTTATGGCCAAGAGTTTGCTTGACAGAGACGGAGGGGTCCCAAGAAAACATGTGCCACTGGGAGCTTCCTTCCTAGAAGCTGGTATCGCCATTGACCTATTCATCTGAAGATTGCAGCTTATATCTCAGCCACCAGAGCGGGGAAAAGACTAAGAGGGGGAGGGGGAAAAGAGGGATAGGGGGGAGAGAGAAGAAGGGAGAGAGAGAGTCTGCAGAGAGACAGCACTCTGTTTCCCAGGTGGGATTATACAGCATTCTTCTCCCTGGAGGAAATACCTGATTCTGCGCATCTGATCTGGGTTCAGTCATGCTAGAACACATACTCACTACATCACAACTCCTCTCCTTCCTCACTCTCTCATCTTTATTCCTCCTCCCATCTTCGCTACTTCTCATACTCCCCCTGTCCCTCACACTCTCACTCCATCTGTACCCCCCTACCTCAATCTCACATCATTTATGTCCCTCTCTCTCTCTCCTCCTCCCTCACTCTACGTCTACTCCTTCTCACCATCACTCTCTCACTCACAGTGGCAGTCATGCTGGTGGGTTTTGTTGAAGGGACCCTCGGGACGGGCTGATGACTCACGGAGAGAGACCACTCATCTACGTCACCATGGGCCATCAGCTGTGCTTACTGATGCTAATTGTGTCTGGCCGTCTGTCCCTCTGTCTGTCGGTCCTGTCGATCAGTTAGGAGCCTGTTCTGGGATTGCTTATTGATCACATTATCTTCGTGCGTCACTCAGTACCTCACGGACCTGCTGTGTACTGGGGGAAGGAGGGGAGAGGTGAGTGTGACGGTGACTAAGGGAAGGCGGAGAGGAGACGAAAGAGTGGGAAAAGGTGTGAGAGGAAGAAGGGGTGAGGTCAGGGAGAGGGAAAGGGGATGTGAAGGGTGAGGTATAGGGGAGAGGTTGGTATGACGAAGGGAGAAGGAGAGGCTGTGGGAGGGAGGAGTGGGTAGACCACACGTTAGGAGCATGTGGATCTAGGTACAGCATCTGTTGGATGAGAGGAGACATTCAACTCAGAGCCTGAACATCAGATCGTAATAATCTGTCTGGGGGTATTTACAGTTTGAAAACTTACCAACCTACAGGCCCATTAAACTTGAATGATTCTCAATCAATGCTCTGAATTAGTATAGAGTCAATACCGTACAACAGGCTGCCAGAGGTGGAACATTGACAGGCTATTTTACTACAGTATCAATCTAATTTACACTAAAGAATTAAACGAGACGTTTGCGTGCAAAGTGACTTTCCTGACCTTTGCCTGCCAGTTAAAATTACCTGTACGAATGTATTTCATTTCTTTGTTACATTTTCTCTGAGAACTGCAACGTACGTAGTAGGCAGAAATTAGAGGGCAGCTTCCAATTGGCTCATTCATCCCCCCTCCTCTCCTCTGTAAATATTCCCCAGGCCGTTGCTGTAAATGTAAAATAAGGGGGGGGAATCTAAATTCATTTCAAAACATATCCAGGAAAAACACACCATAAAATAAAATAAACCATTACAATTCCTTCAAAATGTGAAATATGGGCTCGTGCCCGCATTAACGTTGTAAAGTTGGAGGCCACCCTGAACCAGGCATATTTGGGCAAGTGGGCACCTTTTTCCATCTGGGAATGTTTTTATGGCAGGGGTTATTGCTCCGCAGATTAATTGAACAGAACCAGACAAATCACTGGCTCTTAGTGCTCCGTGAGAACCGCGATGAACCACAGACAGAGGTCAGATCAATGGACACAGACTGACAGACAGACAGACAGACAGACACAGAGGCAGGTTAAAAGTCTGCTGTTTGGCACGACTCCCATGGATGTCTGATTTGGAGCTACCGTGTTAGAAAGAGGCCTGGATTGACACTCTACAGACAGAAAACAAAGTCATACACAGAGAATAGGACAAACCCCTTTTAAGCAAGGAACACTCATCTAGACAAGACACACAGGAACATTTGAAGTATACTGTACACTAAAACAGACATGTCAAAGTATGAAATCTGGGTGAGATTGTATTACAAATGTTGATGGAAATACACTGCAGGTGTATCACTCTCTGACACTGACCTGCCTCTCTATCCCCCTCTAGACCATGACTCATGTTGTTGCTTCCTGTGAGTGCGTGTGAGTGACATCAGTCTTGTGTGTGTATGTGTGTGTGTGTGTGTGTGTGTGTGTGCGTGCGTGTGTGCTTGCGTGTGTGTGTGTGTGTGTCTGGAAGCCCTCTGTCCCTGTCCAGTCCCCTGGGGCAGGTACAGTCCCTGTGGCAGGGCTACTGAGAGGGGCAGAGAGGGGCTGATGAGGGGCTGTGATTGGCTTAGAGCAGGTCTAATGGTCTGGCTATTGAGGAGCTACATTAACCATCTCACCCCTTGCCTGGACACACCACTGATTACATTGTGAGCGGTAATAGGGACGTGTCTGGTGTCCTAAATCACTTCCATCAGGATGAGCAGACACCCAAGCAGCAGGAATCAGTGGTCTACAGGGACGAGCACACTGACAAACAGTCATTATCTCAGCTCCAGATACGGATACATCAGTCTAAACTTAGTCCTAGGATAGACTTTGTGCCCTCTGGTTCAAAAAGTGGTTTCTGTTTTCATCAGATTTGATTTGGGATTCATTTCCATGACAATGCTGAAAAACACCTAAAGTAGACAGACTCCCTCTGGTCCTATATAAATCAACTACATATCCTATGGTTCCGCACTCTCCCTAGCAGCCTGCGTCATCAACACCAGTCCCACTGTGCATCAGATGCAAATAATTACCCTCCTGAACTCAGAAACACAAAGAATGATGTTGGATTGTGTAGTCGGCCCCATCTGCTGCGGTGCACCACATACACATACGTCAATGGATCGTCTCTCACAGAACAGAGTCTGAATCACTGTAAAAACATCCTTACACAGACCAAATGAAAAACACGGATACATCTAAACGTAATGTAAGGGGAGAGGAAGGGGGAGCAATGGACTCCACAATAACCACCGGTTAAACATTTTAGAACACCTTCTCATTCAAGAGTTTTTCTTTGTTTTTGCTATTTTCTACATTGTAGAATAATAGTGAAGACATCAAAACTATGAAATAACACACATGGAATCATGTATGTTGAGAGAATGCCAAGAGTGTGCAGAGCTGTTATCAAGGCAAAAGGGTGGCTTATTTGAAGAATCTCAAATGTAAAATATATTTTGTTTAACACTTTTTTGGTTACTACATGATTCCATATGTGTTAGTTCAAAGTGTTGATGTCTTCACTGTTATTCTACAATGTAGAAAATAGTCACAATAAAGAAAAACCCTGGAATGAGTTGCTGTGTTCAAACTTTTGACTGGTTCTGTATTTATTTATACTCCGGACTCTGACATTGCTCGTTCTGATAAGTATTTATTTGATTTGTTTTACATTTGGATTAAGTGAATATTGTTATTGTATCGCCAGACATTGCTGCACTGTTGGAGTTGAAAACATAAGAATTTCACTGCACCTGCAATAACATATGCAGAACTGTGTGTGTGACCAATACATTTTGATTCGATTTTGTGCACAATTACATTACAAGTCATCACAGTGCTGTGGTGGTGGCCCGGGGGTGAGTAGGACCTATGTGTTCTATGTGAGTGTTACGTGTCTTTGTGCGTTGGCGTTGGCGTGTGCGTGTATAGATGTATGTACATTTTGCATCAAAGCTGGATGCCTGAGGTCAACTGTCTATATTTCATACATTGCGTGTCTCACTGCATGCATTCAATTGTATCTAGCATGTAATATGTATGTACAGTGGGGCAAAAAAGTATTTGGTCAGCCACCAATTGTGCAAGTTCTCCCACTTAAAAAGATGAAAGAGGCCTGTAATGTTCATCATAGGTACACTTCAACTATGACAGACCACCATAATTGGCCAATTAATTAATTAAAGATCCTACAATGTGATTTTCTGGATTTTTTTTTCTCATTTTTTCTGTCATAGTTGAAGTATATCTATGATGAAAATTACAGGCCTCTCTCATCATTTTAAGTGGGAGAACTTGCACAATTGGTGGCTGACTAAATACTTTTTTGCCCCACTGTATGTGTTAGAGTTTTGCCATTTGGAAAAGGCCCTGTTCTTCCATCGAAGAGAAATTCAAGGTCTGATATACATTGGCCCTGGATCGTGGTTATTTTCATAGGAAACGCCAGACTGGAAATGATAGAATCATGATGCGTGGTTTCCGCAACGTGCACCCCTTCACTTCGTTAGCCAAGCCGCATTAAGAGGCAATCCAATGGCTTCATGCATCCAATGGCTTTATGCACACACACACACAAACACACACACACACACACACACACACACACACACACACACACACACACACACACGCACACACACACACACACACACACACACACACACACACACACACACACACACACACACACACACACACACACACACACACACACACACACACACACACACACACACACACACACACACAGTTCCTTCCACTGGTTCCCTCTAAGTGGAGCGTTTCCCTTGCTAATGGCAAGCCAGTCTTACGTGACTGGTGTCGTGTACCTCTTTACTGCCATTACTGTCAGAGAGCATCACATCACGTGCGTCACGGCTCGCGAAAGCGGCATCCTCCGTGACGTGCGATCCCCTTTCACCGCCCAATGATTGATGTGGTGTGTGGCGTGAACGTCAGTTGAGTCATTAACTTCTCATGCGAAGTGAATATTGAGACACAGGAACTCTAATATCCCTACTGTAGGCCTATGTGGTTGCATGCTTCCATCTCTGAGAAGAATGGATGAAAATCTATTCCATAATGTAGGCCCTCATTTCCTTTTGCTGCAAAATATTATAGAATCATATAATACTATGAATTATCAAAATCAGAATATTCATCAGCAGATGAATAAAATATCTCCAAACTCCATAGTACAATATCATCCAGCATACTTACTATTGAAATTATAACAGTAGAAGCACCCATAAGGGTTGTATGGGTGATTCTGACTGTACTTTTTGTAGTGTGCTCGTGTTTTATGAAGAACACAGCACCAGTGAAGTTGACATCTGTTTTTGCCGACGTGGAGGGGAGGAAATATCCTTGATTATCTAAATAAACACAGAGCACCCTAATGTTCAGAGGAAGAATGGCTCTTGGACAATTTGTGCAGGATTGGAAGTGTCAACATTTTAACTGGGGGCGTGTGGGTCTCAGTGGAACAGCCAGAGTTTAGCCAGGCATTATACAAACACTCTGCCTCTGTTTTCTTAGATCGCTGGAGGAGAGGGGGAGAGGGATGGAGGGAGGGAGAAACAGAAGGGGGATTGAGAGAGAGAGAGAGAGAGAGAGAGAGAGAGAGAGAGAGAGAGAGAGAGAGAGAGAGAGAGAGAGAGAGAGGAAGAGAGGTGGGGGGGAGAGTGCAAGAGGTAGAGAGAGAGGGAGAGAGAGGAGAAGGGAGATGGAGAGAAAGAGAGAGAGATAATTCACCCAACCCTGGGTGAACTCATTCAGCTTTCTAACAGTCCTGAGAGAAGCTTAATAAGACACAGCTGGAAGCTAAACACACACACACACACACACACACACACACACACACACACACACACACACACACACACACACACACACACACACACACACACACACACACACACACAACTAATCAAAACAGAATTTCTGCACAATCACTGTGCAGTGTTCATGGTCGTATCTAAATGGTACTGTACACACATCTCATGCTATGGAAAACTGTATTCATAAGGCAATGACCAATCCATGTTTCATATGGCAGGTTGATGTGCACAAAATCAATCCGTGTCTATAACCTAGTGGTTAGAGTGTTGGGCCAATAACCGAAAGGTCGCTAGTTTGAATCCCCGAGCTGACAAGGTGAACAATCTGTCCATGTGCCCTTAAGCAAGGCCCTTAACCCTAATTGCTCCAGCGTCGCCGTTGATAATGGCTGACACTGGCCATGACCCCACTCTCCAAGGGTGTCTCAGGGAGAGTTGGGATATAACACATTTCCAATTCCCATGTGAAATAGGACAAATATAAGCACCCACCAAAATTATTCTTCTTATAGTAGCATACTGGTCTGAGAGATGGAGAATAAAATGATACACTAGATTAAATGATTAGATCATTGTTACATGGATGAAAAAACAGGCATATAATCATCTCTGCTAATATGCTTTCACTCAGACAGTGGGTGAGCACCCAGAAGGTCAAGCAGCCCAAGCCATCCATGGAAAGTGTTCAGGCTTCCTGGAAACTGTGTGTACATTAGAGGTCTTCTCGGATCCAAAAAGTTGGACCCATTACGAAATGGACCCAGCACTTTCCTCTCCGGATCCTACCTGAATAAACACTTTAAAAAATATATGGAAACCCGATCCGAACGAATCAGACGACTACCAGACCTGATCCTGTAAAGACCGGGTCGGGTCCTATCCGAGTGAGGGAAGCAGCAGAAAAGTTTTTTTGGAGCTACCTTTTTAACTGAAGCTGTTAATGCAAAAGCAGAGGGAGAGAGAAACACAGGAGCTCTAGCAGAATGCAGGGGAGGGGCCGTGTGGTGTGTGTGAGTGGCACAAGATGCAGGCATCGGGGAGGAGGGAGAGCAACAAGCTTTCACAGTCTCACCGCAGAATCAGATGTCCAAACCCTTATGCATAAAAGTCAAATTTCCAAGGTTAAATTTAGGCATGAATTCTGAATGGTCAAGTTAACCTCTTCAACCTATGGGGGCGCTATGTCATTATTGGATTAAAAAAAAGTTTTTGTAAAAACGGAACATTTGCTATATAACTGAGAGTCTCCTCATTGAAAACATCTGAAGTTCTTCAAAGGTAAATGATTTTATTTGAATCCTTTTCTGGTTTTTGTGAAAATGTTGAATGCTGAAAGACAGGCATAATCCTATGCTAGGCTATCAATACTGTTACACAAGTGCTTGTTTAGCTATGGTTCAAAAGCATATTTTGAAAATCTGAGATGACAGTGTTGTTAACAAAAGGCTAAGCTTGAGAGCAAATAGATTAATTTCATTTCATTTACGATTTTCATGAATAGTTAACGTTGTGTTATGCTAATGAACTTGCGGATAGATTTACACAATCCTGGATACAGGTTTTTTTCGTAGCTAAACGTGACGCAGAAAACGGAGCGATTTGTCTTAAACAAATAATCTTTCAGGAAAAACTGAACATTTGCTATCTGAGAGTCTCCTCATTGAAAACATCCGAAGTTCTTCAAAGGTAAATGATTTTATTTGAATGCTTTTCTGGTTTTTGTGAAAATGTTGCCTACTGAATGCTAACGCTAAATGCTACGCTAGCTATCAATACTGTTACACAAATGCTTGTTTTGCAATGGTTGAGAAGCATATTTTGAAAATCTGAGATGACAGTGTTGTTAACAAAAGGCTAAGCTTGAGAGCAAATAGATTAATTTCATTTCATGTGCGATTTTTATGAATAGTTAACGTTGTATTATGGTAATGAGCTTGAGGCTGTAGTCACGATACCGGATCCGGGATGGCTCGACGCAAGAAGTTAAGGGTTAAAGTTTGGGATAGGGTTAAAAACATATATAAAAACTGGAATTGGACATGCAACCATCGGAGCTCACAGCTTACGCCCATCCACCATTCCCGTCCACAACACCTTAGCAAAGCTCAAGCATGCTTGATGGTAATAGTGCTCACTGTTGCCCCTCGTGGCCGGTTTTTATGGCATCTCCTGACCTCCTGCTAGGTTAGTTATCATCCAATCTGATAACATAGTACCAATAGAGGCGTCAGGTAGCCTAGTGGTTAGAGCGTTGGGTAAGAAACTAAAAGGTTGCTTTTTTCAATCCTGGAGCTGACAAGGTAAAAATCGGTTGTTCTGCCCCTGAACAAGGCAGTTAACCTACTGTTCCCTGGTAGGCTGTCATTGTAATTACGATTTTTTTTCTTAACTGACTTGCCTAGTTAAATAATGGTCAAATATTGACTGTAACAAACTGAAAAGAGAAGCTAGTTAAGTTACTGTAGCTGGGTTGGCTAATTGAGGCTACATATGCTGCACTTTTCCCTGTCCTACACAATTACAACAACTCTATAGAGTATTATTAGCCTACCTGTTGGCTCTTGCTGGTTGAAACATCCTTCCCATTTAACTTTTAATTCCCTCATTTTAATTCCATCTTCCATTGATCTAACTTGCTTGCCACGACACACACAGAGCCAGAGGATAGTGGTGCTTTGATGACTCGTGATTGTCCAACAACTAAAAGCTACACATAGTACTCTCGCGAAAAGCCTGAGCAGCAGCATGAGTCGCATTCAGGTCTGTATGGGTCCTTACCAGCAAATCAGACCTGTGACAAACAAATCCGATCCGACCCGGCACCGAGGGTCGGGTAATCTGGTTCAGGTGTACACCGACTTCCCTGACCACCATTACGGCTCTACTGGACCTCTCCATGTAATAGTACTTTCTCTCTCTCTAGATGCCATTACGGGTCTACCCCTGCTCTCTCTCCCTGCTGTGACCATGGATCAACCAGTGCTCAGCCAACCCAAGGAGGCTTTCTCCACATGTCAACACAGCAGGAAACTCCATCATGTGTGTGTGTGTGTGTGTGTGTGTGCGTGTGTGTGTGTGTGTGTGTGTGTGTGTGTGTGTGTGTGTGTGTGTGTGTGTGTGTGTGTGTGTGTGTGTGTGTGTGTGTGTGTGTGTGTGTGTGTGTGTGTGTGTGTGTGTGTGTGTGTGTGTGTGTGTGTGTGTGTGTGTGTGTGTGTGTGTGTGTGTGTGTGTGTGTGTGTGTGTGTGTGTGTGTGTGTGTGTGACCCCTGCAGGATTGGCTCTAATGGCACTAATGGAGGTTCTGTGTTGTGGTGCTTAGACCATAGACGCAGCCTGTCTTTTCCTCCCCAGGGGCCTGTTTGTTGAGTGTTACATCTCAGAGCTTAGACTTCAGAGTCAGAGTGTTGTCCTCAGGGGGCACAAGAACAACAACCACAAGAGACATGTCAGTGAAAAGATTTGAGCAGACCTGTATATACAGTACACATACAACTGGGTAAAAGTGTCATTCACATCATGAGCTCAAGTGGGGAAGAAGATTATTTTTCCTGTATATTTTACATACAGTATATTAATGAATGAACATCCAGTTGTCTATCGTTTTCATTCAAATGATGGTTCACAAAAAGACAAGTAATATCTAGTAAACTCATCAAAAATATTATATGACAATCTGAAGCTTGAAATAGGATTATTCTGAGAACCTAAACTGAACCATACTAAAAATAAGGTTTTTAGAATATGTAGCAAATCTATTACCAATAAAGAAGTATTGGCAGTGATTACAGTCTCAAGTATTTTTGGGTATGACACTACAAGCTTGGCACAACTGTATTTGGGGAGTTTATCATATTATTATCTGCAGATCCTCTTAAGCTCTGTCAGGTTGGATGCGGAGTGTTGCTGCACAGAGATGTTCAATCGGGTTCAAGTCCGGGCTCTGGCTGGGCCACTCAAGGACATTTTGAGACTTGTACCGAAGCCACTCCTGCGTTGTCTTGGCTGTGTGTTTAGGGTTGTTGTCGTCCTGCTGGAAGGGTGAACATTCGGCCCCATTCTGAGCTACTGTAGAGCTCTGTAGCAGGTTTTCATCAACCGTTCATCTTTGCCTCAATCCTGACCATGGCACCAGAGGAGATGGCTGTCATTTTAAGGTCTCCTAACCAATTGTGCTATTGTGTGTGTTTTTTTGCGTTATTTGTGACTTATTTTGTACATAATGTTTCTAGATTTCAGGACACCAATTACTCACCTCGTACTGGACAAAGATTTCTCTATTAATAATGAGTCGGGCGCAAAGGATTTACTTCAGACACCCGACAAGGCCCAAATCCCTGTGATTCGCATGAGAAAGAGAAGGCGATATCGGGGATGTAGGTTGGGGTGCCTTGTAAGGATCTGACAGCGAGTGGGTAATCTGCCTCTACCATCAGTCCTATTAGCCAACGTACAATCATTGGATAACAAAATAGACAAACTATGATCACAAATATCTTACCAACTTGACGTAAAAAACAGTTATATCTTGTGTTTCACTGAGTCGTGGTTGAACGACGACATGAATAACATACAGCTGGAGAGGTTTACGCTGCATCGGCAAGATAGAACAGCCAACTCCGGTAAAACAAGAGGTGGTGGTCTGTGTATATTTGTAAACAACAGCTGGTGCACAAAATCTAATAGTAAGTCTCGCCTGAAGTAGAGTATCACATGATAAGCTGTAGACCACACTATTTACCAAGAGAGTTTTCATCAATATTCTTTAACAAACCGATATTGGCACTAAAACTGCACTCAATGATCTGTATACGGCCATAAACAAACAGAAAAACGCTCATCCAGAGGCGGCGCTCCTAGTGGCTGGGGACTTTAATGCAGGGAAACTTAAATCCGTTTTGCCTCATTTCTGCCAGCATGTTAAATGTGCAACCAGAGGAAAATAACTCTAGACCACTTTTACTCCACACACAGAGACGCATACAAAGCTCTCCCTCACACTCCATTTTGCAAATCTGACCATAAATCTACCCTCCTGATTCCTGCTTACAAGCAAAAACTAAAGCAGGAAGGACCAGTGATTCGGTCAATAAAGAAGTTGTCAGATGACATAGATGGTAAGCTACAGGACTGTTTTGCAAGCACAGACTGGATTATGGGATTCTGGGATTCCTCCGATGGCATTGAGGAGTAAACCACATCAGTCACTGGCTTCATCAAAAAGTGCATCGATGATGTCGACCCCACAGTGACTGTACGTACATACCCCATCCAAAAGCCATGGATTACAGGCAACATCTGCACTGAGCTAAAGGGTAGAGCTGCTGCTTTGAAGGAGCGAGACTCTAACCCAAAAGCTTATAAGAAATTCCACTATGCCCTCTGACTAACAATCAAACAGGCAAAGCGTCATTACAGGACTAAGGTAGAATCGTACTACACTGGCTCCGACGCTTGTCTGATGTGGCAGGGCTTGCAAACTATTACAGCCTACAAAGGGAAGCACAGCCGCGAACTACCCAGTGACACGAGCTTACCAGACGAGCTAAATTACTTTTATGCTCTTTTTGAGGCAAGCAACACTGAAGCATATGCATTAGAGCATTACCTGTTCAGGATGACAGTGTGATCACGCTCTCTGTAGCCGATGTGAATAACACCTTTAAACAGTTCAATATTCACAAGGCCACAGGGCCAGACGGATAACCAGGACATGCACTCCAAGCATGCTCTGACCAACTAGGAAGTGTCTTTACTGACATTTTCAACATGTCCCTGACTGAGTCTGCAATACCAACATGTTTCAAGCAGACCACCATAGTCCCTATGCCCAGGAACACTAAGGTAACCTTCCTAAATGACTACCGACCTGTAGAACTCATGTCCGTAGCCATGAAGTGCTTTGAAAGGCTGGTCATGGCTCGCATCAACCCTCGACCCACTCCAATTTGCATACCACCCAAACAGATCCACAGATGATGCAATCTCTATTGCACCCCACACTGCCCTTTACCACCTGGACAAAAGGAACACCTATGTGAGAATGCTATTGATTGACTACAGCTCAGAGCTCAGCATCATAGTGCCCTTAAAACTCATCACTAAGCTATGGACCCTGGAACTGAACACCTCCCTCTGCAACTGGATCCCGGACTTCATGACGGGCTGCCCCCAGGTGATAAGGGTGGGTGCCAACCCATTTGCCACACTGATCCTCAACTTGGGGGCCCAGTGGTGCGTGCTCAGTCCCCTCCTGTACTCTCTGTTTACCTATGAATGTATGGCCAGGCACGACTCCAACACCATCATTAAGTTTGCCGATGACACAACAGTGGTAGGCCTGATCACCGACAACAATGAGACATCCTATAGGGAGGAGGTCAGAGACCTGGCCGTGTAGTGCCAGGATAACAACCTCTCCCTCAACGTGATCAAGGCAAAGGAGATGATTGTGGACTAGATAATAATAATATAATAATATATGCCATTTAGCAGACGCTTTTATCCAAAGCGACTTACAGTCATGTGTGCATACATTCTACGTATGGGTGGTCCCGGGAATCGAACCCACTACCCTGGCGTTACAAGCGCCATGCTCTACCAACTGAGCTACAGAAGGACCAGGTGTGACGCTTGGCATTCAGGACAAAGAGTTTAATCTTGGTTTCATCAGACCAGAGTATCTTGTTTTCTCGTGGTCTGAGAGTCTTTAGGTGCCTTTGGGCAAACTCCAAGCGGTCTGTCATGTGCCTTTTCCTTCGACCTCATGGCTTGGTTTTTGCTCTGACATGCACTGTCAACTGTGGGACCTCATATAGACAGGTGTGTACCTTTCCAAAGCATGTCCAATCAATTTAATTCACCACAGGTGGACTCCAATCAAGTTGTAGAAACATCTCAAGGATGATCAATAGAAACAGGAAGCACCTGAGCTCAATTTCGAGTCTCATAGCAAAGGGTCTGAATACTTATGTAAAGAAGTTATTCCTGTTTAATAACTTAGAAAAATCCTAAAAAAACTGTTTTTCGCTTTGTTATTATGTGGTATTATGTGTCAATTGATGAGGGGAAAAAACTATTTCATACATTTTAGAATACGGCTGTAACACAACAAAATGTGGAAAAGGTCAAGTGGTCTTTCCGAATGCACTGTAGATCACTTTTCTGGCTCTGATTCTGTTCATTGAAAAACAACCTTCTTTTCAGGTTTTAAGTTCTGTCCCCTGAACCGGTTCCAAACCCTGATAAAAACAGCTTTTCTAAGAAAACTGAACTCCCTTAATCCTTTGCTTCCGAGTAATACCACCACCAGACGGCCCAACACCCATCACACCACAACAACATAATCCAATATAAGAAGGGCTTCTGCCCTGAATGAGACTGGAGAGAGGGAGGGGGGGGCAGAGAGAGGGGTGGATAGACAAAGAGAGTGGAATCGAGGGAGAGAGAGAATGAGAGAGAAGGGAGAAATAGAGAGGAAGAGAAAGAGAGGAATTGGGAGGGAATGGATGCTGCAGGGAGGAGTGAATGGACGGTGAATGGACGGGAGAGACATCATGCCTGGAGGACCACACTGACATAAACACAGACAGTAACAGGCCCCACGGTGCCAAACAGCACAGCTAACCACATGATCCTGACGAGTGTGTGTGTGTGTGTGTGTGTGTGTGTGTGTGTGTGTGTGTGTGTGTGTGTGTGTGTGTGTGTGTGTGTGTGTGTGTGTGTGTGTGTGTGTGTGTGTGTGTGTGTGTGTGTGTGTGTGTGTGTGTGTGTGAGAGGAAGCGCATGGTGTGTGTGTTCTGTGTGTGTTCCCCTCCTAATGGCCTGTACAGACGTCAGAGCCGTAGTCTGTCCCCTGGTCTGTTCCACAGATGAGCACTAACGATGACGCTCCTTGCCTCTCACAATGTCTTCCCAAACGAGAAGACAAAGACGGAGAGAGAGACGGAGAGATGGTGAGATGGGGAGAAGAGAGAGGAGTTCAGAGAGAGGTAACTAAGGACATAGAACGTGTAAGAGGATGTCTCCTTTTAAGGGTGTGAAAGTGCGACGTGTGTTGCCTGTTGGATTGGGTGATGGTTTGACGCTTGTCAGTGTTCAGTGTTCAACATGAGCAGAACGTAAACTCCAACCACACAGACAACCATAACAACCACGAGTCAACCACAGTGGAATGCCAACCCTGTGGGCCCAAGCGATCACCTAAATATTCTCAAACATCTGTGCACACGTCAAGCTAGGATTTGCTCCAGTATGATAGCCCACCACAGAGAGCTGCGTTTTGAACCACCTTGTTTTGTTTCCCTTAGTGATGCACACACTATGCTTGACATACAGGGTTAAAGGTCATGGCTAACTCTAGCTGGTTATCCAACCTGTCACAACCTCTGTGACCACTGCTCAACCCATGGAGGCAGGACACAGCTCCTGGGTGCACATGTCGATCATGACTTAAGCCACGAGAACACACACACACACACACACACACACACACACACACACACACACACACACACACACACACACACACACACACACACACACACACACACACACACACACACACACACACACACACACACACACACACACACACACACACACACACACACACACACACAGGTCTGGTAGGGATTACAAGCGTCACTGCTCCTGTGTTTATTTGACCAGGCCAGCCCTCCCGTTGCCCCGCCCCCCGCCTGCCTTGTACGCTCTTCTGCACGTCTGTTTGAAATGTCAGATGGGCAGAAAACGAGGGAGGGACGAGAGGGGTGTGTGTGTGTGTGTTCTGCCTCGGAGCTGGACATGAAACATAAACCAACAGCTGCAAAGAGCAAATGTCCCCCCTTTTACTTGTCACAAATGTTCAAAGGATGAAAAGAGATTTCTCTTTGTTTTCCAGAGAACGATGCTCGTTATGGCCCCTTCATTATTTAGAGAGTTTGGTGACACAGTTTTTACTGAGCAATGGAGTCTAACAGCAGACCAGACCAGTGAACTTCCTCATCTAATGGACAAAGCTTACATCAGACAGACACAATAAGTTTTAGAAAATGATTTCATCCAAACCAATTTGAGAGGCATTGAATGTTGTGGCTGAACATCCTCCCTGCAGATGGGACAACGGGATCAAAGCCAAGTCTCCAGTACCCTACGATGAGCCCTCCCAGGCCCGGGGACCTACTGACTGATTGGATTAGCCCAATGTTCTGACTAACTAGATTTATTGACAGTATATATTTGCATCATCAGATCATCCTTTCTGATAAGATCAGAGCAGTAGTGGTAAATAAATAGACTACAGGATAAACCTTGTAGATAGGATTTATGGATAAATGCTAAAGCACAGATGAAGAAGGTAGCTAAAGCACGTCAGGCGGATTGGAACTGCCGACTTTGTGGGTCTCCTGTGGGGGTGGCAGGAAGGGACCGTGAACAAAGTTACGGGCCTAGGACAAGGGCTTTCAGTACTTGGAGAAGCATGAGTATAAACAGTGTGTATGTAATCACAACCAACCATCTTTCAGTTACCATCCTCCACCACAGCCCCACATGATGGCCCGTTCCATCACAGAAACATTGGGCACACGCGCGCACGCACGCACACACACACACACACACACACACACAAACACACACACACACACACACACACACACACGAGAGATCTGCCTTACATAACAGTGTGTGATGGCAGCTGAGGACGCCATGCCGCCGCTGGCATCTGTCCTCTGAAAGATGGACTGAGAGAGAGATAAAGGACAGAGAAAGAGGGAGAAAAGGAAAGAGACTGGAGGGCGAGGGAGACTAAGATGGAATGAGTTAGAGAGAGAGATTACCACCCAAATACCAGGGAATAACTACTTCCCCAACGACCCTTTGAATTGAGAGAGAGAGAGAGAGAGAGAGAGAGAGAGAGAGAGAGAGAGAGAGAGAGAGAGAGAGAGAGAGAGAGAGAGAGAGAGAGAGAGAGAGAGAGAGAGAGAGAGAGAGAGAGAGAGAGAGAGAGAGAGAGAGAGAGAGAGAGAGAGAGAGAGAGAGAGAGAGAGAGAGAGAGAGAGAGAGACACGCATTTACATCTAAGCATGCAGAGTGAGATGTAGAGGGACAGGACATTGGACATTGGGTCTTATGTAATGACCAGTACAGTTCGTGTGGGTTGGTACAGGGCCTTTCCTACTCTGGTTGAAGGCAAGGGGGAGAGATGTTTGCACTTCATTTCATATCAGTCCCCATCTCCCTGTGCCACTACAGTTAACACGTTACCCTATGTCATAATGCGTCACTTTCAGAGACCTCTTGCTGCTCAGACATCAGGTACTGTACCTTAGGGTCATGGAAGTGTCATCGGCACATTAGAGAAAGGAGGAGGAGAAAGAGGAGTTGGATGGGGTTCTGTGGATCTCTCCAGCTCAGGGACTTGGAACAGCGACACCTCCCTTCACAAAATGTCACATTCCCACTTCCCTTTTCACACGCCTAGCCGTACTCGCAAGCTCCCTCTGTCACACGTAACACACTTGTAAAGTGTTTACTGTTCAACTACACACACACACACGCTTTCTGTGATACACACAAATACACATGCTGTGTTGTTCCAAGTTTGTGTTATTTTGCATTTATAAGCAAATTCTGCACAGGGTCATCAGCCAAGCAGCTGTGAGGTAACGAGCCACCAGTCAACCATCTCTCTCACACACACACACACAATTGTTATTACAGAGCATTCATCTGGCCTGGGTTTTCAAGCGACTCTCCCTGCTCTGGAACCCATTAGGACTTCTGGAAGTAATTCAAGGGGGGTGGAGGTGTGTGTGTGTGTGTGTGTGTGTGTGTGTGTGTGTGTGTGTGTGTGTGTGTGTGTGTGTGTGTGTGTGTGTGTGTGTGTGTGTGTGTGTGTGTGTGTGTGTGTGTGTGTGTGTGTGTGTGTGTGTGTGTGTGTGTGTGTGTGTGTGTGTGTGTGTGTGTGTGTGTGTGTGTGGCAGCTGGGACACACCTGAGGATACAACGCACACTCCGTCCTCCACCACAAAACAACCATCAAGAAAACTACTCTGGTTGTGAACCTGAAATGTTTTTTTGTTTAAAAAACAAAATCCTGTTTATCCCTATGGCCTCATAAAAACATATCCAGCACATGAAAAAAAAACGGAGAAAATGCAGTGTGTCGGCAAAGAAAAGCAAACAAATAAAAAAGGCCTAATGATGTCATCTTCAAGCGCCTTCAGTCACTATATTCAGTCCCTGCATACGTCTGTGCTCAGAATGCCTTGCCTTGTGTACACAAAATTACCACTCAAATACAAGGGAATAACTACTTCTCCAACAACACATAGAACAGAGCAGGTCTGGCAGACTGGCTGAGGGAAAGGGCAGAGAGAACACCCACTGTCTTAGTGCTTTCTCTGATTCACTCTGTGCATTTCAGGACTTACATACAACACAGAACAGAGCAGGTCTGGCAGACTGGCTGAGGGAAAGGGCAGAGAGAACACCCACTGTCTTAGTGCTTTCTCTAATTCACTCTGTGCATTTCAGGACTTACATGCAAAACACATAGAAAGTATTCCCTTAACTTTTTCCACATTTTGTTGTGGAAAAGCCTGCATTTAAAATGTCATTAAATTGAGATTTTGTGTCACTGGCATAACCCAAAATGTCCAAATGGAATTACAGTATGCTTTTAGACATTTTCATAAATTAATAAAAAAAATATAAAGCTGAAATGTCTTGAGTATTCAACCCATTTGTTATGGCCTAAATAAGTTCAGGAGTAAACATCTGCTTAATAAGTCACATAATAAGACGCAAGGACTCACTCTGTGTACAATAATATGACAATGACTACCTCATCTCCCCACACAGTACCACACACACACAATGATCTGTAAGGTCCCTCAGTTGAGTAGTGAATTTAAAATACAGATTCAACCACAAAGACCAGGGAGGGTTTCCAATGCCTCACAAAGAAGCCTCCTATTGGTCGATGGGTAAAAAATAATAAAAGCAGACATTGAATATCCCTTTGAGCATGCTGAAGTTATTAATTACACTTTGGATGGTGTATCAATACAACCCAGGCACTAAAGGAATACAGGTGTCCTTCCTAACTCAGTTGCCGGAGAGGAAGGAACCCGCTCAGTGATTTCACCATGAGGCCATGGTGACATTAAAACAGTTACAGAATTGAATGGTTGTGATAGGAGAATGGGTCAACAACATTGTAGTTACTCCACAATACTAACCTAAATGACAGAGTGAAAAGAAAGAAGCCTGTATAGATTAAAAATATTCCAAAACACGCATCCTGTTTGGAATAAGGCACTAAAGTAAAACGGCAAAGAATGTGGCAAAGAAATTAACTTTATGTCCTGAATCCAAAGCATGGTGGTGGCTGCATCTTGTTATGGGTATATTTGTCATTGGAAAAGACTAGGGAGTTTTTGGGATAAAAAGAAACAGAATAGAGCTAAGCAGAAGCAAAATCCTGGAGGAAAACCTGGTTCAGTCTGCTTTCCACCAGACACTGGGAGATGAATTCCCCTTTCAGCAGGACAGTAACCTAAAACACAAGGGTAAATATACACTGGAGTCGCTTACCAAGATGACATTGAATGTTAATGGGTGGCCTAGTTACAGTTTTGACTTAAATTGGCTTGAAAATCTATGGAAAGACTTGAAAATGGCTGTCTAGCAATGATCAATAACCAACTTCACAGAGCTTTTAATAGAATAATGTGCAAATATTGTACAATCCAGTCAAGGGGTATGAATATTATCTGAAGTAGAGGTCGACCTCTTGTGATTTTTCAACGCCGATACAGATACCGATTATTGGAGGACCAACAAAAGCCGATACCAATTAATCGTCCAATTTGTATTTATATATTTGTAATAATGACAATTACAACAATACTGAATCAATTTAGTCTCCAATAAATAATGAAACATGTTCAATTTGGTTTAAATAATGCAGAAACAAAGTGTTGGAGAAGAAATTAAAAGTACAATATGTGCCATGTAAAAAAGCTAACGTTTAAGTTCCTTGCTCAGAACATGAGAACATATGAAAGCTGGTGGTTCCTTTTAACATGAGTCTTCAATATTCCCAGATAAGAAGTTTTAGGTTGTAGTTATTATAGGACTATTTCTCTCTACACCATTTGTATTTCATATACCTTTGACTATTGGATGTTCTTATAGGCACTATAGTATTGCAGCATAATCCCGGGAGTTGATGGGGTTGAAGTCATAAACAGCGCTGTGCTTCAAGCATTGCAAAGAGCTGCTGGCAAACGCAGGAAAGTGCTGTTGGAATGAATGCTTACGAGCCTGCTGCTGACTGAGCGGTGGTAGGCAGACTGCTCTATCAAATATCAAATCATAGACTTAATTATAATATAATAACCACACAGAAATACGAGCCTTAGGTCATTAATATGGTCAAATCCGGAAACTATCATTTTGAAAACAAAATGTTTATTCTTTCAGTGAAATATGGAACCGAAGTCTCAATATTGCTGTTACATTGCACAACCTTCAATGTTATGTCATAATTCTGGCAAATTCTGGCAAATTAATTACGGTCTTCAATAGGAAGAAATTATCTTCACACAGTTCACAACGACCCAGGCGGCCTAAACTGCTGCATATACCCTGACTCTGCTTGCAGTGAACGCAAGAGAAGTGACACAATTTCCCTACTGTCACAATCGTTGAAATGAGTACACCAAGGCGTAGCGTGTGAAGAGTTCCACATGATTTTACCGAAACCAAAACTCACTGAACAAAACAACAAACAACCAACCAAACGAAACGTGAAGCTACTGTTGTGCACTCAGGCAACTAAACGTAGACCCCACAAATAACCATGGGGAAATGGCTACCTAAATATGATCCCCAATCAGAGACAATGATAAACAGCTGCCTCTGATTGGGAACCATATCAGGCCACCATAGACATACAAGTTCACCTAGATGACCCACCCAAGTCACTATCGCGCCCCAACTAAACACAGAGAATAAACAGCTTACTATTGTCAGGGCGTGAGACCTACTTAATATTGCCTGCTAACATGAAATGATTTAAACTAAAAATGCAGGTTTATAAAAATATATTTGTGTATTGATTTTAAGAAAGGCATTGATATTTATGGTTAGGTACATTGGTGTAACAATAGTGCTTTTTACACAAATGCGCTTTTATAAAATCATCACCCGTTTGGTGAAATAGGCTGTGATTTGATGATAAATTAATTGATTTGATTATATGCAACGTAGGACAAGCTAGTTAAACTAGTAATATCATCAACCATGTGTAGTTAACTAGTGATTATGTGAAGATTAATTGTTTTTTATATGATAACTTTAATTCTAGCCAGCAACTTACCTTGGCTCCTTGCTGCACTGGCGTAACAGGTGGTCAGCCTGCCACGCAGTCTCCTTGTGGATTGCAATGTAATCGGCCATAATCGGTTTCCAAAAATGCAGATTACCGATTTTTATGAAAACTTTAAATCAACCCTAAATTATCGGCCATGCTGATTAATCGGACCTGTATTCTGAAGGCACTGTACAGTGCATTCGGAAAGTATTCAGACCCCTTCCCCTTTACCACATTTTATTATATTACAGCCTTATTTTAAAATGGACTAAATATATATATATATTTAATGATCATCCTTGAGATGTTTCTACACCTGAGTCCACCTGTGGCAAATTCTATTGATTGGACATGATTTGGAAAGGCACACACCTGTTTATTTAAGGTCCCACAGTTGACAGAGCATGTCAGAGCAAAAACCAAGCCATAAGGTCGAAAGAAATGTCCGTTTAGCTCAGAGATAGGATTGTGTCTAGGCACAGATCTGGGGAAGGGTACCAAAAAATGTTCTGCAGCATTGAAATGGAAGAAGTTTGGAACCACTAAGACTTTTCCTAGAGCTGGCCGCCCGGCCAAACTGAGTAATCGGAGAAGGGCCTTGGTCAGGGAGGTGACCAGGAACCCGATGGTCACTCTGACAGAGCTCCAGAGTTCCTCTGTGGAGATAAGAGAATCTTCCAGAAGGACAACCATCTCTGTAGCACTCCACCAATCAGGCCTTTATGGTAGAGTGGCCAGACAGAAGCCACTCCTCAGTAAAAGGTACATGACAGCCCACTTGGAATTTGCTAAAAGGCACCTAAAAACTCTCAGACATGCGAAACAAGATTCTCTGGTCTGATGAAACCAAGATTGAACACTTTGGCCTGAATGCCAAGCATCACATCAGGAGGAAATCTGGCACCATCCCTACGGTGAAGCATGGTGGTGGCCGCATCACGCTGTGGGGATGTTTTTCAGTGTCAACAACTGGGAGACTAGTCAGGATTGAGGGAAAGATGAACGGAGCAAAGTACAGAGAGATCCTTGATGAAAACCTGCTCCAGGGCAGAGCAGGAACCCAGACTTGGATGAAGGTTCACCTTCCAACAGAACAACGAACATAAGCACACAGCTGAGACAACGCAGGAGTGGCTTTGGGACAAGTCTCTGAATGTCCTTTAGTGCCCCAGCCAGAGCCCAGACTTGAACCCGATTTGGTCTGGAGAGACCTGAAAATAGCTGTGCAGTGACACTCCCCATCCCACCTTTCAAAGCTTGAGAGGATCTGCAGAGAAGAATGGGACAAACTCCCGACCAAAAAAGGTGTATCAAGCTTGTAGCGTCATACCCAAGAAGACTCGAGGCTGTAATCGCTGCCAAAGGTGCTTCAATAAAGTACTGAGTAAAGGGTCTGAACGCTTATGTAAATGTGATATTTCAGCTTATATACTAGCAGCAATTTGTTCAAACCTGTTTTTGCTTTGTCATTATGGGGTATTGTCTATAGATTGATGAGGGAAAGGAACTAATCAATTTTAGAATAAGGCTGTAATGTAGCAAAATGTGGAAAAAGTCAAAGGGATCTGAATATGTTTTGAATGCACCCTTTTGCTTCTACATAAATAGTTAGAACCCATGACCTTAAAGATATCCAGGTCCAAAACAGCTTCCGTTCCATCACAAAGTTTGACCTATATACTATTCAATGTTTTTAACATGTGCAATATCCCTTCATCCATATACTAAGCTGAGCTAACTTATGACTCATTAATAGTTCCAAGACATCTGCATCCAACACTAGTACATTGTTGCCTTGCCAAAACAAGACAACAACTTCTTGGCTTAAGCAGAAACAGGCAAGTAGCCTACTGTCCCTATCTAATCCCAGAACCATTTCTCAGGATAAAGATCTGGTCCTACCTAGTGTAACCCAGAAGCAGGCTCTCTTTGGCTCCAGGAACAGACGGCTTCGTGCAATTCACTGCATTGCGCACGTCTCCATTGTGTTGTGCGTAAAAGCAGCATTACACAAGCAAGGAGAGTAATAGAAGTGAAAAACACTACCAGCTGCATGTGATGCAATTATGCTGGCAATTATCTGATAGACAACCACAGCACCAGGCACTGTGGAGCCTTGGAGGGGGCAGGGAGGGAGGCAGGGTGCAGGGAGGGCAAACACTGCAGCCCAGCAGACTGATGACAGCGCAGAAGCATTGGGCTAGCCTGGAACCCTCTTGGTGCAACAACAATCTGTAATGTTAATTTTTCAAACCTTTATATGGACAGGTAAGCCATTGCAAAATAAAATGAGAAATAATTATATTTTACAACAAGGACCTGGTTAAACAGTATGAACATTTATTAACAATCATCCCTCAAACACACCCACACACACACACACCGAACACAGTAACACTGCATGCTCAACTAGGCCATGGTAATCAACCACAGTGACATGACCTGTGGACAGGAGCTATGGTTTATGAGGACTCCTCCATGGTTTATGAGGACTCATACATGATTTATGAGGACTGTGGTCATCTGGGAGGCTCCTCAAGGACAGTTCTCCGATGCTGCTGCTACAGGGGCTTGAGCCATCCATTTCTTACAACAGGACGCTATTGTAGACATCTAGAGAAATGTAGCATATTTTCTCATTACACTTGATTAATCAAATTCACACAATTGATCACATTGGCTGTCAGTTCTCTCCAATGAACTGATAGAAACGCCCTTTACGTAATGATTTTAATAAACTTCTCTTCTTTCAACAAAAATATCTGACCATGCAGCAGTACACATCCTCGTATGCTGACTGAGACTCCTCCACGCCTCTCCTCCTGAACATGGCATTGTACTGTGCTGTGTAGCACGGCAGCATTTAGCCCACTTCTCTCTCTAATTAAAATAGACTCAGAGAAAACAAACCCTGCACCAAAATCCTTCAACCTTTTTTTCTCTAGCCTCTCCCTCGCTCCCCCTGGCTCTCACTCGTTTTCAGACGGACAAACAGACAGATGTACAGACCTGGTTTCTGTTAAAGGCTGGCTTTCTTCCCCCCCCTCCCCATCTGCCTGGGCATATTTTCAAACTAAAACACACCATTGAGTGGGTAACAGTACGCTCCTTGTCTGGGGCCAGGGGCTCACATGGCTGGCCAGCAGGGTAGCCACTCTGTATATGGGGAGAGTGGAGAGGAGAGCGCGTTGAGGGGAGAGAGGAGAGGCTAGCCGAGAGCAGGGTCAGGGGAGTAGGAAGTTGGGAGCAGGGAGTGAGTTGCAGGGGAGAGAGGGGAGGGCAGGGAGCAGGGGAGAAGGGAGCTGGGCAGGGGCCAGTCCAGGTTAAAATAACAAGCTGCCTCTCAGCAGTGGGCTTAGCAGACCTACAGCTACAGCTAGTCAGCTAGACTTGGGGCTCAAGCTTTCTCAGAAACGCACACAGATGCACAAACACACACACAAACACATCCACATGCGGGCACACCTTGCATAGGCACACACATACCGGTATGTGGACAAACCAGTGGACACACACATAAACGTGCCTTCACAATCATGCATGAAAACATACATGGAGCACATGCTTGGCTGCCCAGGCAAGCATACAGACACATCCCATCTCTCCTGTTTCACATGTGAGTGATGTTGACGTGAGGCTGATAATGAACTCCTAATGAGGAGGATAAGTCAGACGGTGACAACCGGAGGCAGAATCTCTCTTTGGGATTACTCTGGTCTCTAACTCCAGACACAAAACTGGCTTTTCATAGGCTACTGTGAGACTATACAGGCATCTGCTATGTTTCACTAGTGAATGGAAAGAGAAAGCAACTCAAATCCTAATGTACCTTCAGGTACTGGATAGAAAAAAACAAGTACATGGAAAAGAACCATTGTCTATATTGGAGACACTGTCTTGGCAGCCGCGGCAGAAACTGTAGAAATGTTTTAGTGTTTGGAGTGAGTGTGTGTTAGTATTTGAACGTGGTGTCTGTTAGTGTTTTAGTGAGCAGAGCGGTGCTGTGGTGTGTTTATAATAACAGTGGTGAGGTTTCACAGGCCACCTCGGCTGTTGTCCTGTTCCGACTGACATATTTGGTAGACTTGGCAGGAAACTGTTCTCCCTCCTTCATTTCTCTCCATCTCTCTCACATCTTTCACCACTCTCCATCCCCATCCTTCTCTTCCTCACTTGCTCTCTGCCCTCCATTCCTCCCTCCCTCCTTCTCCACCTACCTCTGGACTGAATGAGGCAGTCCATTCATTTTTTTTCTCTCTTCATAAGTGCTGCACACCTGGTGACATGAGGGCACGGCTCTCTTCGCTTGCTCTCCGTCTCTCTTTCTCTACCTCCCCTACCCTTTACCCCTGCCTCTGTCTATCAATCTACATCTTCCTTTGTCGCTCCCTCTCTTCTGCCTCTGCATCTCCCCCTCTCTCTCGTTGCTTCTCCCTCCCACTCTCTTCTTCCCCTGCATCTCTCTGTACCTCCCTGCCTCAACCTCTCTGTCTCCCTTCCTCTTCTGGTGGTGCTGTTCTCTGAGACTCGGGTCGCTGTGCAGCGCTGGGTTTATTAAATGAATGAGGTTTGGCAGCCGGCGGACCCCCATCATCCAGCTGAAGCTACACATTCCTCGGACGCCCTCTCACAGTCGCAGCTAGGCCCCTCTCACTCTCAACCAAAACAAGGTTGGCCGTGCTGAGCTTGTGTGTGCGCGCGTGCGCTGTGTGTGTGTGTGTGTGTGTGTGTGTGTGTGTGTGTGTGTGTGTGTGTGTGTGTGTGTGTGTGTGTGTGTGTGTGTGTGTGTGTGTGTGTGTGTGTGTGTGTGTGTGTGTGTGTGTGTGTGTGTGTGTGTGTGTGTGTGTGTGTGTGTGTGTGTGTGTGTGTGTGCGTGCGAGTGAGTGAGTGAGTGTGCGTAAAAGATTCCTCTGTCCATTCACACACAGACAAGCTCAATTGAACAGAGAGGGCTAGGCAGACTAATAAACTCAACATGCCGCATGTCTCGTCGTCAGGTGGAAATGACACCCTCTCTGCTTCTGACAAGATGAAAACAGGTGAATGTACACTATGACAACATGTAGAGGAATATGCTCAACACACACACAAGCACACACACAAGCTCGGCCAACCTCATTTTGGTTGTGAGTTTAGGGGCCTAGCTGCGACACACACACAACACGCCACCATGTTAAGTACAAACCGGTTCCAAGTTAATCTGTTTTTGTATAGATGTAAGATCTTAATTTGACCCATCTTGCTACAGCATGAAAATAATCCTTCAGCAGCAGGAAATGTGAATTATTATGTGGATTATAATTCATCTCCATTTTTGTAGGGGTTGATACATTTTTCTTAAGGGAAAATCAAGTCTGAAATTTCAAAGTGGGAATTGCAAACTTACAAAGCCTTTTTAAACCTCAAATACACTATAAGCTTTACATTGCAGTTCTCCTGCAACAGGGTGATCAAATTAAGATCCTACATCTGTACACGATCTAGGCTCTTTTGGGGACTATAGTCTAAACCTATGAGGGCAGATAGAATAGTCCAGCCTACTAACCTTGTATCAGTGGCACAGAAATTCAGGAATCTATGGCACAGAGCGTAATGTGGCGGGTCTCTGTGGGAATGAATGTGCGTCATTGAGAGAATAGGGTTTCCCTCAAATAGATTCTTGCTGCACCCTTTTCTCCTTCAAATTTAACTGAATCACACCCTCCTTCTCTTTCTCTCTCTCTCTCTCTCTCTCTCTCTGCATTCAACTATTTTAGCAGAAGCATTGTTATAATGTATGGCATTGTAGAATATACAGTCCTCTTGTGTGTGTGGATAGGGAACATGAGAAGGAGAACCAAGGCATAAACTAATCTCATATAAAATGCCTTTTTTTAAATGTCCAATTTACAACTTCTCTATTACTGAGCCAAAGTTTGGATTGAATCAGCCCCAAACTCACTAGAAAAGGCTATTTCCTCGAATCATATCCCTCTAGAAGCCTCTGCTGAAATACAAACCATTTTTGCAGCTTGCTAGTCCACTGCAGCACTACCGCAGAGCTACTCACACTGTCTAAAAAGAGATTTATATCATGATATGTTATTAGAAGTGCTCTAACGTTCTAAGAAATCCCCCAGAAATTCATTAAAAAGCTATTTATGAAGCGGTAATCTATCTGAAACCGTTTCATCTGACATTACAATGTTTTCCTCAAACTATACATGCTATATTATACAGATGGTAATGATTTACTAAGAACTGAATGTTCACAAAGCCTACCTTACACATCTATAAACGCATTGTAAACTTGACATTATGGCTACAGAGAGCAAAGCAATGGTGACAGGAAAGTTTGAAGTAGCAGTGGAGCAATTCTTGGGGCTGCTGGATGCTGCAATGTAAAGCAAGAACCCATTCTGGCAGGCAGTCAGCAGAGGCTGGCTCATAAATACTGCAGGAGGGCAGGTTTATGAAAATCTATGCTTCTCTGAGTTGGGCGAGACCTGCACCCAGAGGAGAGCTAGACACAAACACACACACACACACAAACACACACACACACAAACACACACACACACACACAAACACACACACAAACACACACACACACACACACACAAACACACACACACAAGCATGCACGCACACACACAAATACACACACACACACACACAAGCACGCACGCACACACAAAACGAGATGATTATTTTTTTTTATCCTTAGGAAAAACGAAAGGCTGCTTCAAAAATTATACCCTATTCCATTTGTATTGCACTAAAAAGCTGTTCACTATGGAGAATACAGAATAATGTCCTACCATCATAGGTGACATTTGATCATTTCCCATACTGTACAGCACATACTCTGCTGACCGGCAACCAGGCCTTGTTTAACAGACAGACCTGTTCTGATCCAGCCAGCGAGCCTCTCCTGGTGTAGCTAGCCTTCTCTCTCAAGAGGCTCACGCAACTCACGTCAAGGAAACGCCTGTGGAGGACAGGACATACTGCCTGGCCTGCCGCTCCGCACAGCACTCACCCTGACCAATCGCAAGGCCTCTTGAGAATCAAAGCCCCCGTAACCAAGTACTCTGAGAGAAGGGGGACAATTTGTCAGACCTCGTGTCGTCGTGTGTTGTTAGTGAGGTTGGTCAGCATCTTTGAACACGACTTGATCAGACGACCCATCACTAACACCATGTACAGTTCAAAAGGGATGTGGCCAAAGTCACTCGACAGTCAACACCAAAACACATGGCCTAAACACGTTGCAATAAACATCCGTATGAAGATATGGGCCAGCTGGGGCCTCTTACTTAAATAGAAGTCATTATAGTCGAGACTTTAGACAGTGTGCTAGTCCAGAGTACAATCCTGGTGGATATCCATGTGGATTTTATATGTTCAATGTTGTTTTTCATGCTCCTTTGCTGCCAAACCAATTGCCCTCTGGGACAAATCAAGTTGAAACCCTTTGGATTGTCCAGTATCCCATCTTTAATAGTGTGACGTGCCTTCTGCCAACACAAAAACGTCTGCTTGGATATTATCTCAACTTGGACACCTTTTTATTTTTGGTTTTATTCTAATCTATCACTAGAGGGCGTAACTTCCCTGGGAGGCAACACAGTAGTGGCTGCTGAGAAGGGTATGGAGGAGGTAGAGCTGTTGTTTACCCTTGAAGATCAGGGACAACAAATCCAACGTTTATGAGCGAAGGGTGTTGTATGACAGAGATCAGTCGTTGTTGATTCACTTTGTTGACGAAAATCACAGTGGAGATGATGCATTAATGAACACTACCCACAGGTCTGGTTGACATACTAGAGTACCTCAGCTTCATATGGATGTGTTCATTCACATCCTTCACGCTGAGGACGATACACAACTTGTACATCTGCATTTAAAACGTAGCAGCTGTACTAACTTTGGATTGCAATTCAATGATGAGAAAAGACATCGGGAGATATTTTTAAAAGTCCAACCAAATCTGACCTGAAAGACAGGAAACCCTTCTCAGGATACACAGTGTCCTTAGACATAAAATAAACAAAGCACGAGGCTGAATAAAACAATAGGCGAGGTCAGTAAATGCACTTGAATACAATAAAAAGCTACTCTAGAATGTGTACCTTCACATTTAAGATTAATTTCTTATCCATTTAAGCCCCATTCAAGCCGGTCTGGAGAATGCAAATCCCGGTAACTACTGTATAAAAGCACACAAATTACAGTAAACCATGCGGAAATGTGTTTGATATCAGTCTCTAACTACTGATAACCTTTTAAAATTGGTGTGAGCTGACGTGAAAGCCTTTCCTCCGACCCACAGCCACCGAGCCAGGTCAAACAAAAGGCTGGGTTTGAGGGCTGGTTATCTGGTTGAGGGCTGGTTATCAGCCCTGACTCTGTCTCAGGTTCCCCACCCTGGTAGGACAGTATATACACTATACGGACCACTGGACAGTGGCATACAGTTGTTTATCAGAAGCACAAACACATACTTGCCATTTGAACAGTGGCCAACTTTAAAATAGAACGGGGAAAGGAAAAGGGGTTGGAACGTGCATGCTGAGAGTATTTCCCTTTAATGGCTTAGATAAAGTGCTGATGATAGAATCAGCACCAGTTAACACACGTGTTCGATATTCAGAGTAGCCTATAGGAATATGCGTTGGAGAAGAAGCTGAGCTTTGAGGCATCCCGCAAAGTAATTCGAATGACCCGTCTAATGTAATAATAATAGGCCGTATAATAATAACAATAATCAGAATCAGAATCATAATCATAATAATAATACATTCGGGCACAATGCGTTAATTGTGGGCATATTTTTGTGCCATTCCCTTGCCCTAAAAAAAAAGCCAAACATTCAAATGATAGCTCATCTTTTACCTGTTCCCGTGGAATGCATGGGAGCGAGGTCCTTCGGTGGGACTTGCTGTTGGTGTGACTTTGCGCCATCTCTGAAGAGACCACCGAACTGGACCTCCGTCGCCTTTTAAACACGGGAATGATATTATCTTCCTTCCCCGCTGTCACGTAGCAACAACCCGCCCCGAGTGGCCCTGAGCCTGTCAGGAGCCGGTCAGCATACCTCGCTAGCAGGACCCCCAGCACTCCTACCAGGTACGCCAGGTAGGGTCTCCAGCTGGCCCGGACCTTGTTGAGGGAGATGAGAGACACAGTCCTGATGATGCTGATGAAGACGATGACGGAAACCCCCTGTCCGAGCCTGACCACCATCAGCGCCCCGCTGGCTAGACAGGACAGAACCACCACGGTGGCGGTAAACGACAGCAACTGGTCCTCCGCACCGTGTAGGAGAGACTGCGCCGCGGCTTCGCCCAAGTGACACACTGCCAACAGAAACACGGCGGTCCGGATCAGCACCCCGCAACGGATCAGGTACAAGC
The DNA here is from genome assembly GCF_023373465.1 of Oncorhynchus keta. NCBI lineage: Eukaryota > Metazoa > Chordata > Actinopteri > Salmoniformes > Salmonidae > Oncorhynchus > Oncorhynchus keta. The sequence goes on from NC_068453.1 coordinate 12,699,707, forward strand.
CAACCCAAAAGAAGGCACATACGAGAGTGAAGACAGGGGACACCAGGTACCATATGTTCAACAACAGTTCCACCACACAGCTCGCCACGAAATGAACTAGAGATCCAGACTCGCCGTTATTCTCGCTGTTACTGCCGCAACTCTGCTGCTCCACGTCCCAGTCAACCAATCTGACCAGCAAAGCGAGAATAACCGATACAGAGCCCACACACACTGCGGACGACAGTCTCCGGGAACTCCATATTTCTGCGAGTCTCAGCCAAGACTGGCAGCCTGCGTCCTGATACAGAGGGGTGACACATGTTTTCACATAGCCGTTGCGCTCCACAGCCCGCGGGCATTTCTCATGAGCGCTCCTTGATATACCTCTGCCGCTGTCAGCTTCCACTTCCATCGCCATCACATAGGGGGAGCGAAGGAAGCGGCGTGAACTATATATTTGCCGTGTGTAAATGTAAAAGGCTCAGTGCATTTTCATACCATGTTTGACAGAGAGAGCCATAACGCGCGGCAGTGTGTGGGACTGTGCGCTACTGCATGGGCGCTTCCAAATTATTGACCCATTTCTCCCCAAAACACACAATGTAGGCTACATAAAAATACAGAACACGAATGAACGAACAAACGTACTGAAAAAAAAGTAACGGTTCACTGTGTAAACTTCAACAAACCGCGTAAAACATCCCCATATTTTCTATAGTCCTCCCTGCGCGGGAGCAGCCTCCATCCAGTGAACCAGAAAGAGCAACTCTTGGCTATTCGCACATCTAGGCCACTGCCTGCATCTCCTCTCATCTCCCTCTATATCGCCCTCTCGCACAACACTCTCCTCTCTCCTTTGTGCCGCTCGGTCTGTTTCTCTCTCGGTGTTATTTCTCCCTCACGTTTCTTCCGCTCTTCATAGGCTAGGCTACTACTCTCCTATTGAAGGAACAGCAGCGGAGTTTGCCGAAGCGTGGCATACTGCGCGGACGTAAACCATGTTTACATAGATATTTCCTGCCGTATTTTTTTTATTTTTTTTACGGAGATGAAATAGATCCCCGGCTTGGTCCGGTGGCTCGAAAGGCGTCACAAAACAAAGCAATAATGATCGTGATGGTATTGATTATAATTATGATAATGATTGCAATAATTAGGCCTATTTCCACGAACATCAATTAAATTATAACATTTTCTGTATGCTCTGCTGGAAATAAATACCATGTCATGGTAGTAGAAAATGGCTCGTGAGATTCCCAGTGCAGTTGGAAACCGCTGGCAGAAGATCCCACGTTTTTTTCTATGGAAGGTGTACCTTGAATAATGCATATTAAACTCACTTGCATCATGGGCTACGTCATCCAATCCATATCCTAAAAACATTTACATTTTTACATTTAAGTCATTTAGCAGACGATCTTATCCAGAGCGACTTACAAAAAGATGAGCTCAACGTACACCTCTTCTCTCATAGCGTATTTCATGAAAGGAATTAACTTCAAAAGGTAACCATTAGGCTATCTTTCACTTGTTATGATCTTATCAGCGTTAATTATTTTAGGGTAAGCCAAATCTATTGTCACAAAAGAGAAGACCAGGCAGGTGCAACTGAAGGGCAATTCACATGATGCTTCTACATCTGCATTGTTTGCTGTTTGGGGTTTTAGGCTGGGTTTCTGTACAGCACTTTGTGACATCGGCTGATGTAAAAAGGGTTTTATAAATACATTTGATTGATGTAAGACTGGATCTCTGTTTGTGAAGTGGCATACATGGCACCCTATTCCCTATATAGTAAAAAATAGTGCTTTTATATAGGGAATGAGTGCCATTTGGGACCCAAGTTGGATTTGGAATATAAACTCCTCACATATTTTGGTAGAATAGAACAACCTTTGGGAGCAGTGTATTCAGAGAGGAAAGGTGTTTGAGATTGTGTTTACAGTGAGCCACAGGTAGAGAGGTCACACATACAATCTCCCTCCCTACCAGCTCTGTGTTGTCACATTTTACCTTGTTATTGCATGACCTTACATGCACTTTTTATTCATTGATTGAACCCTTATTTTAAAAGGTCATTTGAATTCTCATTTACAGCAACAACCTGGGGAATAGTTACAGGGGAGAGGAAGGGATATGAATGAACCAATTGGAAGCTGGGGATGATTAAGTGCCTATGATGATACAGTATGAGGGCCAGAATGGGAATTTAACCAGGGCACCAGGGTTAACACCCCTACTCTAATGATAGGTGCCATGGAATCTTTAATGACCACCGAGAGTCAGGTCACCAGTTTAACGTCCCATCCAAAAGACGGCACCCTACGCAGGGCAATGTCCCCAATCCCTGCCCTGGGGCATTGGGATATTTTTCTAGACCAGAGGAAAGAATGCCTCCTACTGGTCCTCCAACACCACTTCCAGCAGCATCTAGTCTCCCATCCAGGCGACCGACCAGGACCAACCCTGCTTAGTTTTAAAGGCAACATTGTACATTGGCACTCAGGTGTTATACAAAAACACTAAAGGATGTTTAAAAATGAACGGAAAATCCCTGCTCTCCAACTTAACCTTAACATGTTTATTGGACAAAAGAACGGAATAGGCCTAAGCTGATGGATCTCACATGGCAAAGACCCTTTCTCAAAGCAAACAGCTCCGAGCAGTTCAAGATGAAGAGAGTGTGATGTGTCAAACAGAGACCACCGCTAATGTACCCAAGCTAAAATAAACACGTGACTGACTCCAGATCAGAACATACAAGGAGGTGTGCACACACAGGCAAACCTCTGTACATGTTGTGATTACTCTGAGTGTTTTTGGTCGCCTAGTTTTATGAGTGTTACATCGGAGCCCTACCACGGAGGCTGAAATCATCTGTTTATGGTTCATAGACAGTCTTGTTATGCATACCTACACTGTAACATACACTGTACGTTAATAGGTGTTACAATGTTATTGTAAAGAAGGCTCCTCTCTGTCTAGCCATGCTTTGCTCAATGGTGCTGAGGGCAGACCCCTTTTTAATGGGTGCAGCATTGCTGTTAATGAGACACAATAGCTAGCATTCAACACAATTAGGACCAATTCCATTTCACAGTAGGACAAATCCATTTCAAACCAACCAAAAGAGTTGCCTAGATGGAAATACCGAATAACATTATTACAACGTTATTACTATACAAGGAACATGTATTGCAAAGTAGGACCAGTCTCTGTAACCTTGGCAGGACGGCCCTGTCTGTCTCTGCTGGACAATGTAACCTTTCTCCTGGGCCTCCAGAGTGGCACAGCACTCTAAGAAACTGCATCGCAGTGCTAGAGGCGCCACTACAGATCCGGGATTGATCCCGGGCTGTATCGCAGCCGGCCGCAACCGGGAGACCCATGAGGCGGCACACAATTGGTCCTGTGTCGTCTGGGTTAGGGGAAGGTTTGGCCGGCTGGGATGTCCTTGTCCCATCGCGCTCTAGTGACTCCTTGTGGAATCACTGGAGCATGCACGCTGACTTCGGTCGCCGGCTGTACAGTGTTTCCTCCAACACATTGGTGTGGCTGGCTTCCGGGTTAAGCGAGCAGTGTGTCAAGAATCAGTGTGGCTTGGTGGGGTCGTGTCTCGAACCTTCGCCTCTCCCGAGTCCGTACGGGAGTTGCAGCGATGGGACAAGACTGTCACGAGTGTGCAAAGCTGTCATCAAGGTAAAGGGTGGCTATTTTGAAGAATCTCAAATATAAAATATATTTTGATTTGTTTAACACTTTTTTGGTTACTACATGATTTCATATGTGTTATTTCATTGTTTTGATGTCTTCACTATTATTCTGCAATGTAGAAAATAGTAAAAATAAAGAAAAACCCTTTAATGAGTAGGAGTGTCCAAACTTTTGACTGGTAGTGAATATATAATAATACCTTTCTCCTGTTGCTCTGTAAGAAGCCTAGATACAGCGACAGAGTGTTTAACATTCAGACAAGGTACTCCCGCCAATGCCCTGCTATGCACTGGGGCTTTGAAAAATAATCCTGCCCTTTCTGTGACTCTGAAACACCATTACAGGTGGGACATACAGCGGCTGAGCACAGGGAGAATCCAACCTGGGACAGGATTCAATTCTGACTGCTGGTACATCAGTGGTGCTGACATGAATCCTGTCTTGGCAGGGGACAGGCAGGGATAATAAACAATCCTTAACCTTCAGTCCTTCATGTTGTCCTCTCTAGACACACTCATGTGGTCAAATGGGAATCAAGGAATCTGAGGAGCTGGCTCACCCTGAAGAGAGAGGAGAGGAGGGTGGAGGAGTCATTGATGGAGCTGTGTCAGGAAAACAAAGGAGTGGAGAGAGGAGACGGTCAGAGAGGAAGAGAAGAAGAGGAAAGAAAGGAGAAGATAAGAAGAAATTAGAAGAGAGTGGAGGAGAGCAACGAAAAGGAAAAGCCAGGGGAGGATAGATTAGAGGAGAGGACAAGAGAGGAGGGACTGTACAACTCTACTAATAAACCGTATGAGCTGTGTGTTATGATACACATAGTAGCCCACTTTTGAACCTAATTATCCCCTACTAATCAGCCAGAGCTCAAAGTTCAAACTCCTCTCCGACCAGCCCAACTGGATCAACAAATCAAACATCTCATTCCTGGGAACAATGTAGCATTTGGAGGGGATACAGGTTCCTCCATCCATGCAGTAAAAAGCTACTAAAAACATCCCATATTTTTCCAAACATAGCCGGTGAATTTTTTTGCCTTCCCAAACGACAGCGATTCGTAACCATAACAGGGTTTAAATTAATGGTCAATAATGAGTTCATATCACGGTTGAGTTAAACCATGGTTCCTGATAACGAGGTTGACCTGTGTTTGTAAATAAGAATTTGTTCTTAACTGACGTGCCTAGTTAAATAAAGGTTGGACCCCGGGAGCAGAGGCCTGAGGCTACGTACCTAAATCTCCTATGTGGTCTATGCTGTGTAGTTAGTAGCCTGGATGCCACTTCTTTATCCACGTGTTGGCTTTAGTCATTGTTAGTTTAAGCAGAAACATTCAGGAAACCAGGCTAGTTGTGTAGAGACTGGCTCGTCGAACTGAAGGTCACACGGGGTCATATAACACATTATGAGGTGAGGAAGGCCTGGTACACTCGCTCTGGGTAGCCTACAGTCTATGAATGTGAACATTTTAAACAGGCAAACAGGGCAGAGCACGCTCCCCTCGATCAATAGGCCTGACTGATGACTCATCAACCAGACAAAAGATCCACTTTTAGAAAGCACTAATGTTTCACAATGGACTTCAGCACTCAATCAACCCCATGGGCAGATCATTATGTTGATGGCAGATATCCAGGTGGATGATTCCCAGGTACACATGACCAGGGTCCCTTTGATGTCCATGGGTCTTCTCTCCTCCCCCCTCTCCTCATTATAGTTGACACATACATTCACATTCACAGATTCTCATACACACACACACACACACACACACACACACACACACACACACACACACACACACACACACACACACACACACACACACACACACACACACACACACACACACACACACACACACACACACACACACACACTGCCTGCTCCAGAGTTACTTATGTCGTAAGCTTGCTGAATGAGCATCAGCAGCCCCTGTGTGTCTACAGAACTGAGACAGACACTGCCCCCAGCCTCAGCTTGCTACCGCAATGAAAGGAGGGGACATTTTGAATCTCCATTCTCCCAATGAATCAACACAGCTGTGTCAATTCCTAAGAAACTGTCGTAATTAGTATTACAAGCTTTTAATATCAACAATAATATTTTGGTTACACTTACTCAAAATGAATTCCACTTATACCCGTGTAGAAACATTGCAATTATACTAGTAAAAATATTGTATTAACATGCTTACATATTCTAGTGATCTATACATTTTTAGTGGACAAATGGAGATTTGTTTTTGTTTCAGGCTAAACCCACCAGAATGACTGGGAGAGGCTAGTCTGCTGTAGTGGAGTGGAGTGCCGCCTGTTTGCTTCGCGGTCACAAGTCACTTATTCTATAACAAGATTTCCACTTTCTGGAATACTTCTGCTTCTCAGGTCAATTCAGAATGCACTGCTATTGCCACAACCTTTTGAATAATAATACCACATAAAACTATTTGTCATGTTCTGACTCTCTGGCCAGTGCGACGTCATAGGACGGGTGTTTGCTCAATAGCTGCCAGGAAAAACAGCAAGCATCCCCCTCCTCTGTAGTAGAGAGGGCACACCACACTGGTTTAGTGTGTTTGTGTGTGTGTGTGTGTGTGTGTGTGTGTGTGTGTGTGTGTGTGTGTGTGTGTGTGTGTGTGTGTGTGTGTGTGTGTGTGTGTGTGTGTGTGTGTGTGTGTGTGTGTGTGTGTGTGTGTGTGTGTGTGTGTGTGTGTGTGTGTGTGTGTGTGTGTCTGTGTGTGCGTGTGTTTATGTGTGAGGAGGGGCCTCCAGTGGCCCAGAAAGAGATGACTTCACTCTCAGCTCTGTTCCTGCCGGGGCGATTAGATGTTTTCCTGAACTTGAGGAATGTCGTTAGAAGGTGCTGCTCTGATGCTCTCACTCAGTGGTCCAGGGTGCCACACTTAAAGGTGCTTAAGAAACCTCCAAGAACACCTTTAGGAAATCTCCTATTTCACTGCTTTACTCTCTGAGCCATGTCACCCACAAACAGCCTCTGTGTACAGTTCTGTAATGTAGATGTTCCAAACTGATTCTAGATTGTAGATTTTCCGAAATGATTTCCTCAAATCAGCAGTTTTGAGCGATGCTGCTGCATTTTGTTGTGTTAAACGTTAGTCTGGTAAACGGAACATGTTTATTTTGTGAAAATTTCAGTAGGGTTTCTCCTATTACTAAGGTGGATAGGGAGATTGTTCTTGAGCATTCATTATTATGAGTATTTATGGAATACTTATATCGTGATCTACAGTTGAAGTCGGACATTTACATACAGCCTAGACAAATACATTTCAACTCAGTTTTTCACATTTCCTGACATTTAATCCTAGTAAAAATTAGTAGTGGAGTGGAGTGCCTGAATCCTAGTAAAAATTCCCTGTCTTAGGCCAGTTAGGATCACCACTTTATTTTAAGAATGTGAAATGTCAGAATAATAGTAGAGAGAAGGATTTAGTTCAGCTTTTATTTCTTTCATCACATTCCCAGTGGGTCAGAAGTTTACATACACTCAATTAGTATTTGGTAGCATTGCCTTCAAATTGTTTAACTTTTTATTTTATTGTTGTTGTTGTTGTTTTACCCCTTTTTCTCTACAAATGTTGTGGAATCCAATTGTTTTTAGTAGCTACCAACTTGTCTCATCGCTACAACTCCCGTACAGGCTTGGGAGAGACCAAGGTTGAAAGTCATGCGTCCTCCGATACACAACCCAACAAAGCCGCACTGCTTCTTACAACAGCGAGCATCCAACCCGGAAGCCAGCCGCACCAATGTGTCGGAGGAAACACAGTGCACCTGGCAACCTTGGTTAGCACGCACTGCGCCCGGCCCACCACAGGAGTCACTGGTGCGCGATGAGACAAGGACATCCCTTCCCGGCCAAGCCCTCTCTAACCCGGACGACGCTAGGCCAATTGTGCGTCGCTCCACGGACCTCCCGGTCGCGGCCAGTTACGACAGAGCCTGGGCGCAAAACCAGAGTCTCTGATGGCACAGCTGGCGCTGCAGTACAGCGCCCTTAACCACTGCGCCACCCGGGAGGCCCCAAATTGTTTAACTTGGGTCAAACGTTTCAGGTAGCCTTCCGCAAGCTTCCCACAATAAGTTGGGCGAATTTTGGCCCATTCCTCCTGATAGAGCTGTTGTAACTGAGTCAGGTTTGTAGGCATCCTAGCTCGCACAAGCTTTTTCAGTTCTGCCCACACATTTTCTGAAGGATTGAGGTCAGGGCTTTGTGATGGCCACTCCAATACCTTGAATTTGTTGTCCTTAAGCCATTTTGCCACAACTTTGGAAGTATGCTTGGAGTCATTGTCCATTTGGAAGACCCATTTGAGACAAAGGTTTAACTTCCTGACTGATGTCTTGAGATGTTGTTACATAATTTCCCTACCTCATGATGCCATCTATTTTGTGAAGTGCACCACTCCCTCCTGTATCAAAGCACCCCCACAACATAATGCTGCCACTCCCGTGCTTTACGGTTGGGATGGTGTTCTTTGGCTTGCAAGCCTCCCCCTTATTCCTCCAAACATAACGACGGTCATTACGGCCAAACAATTATATTTTTGTTTCATCAGACCAGAGGACATTTCTCCAAAAAGTACGCTCTTTGTCCCCATGTGCAGATGCAAACCGTAGTCTGGGTTTTCTATGTCGGTTTTGGAGCAGTGGCTTTTTCCTTGCTGAGCGGCCTTTCAGGTACTTTTATACTTGTTTCCCCACAGCATCTTCACAAAAGGTCCTTTTCTGTTGTTCTGGGATGTATTTGCACTTTTCACACCAAAGTACGTTCATCTCTAGAAGACAGAACGCGTCTCCTTCCTGAGCAGTATGACGGCTGCGTGGTCCCATGGTGTTTATACTTACCTTCAGGCGTTTGGAAATTGCTCCCAAGGATGAATCAGGTCTACAATTGTTTTTCTAAGGTATTGGCTGATTTCTTTTGATTTTCCTATGATGTCAAGCAAAGAGGCACTGAGTTTTAAGGTAGGCATTGAAATACATCCACAGGTACACCTCCAATTGACTCAAATTATGTCAATTAGCCTATCAGAAGCTTCTAAAGCCATGACACCATTTTCTGGAATTTCCCAAGCTGTTTAAAGTCACAGTCAACTTAGTGTATGTAAACTTCTGACCCACTGGAATTGTGATACAACAAATTAAAAGTGAAATAATCTGCCTGTAAACAATTGTTGGAACAATTACTTGTGTCATGCACAAAGTAGATGTCCTAACCAACTTGCCAAAACTATAGTTTGTTAACAAGAAATTTGTGGAGTGGTTGAAAAACTTGTTTTAATGACTCCAACCTAAGTGTATGTAAACTTCCGACTTCAACTGTACCTTTATGCTACAGTATCACTACAATTAATCCCTGAAGTATTGTTATAAAAGGAGAAGATAAACATGAATGGGTTTTGATGATAGCGGGTGATAACAGATTCCATCTGAGGGTTTCATATGCTGCAGTCTGTTGAGGAGAACATGATCCAGTAACAGCATGGTTACAGCATGGTTACTATATTACTGTAATCAATGACTCATACTAATGGACACAGCAATTATAGAGGGCAGCCATACCAGCTGGAGGCTCATCTGCTTCAATTCACAAACATAGTGTGTGTGTGTGTGTGTGTGTGCGTGCGTGTGTGTGTGTGTGTGTGTGTGTGTGTGTGCGTGTGCGCGTGTGCGTGTGTGTGTAGCCTCAACATCTTTAGCTGACCAATACTGTAACAGAGGGCTTCAACAAACACTTGACCATGTACATACCACCAACCTTTTGCTTGGCCGCTTGTGGTTTTATCACACATGCAAACATATCCCTAGAAAACTATAACTGTCACAAGGCACTGTCTATTCAGCCTAGGTCTGTGGATAGATGACACGACAGTGCATTTGCATATAGGTCACTCAAACTTCTGGAGGAAGTGGACCCTCTCTGTTTGTTTTCGAGTTACTAAGAATTCAGTGTTTTTACTGCTAGAGGAAGCTGCCCCTAACCAGAGATCTAGGTACATTATGATTTCGTATTTTTTATATTCTTGTGTATTTTTCATCACTTTGCTGACAGGCAGAGATTATTAAACCTCTACTAAGAGTCCTTGGTTCCTCAGCCTGAAGATTAATGGAGGGTACTGATTTTAATATCAAAGCGTTTAAGACGCTTTTTCACTTTTTTTCAGAGAGACACTTTTGGTAACATGATTTGTGGTGCATATTTTTTACAACGGTTTAGAAATTGCATTCCAAGATAATAACCTCTACAATGAACTTCTCCTGTTTAGGGTTTCAAAAACATGTTCACTTTCCCAAAATTCCCCGGTTTTCCAGAAAACTCTGCTGGAAGATTCCCAGAATCAGGAGGGAATAAAGCAGAAGATCCTAAATCTTCCAACCAGGATTTCTGGAAAACCGGGATTAAAAACTATAATTGAACACGTACAAAGGGATCTGTTAGCAAAAAAAGTATTTTGTTAACAAAAGACAAACAAATAACTGCTTTGCATCATTTTTTTGATGTTGCAGTTTTACAGCTAATTTCCTGGATGTTTGCACATTTCGCAATGACTTGTGTCTTATGCCTTGTTAATATGATATCTGATTTAGAGTGACAAAAATCAATGGGGGCCAGATAATTGAATGTTCATTTCTCTACCATAAGCCGCCTCCAACATCGTTTTGCAGAAATTGGCAGGGCATCCAACTGGCCTCACAACCGTAGACCACGTGTAACCATGCCAGCCCAGGACCTACACATCTGGCTTCACCTGTGGTATTGTCTGAGACCAGCCACCCGTACAGCTGATGAAACTGAATAGTATTTCTGTATGTATATATAAATAAAGCCCTTATGTCGGGGAAAGTTAATTCTGATTGGCTGGGCCAGCTCCCCAGTGTGGGCCAGCTCCCCATTCATTAGGTTCTAATCAATGGATTTCACATGACTGGACAGGGGCGCAGTCATAAGTGGGCCTGGGAGGGCATAGGCCCACCCACTTGGATGCCAGGCCCACCTATGACTGCGCCCCTGCCCAGTCATGTGAAATCCATTGATTAGAGCCTATTTAATTGTTTTCAACTGACTGATTTCCTTCTATGAACTGTAACTCAGTAAAATCATTGAAATTGTTGCATGTTGCGTTTATATTTTTTGTTCAGTATAGTTGTGCCCCTGACAGCTTTGTCTTGTGCTTCAATCCAACAAATCCCCAAAAATAAGAATGACAAACTAGTCACTAAAAATGATGTAAACCTAGAACAGAGCAGTTTCAACATTGCTATAGATTTTAAATATATACACTTTAAAGATTACCACCAGTAATTCCTGCTTCAAGGCTTACTCTTTTCCCCAGGAGAGAGTAGAGATGTATAGTCAAACTGGATTTGCCTTTATTATCTTTCTTACTGCTCTGCTCTTCTCCTCTGCTAATTGTTTCCTTACGATAGAGGGCTTGTTTATGCGTTGGTGGAGCAGAAAATTCTCCATTTCCTGTATTCTCTCCTGTACTGCAGTGTAAATTACACATACAGGCCTGTTCACACCAACAGTATGGTTAACATTTTAATGTACAAGACTGTCCTCCATGGATTGCTGAAATACCTGTATCTCTGTGTGCGTACTTGGGCCTTGTTAGAAAGGGAATGGAGTTATTTTAGACTACTTCGGACTATTGAGACATTACCCACGCTCATAATGATTTTGACCTCTGACCTCTAAAGTGTTACTGCTGGGTAACAGGTCATTTCCTGCCCCACGTGCTGGCTTAGTTGCATTCTAGACTTCTGCTTCTTTCCTTAATGAGATGGATTAAGTTGTTTGCATGTTCTTCACAAAGAGGGCAACCGATGCTACTGAGCCAGATGTCTGTGTGTCAGGGGAGAAGCTCCAGGTGGTATCTGATTTTAAGTACCTTGGCATCATACTTGATTCCAACCTCTCTTTTAAAAAGCATGTGAAAAAGGTCATTCAAATAACCAAATTCAACCTAGCTAATTTCCTATTTATACGAAATTGTTTGACTACAGAGGTAGCAAAACTGTACTTCAAATCTATGATACTCCCCCACTTAACATACTGCTTGACTAGTTGGGCCCAAGCTTGCTGTACAACATTAAAACCTATTCACTCTGTCTACAAACAGGCTCTCAAAGTGCTTGATAGGAAGCCCAATAGCCATCATCACTGTTACATCCTCAGAAAGCATGAGCTCCTGAGTTGGGAAAATCTTGTGCAATACACCGACGCATGTCTTGTATTCAAGATCCTTAATGGCCTGGCTCCCCCTCCACTCAGTATTTTTGTTAAACAGAAAACCCAAACATATGGCAGCAGATCCACAAGGTCTGCCATGAGAGGTGACTGTATAGTTCCCTTAAGGAAAAGCACCTTTAGTAAATCCGCTTTCTCTGTGAGAGCTTCCCATGTCTGGAATACACTGCCGTCAGACACACATAACTGCACCACATATCACACTTTCACAATGAAAACATGGCTAAAGGTCAATCAGATTTGTGAACATAATCCCTTGCTGTGTATTGTCGCTTTCCATGTTGTCTGTTGCTTGTGAGGTGTGGAAACACTATTGCTTTTATGAATTTGTCCTGCTGATTTTTGTTCTATGTTGCTCTCTCTGTATGCTACTGTCACGCCCTGACCTTAGAGATCCTTTTTATGTCGTCTCTATTTGGTTTGGTCAGGGTCTGATTTGGGGTGGGTATTCAATGTTCTATTATTTGTAGTCCTATGTTTTGGCCGGGTAGGGTTGTCAATCAGGGACAGCTGTCTATCGTTGTCTCTGGTTGAGAACCATACTTAGGTAGCCCTTTTTCCCACCTGTCAATGATTCTCTATAATGTAATTGTTTTTAATAACCTGCCCAGGGACTGAGGTTGAAAATTAGCCAGCTGGCTAAAACCGGCACATTTACTGAAACGTTGATTAATGTGCACTGTCCCTGTAAAAATAAAATAAACTCAAACTCCCTAGTCCCTAGACACTGATCTTAGGTCAGTTTAGTAGCCCCTCCCCTATTGGGTAAGCCAATCTGAACCTAGGTCTGTGTATATACAGTGGGGCAAAAAAGTATTTAGTCAGCCACCAATTGTGCAAGATCTCCCACTTAAAAAGATGAGAGAGGCCTGTAATTTTCATCATAGGTACACTTCAACTATGACAGACAAAATGAGTAAAACCAATCAAGAAAATCACATTGTAGGATTTTTAATGAATTTATTTGCAAATTATGGTGGAAAATAAGTATTTGGTCAATAACAAAAGTTTATCTAAATAATTTGTTATCTACCCTTTGTTGGCAACGACAGAGGTCAAACGTTTTCTGTAAGTCTTCCCAAGGTTTTCACACACTGTTGCTGGTATTTTGGCCCATTCCTCCATGCAGATTTCCTCTAGAGCAGTGATGTTTTGGGGCTGTTGCTGGGCAACACAGACTTTCAAATCCCTCCAAAGATTTTCTATGGGGTTGAGATCTGGAGACTGGCTAGGCTACTCTAGGACCTTGAAATGCTTCTTACGAAGCCACTCCTTCATTGCCCGGGCGGTGTGCTTGGGATCATTGTCATGCTGAAAGACCCAGCCACATTTAATCTTCAATACCCTTGCTGATGGAAGGAGGTTTTCACTCAAAATCTCATGAGACATGAACCCATTCATTCTTTCTTTTACACGGATCAGTCGTCCTGGTCCTTTGGCAGAAAAACAGCCCCAAAGCATGTTTCCACCCCCATGCTTCACAGTAGGTATGGTGTTCTTTGGATGCAACTCAGCATTTGTTGTCCTCCAAACACGACGAGTTGAGTTTTTACCAAAAGGTTATATTTTGGTTTCATCTGACCATATGACATTCTCCCAATCTTCTTCTGGATCATCCAAATACTCTCTAGCAAACTTCAGACGGGCCTGGACATGTACTGGCTTAAGCAGGGGGACACGTCTGGCACTGCAGGATTTGAGTCCCTGGCAGCGTAGTGTGTTACTGATGGTAGGCTTTGTTACTTTGGTCCCAGCTCTCTACAGGTCATTCACTAGATCCCCCCGTGAGGTTCTGGGAATTTTGCTCACCGTTCTTGTGATCATTTTGAGCCCACAGGGTGATTTTGTTTCTGGTGTTTTCTGTCCTTTGACAGCTCTTTGGTCTTGGCCATAGTGGAGTTTGGAGTGTGACTGTTTGAGGTTGTGGACAGGTGTCTTTTATACTGATAACAAGTTCAAACAGGTGCCATTAATACAGGTAACGAGTGGAGGACAGAGGAGCCTCTTAAAGAAGAAGTTACAGGTCTGTGAGAGCCAGAAATCTTGCTTGTTTGTAGGTGACCAAATACTTATTTTCCACCATAATTTGCAAATAAATTAATTAAAAATCCTACAATGTGATTTTCTGGATTTATTTTCTCCTTTTGTCTGTCATAGTTGAAGTGTACCTATGATGAAAATTACAGGCCTCATCTTTTTAGGTGGGAGAACTTGCACAATTGGTGGCTGACTAAATACTTTTTTGCTCCACTGTATATGAGCAACCCTGACTACCCAAAGAGAGATAGGAGACTTCCAACCCACTCAGTCAGTGACGTCCATCTCCTCTCTCAGCCCAGACGTTTCAATCACTCTGTGATCTAATCTACACAGCTGCAGGGAATCCAAGGAAAACCTATTATTCTCACTAGCTGGACTAAATAGAAAAAACAGCCTTTCCTCCAGGCAGCGTTGCGGTGCGGACCTCTCTTGCGTCAACAGGAGATAAGCCAGGGCTGCTAATCATTTAGGAATCCAGGGATAAAAGGCTGGTTATCAGCAGCTGATTGGGGCTGCTCACCCCACCCTCCCTCCCTGTCTGTGTCCCTGCTCAGAAACCACTAGGTACAGGTCAGGTGAGAGAGAGTCTGGAGTCTGGGAACATGATGGTGTGTGTGTGTATGTCTATATGTTTGCAGACATACAAACATCCCTGTTGATGTTTCTTTGTGACACACACACGCATTAACAAATCAGAGAGGTGATAAGAAGCGAGAACAAGTTGGATCCTAGTGGACACCATCCAATCCCACATCTTCCATCTCCTCCACATCAGACTGCTGGTCATTCTCTTTATAGAGCAGATTTTTACCTGACCTTCATTACAACTATAGGGATCATTGATATAGCCAATGCCATCCAGGATCTCTATACCAAGCGGTGTCAGAATAAGACCCTAAAATTGTTCAAAGTCACCCAAGTGTTCTCTCTGCTACCTCAGAGCGAGCTGTAACAATGCACCAAGTCTGGAACCAACAGGACCATGAACAGCTTCTACACCCAAGCCACAAGACTGCTAAATAGCTAATCAAATAGCTACCCGGACTATCTGCATTGACCCTTTTTGCACTAACTTTTTTGACTCATCAAATACGCTGCTGCTACTGTTTACTATCTGTCACTTTGTTCCTAGTTATATGTACAGTACCAGTCAGTACCAGTATATATATACAGTACAAGTCAAAAGGTTGAACACACCTACTCATTCCAGGGTTTTTCTTTATTTTTAGAATTAAATTGTCTGTCTTTAACGGTGTGCCCCAAGGCTCTGTACTTGGTCCTCTCTTATTCACTATTTAGAAAAATGATTTAGACAAAAATGTCCAAAATGCGCAACTTCCTTTTTATGCTGATGATACTGTTATTTACTGTTGTGCCTCGTCTCTTACAAAAGCTTTCCAGAACTTGCAAACTGCTTTTTATACTGTTCAACATACCTTGTGTCAATTGAAGCTTATCCACAATACTGACAAAACTAAAATAATGGTGTTTTCTAAAGCAAGAAATAGACCTCTGAACCTTTCACTGATTACTACCTTACTACCTGTCAAGTCAAGGAGATTGAGGTTGTAACCTCATATAAATATCCTGGAATTTTAATTGATGATGGCCTCTCTTTTAAATTGCATATTCAACAACTTACAAAAAATTGTAAGCTGAAATTGGGATTTTATTTTAAGAATAAGGTCTGTTTTTCTTTTGAAGCCAGGAGGAGGCTAGTATCAGCTACATTTATGCCTTTACTAGACTATGGGGATATTTTATATATGAATTCCTCCGCTCAGTGTTTGAGATCAATTGACACCCTTTACCATGACACTTTGAGATTTATTTTAAACTGCAAAACCCTTAAGCACCACAGCACTTTGTATACCAGGGTTGGCTGGCCTTCTATAGTCACTCGTAGGCTCAGACACTGGTATACTTTTATTTGCAAAGCCATTTTGGGTTTACTACCTTTTTATTTGGCCATTTTTATGCGGTGGGTACTCTCTTCGTTCGCAGGACTTTATCCTGCTAACTGTTCCAAATGTCCCAACTGAATTTGGTAAAAGGACTTTTATGTACTCTGCGCCATCGTCTTGGAACGCCTTACAAAATACTTTTAAACTGGAAGAACCACTTGTCCCAATTGGTATTTTTAAATCGCTGATGAATGATCTTGAGACTGATTCCCTGACCTGTCAATGTTTTTAATTTGCTCTTTTTGATTTTGTTAAACTCTTGTGAATTCCATGGTTTTTACTTGTAACGCTCGGCTTCTTCTTCTGACAAGGAGTCGCAAGGATCGGACCAAAGCGCAGCGTGGTACGTGTTCATGACGATATTTATTCAACTCAGAACACTAAAACAAAAATAACAACGAGAATGATACGAAACGAAACAGTCCTGTCTGGTGAAATATACAAAGACAGAAAATAAACACCCACGAAACAGGCTACCTAAGTATGATTCTCATTCAGGGACAACGATTGACAGCTGCCTCTGATTGAGAACCATACCAGGCCAAACACAGAAATAGAAAATCATAGACAAACTAACATAGACAACCCACCCAACTCACACCCTGACCATACTAAAACAAAAGACAAAACAAAGGAACTAAGGTCAGAATGTGACATTACTAGATTACTTGTAGTTTTTCATGTTGTTTGTCTGTCATTTTTGTAATGACTTGGTGCTGCCTATCTTGGCCAGGACACTCTTGAAAAATAGATTTTAAATCTCAATGAGCCCTTCCTGGTTAAATAAAGGTTAAATAAAAAGTATTTTCTTCATTGTATAATAATAGTGAAGACATCAAAACTATGAAATAACACATATGGAATCACATAGTAACCAAAAAAAGTGTTAAACAAATCAAAATATATTTTATATTGAGATTCTTCAAAGTAGCCACCCTTTGCCTTGATGACAGATTTGCACACTCTTGGCATTCTCTCAACCAGCTTCATGAGGAATGCTTTTCCAACAGTCTTGAAGGAGTTCCCACATATGCTGAGCACGTGTTGGCTGCTTGTCCTTTACTCTGCGGTCCAACTCATCCGAAACCATCTCAATTGGGTTGAGGTTGGGTGATTGTGGAGGCCAGGTCATCTGATGCAGCACTCCACCACTCTCCTCCTTGGTCAAATACACAGCCTGGAGGTGTGTTTTGGGTCATTGTCCTGTTGAAAAACAAAATGATATTCCCACTAAGCGCAAACCAGATAGCAGATGTTAATGCGAGTGTAGTGAAATGATTGTGTATCGGGCCGTGTCAGTGGCACTGTATTGTCCTCAAAGCAAGCAAAGAAGTTGTTTCGTTTGTCTGGGAGCAAGACGTTGGTGTCCGCGACGGGGCTGGTTTTCTTTTTGTAATCTGTGATTGACTGTAGACCCTGCCACATACTTCTCGTGTCTGAGCCGTTAAATTGTGACTCTACTTTGTCTCTATACTGACGCTTAGCTTGTTTGATTGCCTTGCGGAGGGAATAGCTACACTGCTTGTTTTCGGTCATGTTTCATGATTAATGCAGTGATTCACGCTTTCAGTTTTGCGCGAATGCTGCCATCAATCCACAGTTTCTGGTTGGGGAAGGTTTTAATAGTCACCGTGGATACAACATCACCGATGCACTTGCTAATAAACTCACTCACCGAATCGGCATATACATCAATGTTGTTGTCTGAGGCTATCCGGAACATATCCCAGTCCACGTGATTGAAGCAATCTTGAAGCGTGGCATCAGATTGGTCAGACCAGCGTTGAACAGACCTGAGCACGGGCGTTTCCTGTTTTAGTTTCTGTTTATAGGCTGGGAGTCGTGGTCAGATTTGCCCAAAAGGATGACGACGGAGGGCATTGTATGTGTCATGGAAGTTAGAGTAGCAATGATCCAGAATGCTGCCAGCCTGGGTCACGCATTCTATATGCTGATAAAATTTAGTTAAAATCCCCAGCTACAATAAATGCAGCCTCAGGATATGTGGTTTCCAGTTTACATAGAGTCCAATGAAGTTATTTCAGGGCCATCGAGGTGTCTGCTTGGGAGTGGGGGGATATACACAGCTGTGATTATAATCAAAGAGAATTCGCTTGGTAGATAATGCGGTCGGCATTTTCTTGTAAGAAATTCTAGGTCAGGTGAACAAAAGGACTTGAGTTCCTGTATGTTGTTATGATCACACCACGACTCGTTAATCATAAGGCATACCCCCCCGCCCTTCTTCTTACCAGAGAGATGTTTGTTTCTGTTGGTGCGATGCGTGAAGAAGCCGGGTGGCTGTACCGACTCTGATAACCTATGCCGAGTGAGCCATGTTTCCGTGAAACAGAGAATGTTACAATCTCTGATGTCTCTCTGGAAGGCAACCCTTGCTCTGATTTCATCTACCTTGTTGTCAAGAGACTAGACATTGGCGAGCAGTATACTCAGGAGCGGTGAGTGATGTGCCTGTCTATTGAGCCTGACCAGAAGACCGCTCCGTCTGCAACTCCTTCAGCGCCGTTGTTTTGGGTCACTGGCCCGGGATCCGATCCATTGTCCTGGGTGGTGGTCCAAACAGAGGATCCGCTTCGGGAAAGTCGTATTCCTGGTCATAATGTTGTTAAGTTGACGTTGCTCTTAAATCCAATAATTCTTCCTGGCTCTATGTAATAAGACTTAAGATTTCCTGGGGTAACAGTGTAAGAAATAATAAAAAAAATACTGCATAGTTTCCTAAAAACGCGAAGCGAGGCGACTATCTTTGTCGGCGCCATGACCAAAGACATATTGTCAGTGGAAGGGATAGCTATGCACAAGCGAAGATGTCTGATATTTATTATGGTGGACATTGGAAAATAATGGCAGAATCAGTTTTCCCATCAACCCATGAAATAAGTCCCTAATAAGGGCAGTAGCCATCCATGTAGCAAGCATGCCGACTGATGAATAAAACACACACACGTACGTGCACATACATAACACACTCATGCACGCGAACAAACACACACAACCTCAATATCCATCCATGCCTTTCGTCAATATGTAAATCAACACATTTGCATAACTGGCCAAAACAAAAACCCTTAAACATGGTTAGATTGGGGCCAACTGGTAGTATTAGTGTTGTGGATTAGGAGATAGGGGAGGTAGTAGGAAATGAGGGTAGAGCCTGGCTTAAAGACTGATCAGCAATTACACGTACAGTATATGCTCATGTGCACACACACACTAAACCAGACTGTACTTGAGAAGGGGGAGGGTGATATCAAGACTCATCAGCATTGTGTGTTTGACTAAGAGCCCTTGTAGTCATCCTGGCATAGATCCGCAGCATCATTCAACTCTCTGGTTGCTTTGAACATTATGCTAATTGAAATACCTGATTGATATTCAGGATTATATGTTGTTTATCACACAACAGCAAGACTAGATGATATGCTCTACAGTCAGAGCTATTGTTTGGCTAACCCTCTTACCTTGCCACAAAGAAAAGATGTGGCCGGCACTTTTACTCAATAGATTTACTAAATGTCTTCACCTATATTCTTCTTCTTAGACATTCCCCACTGGGCATGCACTGATTTAATCAACGTTGTTTCTACGTTCTTATCAAAAATCATTCTAGAGACTTACAATATAGAAAAGGATGTAGCAATCACAGGAACATACTCTTGGGGTTTTATATATATATATATATATATATATATATATATATATATATATATATATATATATATATATATAAACATCTGTTTTTATGCCCAAAAGGCTAAATGCTAAGCTTACTGACACAGAATGAGATGGAATGTCGGCTGTTGGATTTGTTGCGTTTGAAAACCTTATCCCAGAATACTTTGGGACAGAGAAAGCAGAGGTCAAAAGGACATGTAAGGATATGTACCTATTGTTATGTTCTTGATCTTTAGCTAAGAGGATTTAGGAAGATTATCACTCTCTCTAATGGCAGGTTAGGAACCACTGTATGTTGACTATCAACATCATAAATTCAGAGGGCACTAGATAGATTTATATTACTTTTAAAGTTGCCACTTCTGTGGAGGGATTACATCAAGTTCAGATCCAAGTTACATAACAAAACAGCATATGACAAAAGGGCAACACAGCAATGCAATATCAAATAGAATATGATAAGGAATAACAATATTTGACTGAATGAAGAAGGGATTGTCGTTTCAACGCTCAGTATGCCATTTCTGTAAGGACCGACGCTGGAGTAGAGAAACAGGTACGGGGAGTCAAAAATTTAATCAGGAACAGACATGAAATAAGACAGGAAGAGCATCAGCACACGAGTGCAGACAGATATAGGGGAGGTAATGACAGAGGTGATCGAGTCCAGGTGAGTCCAATAATGGCTGATGCGTGTGACGGGGGAAGGCAGGTGTGCGTAATGATGGTGGCAGAAGTGCATAATGCAGGGCAGTCTGGCACCCTTGAGTGCCAGGGGGGAGGAGCGGGAGGTGGCGTGACAATTTCACCCTTTAGGAAAGTATAAACTTGTGTTGTTTTTTACTTTGTGAATATAAGAGTGAATACCTGAGCAAACGTCCTGATGTGGGAATCACAGCAAACAGCCAAGATAGATGTGCTGTATGTTGTCCAAATATGTAGCAAATTGTAGTTATAAAGGAGTTTCAGTCCAGGACGATTGTCTCAATGTGTCTTGAGAAAGTTTGGAAGAAAACTGGTCCCATTTCCGCTGAACAGAGGACATGTTCAACGTTTCCGTTCCTTTCCCATCAACAGCCAGCCAGGGTGTTTTTTCCACAGTCAGTCCCAGCCCCAGCCAGGATCAGTAAGAGAAGGTCCAGAAATGTCAGGGTTGTCTAGCTTTGGTGATGTCATTATCAGTTGACATGAAGATTGACGGTTTTGGACAGATAAAAACACTACAGACATTCCCTCAGGTCATTCATGGTCTTGTCCACAGGGAGACGTCTGGGAATGAGACTGGGACAGAGATGTCAGCTGCAGACACAGATCTGGCTGCTAAAGGGCCTGATACAAACAGACAAACACACTCACTTTACAATGTGGCTCAGTTGGTAGAGCATGGTGCTTGCAATGCCAGGATTGTTAGTTTGATTCCCATGGGGGATCAGTACGAAAATGTAGGCACTCACTACTGTAAGTTGCTCTGGATAAGAGTGTCTGCTAAATGACTAAAATGTAAAACCATTCAAGTGGAGTTCTATTGTCAATTGAGGAAATTAATTGAAAATTCAGTAACTAAAGAGTGTTGAATTCCATGTATTGAATTGGAAGTTCAACATGCCCCTGAGCCTAAACAGACAGACATTCTATGAAGTCAAAAACACCCCATATCATCTCAGCTGAGGTGCCACTTGTGGATACCTACCATAAGGGTCTGGAGAGACATTTGTCATACAATGTTTGGACCAAGCATCTCAATGGCTTCTCATGACAATAACCAAACATGGACACCTCACACATCCTGTAATTGGCAGTACTTATTGGCAGTTTGATTTCTGGGGTGTGGATATATTCTATATTTCACAATTTTAGGCAGATTCAGTTTCACATGGAGCTGGCAGATCCCCAATTAATTAGGTGATGTCCTCATTAATCTATGTTTGAGCTAATGAGAAGTGATCACAGTTGTGATTGGCTGACCCTAGAGCTGGCCAATTAAACAGCTATTTCATGTTAATGTGACTCTAGAGTCAAAACTACTCAAAAACAGGGCATGCTGATCTAGGATTGTTTTTTTTTCATTTTAGATCATAATTAATAAGATGATTTGGAGCGGGGTGATCTGATCCTAGATCAGCAAACTTACTCTGAGATTCTTTTTGAATACTGGTGACCTATTGTGTCCCTTAGCACTTGATTTTTTTTGTTGGTGCAACCTGGTCTCACAGCATTTCAAATGATTCTGTATGTAAATCCAAGATGACCTTAGTATGATATGTTATGGTATGTATTCATTTGTGGATGTCCATGACCCATTTCGTATGATATGTTGCGAACTACAATCCGTATTATGCTACGAATTTGCAAAACAGACAATATGTTACGAATTTGCTAAACATAGTTTATTTCACGATTTGCAAAACATATGATATGTTAAGAATTCTATCTAGGTGGCTAACGTTAGCCAGCGGCTAATGTTAGCTAGGCTAGGGGTAAGGTAAAATGTTGGAGTTAGGTTAAAATGTTAAGATTAGGGTTAGGGTTAGGGGAAGGGTTAATGTTAAGGTTAGGGGAATGGTTAGCTAACATGCTAACTAGTTGTAAAGTAGATAAAAAGTAGTAAGTAGTTGAAAAGTTGCTAATTGACAAAAATGCTATAGTTGTCCGTGATGAGATTAGAACTCACAACCTTTGGGTTGCTAGACATTCACATTATGCACACACCCATCCACTCTGACCAACTGCACACTGTTGTTTTTGCCTTAAGTAACCATCTGCCTTATGCAACCCTACCAAACGTATCATATTCATTAGTGTCCCAGATGTACGTTTACTATGTTATGGCAAGTATATGAAACCAGGCTGTTTGGTGACACATATACAACACACTCTAAATCACATCACCTGCATTTCCCAAAAGAAATAGCCCCGTTTACTACCTCAGTAATCTTCAAATGGGGTGTTTGAAATGGCATCCTATAACCTAAGATCTTAATTTGCGATAGTTTTCTAAAGCAGGAAAATAGTCCTGCAGCAACAGGAAATGTGAATTATTATTTGGATATGATTAATTATAATTAAATGTAAACGTTTGTAGGGGTTGATACTCCTACTCTGGCCAAACGTAATGCACTGTATAGTCCAGCACTGTGAGAAAGTCCAGTCTCTGGTCTGGATAGCAGTAGTAATGAGTTGATAAAGTTTATAACAGCCCCCAGGACATTTACAGGCTCTTATGAAGCCGTAAAGACTTCATACCTCGCAGACAGCCTGTCCACCCAGGGTACTCATTAACCTCTAGACATACACAACACTCTACAGGGCTGGGATTGGCTCTGAGGCAAAGAGTTTGATTAGGTTAATGAACTGGCAAAACTCAGTCCTTGTATGAATCAGCTCAGAGAGGAGTTTCTACCTGCAGGAAGGGACTATACCTGGAGGCCCATACAACACCTTTACTGAGCAGAGAGTGAGAATAGGAGAGAGGGGGAGAGGGAGAGACAAGAAAGAGAGAAAGAGAGAGACAAAAGGAGAAAGAGAGAGAGAGGGGGAGAGAGGAAGAAAGAGGACACAAAAAGAGAGAGTGAGGAAGGGAGTGAGCGAGAGAGAGTGAGCGAGAGAGAGAGAGAGAGAGAGCGAGAGAGCGAGAGAGAGCACGAGAGGGAGAGAGAAGAGATTAGAGAGGGAAAGAGAGAGACAAGAGAAGAAGAGAGAGAGGGAGAGAGAAAGAGGGAGACAACAAAATAATTAGGAAGAGAGCGAGAGAGAGAAAAAGCTAAAGAGAGAGCGAGAGCGAGAAAGAGCAAGCGAGAGAGAGCGAGAGGGAGAGAGATACGAGACTAGGGAGGGAGAGAGAGACAAGAGAAGGAGAGAGAGAGGGAGAGAGAGAGAAAGAGGGAAACAACAAAAGAATGAGGGAGAGAGAGAGAGAGAGAGAGAGAGAGAGAGAGAGAGAGAGAGAGAGAGAGAGAAAAGCAAGCGAGAGCTAGCGCGAGAGCGAGCACGAGGAAGAGAGAGAATGAGAGGGAGAAAGGGGGAGTCAACAAGAGAGAGTGAGGAAGAGAGTGAGTGAGCAAGAGACAGAGAACGAGAGAGAGAGAGAAAAATCAAACGAGTCAATATAACTGTGCCAGGCTTGATAAACATCAAACCTAGCTCATCACCTTCCAGCCATACAGCAACACAGTCATAAAGCTTTCAGTCTCAAAACATTGTTCATTTGGTTCCCACAGAGCACCTCTCTCTCTGCACCTACCATCTATCACCTCTCTGTGTACAGTGATCACTCTGAGAACCATATAAAACACTACAGGCCAATGAACCATGGCACTAATCAAAGCTGCTAACGACACAAAGTCATCCAGCACCGGTACTCCCAGCTTCACTAGAATAGAATCGGAAAGCTTTGGGCCAAACAGTGCCAGTGGAGGGAGAGTGAGCAACAATATTACAAGGTAATTAATTAGCTATAGATTTGGACTTAGTTTAAACCCAGTAATTCACTCAGTATGTTCCAATTATGATAAATGGCTAAACAACTGATTGATATCTTCAACGAGTAGGACTGGAGGGATTTACTTCAGAAGCCCGACAAGGCCCTCATCCTCGTAACTCGCAGGAGAAAGAGATGGAGGTATCGTGGATGAAGATCCGGGTGTCTTGTGAGCATACGTCACCGAGAGGGTAATCTACCATTACCATTGGTCCTATTAGCAAACGTACAATCAATCTATAATAAAAAAGACAAACTACAATCATGTATATCCTACCAACGGAACAGTCAAAGCTGTAATAAATTCTGTTTCACCGAGGAGTGGCTGAACGACGACATGAATAACATACAGCTGGCGAGTTTGAAGCTTTTTCGGCAGGATAGAACAGCGGCCTCTGGTACGAAAAGTGGTTGCGGTCTATGTATATTTGTAAACAGCTGGTTACTGTACCACCACAAACTGTTGATGGCACTAAGACTGCACTCAATGAACTGTGTACGGCCATAAGTAAACAGGAAAATGCTCATCCAGAGGCGGAACTCCTAGTGGCTGGGGACTTTAATGCAGGGAAACTTAAATCCGTTTTACCTCATTTCTACCAGCATGTTAAATGTGCATCCAGACGGGGGAAAAAACTCTAGTCCACCTTTACTTCACACACAGATGCTCTCCCTCGCCATCCATTCAGCAAATCTGACCATAATTCTATCTTCCTGATTCCTGCTAACAAACAAAAACTAAAGCAGGAAGCACCAGTGACTCGGTCAAAAAGAAAGTGGTCAGATGAAGCAGATGCTAAGCTACAGAACTGTTTTGCTAGCACAGACTGGAATATGTTCCGGGATTCTTCAGATGGCATTGAGGAGTACACCACATCAGTCACATCAGTCACTGGCTTCATCAATAAGTGCATCAATGATGTCATGCCAACAGTGACCGTACGTAGATATCCCAACCAGAAGCGATGGATTACAGGCAACATCTGCACTGAGCTAAAGGGTAGAGCTGCCGGAAGCTAATAAGAAATCCTGCTATGCCCTCCAACGAACCATCAAAAAGGCAAAGCGTCAATACATAACTCAGATTGAATCGTACTACACCGGCTCTGAAGCTCGTCGGATGTGGCAGGGCTTGCAAACTATTACAGACTACGAAGGGAAGCACAGCCGCGAGCTGCCCAGGGACACGAGCCTACCAGACAAGCTAAATTACTTAACACCGAAGCATGCATGAGAGCATCAGCTGTTCCGGAAGACTGTGTGATCACGCTCTCAGAAGCCGATGTGAGTAAGAACTTTAAACAGGTCAACATTCACAAGGCCGCAGGGCCAGACGGATTACAAGGTCGTGTACTCCGAGCATGCGCTGACCAACTGGCAAAGTGTATTGGGCTGCAGTGGAGCAGGTTGAGAGCTTCAAGTTCCTCGGTGTCCACATCACCAACAAACTAACATGGTCCAAGCACACCAAGACAGTCGTGAAGATGGCCTGACAAAAACTATTCCCCCTCTGGAGACTGAAAAGATTTGCCATGGGTCCATAGACCCTCAAAAGGTTCTACAGCTGCACCATCGAGAGCATCCTGACTGGTTGCATCACTGCCTGGTATAGCAACGGCTCGGCCTCCGACCGCAAGGCATTAAATAGGGTAGGGCGTACGGCCCAGTACATCACTGGGGCCAAGCTTCCTGCCATCTAGGACCTCTATACCAGGTGGTGTCAGAGGAAGGTCCTAAACATTGTCTAAGAATCCTGCCACCCTAGTCACAGACTGTTCTCCCTGCTACCGCATGGGCAAGCGGTCCCAGACCGCCAAGTCTAGGTCCAAGATGCTTCTAAACAGATTCGACCCCCAAGCCATAAGACTCCTGAACATCTAATCAAATGGCTACCCAGACTATTTGTATTGCCCCCCCTCTTTACGCTGCTGCTACTCTCTGTTTATTATCTATGCATAGTCACTTTAACTCTACCTACCTACCATGTACATATTACCTCCATTACCTGGACTAACTGGTGCCCCTGCACATTGACTCTGGACCGGTACCCCCTGTAATTATCCTATGTACTGTTATTTTACTGCTGCTCTATAACTACCTGTTACTTTTATTGATTTTTTAAAGTCTTTTTTTCTTAAAACTGCATTTTTGGTTAAGGGCTTGTAAGTTTAGGGCTTGTTGTATTTGGCGTATGTGACAAATATAATGTTATTTTGATTTGATTAAATCTATTAGTTGACTGCAATTCACCATTCATGTTTAAAACAATGTTGTTCTTGCATTCGTAGAACACACAGAGAGCATGCATCACAACGCGCACACACACACACACACACACACACACAAAAAAAGGAATGCAGATTCCTCCTGGCTCTTGTTATTAGGTCAGTGTAGCCCCCAGGCAGTAGCACCCGTATGTGGATGGGAAGAGAGGCGAAGAGAGGCGAAGAGAGACAGGCAGAGCAGAGGATAGTAAACGGCTGTCTTTGACACTCATCATTATTGAAAGGGAGCATATTCCCCAGACATCACAGCTCTGCTGACAGAGCTGCTCTCTCACCTCCCCTCTCTCCTCCTGTCCCTGACAGACCTTACCCAGCCTTATACATACAGAGGCATGCAGACACAAATGCACTAATGCATGCATGGACACACACACACGCACGGACACACACACACGCGTACACACAACCGCACTCTGCCACGCATCTTGTGTTGGTGGAAGGAGCTATTGGAGGATGGGCTCATTGTAATGATTGGAATGGAATAAATGGAACGGAGTCAAACATGGGGTTTCCATATGTTTGATGCTTTTGGAAACTGTTTCATTCATTCCATTCCAGCCATTACAATGAGCCCGTCCTCCAATAGCTCCTCAAACCAGCCTCCTCTGGTCCACACACTTCTCTCCCTTTTATTTATTTATTTTTTATTTATTTCACCTTTATTTAACCAGCTAGGCCAGTTGAGAACAAGTTCTCATTTACAACTGTGACCTGACCAAGATAAAGACCCTCCTTCCCTCCCCTCCACCCTTCCCCTATTTCCCTGGGTGCCTTCTTTGAAAGCATTCAGCACAGGCAGGAGAGTCCTATCAGTAGGTCCCACAGCATACAGAGTCCTATAACCTGCTGTAAGGGTCCATAGTAGTGCTCTGTCTTTGATGTGGGCTCTCTGGGCTAAATCTGTCCTGGGTGATTTTCAAATAAATGTTTTGAAATATTATAAAACATGCTTAAGGTGGTTTTATTTTGTTCTTCAGACTAAAAGGTTGAATGTGAAACTTTGATTGTAAGATTGATGGTAAGGAAAATATGCTAATATTTTCAATAGCCATTATGAATTTCCATAATATGTGTATCAAACTGTTGAGGAGCAACTAAAAACGTTTCAAACAATCAAATAATTATCCAAATCATTACTCAAAATAATTGTGTTTCACAAAATGGATAATATTTTAGACCCATATAAATAAAACACAGATATTACATTATTGGGTGATTTTGACCCGGCAAATGCATTCTTTGGGCGCCATGTTTACTATGCATCCTAGGGTTAAATGTCTATCTGTATATTATTCATAATGTCTTCTAAATATAACTACACGGTCTCTGTGTCACGGTGTAATGCAACATTGCTTGCGTGTGACTGCCTCTCTTCTCCTCTGTCAACAGAAATCGTTTTCACTGGAGGGATCACAGTCACACAAGTAAACAATTTCAACACCCATCTCGTGAGCAGAGCCCTCCACACGCTGAAACCCAGAGATCATTTTTTTGATGGAGGACCTGCAGCATTTATCTAAATCATGAGAGCGAAGGAGGACGAAGATGAAGAGGAAGTGGTGGAGGAAGGACAAATATTAGGTGGTCTGAAGAGAGAGGTGTTCGCTGTGGGTAGAGGGGGGGCATAATTATTTTGTTTAATCGGTCAGCTAACACAGGACAAGTAAAGTTATTTATAAAAATCTAGTGCCTTCAGAAACTATTCAGACCCCTTGACTTTTTCCACATTTCACTACGACCTTATTCTAAAATTGATTAAATACTTTTTTTCCTTCATCAACCTACACACCTTTGGAAGCAGCTTTGGCTGTGATTACAGCATCAAGTCTTCCTGGGTAGGACACTACAAGCTAAGCACACCTGTATTTGGGGAGTTTCTTTCATTCTTCTCTGCAGATCCTCTCAAGCTCTGTCAGGTTGGATAGGGAGCATTGCTGCACAGCTATTTTCAGACCTCTCCAGAGATCGGGTTCGAATGGGTTCAAGTCCGGGCTCTGGCTGGGCCACTCAAGGACATTCAGAGACTTGTCCCGAAGCCACTCCTGGTTATCTTGGCTGTGTACTTAGGGTCGCTGTTCTGTTGGAAAGTGAAGCTTCGCCCAAGTCTGAGGTCCTGAAGGCTCTGGAGCAGATTTTCATCAAGGATCTCTCTGTACTTTGCTCTGTTCATCTTTCCCTCGATCCTGACGAGTCTCCCAGTCCCTGCCGCTGAAAAACATCCCCACAGCTTGATGCTTCCACCACCATGCTTCACTGTAGGGATGGTGCCAGATTTCCTCCAGACATGACGCTTGGCATTCAGGAACTCCAAAGAGTTCAATTGTGGTTTCATCAGACCAAAGCATTTTGTTTCTCATGGTTTGAGAGAGTTTAGGTGCCTTTTGGCAAACTCCAAGTGGGCTGTAATGTGCCTTTTACTGAGGAATAGCGTCCGTCTGGCACTCTACCATAAATGCCCGATTGGTTGAGTGCTGCAGAGATGCTTGTCCTTCTGGAAGGTTCTCCCATCTCCACAGAGGAACTCTCTGCAGACTCACTCTGTCAGAGTGACAATCTGGTTCTTAGTCACCTCCCTGAACAAAGCCCTTCTCCCCCGATTGCTGGGCAGCCAGTTCTAGGATGAGTCTTGGTGGTTCCAATCTTCTTCCACTTAAGAATGATGTAGGCCACTATGTTCTTGGGGAGCTTCAATGCTGCATTCTTTGGTACCCTTCCCCAAATCTGTACTTCGACACAATCCTGTCTCAGAGCTCTACGGACAATTCCTTCGACCTCATGGTTTTTGCCCTGACATGCATTGTCAACTGCGGGATCTTATATAGAGAGGTGCGTGCCTTTCAAAATCATGTCCAGTCAATTGAATCTACAACAGGTGGACTCCAATCAAGTTGTAAAAATATCTCAAGGATTATCAGTGGAAACAGGATGCGCCTGAGCTCAATTCCGGGTCTCACAGTATCTGAATACTTATGTGAATAAGGTATTTCTGTTATTTATTTTTAATTCATTTTCAAAAAAATCCTTCATTCCAGGTGACTGCCTCATGAAGCTGGTTGAGAGAATGCCAAGAGTTTGAAAAGCTGTCAACAAGGCAAAGGGTGGCTACGAATCTCAAATATAACATATATTTTGATTTGTTTAACACTTTTTTGGTTACTACATGATTCCATATGTGTTATTTCATAGTTTTGATGTTTTCAGTATTATTCTACAATGTAGAAGAAAGTAAAAAATAAAGAGTTTCTCTCTTTTATATATATATATATATATATATATATACACACACACATACACATTGCGTAAACAATGTTTTTAGGGGGTGCACCCTCATCCCCCCTACTTCCCGCGGCTATGGAGAGGTGCAGGTGTGATGGAGAAAAGGAGGAAGAGGAGAAGTCAGGGAGGGTGAAGGAGATGGGAATCGAGGGGGAGGTGGATGAGGTCGTTTTGGAGTACGATAAATACTACAAGGACACAGCTGGATGAGACACCATACCCAGTCCAAAAATACCACCCCACTCTGACGCACAAACACACACTCACACACGGCACAGCAGGCAGGAGGACAGGAAAAGCCTGGTCCATTTACTCATCATCCTTATCGAGCTAATCTGTGGCACAGCCATTACTGCCACACTCTACCCATAACACTGTCTCTGGATGCCACCAAAATGGCACTCCATTCCCTATATAGCACACGTCTTCAGACCAGGGCCCATAGGGATCTGGTCAAAAGTAGTGCAGTAGGTGGGGAATAGGGTGTCATTTGGGGCACAGACCCTGCCAGAACCAGGTGGAACAGATCACATTTCCTTGATTCGTAATGGGATGGACCCAGCAGTGTTCACCATGTCCTGGATAAAAGCCTTGGGGCTTTATACCAAACTAAGTCCCCAGGAGTTATAGGGATTATTCTGGATCTGTAAGAGCTCATCTAATGGGAAAGGGTGTGTGGACAGGATTCATACAGGGTAGCGCCAGAGCACTATATTGAGAATATCCAAATGTGAGGCTGTAAGTAGCTCTATCCATGGTTAATGGGGTTATCATTGAGCTTCTAATATAATCCTGATGGATGTTGAGTAGGTGGTTTTTGTGTGTTATGTTATGCCAGAGTTGCATTATGTGATGGGACATTGAGAAAGAATTGGAGCGTATTGACAATCAGTCAGTAAGTCAGTCAAACAGAGAGTCAGTCAGTCAGTCAAACAGAGAGTCAGTCAGTAAGTCAATCAGTCAGTCACTTAGTCCAAAATGGTCCGTGTGTGTCTTTTGCTTGATGAGTGCAGCTGCATCTCACATGGAAAACATATTATATTAAACTATGGTATAAACCTACAGTAGTCAATGTAGTGTTTTTGTAGACTTTACTGTAGTGTGTTTGTTTTATATCTTTGACCTAGAAGTGGAGGATTTCTCCTTCAGAAAATCTACTAATTCTAAAATAGCAAATGTTCCATAACCTGTAGATAGGTATGGCTGGATATAGGGTCGATAATTGGTTTCTCACTTATTGGTGGCAAAAATTGCAATATGGGGGAGGGGAATGGGAAGGGTATATGCTAATGAAATGCTGTAGTATTTCCTAAAGTTAGAGAAGTGTTTGGTTTTCTGGACAATACTGTAGTATTTTCTACAGTGTTTTTTGTCATCTGGATAATACTGTAGAACTTACTACAATATACTACAACATTCCATTCTACAGAAAGTACTATGATCGAGGGATACTAACGTGTGTAGCATAGTATTCTAAATTATACTACAGTTTACTAAATCAAATCAAATCAAATTTGATTTATTATTATTATTTAGAATTCTATAGTAAGTACTGTAGTATTCTATAGTGTACTGTAGTGTTTATTCATGTGGGATGGTAGCCACCATCTTGCTTTCCCATATTACTGTCATGTTATGGTGCAGAAGAACAACAATTGTAACATGAGGGGACAGAGCATATTTCTGACTGCGGAGAATGTTAAAAAAACACACAGAAGACAATGACCTCAGGTCTGGGCCAACTGGCTCTGACAGCATACTTAACTGTCTAATTGAAAAGAGCAGTAGATGAGTTCTGACCCACATTGACTGGTTTTATGTATCCACTTAAGGTCTCATCATGGGGTTTGAATAATGATGCCGTTTAAGGAACACACACGCACATGAATACACACACCACCTCGATCCCTCCAAGATCTCAATCCCTCCAACTAATCATTTGGCAGTGCACTCTGCTTTCCAGAGCAGGGCTGTGAAACCGGGAGGCCCCCAGGCTCATAAAAGCAGATTTGTGATTTTGCTGTGAGCCAGAAACTGCAGCCACTGTTAAACAGAGAGGAAAGAAGAGTTTTTACTGTCTGAAGCATTAGAGCCGTACCTCTACCAAAATGAAAACAATTATAGTCCCACTCCCTCCTTCAGTACTGACAAACACTCTTTCTGCTCTGTGAAATGGCTCCTGGACAATACAGTGGAAACAGAGCAATAAACATTCCTCACCAGAGAGGGTTTATGAGAAAACGTTAACCAGGCGGTACCTAGTGATACGGCTCCCAAAAAACAACTACAACTAGAAATAGTGGAGATTTTATTTTTTTAAGGTGGTTGACAAAAAACAAAGCCCGGGCACTTTTACTGTCTTTGTGTGTCGGTGTGTGCGTGTGTGTGTGGATACGCGCATTTTGGGAATTGTACTCAATCCCCGGGAGTCTGACTTCATTTTACATGGAATCGGTCCCCGAAGAGAGCTGTGACGGGGTCAAAATAAGTTCCATCATCTCCTCTTCACCTCCTGTTGTTCCTCCAGGGGAAAAATACAGTATGCTTAACTAAACCCCATCATACACACAGAGTAGAGAACTGTATGACACACAACGCAGACTCACACCAACACAGCCCAGTCACTACACATGATCCGGTAATGGTGTCAGCCTCGACGCTGTGAGAGAATAAATAACACACTGTCGATGGCATCCATCTCTTCTGTTCAAGCTAAGACTGCTTTCAGAATGTATAAAAGTCCACAAGAATTTCAAAATACAAAAGCATGCCTGTCCTCCAAGGGATATTATCGAGAGGATGAAAGAGGGAAAGAGAGGCAGGGGAAACAGGGATGGGGAGGGAAGAGAATGTCCTGAGAATGGTACTGCAAGCCTATCCAGGGCCAGAGAGCAAGAGAGTGTCAGTGGAGTTTGTTGAAACATCTGGGAGTCATCAGGAATAAAGAGAGTAGAACACTGGACTCAGCTGTTTCACCATGTTCCTCTCTCTCTCTCTCTCTCTCTCTCTCTCTCTCTCTCTCTCTCTCTCTCTCTCTCTCTCTCTCTCTCTCTCTCTCTCTCTCTCTCTCTCACGCCAGCTTCATATCGACCCAACACCTCCCCATGCGGGCTGGGGGCTTACAGTCACCTTACAGAGTCCGACAGGAAGTGGAGAAAGAGAGAGAGAGGAAGAAAAGAGAGAAAGAGGGGAATAAAGAGCTAGAGAGAGGAAGAGAGAATGTGAGAGAGGAAGAAGAGAGAGATGGGGGGGGGCTGAGAGAAGAAGTCACAGACCACAGGCCCTGGTATCTCCCAATCCCATTGATCTATACTGAAAGGGTCAAAATGTGTGAAAAACCAGGAGAGCGGGCCATGTTGTTATGAAACCATTAACTAGCCTGCTAATATTGGTGCACTCACTAAGTCGAGAGGTCTTAGGCCTAGTTAACTGGTCTGTAACCTGATTAAAGACTTGATTGTGATTGTGTGTTTTGGATAAGCTTCTCTGATACAGAGCAGAAATCATGGTTCCTCCCTTTAAGGGAAGTGGTCCAGGTCCTGAGGTAGTATAGCATCCCCAAACCATTCAACTACCACCACCATGCTTGACTGTTGGTATGAGCTTCTTACTGTGGAATGCAGTGTTTGGTTATCGCCAGACATAATGGGACCCATGTCGTTCAACAAGTTGACTCAAGCCCCTGGAAGCACCTGAATGATCATCAAGACTCTTGGAAGAATGTTCTATGGACGACATAACCAAACACTGCATTCCACAGTAAGAAGCTCATACCAACAGTCAAGCATGGTGGTGGTAGTGTGATGGTTTGAGGTCAGCATGGTGGTGGTAGTGTGATGGTTTGGGGTCAGCATGGTGGTGGTAGTGTGATGGTTTGACATCAGCATGGTGGTGGTAGTGTGATGGTTTGAGGTCAGCATGGTGGTGGTAGTGTGATGGTTTGGGGTTAGCATGGTGGTGGTAGTGTGATGGTTTGGGGTCAGCATGGTGGTGGTAGTGTGATGGTTTGGGGTCAGCATGGTGGTGCTAGTGTGATGGTTTGGGGTCAGCATGGTGGTGCTAGTGTGATGGTTTGGGGTCAGCATGGTGGTGGTAGTGTGATGGTTTGGGGTCAGCATGGTGGTGCTAGTGTGATGGTTTGGGGTCAGCATGGTGGTGGTAGTGTGATGGTTTGGGGTCAGCATGGTGGTGCTAGTGTGATGGTTTGGGGTCAGCATGGTGGTGGTAGTGTGATGGTTTGGGGTCAGCATGGTGGTGCTAGTGTGATGGTTTGGGGTCAGCATGGTGGTGCTAGCGTGATGGTTTGGGGTCAGCATGGTGGTGGTAGTGTGATGGTTTGGGGTCAGCATGGTGGTGCTAGTGTGATGGTTTGGGGTCAGCATGGTGGTGGTAGTGTGATGGTTTGGGGTCAGCATGGTGGTGCTAGTGTGATGGTTTGGGGTCAGCATGGTGGTGGTAGTGTGATGGTTTGGGGTCAGCATGGTGGTGGTAGTGTGATGGTTTGGGGTCAGCGTGGTGGTGCTAGTGTGATGGTTTGGGGTCAGCATGGTGGTGGTAGTGTGATGGTTTGGGGTCAGCATGGTGGTGGTAGTGTGATGGCTTGGGGATGCTTTGCTGCCTCAAGACCTGGACCACTTGCCTTAACAGAAGGAGCCATGAATTCTGCTCTGTATCAGAGAATTCTACAGGAGAATGTCAGGCCATCCGTCTGTGAGCTGAAGCTGAAGTGTAGCTGGGTCATGCAACAAGACAATGATACAAAACACACTGTCAAGGCTACATGAAAATGTCTAAAAAGCAACAAATTTGAAGTTTTGGAATGGCCTAGTCAAAGTCCAGACCTGTCACCTTACGTTGGTCCAGGGGCCCAGGGAGACTGTCACCTTACGTTGGTCCAGGGGCCCAGGGAGACCGTCACCTTACGTTGGTCCAGGGGCCCAGGGAGACCGTCACCTTACGTTGGTCCAGGGGCCCAGGGAGACTGTCACCTTACGTTGGTCCAGGGGCCTAGGGAGACTGTCACCTTACGTTGGTCCAGGGGCCCAGGGAGACCGTCACCTTACGTTGGTCCAGGGGCCCAGGGAGACCGTCACCGTACGTTGGTCCAGGGGCCCAGGGAGACCGTCACCTTACGTTGATCCAGGGGCCCAGGGAGACCGTCACCGTACGTTGGTCCAGGGGCCCAGGGAGACCGTCGTCGTACGTTGGTCCAGGGGCCTAGGGAGACTGTCACCTTACGTTGGTCCAGGGGCCCAGGGAGACCGTCACCTTACGTTGGTCCAGGGGCCCAGGGAGACCGTCACCGTACGTTGGTCCAGGGGCCCAGGGAGACCGTCACCTTACATTGGTCCAGGGGCCCAGGGAGACTGTCACCTTACGTTGGTCCAGGGGCCCAGGGAGACCGTCACCGTACGTTGGTCCAGGGGCCCAGGGAGACCGTCACCTTACGTTGGTCCAGGGGCCCAGGGAGACTGTCACCTTACGTTGGTCCAGGGGCCTAGGGAGACTGTCACCTTACGTTGGTCCAGGGGCCCAGGGAGACCGTCACCTTACGTTGGTCCAGGGGCCCAGGGAGACCGTTACCGTACGTTGGTCCAGGGGCCCAGGGAGACCGTCACCTTACGTTGGTCCAGGGGCCCAGGGAGACCGTCACCGTGCGTTGGTCCAGGGGCCCAGGGAGACCGTCGTCGTGCGTTGGTCCAGGGGCCTAGGGAGACTGTCACCTTACGTTGGTCCAGGGGCCCAGGGAGACTGTCACCTTACGTTGGTCCAGGGGCCCAGGGAGACCGTCACCGTACGTTGGTCCAGGGGCCCAGGGAGACCGTCACCTTACGTTGGTCCAGGGGCCCAGGGAGACTGTCACCTTACGTTGGTCCAGGGGCCCAGGGAGACCATCACCTTACGTTGGTCCAGGGGCCCAGGGAGACCGTCACCTTACGTTGGTCCAGGGGCCCAGGGAGACTGTCACCTTACGTTGGTCCAGGGGCCTAGGGAGACTGTCACCTTACGTTGGTCCAGGGGCCCAGGGAGACTGTCACCTTACGTTGGTCCAGGGGCCCAGGGAGACCGTCACCTTACGTTGGTCCAGGGGCCCAGGGAGACCGTCACCGTACGTTGGTCCAGGGGCCCAGGGAGACCGTCACCTTACGTTGGTCCAGGGGCCCAGGGAGACCGTCACCGTACGTTGGTCCAGGGGCCCAGGGAGACCGTCGTCGTACGTTGGTCCAGGGGCCTAGGGAGACTGTCACCTTACGTTGGTCCAGGGGCCCAGGGAGACCGTCACCTTACGTTGGTCCAGGGGCCCAGGGAGACCGTCACCGTACGTTGGTCCAGGGGCCCAGGGAGACCGTCACCTTACGTTGGTCCAGGGGCCCAGGGAGACTGTCACCTTACGTTGGTCCAGGGGCCCAGGGAGACCGTCACCTTACGTTGGTCCAGGGGCCCAGGGAGACCGTCACCTTACGTTGGTCCAGGGGCCCAGGGAGACTGTCACCTTACGTTGGTCCAGGGGCCTAGGGAGACTGTCACCTTACGTTGGTCCAGGGGCCCAGGGAGACCGTCACCTTACGTTGGTCCAGGGGCCCAGGGAGACCGTCACCGTACGTTGGTCCAGGGGCCCAGGGAGACCGTCACCTTACGTTGGTCCAGGGGCCCAGGGAGACCGTCACCGTACGTTGGTCCAGGGGCCCAGGGAGACCGTCGTCGTACGTTGGTCCAGGGGCCTAGGGAGACTGTCACCTTACGTTGGTCCAGGGGCCCAGGGAGACTGTCACCTTACGTTGGTCCAGGGGCCCAGGGAGACCGTCACCGTACGTTGGTCCAGGGGCCCAGGGAGACCGTCACCTTACGTTGGTCCAGGGGCCCAGGGAGACTGTCACCTTACGTTGGTCCAGGGGCCCAGGGAGACCATCACCTTACGTTGGTCCAGGGGCCCAGGGAGACCGTCACCTTACGTTGGTCCAGGGCCCAGGGAGACTATCACCTTACGTTGGTCCAGGGGCCTAGGGAGACTGTCACCTTACGTTGGTCCAGGGGCCCAGGAGACCGTCACCTTACGTTGGTCCAGGGGCCCAGGGAGACCGTCACCGTACGTTGGTCCAGGGGCCCAGGGAGACCGTCACCTTACGTTGGTCCAGGGTCCCAGGGAGACCGTCACCGTACGTTGGTC
The DNA here is from genome assembly GCF_023373465.1 of Oncorhynchus keta. Lineage (NCBI taxonomy): Eukaryota > Metazoa > Chordata > Actinopteri > Salmoniformes > Salmonidae > Oncorhynchus > Oncorhynchus keta. The sequence continues at coordinate 12,736,583 of NC_068453.1, forward strand.
CAGGGGCCCAGGGAGACCGTCGTCGTACGTTGGTCCAGGGGCCTAGGGAGACTGTCACCTTACGTTGGTCCAGGGGCCCAGGGAGACCGTCACCTTACGTTGGTCCAGGGGCCCAGGGAGACCGTCACCGTACGTTGGTCCAGGGGCCCAGGGAGACCGTCGTCGTACGTTGGTCCAGGGGCCTAGGGAGACTGTCACCTTACGTTGGTCCAGGGGCCCAGGGAGACCGTCACCTTACGTTGGTCCAGGGGCCCAGGGAGACCGTCACCGTACGTTGGTCCAGGGGCCCAGGGAGACCGTCACCTTACGTTGGTCCAGGGGCCCAGGGAGACCGTCACCGTACGGCTTTACAAGCTGGCATTCTGACTGACGACCACCTTAAATTAGCAGCACCCGTCTCCTTATCAACCAGGCTCAGCATCTGGACGTGGTTGCTACTGCCCCCTGGGGGAATGGAGTTTGGGAGTGTGCTGTCCAAACTACCTCACCTATTCCATAACAATGTAAACACGCACAAAAACACACAAAGGAGTTTCAGATTAGCCTACTGAGCTGAACTGTTGTTCACCAAATAGATTAAAACCACACACACAAACATACAAGTACCATCAGCCATGTTTCAAGCTTACCAGCTTTTGCAAAAGCTAATGGGAAAAAAGCAGTGTGTGTGCATTCCCCTCTTTACCGAGTGAGTGAGCGGAGCACTTACGAGGTCGTGCCTAAATTACAGCTTCATCTATGCATCGTCGTCACTCGCTGCTCCCTCCTCACCATTAATAATTCAAAGAATCTGCCGTTTGACGTTTAACAGCAGCACATTGCCATAGATGGCTGCAGCGCAGGTCGGTTTATAGCATGTAATTGGAAACATGTCTGCCCTGCTGTTTCCTGTGTGGCAGCGGTCTGATGGTCTGGGCAGCGGGCACGATGTGGACCAAGCCCTGCACCGACACTCACAGGGTTATGCCAATGTTACACAGCCTGATGATAGTAAAGCTGAAATCATTTCCATGCTACATTTTCTCAAGTCAGACATTCAGGGTGGAAGGCATGCAAAGAACGGCTGACTGGGTAGTGAAAACCAATGGGGAGATTCACTATGATATTCTGTACGGTGTTATGTGTGTTCATAGGGTGTTTCAACTCCCTCACATGAAATCATATGCTTAGAAAGTATTTCACCTCTTGAAGGATTATTGCACAGAACACACACACCACACATGCACACAATGCTTCATGCACACAATGCTTCATGCACACACCACACATGCACACAATGCTTCATGCACACACCACACATGCACACAATGCTTCATGCACACACCACACATGCACACAATGCTTCATGCACACACCGCTCGTGTCATGCAAACATTTACTCACATATGTATGAGTGCTCGCACAGAAGCACACACACAAACAAAGCCTGTTACTGCCCTCTACCCCTTCAGCTGCACGGTTACTGCACATCACACAAACACTACACACTATACACTTTGGGTGATTTCTCACGAAACTAGAACAAAAAAAGAGCTTTGGAGGGAGGTTTGTTGACATATATTTAACATTTGTATCGTAAAGCATAAGTTGGAATATTTGTGATATTTTGGCTTTAGCCAGGCCTCCTTTAAGACTCCATAATGTTTCATCTGTAGATGCTACAAAGCAGAATTTACCGCTTGCTCTTTAATATGAGAGGTATTATGATTTCAATAACAATTTCTTACATTAATATATGTATTTTGAAAAATATAAACACGAATATTGAAAATATAGACATGTTGGTGTTGCAAATGTTTCAATATATTGTTGAACATAATATACTCTACAGAGTGGAATCTGAGCTAGTTTTAAAGTTACGGGCCATTTTATACAGAGAAATTGGCACAGTAGGCAATGTAATGAATCACAGACCTCTTTTCACTTGTATCATTGCACATCCTGCTAATCAACAGCAGAAGGCGACCCTTTTGAATCCATTTTCAAGCGGTAAATCTTCATATGACACCAATTTTTCTTTTGTAGCACCTACAGATGAAACATTATGGAGTATTAAAGGACGCCTGAGTATGGACAAAAATATGTCAACAATCCTTCCTCCAAAGGACGCTTTTATTGATTAAATGTTGTGAAAATTGTATTTTTTTGTTGTTCTAGTTTCGTGAGGAATCACTCCGTTGTAGGTTTATACATGACGAAGGCACACTACTGTGGGCCGACTCTCTGACTCTCTGACTCTCTGCTGTATGTCAAAACAGAATTAGCTTCAACTGGCATGTATGTCTATATTACACTTTACTGTCATTGACAGCTATTCAACAATACTCATCTATTGGCAGATTACAAATGATGTACCAAATATGGCTGCCGGTGTGCCCACCATGGAAGGTTCCTTTGAATGTGAATTGGGACTGAATTAAGAGCCAATGGACTGAGGGAATGGTATTGCACCTAGGCCAATCAGAATTTTATGTACAGTATACTGGCAGAAAATGGGCCAATCAGAATCGTATGTACAGCATGTAGGGACAAGAATTGGGCTCTGGAGCCTGTGGACCATGGCAAGATTATGTGTTTTATGAGAGCATGGGCGCCTGGGATAAGGCAGCTCACAGACCACGTACATCAATTCCTTATCTAACCACAGGGCTGGCTGGGGGTTAGCTAGCCTTAGGCCCAGAGCAGTGTCACGCTCACACACATGCACACGCAGGCCTGGTCATTGTCACAAGAAACTGATTTCGGAGGGAGGAGCATGCAAAATGCCAAACACACACACAAATAATGACATTAAGCCATGTGTCATATTATTATTGCGAACATATCACAACAGTGGAACACAGAGGGTTGTCTTTCGTGCAAAGAGGTGTCTGGGTCCAGGGAGAGACCTGACGTGCGTGTGTCACTGGGGTGGACTGGTGTATGTTTGGTGATGTGTGTGTGTCACTGGGGTGGACTGGTGTATGTTTGGTGAAGTGTGTGTTTCACTGGGGTGGACTGGTGTATGTTTGGTGATGTGTGTGTGTCACTGGGGTGGACTGGTGTATGTTTGGTGACGTGTGTGTGTCACTGGGGTGGACTGGTGTATGTTTGGTGACGTGTGTGTTTCACTGGGGTGGACTGGTGTATGTTTGGTGACGTGTGTGTGTCACTGGGGTGGACTGGTGTATGTTTGGTGACGTGTGTGTGTCACTGGGGTGGACTGGTGTATGTTTGGTGACGTGTGTGTGTCACTGGGGTGGACTGGTGTATGTTTGGTGATGTGTGTGTGTCACTGGGGTGGACTGGTGTATGTTTGGTGACGTGTGTGTTTCACTGGGGTGGACTGGTGTATGTTTGGTGACGTGTGTGTGTCACTGGGGTGGACTGGTGTATGTTTGGTGACGTGTGTGTGTCACTGGGGTGGACTGGTGTATGTTTGGTGATGTGTGTGTGTCACTGGGGTGGACTGGTGTATGTTTGGTGACGTGTGTGTGTCACTGGGGTGGACTGGTGTATGTTTGGTGACGTGTGTGTTTCACTGGGGTGGACTGGTGTATGTTTGGTGATGTGTGTGTGTCACTGGGGTGGACTGGTGTATGTTTGGTGATGTGTGTGTGTCACTGGGGTGGACTGGTGTATGTTTGGTGACGTGTGTGTGTCACTGGGGTGGACTGGTGTATGTTTGGTGACGTGTGTGTGTCACTGGGGTGGACTGGTGTATGTTTGGTGACGTGTGTGTTTCACTGGGGTGGACTGGTGTATGTTTGGTGACGTGTGTGTGTCACTGGGGTGGACTGGTGTATGTTTGGTGATGTGTTTGTGTCACTGGGGTGGACTGGTGTATGTTTGGTGATGTGTGTGTGTCACTGGGGTGGACTGGTGTATGTTTGGTGACGTGTGTGTGTCACTGGGGTGGACTGGTGTATGTTTGGTGACGTGTGTGTGTCACTGGGGTGGACTGGTGTATGTTTGGTGATGTGTGTGTGTCACTGGGGTGGACTGGTGTATGTTTGGTGATGTGTGTGTGTCACTGGGGTGGACTGGTGTATGTTTGGTGACGTGTGTGTGTCACTGGGGTGGACTGGTGTATGTTTGGTGACGTGTGTGTTTCACTGGGGTGGACTGGTGTATGTTTGGTGATGTGTGTGTGTCACTGGGGTGGACTGGTGTATGTTTGGTGACGTGTGTGTGTCACTGGGGTGGACTGGTGTATGTTTGGTGACATGTGTGTGTCACTGGGGTGGACTGGTGTATGTTTGGTGACTTGTGTGTTTCACTGGGGTGGACTGGTGTATGTTTGGTGACATGTGTGTGTCACTGGGGTGGACTGGTGTATGTTTGGTGTCGTGTTTGTCACTGGAACAGACTGGCATGTATGTACAGTTGAAGTTTACAAACACTTAGATTGGAGTCATTAAAACTGAGATGAATGTACGTTGGTGTGAAAAGTGCAAATCAATCCCAGAACAACAGCAAAGGACCTTGTGAAGATGCTGGAGGAAACAGGTACAAAAATATCTATATCCACAGTAAAATGAGTCGTATATCGACATAACCTGAAAGGCCGCTCAGCAACTGCACATGGTAACAAAGATTTTACTTTTTGGAGAAATGTCCTCTGGTCTGATGATACAAAAATAGAACTGTTTGGCCATAATGACCATCGTTATGTTTGGAGGAATAAGGCCACCATCCCAACTGTAAAGCACGAGGGTGGAAGCATCATGTTGTGGGGGTGCTTTGCTGCAGGAGGGACTGGTGAACTTCACAAAATAGATGGCATAATGAGGATGTAAAATTACGTGGATATATTGAAGCAACATCTCAAGACATCAGTCGGGAAGTTAAACCTTGGTCGCAAGTGGGTCTTCCAAATGGAAAATGACCCAATATTACTTCCAAATTTGTGGCAAAATGGCTTAAGGACAACAAAGTCAAGCTATTGGAGTGGCCATCGCAATGCCCTGACCTCAATCCTTTTGAAAATGTTTGGGCAGAACTGAAAAAGCGTGTGAGAGCAAGGAGGCCTAAAAACCTGACTCAGTTACACCAGCTCTGTCAGGAGGAATGGGCCAAAATACACCCAACTTACTGTGGGAAGCTTGTGGAAGGCAATGCAACCAAATACTAATTGAGTGTATGTAAACTTCTGACCCACTGGGAATGTGATGAAAGAAATCAAAGCTGAAATAAATAATTATCTCTACTATTATTCTGACATTTCACATTCTTAAAATAAAATGGTGATTCTAACTGACCTAAGACAGGGAATGTTTACTAGGATTAAATGTCAGGAATTGTGAAAAACTGATTTTAAAATGTTTTTGGCTAAGGTGTATGTAAACATCCGACTTTAACTGCATGTCAGGGAGGATGCAGCAATGTTTCGCTCATTTGTTTCCAGGACAAGTTGACTTCGTCTGAGGATGCACACATCCAGTGGTTCACACTCATCAATCAGGATTTCTTAGGGATCTGTCAACAGAGGACAAACTGTGAGGTAATGGGAACGTCCTTTCTACTCATTATAGTTGTGTCCCCTTCTGTCGACTTTATTACTGTACTGCTGTGACTGTCCTTTCAGGCTAATTCAAATCCACAATAACCTGTATATTCATCCCAATAAACTTGGCTTTGGCAGTTAGAGGGGGTAGTGGGGAGCAAGAAGAAAGAAAGAGAGAGAGAGATGAGATGCATTAATGCACCAATGACCTGCTGAATATAAATTCTAACCAGAGATGAAGCACAGGTCAAACATAGCCCAGGAGACACAATGGCGATTACGAGGCGGTCTCTTTTTAACCTAAGGAGATGACAACACTCTCAAGAAAGAGCAGTAGATAGATGCTTACCGTGGCAGTAACTGAGGTGAGCACTTCTTAACATACACTCAGCATCGCTGGCAGACAATCACTGGCAATGCCCGTCATCTGTGATGTACACACTCACTCTCCCACTCTCGCCTTCCTCGCTCTCTCCTCCCTCCTTTCAGTCCCATGGTCCTATCAGCATCACTGGCTGTCTCAGCCAATCAGCAAGCGGGAGACTCACTGTATGTGTCCGTATAGAGCACTCAGCAGGCACAATTCCCCTAACATCATGTGACGCACACACACACACACACACACACACACACACACACACAAAATGAAAGGCAGATTATTAGATTCAACTATGATATCATGAGTGAGTGAGTCAAACCAAAGGGATGTTATTAGCAGTATCTGCAGGGAAGAGAGCAGGCAAACATTCATGTCTACAGGGGAGACTTAGTCAAAGAGCATTACGCTAATGATCTACGATAGAAATGTACAGTACATACACCGCCACAGGCAACACTCAGATACCATCCAGCAAAAACCCTTCGGGGTTTTATGTGTCCGAGATACATTGAACAAAAACAAACGCAACATGTCAATTGTTGGTTCCATGATTCATGAGAAGGGTTTGGTAGGTTACTTTCTAAATGTAATCCATTACAATTACCAGTTACCTGTCCAAAATTGTAATCAGTAATGTAACTTTTGGATTACCCAAACTCGGAAACGTAATCTGATTACATTATGTTACTTTTAGATTACGTTCCCCTTAAGAGGCATTAGAAGAAGACACAAATGTATGATAGCAATTGAACGACATCTATTGCAGTATAAATCCATGTTAAAGTTTACATAGCTGGCCATATGGATGTTAATGTTTACTTTATAGGTTGGTTACGTAGGCTTCTTCTAAACCATTGCTTTCTACTACACATAATAATACTATTAAATTATATCTTTGCATTAAAAACCAAAGTCTATCAGAATTCCAGTCATTCCAATAAATGTTATACCCCTTGATCTTCAAGAATAGGACATGGAAATATGGAAGTATAGATTAGCCTAATTGTTTTACCCGAGCATAACCCCATAACTAAGGACTTATTAGCCAGCCCTACACTGTTGTTTATGATTTTGTTGTCATAGAGGACTGATGGGGCTCATTGATTGGGCTCGCATGCTTTGAGCACTACTGAAAAGTGCTATTTACATGTGAAAAATGAATGCCATATGCTACATTTGCTATAGGCCTATTGTTTACCTTTTTTTGGTGACACTTTATCTTGATAATATGCAGCTGTTTAAAGGACAAATCCACAGATGAAACAATAACAAAATGCTTGCCCCGCCTCTGTTTTGGTAAAAAGCTGAGGGATGGGCCTGGAAAAATGTAACCACTCTCAGATTAATAGGCAGAAATGTGGATGCAAGGACTGACCATCCATGATATCAAAAGTATTGTTTTAACCATGTTATGAGGTCATACAGAGTTTGTTTATATTTACAATGTTTACAGACATTGGAGTAAAACAAGCTTATATTTTGGATTCTCATGGAGTGTGACAGTTGAACTAAACTGATGAGGCATTTACAAGTTCTATTCTTCAAGAATCAATGGATATATATATATATATATATTTAATTTATAAGTCCAGAAATGTATGTCGTAACTACAGATATCAAATTAGATATCAAAAGTGTGCAAATTTGAGCATGTGTCCATTAGGCCTATGAATTTGTATTTTTTATCAGCATGAATTAGATTGAGCAATAAAAGCTCCACTTTTATTCCATAGGCTTGGATCCGCACTATGCAGCTGTTGGAAGAGCGGATTTTTCACTGTCTGTCCACTGGTTTCAAAAACAATGATTGATAGGCAGCTTAAACTTCTTGTATTCAACCATTATTATCAATACACATTTAGATTTGTGATCAGCCATTATTCAAGTTGGATCATCTTGGATGCCGACAGCAGCCGCACCATTGGAAGACATATCTTGGACTGTAGCCTTCAAAAGTCTATTCCTGCTCTTTTCCCACGATCCATCAAACACATTTGGTGTGTCATCATAGTGGTCTCTAACTTCTGGTCAGACTTGCTCAGGTGTAACAAACTTCAATGCTGATTTGAATGTCACTGAGAAAGCAGAAAAGTGTCAACAATTTTTTTTCCACAAACATCCTTTCTGAATTTAAAAGTAATCCTCGAAGTAATCATCTAGTTTTTCAAAAGTATCTTTAATCTGATTACAATATTTCAGCTGGTAACGTAACGGATTAGTTGTTTTTTGTATTCCCTTACATGTAATGGATTACATGTAATCCGTTATTCCCCAACCCTGTTCATGAGCAAAAGGTCCATGAAATGTTCCATATGCACAAGCCGCTTATTTCGTTTAAATTTTGTGTGCAAATTTGTTTACATCCCTCTTAGTGAGCATTTCTCCTTTGCCAAGATAATCAATCCACTTGACAGGTGTGGCATATCAAGAAGCTGATTAAACCCCATGAGCATTACATAGGTGCAACTTGTGCTGGGAACAATAAAAGGCCACTCTAAAATGTGAAGTTTTGTCACACAACACAATGCCACAGATGTCTCAAAATTTGAGGAAGCGTGCAATTGGCATGCTGACTGCAGGAATGTCCACCAGAGCTTTTGCCAGATAATTTAATGATAATGTTTCTACCATAAACTGCCTCCAACAACGTTTTTGAGAATTTGGCAGTACTTCCAACCGGCCTCATAGCAGTCCAAGTGTAACCACGCCAGCCCAGTTCCTCCACATCCAGCTTCTTCACCTGCGGGATGGTCGGAGACCATGCACCCGGACAGCTGATGAAACTGTGGGTTTGCACAACTGACGAATTTCTGCACAAACTGTCAGAAACCATCTCAGGGAAGCTCATATGCATGCTCATTATCTGCATGCTCGTCATCCTGACCGAACTACAGTTCGGCATTGTTACTGACTTCAGAGGGCAAATGCTCACGTTCGATGGCCACTGGCACGCTGGAGAAGTGTGCTCTTCACGGATCAATGCCGGTTTCAACTGTACTGGACAGATGGCAGACAGCATGTAAGGTGACGTGTGGGCGTGCGGTTTACATTATAAACAGAGTGCCCCATGGTGACGGTGGGGTTATGGTATGGGCAGATATAAGCTACGGACAACGAACACAATTGCATTTGATCAATGGCAATTTGAATGCACAGAGATTCTGTGACGAGATCCTGAGGCTCATTGTTGTGCCATTCATCCACCGCCATCACCTCATGTTTCAGCATGATAATGACCGGTCCCATGTCACAAAGATCTGTGCACAATTCCAGGAAGTTGAGGCCAAGTTCTTCCATGGCCTGCATACTGACCAGACATGTCACCCATTGAGCCTGTTCGGGATGCTCTGGATTAATGTACAACAGCATGTTCCAGTTGCTACCAATATCCAGCAACTTCAAACAGCCATTGAAGAGGATTTTGACAACATTCCACAAGCCACAATCAATACCCTGATCAACTCTATGCGAAGAGGCAAATGGTGGACACACCAGATAATGACTGGTTTTCTGATCCACGCCTTACCTTTTTTTAAGGTATCTGTGACCAACAGATGCATATCTGTATTTCAGATGCATATTTGTAAATCCATAGATTAGGGCCTCATGAATTTATTTCAATTGACTGATTCCCTCCATCAAATCTTTGAAATTGTGTTGATCCCTTATGCCCTTTCAAAACATCACACACGCGTGAATGTTTCCATACATGCTCGTAAATACACATCATGCCTGAATGCCAGCACACACTGACTCAGACACACGCATACGGGCATGCATTCACATGGGCGTGCACACACACTTTCTTCCCACCACAGGGTGTTCTTCCTGCTGCGTCTGATAATGATGGTGTGTTATGGAGATGCACCAAGCCGAATGTCCTGTCAGCAGTTGGACTCATTCAAAGTGACATACATTCCCAATTATTTATCTGACAACTGCCTTAATACATTCACTCTGTGGTCGTCTCCCCGTCCTCACTGGCTGACCGGTTTTCCCTTTGCATCCAAAAGCTTACTTCACACATTCCTTGGATTGTGGGCTTAATAACACACACAAACACACTGCGAGAGAGAGTTATGCATGATACCAAGGCCTATCTTCTTCTAACGCCAGTGGTTTACTGTTTTAATGAATCATTAGAGCCATACCATTTGGATGGGGTGAAAGCACGACACACTGAAACGGATATTCGGAATATGAATAAATGGGTTTATTAATTAGAAGAGTTTGAAGAGTGTATGGGTGATATGAGACTCCTTCTGTTAACCGAGCCATCATCCACTTTTCGGATTCACACTTGTAATATGACAAATCCTTAGAACCCTGAACGTCCGAGAATGTAGAAGCTCATGTTCCTCTTGAATAGAGCTCCCATGATTCCCTACTGTACAAAGTGTACAATAGAATATAATAGAATAGGTCATTTATTTTCCATTTAATTAGAACAGAAATACGTCTTCTCCCTTTTCCCCAACCCCGGGCGCATGATGGACATGCATTTCTATTCTACGTAATATTTCTGACGGTTCTGTTCCGTAACATCCTGTAATAAGCTCCTGAGCACGACCCTAGATCTTCCTCTCAGACGAGGTGGACGTGGGCCACGTCTCACATGTGTTTCAAGGACCAGTGTTGGAACCCTCTCTCGGTCTCTGCAGCGTTGTTTGATGTTTTGGTTGGGCACGCCTCTCTAAACTGGTTCTTCTCTTCCTTTGACATTTCTAAATTCTACCTTTACGCTCATTTATCCAGTATGCTTCAAGACACTGTGAAGGAATGACAATATCTGAATGATGTTCTGACAAAGGACAGGAGTTACATCAACACTCAGATACCTAGTGCCTTTTACAGCATTAGTGGTTAACTTCACTTCTGAAAATGAAGGAAACACCTTTCTAATAACAGGTGTTTTAGTACATGGCACCTATATATGTTAATAGCCAGGGGAACAACTTTGGTTTTAGAACTGTGGGGGGTATTATTATAATAATTTGCACTACCCTCTGTAGTGCCTTGTGGTCAGAGGCTGAGCAGTTTCCATACCAGGCAGTGATGCAACCAGTCAGGATGCTCTCAATGGTGCAGCTGTAGAACTTTTTGAGGATCTGAGGACCCATGACAAATCTTTTTAGTCCCCTGAGGGGGAATACGTTCTGTTGTGCCCTCTTCAAGACTGTCTTGTTGTGTTTGGACCATGTTAGTTGTTGGTGATGTGGACACCAAAGGAACTTGAAGCACTCAACCTGCTCCACTACAGCCCTGCGAATGAGAATGGGGGTGTGCTTGGTACTAATTTCCCTGTAGTCCACAATCATCTCCTTTGTCTTGATCACGTTGAGGGAGAGGTTGTTATTCTGGCACCACACGGTCAGGTCTCTGACTTCCTCCCTATAGGCTGTATCATCGTTGGCGGTGATCAGGCCTACCACTGTTGTGTAGTCCGGCAAACTTAATGATGGTGTTGGAGTTGTGCCTGGCCAAGCAGTTATGGGTTAACAGAGAGTACAGGAGGGGACTGAGCACGCACTACTAAGGGGCCCCTGTGTTGAGGATCAGTGTGGCAGATGTGTTATTACCTGCCCTTACCACCTGGGAGGTGTTTAGACCCAGGGTCCTTAGCTTAGTGATGAGCTTTGAGGGCACTATGGTGTTGAACACTGAGCTGTAGTCAAGGAATAGCATTCTCACGTAGGTGTTCCTTTTGTCCATTTGGGAAAGGGCAGTGTGGAGTGCAATAGAGATGGACTCTCTGTGGATCTGCTGGGGTGATACGCAAATTGGAGTGGGTCTAGGGTTTCTGGGATAATGGTGTTGTGAACCATGGCCAGCCTTTCAAAGCACTTCATGGCTACAGATGTGAGTGCTATGGGTTGGTAGTCATTTAGGCAAGTTACCTTAGTGTTATTGGGCACAGGGTGTATGCGGGTCTGCTTGAAACAGACTGAGTCAGGGACAGGTTGAAAATGTCAGTGAAGACACTTGCCAGTTGGTCAGCGCTATGCTCGGAGTACACGTCCTGGTAATCCGTCTGGCCCTGCAGCCTTGTGAATGTTTTGGGGCGGCAGCGTAGCCTAGTAGTTAGAGTGTTGGACTAGCAAACGAAATATTGCAAGTTCAAATCCCCGAGCTGACAAGGTACAAATCTGTCGTTCTGCCCCTGAACAAGGCAGTTAACCCACTGTTCCTAGGCCGTCATTGAAAATAAGAATTTGTTCTACAACTGACTTGTATTACATTGGCTATGGAGTGTGATCACACAGTCGTCCGGAACAGCTGATTCTTCAGTGCTGCTTGCCTTCGAAGTGAGCACAGAAGTAATTTAGCTCATCTGGTAGGCCCGTGTCACTGGGCAGCTCGCAGCTGTGCTTTGTAGTCTAATAGTTTGCATACCCTGCCACATCTGATGAGCATCGGAGCCGGTGTAGTACAATTCAATCTTAGTCCTGTATTGACGCTTTGCCTGTTTGATGGTTCGTTTGAGGACATAGAGGGATTTCTTATAAGCGTCCAGGTTAGAGTCCCGCTCCTTGATAGCGGCAGCTATACCCTTTAGCTCAGTGCAAATGTTGCTTGTAATCCATGGCTTCTGGTTGGGGTATGTACGTACGGTCACTGTGAGGATGACGTCATTGATTAATTTATTTATGAAGCCAGTGACTGATGTGATGTACTCCTCAATGCCATTGGAAGAATCCCGGAACATATTCCAGTCCTGTAGCTTATCATCTAAGACACCTGACCACTTATTTATTGACCGAGTCACTGGTGCTTCCTGCTTTAGTGTTTGCTTATAAGCAGGAATCAGGAGGATAGAATTATGGTCAGATTTGCCAAATGGAGGGCGAGGGAGAGCTTTGTAAGCATCTCTGTGTGTGGAGTAAAGGTGGAGTAAAAGAGTATTTTTTCCCCTCTGGTTGCACATTTAACATGCTGGTAGAAATGAGGTAAAACAGATTTAAGTTTCCCTGCAATAAAGTCCCCAGCCACTAGGAGCGCCACCTTAATGACCGTTTTCCTGTTTGCTTATGACCTTATACAGCTCACTGAGTGTGGACTTAGTGCCTACATTGGTTAGCGGTGGAAGATAGACAGCGATGAAAAAATATGAAAATATAGATAACTCTCTTGTTAAATAGTGTGGTCTACAGAGTACCTCACAATAAACTGTAGACCACATTGAGGTACTCTGTAGACCACACTATTTACCATGAGTTTTCATCTATATTTCAGGAGACTTGGTCTACCATTGACATTGTGGCCTGTAAAGGTCAGCAAAATGTGTGTGTTTGTGTACAAGACTTCCTTCCCACCGAATACTTCAGGGTTCGATAGCTCAGATCACTCTCTGGCGCTCCACAGGCAGACAAATGTAAACACTCAAATCTGAAAGGTCTTCATTTCCCTAAGGCAACTGAGGAGCAAGATGGATGGAGAAAAAGAGCACACACTCGCTCACAAACACAGAAGTAAGTAACACCGGTCCAGAAGCCTGGGGCCCTCAGCTGGATGAGGAAATGTCTCCCACATGTCCAAATCAACTCCACCTGTTCCTGTTGTTCTATTCTCTCCAAGCTATAAACACAACACTACCAAGTCAGCAGGAATGTACAGGCAGTGTGCCACCATAATCAACAACATTTTATGGCAAAGTATAGGATAATGAAGCTAATGCCTCCAAATGCTCCTAAGTGATTTCACCATCAACAGGATAGTGTATAGGTTATTCATGCTAAAAGAAGCCAGGAAATGACAAGACGATCATCTGTTTGGATGAGCGGCAAGAAGCAGACATCATTGGATGGAGAAAAGGGCAAGGATTCAGAAGACCGACTCAGAGGAAGGAATCACAGGCTGTAGTAAGGGAGAATAGACTCCACTAAACCAGTTAATGACATACACAATTTACACATAACTTTGACCCCTCATCCGTGGACCAGAAGGGATTTGGTGATCTGCAGTGCCAGAGCCTGGAATGAACTAAACGACTAGAACTGATACCCCAGAATATGCAGCCAACTGCTTTACACCAGGAAAGAGACAATCAAAACATTGAGGTTGGAAGAGTAAGAAGGCAATGCTTCATGACAGATATTACTGTCAATAGAGCATCTTTATTTCATAGAATTATGGGGTATTAGTCATTTGACGGATGGGGAAAATCCTTGTTCGGGAGCCAACCATTTGTTAATCAGCTGTGTGTGTGTGTGTGTGTGTGTGCGTGTATATATAGACACCCAGAAGATTTGTAATACACACGGAAATATGTGCTTACTCGACTACGAACCAAACATAGGGACATAGGACTCGCGAGTGAGTAACTCCAAGTTAATCCACAAAATATAGGGGGCATAGAAGATGACCCGCTGTTTGGAGAAGCTATTGAATATGTAACAATTATTTAGCCTGTCTGCATCTCCTCTGGCTGGGGAGAACATGCTCTCCACTTTTCAACCACTCCATTTTCAATTAGCCTCCTTTTATTCAGGTCATTTGTTATGGGACCGTTTGTGCATCCCAAATGGCACCCTATTAAATACATCAGAGCCCTATAGGCTGTGGTCAAAGGTAGTGGACTATTTAGGGAACAGCGTGCCATTTGTGATGCAGCAGTGACTGTCTGGGACTGGGGCGAGGAGCAGGAATGTGGAGTACAAGGATGAAAAGATTACTAGCAGTGGTGTATAGTACCTAAGTAGAAATACTTTAAAGTACTACTTAAGTAGTTTTTGCGGATATCTGTACGTTACTATTTACATTTTTGCCAACTTTTACTTTACTACATTCCTCAAGAAAATGATGTACTTTTTACTCCATACCTTTTCCCTGACACCCAAAAGTACTCTTTACATTTTGACAGGGAAATGGTCAAAGTCACACACTTATCAAGAGAACATCCCTGGTCAACCCTACTGCGTCTGATCTGGCAGACTCACTAAACACAAATGCTTTGTTTGTAAAGTGTGTTGGAGTGTGCCCCTAGCTATCTGTCAATAAACAAACAAAAATACAATTGTGCCATCTGGTTTGCTTAATATACAGAATTTTAAATGGTGTAAACTTATACTTTTTAGCAGTTCCATTTACTTTTGATACTTACAGTGGCTTGCAAAAGTATTCACACCCTTGGCTTTTTTGCTATTTAGTTTAATTACAACCTGTAATTTAAATGGATTTTATTTGTCCAATTTGGTGAAGTGAAATGAAAAAAATATATATATATTTCCAAAATGGTTTAAATGGAAAAGTGGTGCGTGCTTTTTTATTCACCCCCTTTGCTATGAAGCCCCTAAATAAGATCTGGTGCAACCAAATACATTTAGAAGTCACATAATTAGTTAGATTGTACACAGGTGGACATTATTTAAGTGTCACATTATCTGTCACATGATCTCAGTGTATATATACAGTTGAAGTCGGAAATTTACATACACCTTAGCCAAATACATTTAAAAACAATTCCTGACATTTAAACCTAGCAGAAATTCCCTGTCTTAGGTCAGTTAGAATCACCACTTTATTTTAAGAATGTGAAATGTCAGAATAATAGTAGAGAATTATTTATTTAAGCTTTTATTTCTTTCATTACATTCCCAGTGGATCAGACGTTTACATACAGTCAATTAGTGTTTGGTAGCATTGCCTTAAATTGGTTAACTTGGGTCAAACATTTCAGGCAGCCTTCCACAAGCTTCCCACAATAAGTTGGGTGAATTTTGGCCAATTCATCCTGACAGAGCTGGTGTAACTGAGTCAGGTTTGTAGGCCTCCTTGCTCACACACGCTTTTTCAGTTCTGCCCACACATTTTCTATAGGATTGAGGTCAGGGCTTTGTGATGGCCACTCCAATACCTCGACTTTGTTGTCCTTGAGCCATTTTGCCACAACTTTGGAAGTATGCATGGTGTCATTGTCCATTTGGAAGACCCATTTGCGACCAAGCTTTAACTTCTGACTGATGTCTTGAGATGTTGCTTCAATATATACACATCATTTTCCGTCCTCATGATGCCATCTATTTTGTGAAGTGCACCACTCCCTCCTGCAGCAAAGCCCCACAATATGATGCTGCCACCCCCGTGCTTCACGGTTTGGATGGTGTTCTTTGACTTGCAAGCCTCCCCCTTTTTCCTCCAAACATAACGATGGTCATTATGGCCAAACAGTTTTATATTTGTTTCATCAGACCAGAGGACATTTCTCCAAAAAGTACAATCTTTGTCCCCATGCACAGTTGCAAACCGTAGTCTGGATTTTTTTTTGTGGTGGTTTTGGAGCAGTGGGTTCTTCCTTGCTGAGCGGCCTTTCAGGTTATGTCGATATAGGACTCATTTTACTGTGGATATAGATACTTTTGTACCATTTTCATTTTCCTCCAGCATCTTCACAAGATCCTTTGCTGTTGTTCTGGGATTGATATGCACTTTTCGCACCAAAGTCTCCTTCCTGAGTGGTATGACGGCTGTGTGATCCCATGGTGTTTATATTGTTTGTACAGACGAACGTGGTACCTTCAGGCATTTGGAAAGTGCTCCCATGGATGAACCAGACTTGTGGAGGTCTTGGCTGATTTATTTTTATTGGATTTTCACATGATGTCAAGCATAGAGGCACTGAGTTTAAAGGTAGGCCTTGAAATACATCCACAGGTACACCTCCAATTGACTCAAATTATGTAAATTAGCCTATCAGAAGCTTCTAAAGCCATTACATCATTTCTGTAATTTTCCCAGCTGTTTAAAGGCAAAGCCAACTTGGTGTATGTAAACGTCTGACCCACTGGAATTGTGATAGTGAATTATAAGTGAAATAATCTGATTGTAAATAATTGTTGTAAAAATGACTTGTGTCATGCACAAATTAGATGTCCTAACCGACTTGCCAAACTTCCGACTTCAACTGCACACCTGTCCCGAAAGGCCCCAGAGACTGCAACACCACTAAGAAAGGTGCACCACCAAGCAAGAGGCACTATGAAGACCAAGGAGCTCCCCAAACAGATCAGGGACACAGTTGTGGAGAAGTACAGATCACGGTTGGGTTATAAAAAATATCCAAAACTTTGAACATCCCATGAAGCACCATTCAATCCATTATTAAAAAATGAAAAGAATATGGCACCACAACAAACCTGCTAGAGGGCTGCCCACCAAAACTCACGGACCAGCCAAGGAGGGCATTAATCAGATAGGCAACTAAGAGACCAAAGATAATCCTGAAGGAGCTGCAAAGCTCCACAGCATCGATTGGAATATCTGTCCATAGAACCACTAAGTCGTATACTCCACAGAGCCTGGCTCAGAAAAAAGCCATTGCTTAAAGAAAATAATAAGCAAACATGTTTGGTGTTCGCCAAAATGCATGTGGGAGACTCCCCAAACATATGGGAGAAGGTACTCTTGTCAGATGAGACTAAAATTGAGATTTTTGGCCATCGTGGAAAAGCTATGTCTGGTTCAAACACAACACTTCACCCCGAGAAAACCATTTCCATCGGCAGGGACTGTGAAACTGGTCAGAATTGAAGGAATGATGGATGGCGCTAAATCCAGAGAAATTATTGAGGGAAACCTGTTTCAGTCTTCCAGAGATTTGAGACTGGAACGGAGGTTCACCTTCCAGCAGGACAATGACCTTAGCATACTGCTAAAACAACACTGAGGTGGTTTAAGGGGAAACATTTAAATGTCATGGAATGGCCTAGTCAAAGCCCAGACCTCAATCAAATTAAGAATTTGTTGTATGACTTAAAGATTGCTGTACACCAGCAGAACCCATCCAACTTGAAGGAGCTGGAGCAGTTTTGCCTTGAAACATGGGCAAATATCCCAGTGGCTCGATGTGTCAAGCTTATAGAGACATACCTCAAGAGACCTGCAGCTGTAGTTGCTTCAAAAGGTGGCTCTACAAAGTATTGACTTTGGGGGGGATGAATAGTTATGCATGCTCAAGTTCTGTTTTTTTGTCTTATTTCTTGTTTGTTTCACAATAAAATATATTTTGCATCTTCAAAGTGGTAGGCATGTTGTGTAAATCAAATTATACAAACCCCCCAAAAAATATATTTTAATTTCCAGGTTTTAAGGCAACAAAATAGGACAAATGCTGCTAACAAGCTCTTATACCGAGGGCTGCTATCAAGCTCTTATACCGAGGGCTGCTCACAAGCTCTTATACCGAGGGCTGCTAACAAGCTCTTATACAGAGGGCTGCTAACAAGCTCTTATACAGAGGGCTGCTAACAGGCTCTTATACTGAGGGCTGCTAACAAGCTCTTATTCAGAGGGCTGCTAACAAGCAAATATGTAGGTGATACCATCTCTAACTACTCCAGTTGCAGAGCACCAATGGTTCAGTGTGGTGTTTAACTATTCTTGTGGGGACATTTTGTTAGTCCCCACAGGGTCAAATGCTATTTGTAGGGGGTTTAGGGTAAAGGTTAGTTATGTGTGTGAACCAGATCAGGCTAGCTCTCACAATGGTGATCAATGTCCATATGAGAGAAGAACTCTCAGCAGAATTTCTCCTGCCAGGCTGTGGGATTCTACTGAAGACAACAAGTCATTAATCAATGTGTAATCACCTCTAAATCTGCTCCACTCCACACGGAGGGAACGGTAATGCCTAGCAGACAGACTGAGTCATGATAGGAATGACCACACAGGATGGGGGAGAGAGGGGATAATCAGCGGGGAACCAGCTTGGTGAACAGACTGGACCACCGCAGACCTGGGTTCAAATAGTATTTGCTTTCTTTCAAATACTTTGACTGTCTGATTGAGTATGCCTGGAACTCATATGAGCTGGGTGGTGTGGAAGGGAAGCACCCATCACACCTCTACTGATTATACAGCTCACATTACACCTTCCATCAATCTAGGCCTACAGGCTAAAATTGCAGTAGCCGCGGTAAAGACCGGGTGGCGCAATGCAGCATTGTTTTGTTCGGTCAAACGTTAAAAACATCTTATCAATAAATGATACACACAAAGACGGATCAACTCTAGATATGTAGTACCGTTTCAAAGATATTGTCTACCATGAACTAGCATCTTGTCTTTGTTGTTTGAGCATCTCTCTCCAGGACAGAGTGGTGGAGTACAGCAAACTACAAGAGGTAGGGCCGTTGAAAAGCTGCAGGAGGTAGGGCCAATGCAGAGCCGCAGGAGGTAGGACCGATGAAGAGCAGCAGTATTGTGCTCAGTCTTTTTATATGGAATAAGTAATCGAATGGAACCTTGTCTTCGGTCAGTGCTATCCTTTCAAGACTGAGGCCCTAGGTCTCTTTCTTACAGGTGGGGTTGGAACTTTTGGGACTATTCTATTGCTGCCATTGTGCAAGGTAAGTTCATAAGTCAAAGTCATAAGCTGCAGGACTGGACAGACCAAAGTCAAATATACATGCAGCTTATTATGGTAGAGATGAGAAGTGTTGGGCATGTGTACAGCTAGCAACATATACATGACGAATACAGTACAAATACAATATACACTGCTCAAAAAAAAGGGAACACTTAAACAACACAATGTAACTCCAAGTCAATCACACTTCTGTGAAATCAAACTGTCCACTTAGGAAGCAACACTGATTGACAATAAATTGCACATGCTGTTGTGCAAATGGAATAGACAACAGGTGGAAATTATAGGCAATTAGCAAGACACCCCCAATAAAGGAGTGGTTCTGCAGGTGGTGACCACAGACCACTTCTCAGTTCCTATGCTTCCTGGCTGATGTTTTTGTCACTTTTGAATGCTGGCGGTGCTTTCACTTTAGTGGTAGCATGAGACGGGGTCTACAACCAACACAAGTGGCTCAGGTAGTGCAGCTCATCCAGGATGGCACATCAATGCGAGCTGTGGCAAGGTTTGCTGTGTCTGTCAGCGTAGTGTCCAGAGCATGGAGGCGCTACCAGGAGACAGGCCAGTACATCAGGAGACGTGGAGGAGGCCGTAGGAGGGCAACAACCCAGCAGCAGGACCGCTACCTCCGCCTTTGTGCAAGGAGGAGCACTGCCAGAGCCCTGCAAAATGACCTCCAGCAGGCCACAAATGTGCATGTGTCTGCTCAAACGGTCAGAAACAGACTCCATGAGGGTGGTACGAGGGCTCGACGTCCACAGGTGGGGGTTGTGCTTACAGCCCAACACCGAGCAGGACGTTTGGCATTTGCCAGAGAACACCAAGATTGGCAAATTCTCCACCTCATCAGGAGCATTCACAGGCGTTGTAGGTGGTCATACAGGCACGTGGAGGCCACACACACTACTGAGCCTCATTTTGACTTGTTTTAAGGACATTACATCAAAGTTGGATCAGCCTGTAGTGTGGTTTTCCACTTTAATTAAAGAGTGTGTCTCCAAATCCAGACCTCCATGGGTTGATAAATTTCATTTCCATTGATCATTTTCGTGTGATGATTTTGTTGTCAGCACATTCAACTATGTAAAGAAAAAGTATTTAATAAGAATAACCCTAACCCTTACACATGTACACACTGAGTGTACAAAACATTAAGAACACCTTCCCAATATTGAGTTGCACCTCCACTCCCTTGTGTGCTCAGAACAACCTCACTGTGTCAGGGCATGGTGTTTCAAGTGTTCCGCAGGGATGCTGGCCCATGTTGACTCCAATGCTTTCCAAAGTTGTGTTGGCTGGATGTCCTTTGGGTGGGGGACCATTCTTGATACACACGGGAAACTGTTGAGTGTGAAAAACCCAACAGCGTTGCAGTTCTTGACATAAACCGGTGCATCTGGCACCCAGTTCAAAAGCATTTAAGTCTTTTGTCTTGCCCATTCACCCTCCATTCACAAACACAATCCATGTCTCAAGGCTTAAATATCATTCTTTAACCTGTCTCCTCCCTTTCATCTGCACTGGTTTGAGTGGATTTAACAAGTGACATCAATAAGGGATCATAGCCTTCACCTGGGCAGTCTATGTCATGGAAAGAGCAGGTGTTCTTAATGTTTTGTCTTCCAAATCCTGTCCAAACTAGCATTAATCCATATTTCCAACTCCACACAATGGTGGAACTGGTTATGTTTGTTGTACATGCATATTTTTACAGTAAAAGAAAAGCACTACATGGGAGTATAAGAGGCATTGGCAAATTCCCAAGACAGAAAAACATACTAATTTGCTATATGTTTATTATGAGAGAAACTCACATCCCCAGTATAGAGCCACCTCTGGGAATTGTGGGAAATCCATGATGTCATTCAAGAGCATCATTTTCTCCCAGAAGACCACGTTCTTCATTGTTGGAGGACAGCTAGCTATAATCTGAGGCCCCCTGGAAAGATGCAGTTATAAAACATGTGTTCAAGCTATAAGTGAAACCCTGTGGTGTTGTTTCCCATGTCAACCGTGCCACAAACATTCTCTCTGTTTATTTGGAGTGGTAAACAGCTATAGATCCACTTTCTCAAAGTTGGTTTTAAAGTATGGGAGAGTTAAACAGTCCGCCTTCCATAGGGGAATAGTTTAAAATCAGTTTCTCTTAAAAGGGAGAACGTTTTTATGAGATTTCTTTTAACACAATCGCTAAACGACACAATGTTCTTGGACTGTATTGCGTTAAAGATGGCCAAATCTAAATTAGCAGCCTATCCAAATCATGATTTATGAGCATCTGGCTAATCAGACCCAATCTGCTTGATAAAAGACAGAGCTTGTGAATATTATGTATAAAAAATACCCCTAATGATCAAATCCCGAAGATAATGAATTTGTGTGTGTGTGCGTGCGTGCAACATGAGTGTGTATGCATGTACGTGAGTGCGTGAGAGAAAAAAAAGTTACAGGCCTTACAACACGCAATGTGTGACACGCATATGACAGCGCCATGGGAGAATCCCTCAGGCTGAGGTCAAACGCAGACCACAGAAACAGGACTTCTCTCATTAGTGGTTGATCCTACACACATAGCATTAGCCTACACGTCAGATAGCTGCGAAGAAAGATTTTCAATGAGTGTTGATGAAATTAGTCCGATTATGATCATGGCGATGAATACGGTGACACCCACACAGAATGGGGCCACGTGTGTTTGGCCCACTTTGCCTTACAAGAGGTGGTCACAATGTGCTGGCGTCTGCGTTAGCCTAGATCCTCTACCGTGACCACTGTCCCTCACCCGAAACCACTGGATTATGCGGCTCCTGCTTTTCCCCCCCAATAACTATTCTAGAATTGCCGGCTACTGCAAACCAAAGCTGACCTTATCACCACAGCCATAGTTATGGAATAATGAAATGACAAGGATCTTTCTAGGGAGACTGAAGAAACTGTTACAGACTAACTACCCTGAATGCTTTCTGCCAGCCTTCATATTTTGAAACCATTTGGAATGGAGGCCCGAGAAAAAGATCCCAGAAGTGATTTTAGGGTTCTAAGTTATTGCCTTTGTTCTTGATATAAGACCTAAATTCTCGATCTCGACAATACGAGTCATAGCCAAAAATCTGGAATGGCTAGGGATCTTTTAAAAAACAACTTTTTCTTCCTTCCCAACTTGCACCCGGCAAATCAAAGTTGTTGGATAACTAGCAAGTAATATACTGGTTCATAAAGAAGTGATTAATCCAACACATTCTCAGTAGGAATCTGGCACTTCGGCGGAAGCGTAACCTGTTTTCAAATGTGTTTTCTAGATCTATGGATTTCCGTCACCACCAGACGACATTGATCATGTAACACTAACAAACCTAACGTCAGATCTCGTCAGTTGGTGAGAAATGATTGATAGTTTAGCGCTAACCTACAGGCTTCATGATGTTATTGTAGGGCGCAGAGTGGATTCAGAGTGGACTCAATAAAACCTGTTTTTGACAGCACTGTATACACACACACACACACACACTGCTTAAGGATGACTTATTGGGTGGGTCGTAGGTCCGTCCGCAGCATGCTCACAAATCTGCTCAGCAAATCAGTCCCAGATGCCCCTACCGCTGCCTGCTGCCCCTGCATTCCTCCCAAATAAGCCTGTTACACAGCCTCCCAAAACACCACAACAGCCCTGCTCTGGATCAACAGACGGAACCAGCTAAAGAACAACCCCACAACAGCACTCACAAACTAGGCCAGAGAGACAGTGAATCATGCTCTACCAACCAAGCCATAGAATGTGTATGGAACCATCGCACAGGGAGCCTAATAACTTGCTAGGTCCTGTCGGTGAGCACCAGTATCACTGTCTGTGGCGTCATGGTCAACAGTACACTGCTCAGTACT
This sequence comes from Oncorhynchus keta, assembly GCF_023373465.1. Lineage (NCBI taxonomy): Eukaryota > Metazoa > Chordata > Actinopteri > Salmoniformes > Salmonidae > Oncorhynchus > Oncorhynchus keta. Next base: position 12,759,692 of record NC_068453.1, read on the forward strand.
GCAATTTTAACAGAACAACCACACTCTCTACAGACATCCCACCCATGCCTAATGTCAGAGGCAATTATAAGAGATGACAGTTTTAATTAAACATTTTATTTAAAAACAAAACAAACTGTGATGCCATGTTATAATGGACCTCTACACACACACACACTTCGGTAGCTATTCAGACAGACCATGAAGAACAGTCCTACTGTATAGTTCAACATGATCATCTCCATTCCCTGCACGAACATGCAGACATTAGTTAGCCAGACTGACAGAGGACTGGAGAGAGAGGGGTTAATAATACTGTTATTACTTGCCTATTGCCAGCAGCACAAAGATAACGTACAGAAACACGCACACAGGCCTTACAACTTCCTCATCATCATCTTAACTATCAGAAGCTGCAACAGTACAATTCACCTAGCTAGTGTCAGACAGAAACAGGGTGCACTTAACAGCCTATTTTCCTAACTATTTTCCTATTGCATTATGTACAATTATTACAGTTTAAAACCTTTTTTTACATTTTTAAATTTATTTTTTAAATGGAGCAGAAATAATAAAACATCTACAGTACAATTTCCAGGTATAAAAATATATTACCAATCTCCAGGAGTATTTACAAAGACACGTTTCTCTACAAAATGCAACTAGGTCTCTACAACATCAAGTAACTGTGCTGTTAAGCTCGTAGTCTAGTTGTATTAACTAAAACACCCCCAAAATGGCTCAAATGTTCAGCACCTAGTATATAATACATTTGGCCTACACTACATGACCAAAAGTATGTGGACACCAGCTCGTAGAACATCTCATTCCAAAATCATGGGCATTAATATGGAGTTAGTCTCCCCCTTTTCTGCTATAACAGCCTCCACTCTTCTGGGAAGGCTTTTCACTCGATGTTGGATCACTGCTGCAGGGACTTGTTTCCATTCAGCCACAAGAGCATTAGTGAGGTCGGGCACTGATGTGGGGCGATTAGGCCTGGCTCACAGTCTGCGTTGCAATTAATCCCAAAGGTTCAATGGAGTGGAGGTCAGGGCTCTGTGCAGGCCAGTCAAGTTCTTCCACACCGATCTTGACAAACCATTTCTGTATGGACCTTGCTTTGTGCAGGGGGGCATTGTCATGCTGAAACAGGAAAGGGCCTGCCAAAGTTGGAAGCACATTATCGTCTGGAATGTCATATGCTGTAGCGTTAATATTTCCCTTCACAGGAACTAAGGGGCCTAGCCCGAACCATTATTCCTCATCCACCAAACTTTACAGTTGGCGCACATTATTCGGGCAGGTAGCTTTCTCCTGGCATCCGCCAAACCCATATTCGTCCGTCGGACTGCCAGATGGTGAAGTGTGATTCTTCACTCCAGAGAAGCCGTTTCCACTACTCCAGAGTCCAACGGCGGCAAGCTTTGCACCATTCCAGCCGACGCTTGGCATTGTGCATGGTGATCTTAGGCTTGTGTGTGGCTGCTCGGCCATGGAGACCCACTTCATTCTACTGCCAATGTTTGTCTATGGAGATCGCATGGCTGTGTGCTCAATTTAACACACCTGGCAGCAACGGGTGTGGCTGAAATAGCCAAATTCACTTATTTGAAGAGGTGTCTGCATACTACTGTGTATATAGAGTGTATTTTCAGAAACCATTGAAAACAAATACTAAATTAACTTCATCATTTGGAGGAATTTGACATTGAAAAGAAAGTGAAAAGAGCAGAAAGTTAAAGAAAAAAGGGGGGAATAAAAGAGGTATTGAAATCTCTGGTCTTCTCCACTCCTGTCCAGACAGGATATGACATGGGGATTTCCTGTGCCAGGTGACATCGTCCGGCTCCTTTTCGAGTCCCTTTTGATTGGTCCTCAGTCTCTAGAAGAACATCCTGTAACGACAGCGGCACTTTACATTCGTTTCCACTTATGCATCTTGTGTACGCATGACATCACTCTTAACACGGTCCACCTCCCCCACAGTCATTAATGTACTGTAAGCATTCAGAACATGTTCAGAATATTATACATACTACCAGGGTATTTACAGAACTATGAGAGGATACCGACCATTACATTTTCATACAGGATGAATCAAGGCCCAGGGAACCACTTTTGTGAAGAAAAATATTTATCAGGGGAGTGATGGGGAGGGTTGCATTATAGTGGCCAGAAGGGTCAACAGCAGGGGATGACACCCAAGATGCAAGATGGCATTGAGGGAGGGAGGTGGGTCAAGAAAGGGGTGGAATGCTTTGTCTACGGCGTAGTATTTTCTTCTGGCTGACAACAGTGACTGGCGCCACCTGGTGGGGAAATAAATAGCAGTCACATCATTCCTGAATCTTGAAAGCTGTGCTTCTCAGATTACTCCTGGCACACAAATCATAATGACAACACACCATAGCCTGACCCTACTGAATGTCAGGCATGTCAGGATACTTTCTCTCACCATCCCATACGAGACAGAGAGGAGGAGGAGAGTGGAGGAATGTGTGTTTGAAAACAACAGGCCAAGGAGCCAGTGAGTGCTTCAGGGGTTAGGTTAGGGGTCACCCAGGAAAATACAACTCGAGTAAAGGTATTTGGTTTAAAAATTAACTTAAGCATCAAAAGTAAAGGTATAAATCATTTGTAATTCCTCATATTAGACCAACCAGACGGCACGATTTTCTAGTTGTTTTGAGTTTACGGATGGTCAGGGGCACACTCTCAAATTAAGCATTTGTGTTTTGTGAGTCTGCCAGATCAGAGGTAGTAGGGATGACCTGGATGTTCTCGTTAAGTGCGTGAATTAGACCTTTTTCCTTTCCTGTTATGCATAAAAAGTTTTAAAAAGTACTTTTGGGTGTCATGGAAAATGTATAGAGTAAAATGTACACTATCTTCGTTAGAAATGTAGTCAAGTAAAAGTAGACAAAAATAGAAATAGTAAAGTACAGATAGCCCAAGAAACAACTTTAGTCATCTAAAAGTATTTTTTTACTTAAGTACTTTACAACACTGAAGGGGGGTCTCTTCAGGGTACCATACCTTCTTCACTTTGCCTATAAAGCATTTACATCAGGGAACCATTAATAAAGGGGGGGGGTCTCTTCAGGGAACCATACCTTCTTCACTTTGCCTATAAAGCATTTACATCACTTAAGGGGGGTGGTCTCTTCAGGGAACCATACCTTCTTCACTTTGCCTATAAAGCATTTACATCACTGCTTGTAAGAATAAAAGAGAGGAAAGACTAGGTACAACAAACTCAAAGCAGCCGGTATTCACGTGCAAGGCCGACGTGAGGTTCAGGATCACCTCTCTCCATGGGCATTGGGTGTTCATATTTAGCTCTGTGCTGCATGGCCATCCATTACAAGATGCCTGTAACCATTATTAATTAGCTGGGTAAACACAGAGTAGCACAGGCCCTCGGGGATCACTGGGCCAGTACGGAGTCTAGGAAAACACACTGGCTGTGGTAGGTATGCTCACATTGTTGTTGTTGTGAGGCAACCATTGTATGAGTTATGTGCACGTCCACAGGCACACACACACACTATTTGGAGAGTAAATGATTAGCCCTAATGGTCTATGACTCAAGATTTGGCAACCCCCCCCCCCTCCAGTGCATGCACACACACACCTGTATATGTTGGGGTCCAGCAGTACGTGTGTCTCCTGGGGCAGCTGGGAGAGGTGGACCACCTTGGTCTTCTGCTGTGGCCGGTCACTCTCATTCACCCACACATCAGGTAGTCTGGAGAGGGGGATAGAGATTGAGAGCAAGCGAGAGGGATGGAGGAGAGAAGGAGGAGAAGAGAGTGAGAGAGAGAGAGAGAGAGAGAGAGAGAGAGAGAGAGGGAGAGAGAGAGAGGGGGAAGAGGTGACAGACAGTACAAATCTGGTAGTTGGCACCGTGGCCTCTCTGAGCTGGTGTCTGACTGGCATCTAACAGAAATGGGTTAAGAGGAGATTGCAGTGGTACAAATGCATGCTTCCTAAAGTGCTCGTCTAACTAAAGAGTGTATTTAGGTGTTGTCTGTGGGAAACATTGGGAGAGGATCAATGCCAGTACTGGGCTCCTCTCTACTCCTGCTACAGTCGTCACGGTGTGCGTCACCAGGAAAGCATCCCAATGAACAAACAGAGAGAGAGAGAGAGAGAGAGAGAGAGAGAGAGAGAGAGAGAGAGAGAGAGAGAGAGAGAGAGAGAGAGAGAGAGAGAGAGAGAGAGAGAGAGAGAGAGAGAGAGAGAGAGAGAGAGAGAGAGAGAGAGAGGGGAGAGATGTGGGGGAGATGTGAATAAGCGGTGCCTGGTTCATCGTTAGCAGACTGCTTGGCTATAGATCATAGATTCAGAGAGGAGCAGATGAAAGCCCTAGGGGGAGGAAAGGAGAAGGAAAGGAAGAAAGTGGATAGTGGATGAAAGGAGAAGAGAGAGGTATTGAAGAAATGGAGAGGCGAGAGGGGACCGTACCCTTGCAGAGGGATGAACCCAAGTGGACAGAGCCAAAACAAAAATGGCAGAAAAGCACCCAATTACATGCTAGGAGACAGAGAGGAAGGCCTCAGCAGGTCGCCCGTTACGGTTTAAATCACAGCAAATACAATGCTCATTGTACACATAGGATGCTGCTGCAGCGCCGTAGCTGAGGGCTAGAAGTGACTACAATAACATCTGGTAGACATTCTCCATGGTAGTGTGGGTGACGGTTGCCTTTACAGCAACATGGTCCTTAGAGAGACATATCCAACTCTTAAACAAAACACTCTCACAGCTTCTGAAACGAGTGCCGCAATACGCCTCTTGCTCCTCCTCCTCCCTTCTTCATCCAAACCCCAAAACAAAAATGCAAAAGAGAGGGGTTTATTTTGGACATGTACCATGAAAGCGAGCATCGTTTTGGCTTATAGCCCGTTTCCTGACCCAGAAAGTTGCTTCTATCGGAGATGAGCTCTCTGTGAGAGGGGTTTTAGACAGAGCAGAGCTGAGCTGACAGCCTGTTCCTCCAGCTGAGAAACTAATGGCTAGAGAGGAGGGCTGCACAGGGCTTTGTCTCAGTCTGAAGTGACTTCCTCTCCTTCTCTCCTCTGGCTGAGAGACTAATGACCTGAGGAGGAGTAGGGCTACACAGGGCTGCAGCTCAATAGTCTGAAGAGGCTTTCTCTCCTCGTCTCCTCCCCTTCAATCATTTCCCTGATAATATAGTACGCCAACTACATAGCTAACTTAAAATATTCCAGTCTGAAATGCACACAGCTGGTTATGATAGCTGTTATGATTGTCAAGGGAGCTCTTGGTCATTCATTCTCTCCTAAACTGGGCCACTGATCAAAATTAACCTATGGGAATACACCCAAGGAAAAGAGAAAGAGTTAGGGAGGGATGAAAGGATGGACAGAGATCACAGGGTAGCTCCCACGACACGAGTGAACTCATCCAAATCACTGACCCTTCTGGATGGAGACGCTAACCTGGGTATCCTCCTGTGTGTGTGTGTGTGGTGCGGTGGTGGTAGGGTCACAGGTGACTGCCAGCCTCCTGCCCACAGCCACAGGACAAATTGACTAACCACCACTAAACGCCTGCTGACCTTTACAGAGCAGGGGAGGAGAAGCATAGGAAGAGAGGAGGGGGAGGATAGGCCTCTGCTTGCCAGTAGTACAGGAGAGAAATGGGAGCAAGGGGAGAGAAGAGGACTGAGGCCTTGTGTCTGCCAACAGGAGAGAGATGAAGAGCAGGATGTGGGGAGGAGAGGTAGAGGGGAGGGTGGAGAAAAAGAGGGCAACTCACATGTCCTCAGGAGTCCAGTGGAGGAGGACTTTAACCTTCCCAGAATCTTCCTTCCTCCTCGCTATTACCTAGAGATAGAAGAAGAAGAGAGGTAAGACACCACCCAATAACAGAGACATTGGAAAAACAACACATCGTTGTTGAGGTTATACTGGAGAGATATTTGGAGAGACACACCCACCCACACCATCCCTAACCAAAGGACTGATGCTGATGGCAAGTCAGTAAAAGGAATCAGACACCTGGCTCCAGTCTAATTAAGCCAGACTCAATCTGTCCTCCCTCCCACTCCGCAGACTAACACTGTTACTTCACTGGCCTGAAGACGCCAGTCCAGCCACTAAACATATACACACACCCTGTGTGTGGTAGGAACAATACAGCTCCCTGACTGACGTTAGTGCATTCCACAGTGAGTGAGTGAGTGTGACCCTGGACCAAGGTGAAGACTAGGAATGCTCTTTATCTTTAGAAACACACAGATGGGATGTGTGCATACACACACACGCACACACACACACAAACGTAAGTCACAGCATGAAAAGACATTACACTAGACTCTCTCCCATGGTTTTATTTGCTTTTTGCTTTGGCTTAGAGAAGGCCTGCTGGGTTTGCCTGGCTACCCAAAGTACTTGCTTCAGCCAAATGCTACGCCACGCCCACGGACGTTAATTTCTTCTCCGCAATGAGTCTGGATCCGAGTACCTCCCTGAACGATGTCTAGAACACAAACACATTCTAACCATTCTGATTGGTCCCAGAAACTGATGGGTGGGGCCAGAGCCAGAACACATGTGGATAAAGCTGATAAAGATGTAAAAGACCCAATCGTTGATGACTTTGTTTTGTACAACACCCATCATTTTGCCATCCCCACAATGATGGCAGTCTCAGACTTAAGTACGAAGTGAACAGAGCAGCGGAATAATTCAGTCGGAGTCGTCAGGCAACTGCTGGGTTCCTACGCTGTCTGTCTCTCTTGATTTCTCTGTGAAAATACCGGTAGAAGTTCTCCAACTGCATGTGTACGGGAGAGATGGTGGGAGTGAGGGAGGACAGAGGCTGGAAGGAGATGAAGAGGTCTGTTTTCTAAGTGGCTCCAACAACAGGCCTGGCTGGGTCTGGACTCTGGCATGTACGTCAGAGCAGTGTGTTATCGTGGGAGGGTTGCTGGCAGTTCCCTTTATTAGCAGTTTAATTTAAAAAAGGGGCACAGGAGTCAGTGTTATTCCCTGGATGGGCCCTTCATTTTCAGCAGGCCTCAACACTGCACACATGAACTCCTGTGAGTTTAAACCGTCAATTTTGGAAAACAAGTTGTGTGATTGTGATGCTTTAAAAATTGGTTTTATTTATTTTTTAAAATCAGCATTTAATCTCAGCAGGCTTTTCACTTGAAATAAATGAAGCTTTAATTGACCCTGGTCAGCCAGTCGACTGCCTGCCCCTCTCCCAGCCTCTAGCTGGCTCAATGGTAGTTATCAACTTTTTGTGAATCTTTGTTTTCATTTCAACAACTTTCTACTTGTGATGTGTTAGACGCCTTGAGCAAGATTGCTTCATCCAAAAGATCCATTCTTTCTGTAGCTTTAAGCTCCTCTGATTGCAGAATCTTCAACACATGTTTACCAGAAGTATTTTTGGTGCCATCCCCAGGGTCTGGAAAGTGGCCCACATACTCCCCCTTCAAAAAGGTGGTGTCGGGTCACCTAAGTAATTAGAGCCCTATGTCCAAACTCTTGCCGAGCGAAAATTATAGAACCTTTGGTAAATACTCAGATCCTTTTTAACTACGAAATGTATTGTAATTATACAATTGGTGAGTCTGACGGTGTCTGTTCCACCGTCAGTTGGAAGTTACCACCGGCTAAAGCTATGATGTTGAAATGCTCATTTTCTCTGTTCCGTCTCACTGTCCAATCAGCCCAGACGGAAGTAAAAAAATAAAATAAAAAGCAGAGTAAAAAAAAAAAAGATATATAATAATAATAATTCAAAAGTAGCACACTGGGCCTTTACTAGTATTAGTGTCGGGACAATATCTTGTGGAAGGATGAAATAGTATGAATAAATGAATCAAAATAACGCTCATGAAAATATGTCAATCATTTTAATATGTTGGTAACCCGTTGTATAAAAGTTATAATGCCCTCGAAGCCAGTGTTTGGAGGATACATCTGCACGGTTTGCAGGCCCTCGACTAGGTCTCGGTCCTAACACCCGTGCCAATATATCCTCCAAACACCGGCTTCTCTGGCATTATCACTTAAATGGAAACCAGTCAGGTTTCAGACCAGGTGATAGAACCATCTCTGCTACTTCTTTGGTTTTAAATGATGTTCTCAAATTGCTTGGATAACAAGTAACACTCTGCCCGGCCCTTTTTGTTGACCTGTCTAAAGCCTTCAACTGTGTTTCACCCATTTTTTAAATTTCATTTAACCTTTATTTAACTAGGTAAGTCAGTTTAGAACAAATTCTTATTTTCAATGACGGCCTAGGAACAGTGGGTTAACTGCCTGTTCAGGGGCAGAACGACAGATTTGTACCTTGTCAGCTCTGCAACCTTCCGGTTACAAGACCAACACTCTAACCACTAGGCTACCCTACATTACTTATTCAGAGGTTTCATCAATTGGCCCGGACCAGGCTGCGTTTAGCTGGTTTGGAAATTATTTAAAGACGCACCATGCAGAAACCACTCTGCCATTTCCTGGTTGCTAAAATTCGAAGTTCGCCAAATTTCAGTTGCTTTATTAGCAGAATAATTAAAAGGGGCATGGGAGTAAAGTGTAGAGAATCATTGTACCCCATCTAAACGACTGAAATATATTTTCCATAAAACAAAAACATTGTATTTTCAGTTGTTTGAAGCAATTGTACAAAACCTAAAGAAAGACGCAAAATTGAAACTTAAGAACGGAAAGCATAGAAATAAAGCACATATACACCTCTTCTTCTCACATATACTTGCTTTCAATAAGAATGACAGCTCTATAACTCACATTTCTATGTGAATTTGGTTGGGTCACCCAAAAAGTTACAGATTGGCTGCTTTAACAAAAGGACAGAAGACAGTGTGTATTTACTGATGGTTTTAAAATCGGGTTTCTTGACAAAGGGTGTCCTACAGGGATCAATTCGTGTTCCGGTTATGTTCACATTAACAATATTGGTTAATCTGTATAAAAAATGTTACAAAATTAACATTTACCTGACCAGGCCCTGTCAGTCTCAATCTTTCGCTATTGCCCTCCAAGAAGGCCTTTGCTGAATTGACATTGGTACTTAGTGCAGGTAAAACCAAGAACATGTTATTTTCCAAATCACATAAGAATCTGATGATTTATGCATAAGTACTCCTTAGGGGTGTAATGGTACGCGTATTCGTACCGAAACATTCGGTTCAGGGACCTCGATTCGGTCGCACTGAACCCGAATGAATACATAAAAAGCCTTTTAGGCAATGCATATGCTGCGTAGTAGTAGGCCCATGCCGTAAATCTGAACTAAAACAAACATGTACGGCTATTCCGTTAAAACTAGCACCTACGCGGACATCGGAATCAAAATTACCTTAACTGGCGCATTTCACATTTTGTGAGGCGCAGCCAAGGACTAGTTCTGTACGATGGGGAGGTCGATAAACCCGAATTGGGAGGATCATCAACAATCGTTTAAATCTCCAGTTTGTGGACATTCAGGCTTCCCCAGCAGATTACAACTGATATGGGCAGAGAGTTGTGGATAAAACATTAACAGTATGTGGCCACGCTCAACAAGAATATCCTATGCAGCTGCCAACACCTCAAATGTGTTGACACATTTACTCTGACATCACCCCAGTATACCGGAGCAAGACGGAAACGCAAAGAAACACCACATCGTCTCACCTCGGCATTCAAGCATTCCTTGGCAGCTGACTCTGACCGGACCGAATACATTACAAGAGCGATAGGTAGGCTGCGTTTCATTATTTGCTTAATAACCACAGACATAACCAATCACGGTGATTGAGAATAGGGGGGGTTTCAGCGCCTTACGAACTTCCTCTTGCACCAATTTAAGCAAACAGGTTGTACCTGCTCTATATGAGCAAGCCAAAGATGCGGTTTAGAATGAATTGGCCAACGCACCCCTGTGTTGCGCTTACGTAACAGTGACAGACATCACATTATCCTGGTATAGGAGATGTACCGTGCTACAGACATGCCCCTTTATGGAGCATCCCAACTGCGCATCTGGCACTGAAGGAGACAGTGTCATGGTGTGTTTGTAACCAAGTGGGAATTTACCACATACGACTGGGGAAAACCCACTTGAATGGCCCTCCAACTGGTACTTACTTGTGGGAAACTTGTCAATGATCTGAAGCAGACACTTCTCCCACATGATTACCTCGGGTGTCGCCTACTAAGGAAATGGCCTCGAGCAGCAGTTGGCAGTTAAATGCAGCAAAACATTAATAAAAAAGATATCTATTGTGGGTAAAAAAAAAAAATTTTACAAGCATGATGGCTGTACGTTTAGTTTATGGTTGACGCAGCTTGTTGGCAATTAGCTACTGCCGTTTCTCAACGCATCCAACTGGTATTTATGACTTCACAACTCTAAATTCCCACCTCCCAGAAGGTGACAAATGCAGCATCAGAGTGGAAACATGAGAGGACCAACATGACAATCCTGTCACCACAGAATGACAGGAATATTGTGAAGGGAACTTCACCGAAAGTGAACCGTGACCCCTAAAAACATATCAAACCGTGGGTTTGATGAACAGTTACACCCCTAGTACTTTGGATTGTGCCCTCGTTGATCGTGTCCCCTCTTATAAATATCTGGGCATCTGGATGAACGAAAAGTATGTTGATGAATAAGTTACGAAATGAATCGGTCAAATAGGCTTCCAATATAGGGACAAATGTTGTCTTTTGTTAAATAGCAGAAAATAAAATCATCCAGTCAACATTCATTCCAGTTATTGACTATGAGGATTTGTCTATATGAATGCAGCTACCACTGTACTGAAGCCGTTGGGCACAGTTTATCACAGTGCATTATCACGGGCGACAGGTTCCGTACACATCATTGCATTTTGTATCAGAAAGTAGGCTGGCCCTCCGCGAAGTCTCATAGATCGAGGCATTGTGCTCTTATTTTGTCTATAAACTGCCATCATACCTTACCTCATTGTTAAACTTCAGACATAGAAGTTACCAGACCCGGACTCAGGGATGGCTAACCCTGGAGAGCCCTTCAATCTCCACCCAATTAGGTAAATCTGATTAGAGTTTTTCTCCAAAAGTCCTTAAAGTTAGAGTTGGTGCCTCTAGAGCAATTCAGGCAGATGTTAGAGAGCTTTTTACTGAAGAATGTGTTTGTTTCATACGGTTGTGTTTACTTTTCACATATTGTGTAATTGATGCGTGTATAGAAAGACATGTATAATAGTGCAATGTTTGTGTATTGATGTGTTCATGCAGGCCTCATCTGCATAAAGAGAACGCGGTCTCAGCATGACTCCCAGCTTAAATAAACGTTTTTTAAAAATACTAATAAACTCCTCTGTACAGCTGAGACCGTTATTCTGTAGGTCTGCTGCGCCCTCTGCTGTCTGAACAGTGAAGTACACTGTGTGTGTGTGCAGGACCCTGCATGGTCTGCTGCCGCTGGATCCCTGACCATGCTGTGGTAGACGACGGTGATGGTGTGTGTGCGCTACTACTAACCGTGCTGTGAAACACCACACTGTGTCCGTTGCCTAGGCTCTCTATATGTGTAGCCAGGTTGAGGCAGATGGCCCGGTGTCTGATGGCATCCATGGTCTGGGCATCAAAGAAGTCGTGAGGTCGTGCTGGAGGGACAGAACACACTGGGGTGAGAGAGGGGGAGCGTTAAACCGAGGTTCATAGGTCGGGAGGTCAGAGGGGATTAGCCAATCAGATGGATCTGACCCTCGTAGATATTCATCATCAAAACGTTTCCCACCACCCGATTGGTTAAGACGCTTGGTTTGAATGCCAGGCGACCTGATCAGTGAGTACATGATTGGTTTATTGATTGATTGTATGATTGAGTGTGTGCCCGTGCATATCTGTGTGTGTATACACATGCTTGCATTTGTGGGTGCTTGTATTGCCATCCTTATGGGTACCAGAAATGCCCAAAAGTCCCAGAGGACAAAGGCTATTTTAGGCTTACAGTTAAAATTAGGGCAACAATTAGGGAAAACAGGATTTTTAATGGAAATCAATTTTAGGTCCCCACAAGGATAATAAAACATATGCCGTGTGTGTATTGCGTGTGTTTATATGTGCGTGTGTGTGTTTCTCGGATACGTACGTAAAGACCGCCTGCGTTTGTTCTTGAGTTTCCGCCTCTTGTTAAGCCCCGCCTTCGAAGGTGAATCCTCCTTCATCTTGCCCTGATTGGCCAGCTTGTTGGAGTTCTGGGAGCTGAAGTGGGTGGGTACGTGGCGCGCTAGCCCCCCCTGGGAGGCAAACGTGGCATTGCAGCCCCCCACCACACACTGACAAAGACGGGAGACGACACCCGGTGAGAACACGGACCAGTAGATTTAACAGTAGATCGCTTATACAACAGCACTTACATAGAGAATAACAGTATTGGTCGTTCTATTTGAAACCTAGCTGATTTCTATTTCAATAATAGCTCAAAGAGTTTAATACAGAGGAAACTGTAGGTCTGGTTATAGAAGGCAGAGTTCAATGGAAACATTCAATATAATATCATGCATTAGCTTCACACAGGGTAGTGTGTGACAAGTGTATTGTGTCGGAGATCATTAGAATCATTCTAAGACTAGAATAATCTAGAGCACCTGACATGTACATACAGAAGGTATGAAAGTATTCACACCCCTCGACTTTAGCCACAATTTGTTGTGCTACAAGCCGATTTTCAAATGTCCAAGTGGAATTATGTTTTGACAAAATGTTCACTAATTAATTAAAAGTGAAAGCAGAAATGTGTTGCGTCAATAAGTATTCAACCCCTTTGTTGTGGCAGACCAAAATACGATCAGGAGTAAAAATGTGCTTAAGTTACATAAGTTGCATGGACTTAAGTGTTTAACATGATTTTTGAATGACTACCTCATCTCTGTACCCCACACATACAGATAATTGTAAGGTCCCTCAGTTGAGCAGTGAATTTCAAAACAGATTCAACCACAAAGACCAGGGAGGTTTTCCAATGCCTCACAAAGAAGAAGGGCACATATTGGTAGATGGGTAAGAAATAATCATTTAAAAGCAGACATCACATATCCCTTTGAGCATTGTGAAGTTATTAACACACAGTCACTACAAAGATACAGGCGTCCTTCCTAACTCAGTTGCCAGAGAGGAAGGAAACCGTTCAGTGATTTCACCATGAGGCCAATGGTGACTAAAATAGGTACAGTGTTTAATGGCTGTGATAGGAGAAAACTGAGGGTTGATCAACAAAACTGTAGTTGCTCCACAATACTAACCTAATTGACAGACTGAAATTAAGGAAGCCTGTACATAATATTCCAAAACATGCATCCTGTTTGCAATAAGGCACTAAAGTAAAACTACAAAGAATGTGGCTAAGAAATTAACTTTATGTCTTGCATACAAAGCTTTATGTTTAGGGCAAATCCAACAACACATTACCGAGTACCACTTCACATTTTCAAGCATGATGGTGGCTGCATCATGTTATGGGTATGCTTGTCATTAACAAGGACTTTTCTTTAGGATAAAAATAAACAGAACAGAGCTAAGCACAGGTCAAATCCTAGAGAAAAACCTGGCTCAGTCTGCTTTCCAGCAGACACTGGAGACAAGCTCACCTTTCAGCAGGACAGTAACCTAAAACACAAGGTCAAATATACACAGGAGTTGCTTACCAAGACGACATTGAACAATGTTCCGTAATGTTCCGGAGTGGCCTGGTTACAGTTTTGACACAAATTGGCTTGAAAATCTAATACGAGACTTGAAAATGGCTGTCTAGCAATGAGCAACAACCAACTTGACAGAGCTTGAAGAATATAAAAATAATGTGCAAATATTGTACAATCCAGGTGTGCAAAGCTCTTAGAGACATACCCAGAAAGACTCACTGCTGTAAACATACCCAGAAAGACTCACTGCTGTAATCGCTGCCAACCGTGATTCTAACATGTATTAACTCAGGGGTGTGAATACTTCTGTATTTCATTTTGAATAAATTAGCAAAAATAAATAAAAACATGTTTTCACTTTGTCATTGTGAGGTTGTGTGTAGATGGGCGAGGGAAAAACAATTGAATCCATGTTGAATTCAGGCTGTAACACAACAAAATGTGGAATAAGTCAAGGGGTATCAATATGATGAAGGCTCTGTATATGACATGAGGATGTGGTTGGCAGAGTCAGTGCTTTGATGTTGTGTGTGTGTGACAGTGAAGGGAGAGCGAGCGAGCGACCGAACAGGAAAATGGAAGAAAGGAAGGCGTTTTCTCACCTTGAATGGTTTGTCTCCGCTGTGTGAGACCATGTGTCTCTGGAGCCAGCTCTGACTGGTCGACGGGGTGTTGTACACCTTGCAGCCTTTCCACAGGCACACAAAAACCTGGCGAGAGGACAGCAACACTGTTAAACACACGTCTCTTCACAGGTCACTCACAACCTAGCTCTTATGAGTTACCCAAGATGCAATGTAAGAAACTAAATGTCCTACTATCCTAGAGAATTGTAGTAGTTGGCAGATGGACATTTCATATATAAATTCAATGACGGACCATTTTTAACTGAGGCACCTAGAAACTCAAGCCCCCGTAAACTGACCCCCGCCCCCTCTCTGAACCTACAGTTCCAAGAGAGATAAAACATCAAGCGGTCTTTGTGCAGCAGTACTTCTCATCTGGAGTTAGTTTAACACAGGATGTTTGAATTATCTTCAAGATGGAGAAGAGGGGGATTGATATTTTGAAGACAGGGTTGTGGTGGTGGAGAAGAGGAGAAGACGAGTTGGAGGCGTAAAACTCGAAGGTGAAGGAGGAAGGGGATAGAAGATGGTGAGCAGGGAGGCAGGACAGAGAAGATGATATAGGAAGTGAAGGATAGAAAAAAAAAAGAAAAAAAACATACCCCTCCCCGTTGTCCGTCCACGTGCACGCCCCTGATGTGCTCAGCCAGGTCTGGGCTGGTGGTAAAGAGGAGCTGGCACTGGTCCCAGCAGCAGGTGTATGCCACGCCCTTACCCACCGACGGGGTGGCGGTGCCCGGGCCGTGCCCGTTCATCATGGCAGGTGTGGAACGCCCGCTGGACGCTGTGCTCTCCATGTCCATCAGAGTACTGCTGATACTGAGAGAGAGGGAGGGAGATGGGGTCAGCACAGAGATCTGTTGTACTACATAACAAATCAAATGTTATTAGTCACATCTTACCTTGAAATGCTTACTTACAAGCCCTTAACCAACAATGCAGTTAAGAAAATATTTACTAAATAAACTACAGTAAAAAAAACAAGAGTAACAAAATAACAATAACGAGGCTAGATACAGGCCTTTACCGGTACCGAGTCAATGTGCAGGAGTACAAGTTAATCGAGGCAATTGAGGTAATATGTGCACGTAGGTAGGGTTAAAGTGACTATGCATAGATAAACAGTGAGTAGCAGCAGCGTAATAAAGGGGGAGGGGTCAATACAGCCATTTAATTAGCTGTTCAGCAGCCTTATGGCTTGGGAGGTTAGATGCTGTCCAGCAGCCTTATGGCTTGGGAGGTTAGATGCTGTTCAGCAGCCTTATGGCTTGGGAGGTTATATGCTGTTCAGCAGCCTTGTGGCTTGGGAGGTTAGATGCTGTTCAGCAGCCTTGTGGCTTGGGAGGTTAGATGCTGTTCAGCAGCCTTGTGGCTTGGGAGGTTAGATGCTGTTCAGCAGCCTTGTGGCTTGGGAGGTTAGATGCTGTTCAGCAGCCTTGTGGCTTGGGAGGTTAGATGCTGTTCAGCAGCCTTGTGGCTTGGGAGGTTAGATGCTGTTCAGCAGCCTTATGGCTTGGGAGGTTAGATGCTGTTCAGCAGCCTTATGGCTTGGGAGATGCTGTTAAGCAGCATTTTGGGCCTAGACTTCGCGGTCTGGTACCTCTGGTTGTGTCGTAGCAGAGAGAACAGTCTGACCAGGGTGGCTGAAGTCTGGAAATTTTTAGGGCCTTCCTCTGACATCGCCTGGTATAGAGGTCCTGGGTGGCAGGAACCTTGGCCCCAGTGATGTACTGGGCCGTACGCACTACCCTCAGTCGCGCCTTGCGGTCAGTTCTAGTCATGGGTTTGGACAGCCTCAGTCACTAAATCTTGGTGATTTAGTGCGTTTATAGCATGTGCCGACACTGCTCTTCAACAGACGGTGCCACTTCTCTGGGGCATATGAGGTTTAGTATGCCTGGTCTACAAGGAGGGATGTGAGGGTGTCATGGCGGATTTTAATCTCAGGCCACTATAGACATAGAAGTATATCCCTTCGTCCTCACACACAAAGCCTCTCAGAGTGCACTAGTGACTCAGTAATGCTACCATGTTGGACTGAATGAAGAGAAAGTGACACACACACACCTCATAAGGCTGCCTGCCTCCAGCTGCTCCCCTGCTCTGTTCCTGAGGTCCTCAGTGCCAGCAGGGGAACAAAAGTTACATTGAGACCATGCAGCTGCCCAAACAGCAGAGCTCTCTCCTCCATTCACTCGCTCTTTTCTTACTACAGGCCTTTCTACCCCGGCTAGACAAAGCAACACACCAGGACGGGAGAGGGGGGGAAGGGGGGTCCCTTCTCCTTCAGATACAACAGGAGCTGAAATGTAGTAACACAGGGTCTTAGTCCTTTAACTGGGTTTATTTTGTTAGCTAACCGCTACAGGTCGTCTTATGGCTACAGACTGAGACAATCTACTGGGATCCAGAAAGGGAATCATCCCACTATTTTAGCAGCAAAAGGAGAAGGGTGGATATCGGGGTGTGTGAAATGGTTGATTTCTTTGCTTCCGTCTGAATAAGAAAAGTAGGTGTATATTGTTATTTTCTGTTGGCTAGTCTAGTGATATTCAGACATCGTGTACAGGCAGGGGCAAATCTATATGTATTAGTATATGGCCGATAGGACCCTATATCTACACTGGACTTTTGCATACAGGCTTTTGCATATGTGTCTGTGTGTTGACTTCTATTGTTACATGCACATAAAGAGTCACACAGGCGTAACCGGAATTCTGCACAGTGTTAGGTGAATCAGATCGGCAGGCCCGCAGCAACCCCGAGTAAATTATCCCAAGTTGCTACTGTAAGAGAGTTGAGCAGCGAGTTGCATACATCATTACTCATTTCTAACGCCTTTGATCTTGATTCACTCTCTCGTTCTGCACTAGTTTATGATCCAGTGGAAGTTCCATCTTGGCCATTTCACATAATGGAATGGGGAATTCTGGGTACACATCTAAATATCTCAGAAAGACTTGAGTGTGTGATTCCCTCGTGTGCATGTGGGTGAGAATCTGTGTGTGTGTGTGTGTGTGTGTGTGTGTGTGTGTGTATAGGACTCATCTCAACATAGACATCCATCCTGTAACTACAGTGACCCAGCCACAAGGCCAAACCAACTAGAAGGTGATGAGGAGTTGTGTTGACCACACTGACACGTCTGTAAGTGTGTGTGTAGATATGTTAGTGTGTGATTATAATTTTCTTTGTCTCAGTGCTCCACTTGTGAAATTACTCATGGGACTTTCACCAAACGGTTTTCAAGGATACATACCAACATGGAGGATCTTACTCACTGAATTGGTTCATAAGATAAAATCAAGTCTGAAATGTTCATATTGCTGGTGTCTCTCTTTTTAAAACGTGGTGTTATAGTAGCTACGTTATTACACAATGAGCATCGTGGTGGCCAAGTGGCAATGCAGGCCATACATGGACATTGTGTCCAGATGCGGGTGTACGTGCAGCGTGGAACCATTCCGTTGAAACCTAAAGGAAAACCTAGGCCTATTCAACTATCGGTTAAAACTATGCATGTACCCAAATGTTGTCAACTGTCCATAACGCATCGTTGCGCATTGGGTGGTGATGCATTGTAGCAAAACAAACCCTATTGTTACGCTAAACTGTTGTTTGGCAAAATACAAAGTACGGAGATATCACACAACACTGTATAATTGCAAGGATAGTGTATGCAACTCGTGACAATGTAGTTTGATCACAAACGTCAACCAACACCTTATCGAGATTGAATCATTTTTGGTGTGGGCTGGTAACATTGTTGCGCTGCTTTGTATTCAACATTTGACTGGGTATTAGTAATGCACAGACCTGTCTTCCGAATCCATTCGACTGAGAGGTTCTCCATCCGAGGAGGATATCTCGACACTGGCCCGTCTTTTGATACCGTGGTCGGTTTTCTCCGTGGATTCCTCGCTTTTGGTCTTGTCGGAGCTAGGAGGCGAGGACACGCTCTCCTCTCTTTGTTCTTGATTCAGCTCCACGGTGCTCTCCCCGGTTTCGGTGCTACTCGCAGGGATTCCCTCCACGGGACGTTTAACCGGTTCAGACAGTTCACAGGCCAGTTCGTCTTCTTTGTTGCCGTTTTCCGTGGGTAAAACCGATTCTTTGGCGACTTCTGGTGCGACTGAAGGCTTCTCCTCTTTGCTGTCTCCGTTGCTCACGTCCATTTCTGTTTCGTCCTCGTTGTCACCCGGTTCCTGTTTCGAGTCTGCAGGGCCCTGCTTATTATTCCTGTTCTCTCCCTTGGCCAATGTTCCATTTTGCTCGTTTGCCGGTGTGGAGTCTTGTTCGGTACCGTTGGTTGTAACTGCAGCCATGTTCACAGCTCTTAGTAAGCTATTTTGTGTTGTAGGCTACTACCCCCCCAAAAGTTGGTTCTTTCTCCCAATCGCATGCGCTGCTTCACCATGAGCGTTCAACCGGGACGCGAGGGGAGGAGGCATAACCATGACGTCGTCCCCCGCATTGTGGACCGTTCCACGTGTTCCAGAGAACTATTGTTATATTTGTTTTATACTTACAAAAAAATGTTACAGAAAACACAACATTGACATAATTTAAAGTGAAATGTTAGGGCCAATCACCCATTAATACATTTCAGTCATAAATCTAGACAATTCTTACCACCATACCGGTGTTCCACTCTTAACGGGCCAAGCATATGTGTAATTATGTTTTTGTATAAAGCCTAGATTCAGGACTTCGTGCTTTTCAGGTCAAATAATGTAGAATTCTTGCCACCAACAAAATGTTGAATATTTGGGGCATAAAACCATCGAAGCTCTGCAGATTTTGTTGTGCGGATACAGAATCAATAGACCATTTATTTTGGTATTGCCCTCAGGCAGCCTGTTTCTGGTCTCAGGTTCAGGAATGGCTGAAAATGCTTTGATCTAAAATTGATCTAAAATTGTTCCTAGAAATAGTACTGTTAGGAGATCTGGAGAGACTGGTCAGTCAATTACTAATATACTAATACTCTTAGTAAAAATATTGATCTTCCACACGTAATTTGTAGATTCTATTAGATTAGATTGAAATTGTACGTTAAACATCATAGCATAGTTGAAAGATATATGTTGAGTAGAACTTTGTAGAGGGTGGCCAGCAGAGATAGATGGGATGGGCTGAGGGAAGCTGAAGGCTGGGACGTGGAATTGGAGACAAGTGGGAGTGGAGTTGCTGTGCGGGAGATAGAATGATGGTCAGACAGTCAAAAATGAAGTCAAAATAAAACAATAAAAAGTACGTTTGAATGACACTGAGGGGCAGTGTTTTTACAGCTAATGCCGGTGTTGTACCGAAAATCTCCCCCCTGCCAGAATCCCCCATTCTAATTTCCTTATTTTTGTGGCTAGTCAAATACTTTCTGTGGCACACATCAGAGTCAAATACTTTCTATAGAACAAACTTCACGTCAGGATAGGAAACCGAAATTATTAATTCATGTATGTGTGTTACATTAAACATAGAGGGAGTGAAACGTTGGCAAGCAATAGACATTTCAGAACAACTACGGCTGAATTATTATCCTTACACTTTCAAAAATACTAGTCGAATAAGACATGGGAGAGATGACGAACTTTGGCAAAGAGATGTATTTATAGACTAATACAAATCAGTAGCGGATTTATGTACGAGCGACATGGGCAACCGCCCACTGCTGCGGGACCCGGGGGCGGGGCGCTGACGGGGGGCGCCATACAAGCAAGAACCGCCACATACACTTGAAACAAATAGCCAAACCGAAAACTGCATACAAAATGCTTTCTGCCACTAAGAACAGTGAAATGTAGGCTAAACTGAGAACGGAGTTCAGAGCAGAAATCTCAACTAGCAAGCAAGTCCCAGCAACGAAGAACGGGGGGGATTCTGGCAGGGGAGAGAGTTTCGGTACAACACGGGTTTGCCTGAGGCTGATGCCGTGCTGGTGTTTGTACACATGCATATACACACACTCTCATTCACATAAACGCATAAAAAAACACACACACACACACATGTAATAGTGCCAGACATGCACACAAACATATATTGCTGTTATATGATTTTAGTTGTCCTTGATGTCCTTTGGAGGAGGGGGGTCTCGAACGGTTGCGGGACAGCTACTAGGGAACTGTGAGGGGGATCTTGGTTTGGCCAGGTGGGAGATCTGTCAACGTGCCCTTGAGCAGGGTGTCGACCCTGGATGCTTCTGTGTGTCGCTCTGAATAGAAGTCTGTTGGATGACTGGTGTGGTGTAGTTGTTGAGCTGCAAGTATATTGTATGTTTCGGGTATTCAATAAACATTTTTTTTAAGTGTTCCAGAAAACAGAACATTGACATCATTTAAAGTGAAATGTAGGGCCAATCACCCATTAACACATTTCAGTCATAAATCTAGACAATTCTTACCACCATACCTGTGCTCCACTGTATTAGCGGGCCTAGCATATGTGTAATTATGTTTTTGTATAAAGCCGAGATTTTCATGCAAATTCATCAAAGCGGATATATTTTATTTTCTTCATCTCCAGGCCTTATTCAGTTGTAAAAGTAAGGTAGGAGATCATGACCACATGTAAAGGAATCTTCCAAGTACAGGTACAAGAGGAGTAGCTAATGGGTATCCTAATAAAATACTAAATATGTAAGGTGGTAGGGATTAGGAACTATAGGGTAGGATGCATGGAAAGGGTAGGAACTAGTGGAAGGAGTGGAATGGAACCAGGCCCACGTAGCCACAGAGTGCTCAAGGCCAGGACCACAAAAGATTCAAAGCCTCATTAACATAGCTACTCATGTGTGTCCAGCATGAAAGGGGGGGAGGGGGAAGGGAAGAAGGTGGTAGGATGGGGAAAGAGGGTGAGAATGGAGGGGACTGACATTACTGTGTCGATGACCTGAGTGATTGGCTGTGTCTTGTGTGACAGTGGCACTGTCCAGAGCAGAGATCATTCATGTACCAAGTGGATATGAGCTATTGGCCTGTAGGCTACACTTCCAGCTGGAGGCCAGAGTCCCAGTCCCTCAACGGACACAGAAAGGAGCTTCCTGATCTTTAAAGTTTGTCAATGTCTCGTCTTCAGCACCATCAGAGCTTCTATCATATCAGTGATCAGGAAATCATATTTGTAACATGATAAAACCAAAACAGCAGGAAGCATTGGGAACGGCATTCCTTCCATCTCCCAATGTTTAAAACAAATGTAAATACGTTCATAACATAAACCCCCACCGCAGCATTTAAGAACATCAACATTTATTCCACATGATATAAAACAGATGAGATATGAACATTTTTCATATTAACTCTAATAATAATAACCTCAGACTTATAATTTCTGCTCTGCTCTTTCTATGGTGTACATCATTTACACAATGAAACTTTACATTTATGTACATTATATTTTAATGTCCTGGAGGAACAAAACGCCTGCTTATTGCTTATACATGTGCTATTCTCTTCTCTCTGTCCAGGACTCCACACAATCAGACAGAATCTAACACACAACCCTAATCTCATAAAACTATTTTATCTCTCTTCTATATTTTACTTTAAATATATCTCAGCCGTAGAAAAAAAAACAGAGAAGCAGATCAATTCTAACCCAGGACATTTACGTGTGGTTGTCAGCGGCGACCAGATTCCGATCCTCCCGACATAAATAAACACAACTTTTATAAAATATTTAAACTCTGTCCAACAGCAGCAATAGGGTGGCACCTTATTGAAGTAGAAACCCATTGAATAGTTCATTCTATATGTTTTATATATGTATATATTAACAACTTCTTTGAACAATGAGGGAATGTGCAGTGTAAAATATGTGGAAAATGAAAAGTTTAGGGCATCGGGTTAAAAACTTAAATGGGAGTAAAACCAGTAAAAAAGACAAGAGCATATGGCGCCCCCGTGTGGTTAAAGTAAAGCACTGCCTTAGTGTGTGTAGATTTGGTGCTTCGCCCTCTCAATAGTGTGTGATTGTGGGAAGACCCTCAAATGCATACTCCTCCCATCCTCAGGTCCTTGTCTCCTTCTCAGAACCCATTAGATGAGAAAGGAGTATGCAATTGAGATCTTCCCAGTGTGAGACTCCTCTAGTGCTCTTATTTACAACTGTACAGTCCTCTCCTTTTCACAGCAGTGCTCAGCGAATAGACACTCAAGACATCCTCACAAAACATGTCCAAAATAACAGACCATCATAATACCTGTAATAATAATAATCATCATCAATTATCACTCTGGTAATACTATCTCGTCCTCTGATGTCTCTGTGTGAATGAAAAAGTTTTGCATCACAGTTATTGTGTAGGCAGGCAGTAAGTAATACGAGCAGGCCTGTGGATCTACTCTTTCTGTCTGTCTGGCTACAGTTGTTTCTATACATACAGAGAGCTACTGGGCATGCTCTGTGCAGGCTGGCTGGTGCCATCATGGCTCTGTAGGATGCCATCTTGGGTCTCCAGGCTGGCATCGCTTATGAGTCACTGCTCACCAAGGACAATGTCTGGGCTGCAGGGATAAGTGCAAAGAGAGGGAAGAGGTGAAGAGACCGATGAGCACACACAAAAATAGCAGAGGTCACAAGCCACAATGTTCAACAACCAAAAAATGTTTAGAAAATGTTTATGCTGACATGACAAGACAGTGCTTTTTGCTTTGGCGACAAATCATGTCTGTGTTTGAATGGCTGGTGTGATGTTGCCTGCTGGTAAGATCTGTGTCGATTGGAGGGTAGATCTCTGAGGGCTGAGCACTGGACCCTGAAGTTGAGGTTAGGGGGTTGATGGGTAGAGTTATTAACTTTACCTACAGTACATATTACCTCAATTACCCCAACGAACAGGAGCCCCCGCACACCGACTCTGTACCTGCACCCCCTGTATAAATCCTCGCTATTGTTATTTTACTGCTGCTATTTAATTATCTGTTACTTTTATTTGTTATTCTTATTTTTTGTTGTTGTCTTTTGCATTTAAAAAAAAAAACTGCATTGTTGGTTAGGGCTTGTAAGTAAGCATTTCACTATAAGGCCTGTTGTATTCGGCGCATAACATTTGATTTGATAAAGGTCAAAGGTTGTAGGTAAGGACAGAGAAGTCTCTTACTGAGTGTAGTTCAGTTCACAGAACCACCTCCTCGACACGTCTACACACACATGAAGTGGGATCCGTCAGTGAGTTGAGGAGGAGATGGAGGAGAGGGAGAGGAGGAGGACTGGGGTGGAAAGGGCAGGCTTTTCACTGCAAACAACACACACACAGTAGCAGTCAAAAGTTTGGACACACCTACTCACTCAAGGGTTTTTCTTCATTTTTACCATTTTCTACATTGTGGAATAATAGAGAAGACATTAAAACTATGAAATAACACATATGGAATCCATCAAGTGCTATGATGAAACTGGCTCTCATGAGGACAGGAAAGGAAGACTCAGAGTTACCTCTAATGCAGAGAATAAGTTCATTAGAGTTAACTGCACCTCAGATTGCAGCCCAAATAAATGAATGTCAGAGTTCAAGTAACAGACACATCTCAACATCAACTGTTCAGTGGAAACTGCGTGAATCAGGCCTTCATGGTCGAATTGCTGCAATGAAACCACTACTAAAGAACATCAATAACAAGAATAACTTGCATGGACCAAGAAACACAGGCAATAGACATTGGACTGGTGGAAATCTGTTCTTTGGTCTGAGTCCAAATTTCAAATTTTTGGTTCCAACCGTCATGTCTTTATGAGACACAGAGTAGGTGAATGGATGATCTCCGCATGTGTGGTTCCCACCGTGAAGCATGGAGGAGGTGTGATGGTGCTTTGCTGGTGACACTGTCTGTGATTTATTTAGAATTCAAGGCACTTAAGCAGAATGTCTACCACAGCATTCTGCAGTGATATGCCATCCCATCTGGTTTGGGCTTAGTGGGACTATCATTTGTTTTTCAACAGGACAGTGACCCAAAACACACCTCCAGGCTGAGTAAGGGCTATTTGACCAAGAAGGAGAGTGATGGAGTGCTGCATCAGATAACCTGGCCTCCACAATCACCCGACCTCAACCCAATTGAGATGGTTTGGGATGAGATGAACCGCAGAGTGAATGAAAAGCAGCCAACAAAGAAAAGCAGCATACGTGGGAACCCCTTCAAGACTGTTGGAAAATCATTCCTTGTGAAGCTGGTTGAGAGAATGCCAAGATTCTGCAAAGATGTGTTATTTAATAGATTTGATGTCTTCACTATTATTCTACAATGTAGAAAAATAGTACAAATAAAGAAAAACCCTTGAATGAGTAGGTGTCCAAATTTGGACTGGTACTGTACGTAAATGCTTTGACATTTATCAGTTATATATCAATCAATCAATCCATCAATCATTCCATCAATCAATCATCATCAACAAAGCACTTTGTTCTCTTACCTGCCATCAGGTTGTTGTTGAGTTTAGCGCCCTCTACTTGTAGTTCATAGGATATGTTAATGTTGTTCCCCTGGGTCTCATGCTCCGGAGCCTCCCCTTGCATCACCTCACTCTGCATCATGTCCTCCTCAAGTTCAGGAGTCAGTGCTTCTGACACAGCAGCTGGCAAACTGGCACAGTCACACCTTCACATACAGGCCTTATTCCAATACTTACAAATGCATCCTTCTTTACTGCCTTTAATGAGGTAGTCACTGATCTAAATACAGTTGGATGAAGGAAGGGATGATTTTAAATTATTCAAACAGGGTCAAAGTTGCTATCGATCCAGAGAGGCTAAGATATGTCCTGGTGAGGCCCAGCTAGTCTCACCTGTTGTGGGGAATGAGGGTGTTGGGAGTGTGGGTGTTTCTCCTCTCTGTCTCCCTCTCCCCCTGCTGTTGATGTTGTCCAGGGATCAGGTACTGTACATACAGGGGCTTCACACCCTGATCCGATATCACCATCACCTGGGTCTCTGACACCTGCAACACACGGACAGTGAGATAGACTGTAGTCTGGGCTGTGTTCAGGAGGTACCAAACAGGAAAATATGTTTTGAAACGGAGCTCTTATTTTTGCCCTACTGAACACGATCTTGGTGGTCTAATGTCAATCCCTAGCGGCTACCTCTTCGATGTTTGGGGATCTGAAGAAACCGGGTAGGTGTAAGGCACCACTCCAGTCCTTGAGTAACTCCAGCAGTAGATTTGGTTTATTCTAACCCCTGACAAGCCCACCTGATTCAAACGGTCAACTCATCATTAAGCCACCCAGCCACTCAGCGATGTTTGCCCGGGGCTACAAGAACAAATCCATACTGTTGAGGATCCACAAGGACTGGAGTTGAGACACATTGGTATAAGACACATGGTGATAACCAATGGACTTAAGCAACTTTCGCCATATATAAAAAAAAACTGGGCTACTAAATTAGAGGACATTAATTAAGCCAACTGCATCATCATCATCATCATCAGATCATGAGATTCCGTGGAGCTCAGGCCAGCTCTGGGAGGTGTCTCTCTCTCTAGCCTAGTGTGAGTCACCACGGCTGGGCTGAGGCCCAGAGATAAACCCCTAAATCCAGCCTGGATCCTCCTCACGCCCACAAAGACTCCCAGATCAGATTAAAGGACATTAACACGGAGACCAGGCTGCCAATACAACACAACCATTTATGCCCTAAAACCCTGAAACACTCTTAGTGCAACATTATTGGATTAGATATAAATTTGTACTTGTACAAGTCTTTCCTCTCTCTCTGAATACTCTCTTTGAAAACGTTCATTTTTCAGTGAAGGAACACAGTGCTCTGTGCATCCTCGGTAAGGATCTTTCTTATTTATACAGAGTTACAGTACACCATGCTGACTCAGTCACCACTCCTACTAGTCATAAACATACGTATCAAATGATATTGTCTGCCATACATATTCTGCTCTCTGGTGGTCTGTGTGAGTGGGGACACTCTCCTACCTCTGTGTCCATGCTGGAGCTCTCCGTCTGGGGCTGTGGCTCCTCCTCACTCAGCCTGGGGACAGGGATGACATCCACCTCCTCAGCTCTGTAGCTGATCTCCTCCACCACAGTGATTTCCATCTCCAGCTCCACCAATGCAGCCATGTCGATATCCAGCGCCTCTTCTGGAGACACTGCAGTCCTCCCTCTGACTAGTTCTTCAGCTGCAGCTCTAACCCTCTCCAATTCTTCTGCAGCTGCTGCTACTGCGGCCCGGTCTCTCTCCAGCTCCAATTCTGCAGCCCTGTCCAACTCCTCTTCTACAGCCAAAGCAGTCCTGGCCATCTCCTGCTCCACCACTGCAGCCACCTCAGTCATGTCTCGCTCCAGCTTTTCTATTGCAGCTCGACCCCTCTCCATTTCTTCTTCAGCAGCTGCTGCAGCTCTGTCTCTCTGCAGCTCCAGTTCTGCACCTCGGTCCCTCTCCAGATGCTCTGTAACTCGGCCTCTGACCTCCTCCAGGTCTTGCAGTGCTGCCTCCAGCTCCTGGGTGTCTGTGGAGAACACCTCCAGCCTGACCTGCAGGAGACACACATGCCACATTAATAACTCAGTTTTACAGTGTGTAAACAATCACATTCAATGCTGTGAAACAAGGTTTATCAACACACACACACACACACACACGCACAGACACATGCGTAGTCCTATCAAGTCCTATCAAACACACACACCAAACCGAGGAGAGGTTACCTGTGTAACGAAGGGGTTCTCCTTGGAGAAGGATGGAGAGCGTGAGGGGGAGATACTACTGCTACTTCTCTTCTTCTCCTTGAGCGAGGCCTGCTGGTGTCTCCTGATCCTCTCCAGCTGCTCCTCTACACTCATCCTGGCTCTGCCGCTCTCCCTCTCCCCCGGTCCGCACGTCTGCTCCACGGCACTGTGAGGACGCTCCTACAGGGGGAGCAGCGGAGCAGGGATCAGTCACGTAGCTTCTGTAGCTCAGTTGGTAGAGCATGGCGCTTGTAACGCCAGGGTAGTGGGTTCGATCCCCGGGACCACCCATACGTAGAATGTATGCACACATGACTGTAAGTCGCTTTGGATAAAAGCGTCTGCTAAATGGCATATATTATTATTATTTCGTTTTATCTGCCCGTCTATTGGTGACATATTGTGTCCTTCTCCAGCTCTTGTAGTGGTAAAAATGTCAGGGAATGAATAGCAACAGTAGCACTTCCGAATCCAAAATCAGTGCTGTCCTGTCTATCAAACAACAGTTTGTAATATGTTAGCGAGGGTCAGTGTATAGTTCTGTTCCCCTGCTATTCCCTAAAGTGCTGAGTCAGACTTACAGTCCTGGGGTCAGGCTTCTTGCCCTTCCTCAGGGTGACGTAGGAGGCGATGGTGCAGGACTCTGGGGGGCTCATGGGGGATTTGGTCCTGGGGGGCACGATACCCACTGGGTAGACTGGTACTCCTAATGGGACTTGGAGGGGTGGGGGACTAAGTCAGTGACAAAGCCATTAGAGGTGTTTAATTTTTATATTCAGTTAATAGAGTACTTATAAACCCTTTATAAGTAATACTTATAATGCTCTTTATAAGTTGACCTATGGAATTTATAATTACTTCTTGAATTCACTGAATTACAATAGTTTTGACCCTAGCACGTATCCAGCCTGAAACTGAGGTGGCAGCGTGACCAAACTGGACAGTGATGACAGACAGTGACTGACCTTTAGTGGCCGCAGGCTCCTTGTCAGTGGTCAGCCCCGCCTGTAGTCTGTCCTTGTCGTTGTCCTCTCCGTTGTTATCGTCCACCTCCTCGGCCACAGTGGTCAGCTCTGGTTCACTCTTATACAGACGGTAGTCTGGGCCTTGCTGTAGAGGGACAGAGAGTCAGCACACTGAGAGGTACACGCATAGGAAACACGGACACCCGCATGTCACAAAGTGGTCACGATGGATTTGACCGATGGATGGTCGAGGGACATTTAAAACGGAGCCGAAAAGAGCAGAAAACGGTTAACTGACACTCCAAACACTAAGAGTAGTCACACCGCAGCACAGCACTCAGACACACTCGGAATGACAACTGGGGTGGAGTCACACACGCTTCCATGGAAAGAAGAATAAGCCAAACTGAAGAGCAAACAGATGATAAACCAAATGAATGAATGTCAAACTCAACACTCCAGGGTAAGAAGCAGGGAAAAACCTGTCTACAAATGGTAAAACAAATGATTCAGAGCAAACGAAAAGAGAGTCACAACGGTGACCCAAGTTGGCGATGAGAGATTAACCATGTGTGGTGAGGGTAAAGGTAGAGGGTCAGGGGTCAATTTGTACTGGTCTTGTACAGAGTAGGATAAAACTGCCCCTCGACACTGACCTAAGATCAGTTTTGTATTACCTCACCCTAAAGGTTAAGATTAGAATTTGGTGAAGTTAAACAGATCCTAGATCTGTGCTTAAGGGCAAGTAGCGATGATGAAGCACAAGGACAGGGGTTGAAGGGTCAGGCGTGACGAATCAGCGTGTCTCTTACACTGCTGTGTGTTCCGTTCCTCTGGCCGTGCTTGCTTGTGTGTGGTGGCGGACGGGCGCCCGAGGGGGAGGGAAGGGGGGGTACAGCGGGAGGGCGCTCTGTTGAGCCGTAGGACTGGGGGAGGGGCGGGCGGGGGGGCTGACGGTCACCCTCCGTGAGAGAACAGAGTGACCGGAACAAGGTCACCGGCTGCCGCATGAGGAGAGGAGAGGATAGATAGAAAGTTGTTGTTGTTGAGACACTCTTGTGACAACAGTAAGCCACACCACACAAGAGTATTAGACAGATCAGCACAGTCTCTGTGGCATTGACTGGAGCCATCTGGCTCACATCCGTTTCACATGTTGGCTACGGACAGCTTTAAATCAGTTCACAAAGACTCCATGCACAGATTATATACAGTACTTATCTGGTGTTTTTCTTTATCCATAGAGTAGAAGTGAGACTCACCTCGTTCTTCTGTAGGTTTGAGATGGGTTTGGAACCAAGGAAACCAGTGTCAGTGGTCCTCTGGGGTTTGTTCTTGGCCAGAGCCTCCATCACATCTTGGATCCTCCACAGCTCCTTCTGGATGTGGACATGCTGCTGGCTGGGAGGTTCCGTCTGCTCACACAGTGACAGAAAATGATTAAAAACCACTCTACATCTTGCAAAGGCATGTTTGCATGTGTGTGAGTGGTTGAGAGAGAGAGAGAGAGAGAGTCTTACCTGTGGGCTGCCCAGGGCCTCTAGCTGTTCCAACAGGTTTGTTTTGGCCAGAGAGACGCCAGATTCCATTTTATCATACTCCCTCCACGACCGCTCCAACTCCTGAGAGACGAGAGGGTGTCACTACTAGACAGCATGTGTGTGTGTGTGTGTGTGTGTGTGTGTGTGTGTGTGTGTGTGTGTGTGTGTGTGTGTGTGTGTGTGTGTGTGTGTGTGTGTGTGTGTGTGTGTTGTTTATGCACTGACACTCACAGCATTGACCCTGGAGAGATCTTGACAGGTGCTGATCAGTGTGTGTTGACATCTGCATGTACAGTGTGTGTGTGTGTGTGTGTGTGTGTGTGTGTGTGTGTGTGTGTGTGTGTGTGTGTGTGTGTGTGTGTGTGTGTGTGTGTGTATACATATTGTGGCGAAATCCTGCACAGAGCCTTCACCGTGCGCTGCCACTTTAAGAGTGCATCAGCAGTAAGGAAGGAGAAAATAAAGACAGCTCGTTCAGCTCTTTGGGGAGGAAGCTCTTGGTTGGCGCGACAGTTTGATTGTGTGTGCTATGCTGCAGAAGTGTGGTTTATTTTCAGCGTGTGTAGTTTATAAAGTATTTAACTTAATCATCGGTGTGACAGTTCTAGGTCGGCGCCGGTTATGGATCGCATGGAATTAGTAGCAACATTGTTACGAGGCATTGACATACAAACCATCAGACGGTCAGACAGTACACCGGCACGCCTGAAGACCACAGCTAAGATCTCTCTTGTTCTCTTTCTCTCTTTAGAGCTGGACTATTATTGCCCTGCCAGACGTATTTGGGTGGACATTTTAGTTAAAAGTGAGGTTGCTTGTAAATTGTGTATTGTTATGTGAACTGTATTGAGGTGTACTAATGACATGTGGCCGAGAAGATTGTGGACATTTTTAAGGCCTTTGTTGTGTCTAAGAACACCCCCCACATTCATACCCTCTGCCCTCCTCCACTGGACGATAATACAGATTACTGCAAATCCTCTGTTGATGACTGGGTTCTTTCTTGTATGAAGTCGCTGTTCAATTGCTCTGCCATTATTATTATTATTATTATTATTATTATAATATGAGCTATTCTGGGTGGGGTTACCCCTGTTATGTGACGTGGGTTTATATGGTGTGTCTTCTCTCTTCTCTCCACTGGCTATCTGGTAAACAGGTTACACTCTAGGCAGTCTCTTCTGCTGATGTGTGTGGGTCTGGTAGTGGTACTCTCTCTATTCTACTATTTTCCTTTCGGCATGGTTAATACCTGCCTGGCGCCCGAAGAAAATCTCTCTTTACCCCTCTCTAATAAATACCGCTACAATATGAACTCACAGTGTTGACCCGTGCCAGTTCTCTACAGGTACTGAGCAGTCCATTCTGCAGTACGTCTCTCTGCTGTATAAGGCTCTGTACGGCTGCTGGGTTGTCAGAGCTCTGCTCAATCTCCTGACTGGCAGACAGCAAAGCCGTCTCCAGGGTGTTCTGCAGAGAGATAGGAAGAGGAAGAAGACGACAACGACACAGATCAGCACAACATCTACGACCAACGTTTGTCTGACGACTACACACAGAAACACAAACAGAACCACAGGCAAAGAACCAACCAAACATTATCATAGCATCGCCAACATCAAAAGTGTGTACCGCCACTCCGAGGACCCTAGGGGGCAGGCTAGAGCTGCTGTCCGCAAGGGAGAGAGAGTCAGTTCCCAGCTGTGAGTCTGCTAGCTCGTCTATACACTGTGGTACAAGCCTGGCAAAAGAGGGTTGGTAGCCTTGGAGAGACCATGAGAAAGTATTCATACCCCTTGACGTATTCCACATTTTATTTTGTTACAGCCTGAATTCAAAATGGATAAAAAAAAAATGAAAAGTCACCCGTTTACACACAGTATCTGATTTACATAAGTATTCACACCCTTGAGTCAATACTTTTTTAGAAGCAACTTTTTCAGCGATTACAGCTGTGAGTCTTTCTGGGTCTCTAAGTTTCTCTTCAAAATTCTTCAAGCTCTGTCAAATTGTTTGTCGATCATTGCTAGACAACCATTTTCAGGTCTTGCCATAGATTTTCAAGCAGATTCAAGTCAAAAGTGTAAATCGGTCACTCAGGGAACCATCACAGTCTTCTTGGTACGCAACTCCAGTGTAGATTTGGTCTTGTGCTTTAGGTTATTGTCCTGCTGAAAGGTGAAATGAACTCAAAGTGTCTGGTGGAAAGCAGATTGAACCACATTTTCCTCTAGGATTTTACCTTTGCTTAGCTCCATTCAGTTTCTTAATTATCCTGGAAAAACTTCCCAGTCCTTAATGATTACAAGCACAAGCATACCCATAACATGATGCAGCCACCACTATGCTTGGAAATATGGAGAGTGGTACTCAATAATGTGTTATATTGGATAACACTTTGTATTCAGGACAAAAAGTGAATTGCCACATTTTTTGCAGTACTACTTGTAGTAAACAGGATGCATGTTTTGGAATATTTTATTATGTACAGGCTTCTGTCTTTTCAGTCTGTCATTTAGGTTAGTATTGTGGACTAACTGCAATGTTGTTGATCCATCCTCAGTTTTCTCCTATCACAGTCATTAAAATCTGTAACTGTTTTAAACTTACCATTGGCATCATGGTGAAATCACTGAGCGGTTTCCTTCCTTTCCAACAACTGAGTTAGGAAGGACGCCTGTATCTTTGTAGTGACTGGGTGTATTGATACACCACCTAAAGCGTAATTAATAACTTTGCCATGCTCAAAGGGATATTCAATGTCTGCTTTTTTATTTTTACCCATCTACCAATAGGTGCCCTTTTTTGCGAGGCATTGGAAAACCTCCCTGGTCTTTGTGGTTGAATCTGTGTTTGGAATTCACTACTCAACTGAGGGACCTTACAGTTAATTGTATGTGTGGTACAGAGATGAGATAGTCATAAAAAAAAATCATTTTAAACACTATTTTTTTGCACACTATTATTGAGATGAGGTAGTCATTGTCATATTATTGTGCACAGAGTGAGTCCTTGCATCTTATTATGTGACTTATTAAGCAGATGTTTACTCCTGAACTTATTTAGGCCATAACAAATGGGCTGAATACTTATTGAGTCAAGACATTTCAGCATTTCATTTTTGATTAATTTGTAAAAATATCTAAAAACGTAATCCTGCTTTAAAATTACGGGGTATTGTGTGTAGACCAGTGACCAAAAAATCTCAAATTAATCAATAGTAAATTCAGGCTGTAACAAAATGTGGAAAATGTCAAGGGATGTGAATACTTTCTTAAGGCCCTGCATCTCCGTCAGTCTCGGCACAATCTCTCTCCTTCTCTCCCTCTGTATTATATAGGTCTACTCCAGCCTCAGACAGCCCAGTGTGTGTGTTTGTGAAGCAAGTTGTCAGTTGAAAGTACAGTAGTTACCTTCTCTCTGTGTAGTTGCTGTAGTTTCTCCTCCTGTGTTCTCACCACTTGGTCCTGCTCACACAGTCTGCTCAGCTTAGTCTGAAACACGCACGCACGCACGCACACGCGCACACGCACACACACACACACACACACACACACACACACACACACACACACACACACACACACACACACACACACACACCAGTGTGGTATTCTAATAATTGAATCTTTCAATCTATGTCTAGGAAGCCAACTGCTGTGTGTCTAGACTAGAGGATAGGTGCAAAGGGAAATTAATACTTTGCCCTCTACCTCGACAAGACAATAATAAAAGGACTTGGTCTTACGTCTATGTCGATGTCCTCTGGTCTCTGGTGGCTGTAGGAGTTGTCTTTGTAGTCCTCAGGGCTGATCTGAAACACCAGACAGCCTTAGAGACACACATGCTGTGTTTACACAGGCAGCCCAATTGTGATCTTCTTTTCACTAAATGGTCTTCTGACCAATCAGATCTGCTCTGAAAAATATCTGATTTGAAAAAGATCTGATGTTATTGGTCAAAAGATCAATTAGTGGAAAAAAGATCACAATCGGGCTGCCCGTGGGAAGACAGCCACAGACAGGGGACGGCAAAACAACCTGTAATACAGACCCATGACATGGGATGTTTCTCAATAGTCTATTTGTCTCGTTGTTAAAACTTCTTTGGGATAGGGGGCAGCATTTTCACTTTTGGATAAATAGCGTGCCCAGAGTGAACTGCCTCCTACTCAGTCCTAGATGCTAATATATGCATATTATTATTAGTATTGGATAGAACACTCTGAAGGTTCTAAAACTGTTTGAATGATGTCTGTGAGTATAACAGAACTCATATGACAGGCAAAAAATCCAAACAGGAAGTGGGAAATCTGAGGTTTGTAGTTTCTGAACTCAACCCTATCGAATACACATTTGGATATGGGTTATTTTGCACTTCCCAAAGCTTCCACTAGATGTCAAACGTCTTTAGAACTTTGTTTCAGGCTGCTCCTGTGAAGGGAGGCCGGATGGGAGCTGTTTGACTAAGGGGTCTGCCTGCAGCCTCGTTCTCAGTCACGCACAGTTCACATGAGAGGTATCTCTCATTCCATTGCTTTTCTACAGACAATGGAATTCTCCGGTTGGAACATTATTGAACATTTATGATAAAAACATCCTAAAGATTGATTCTATACTTAGTTTGACAAGTTTCTTCAAACTGTAATATAACTTTTTGAACATTTCGTCCGACTGGACCTGAACGTGATTTTGGATTTGTTTACCAAACGCCCTAATAAAAGAAGCCATTGGACATAAATAATGGACATTATCGAACAAAACAAGCATTTATTGTGGAACTGTGATTCCTGAGAGTGCATTCTGATGAAGACCATCAAAGGTAAATTAATATTTATAATGCTATTTCTGACTAATGTTGACTGCGCAACATGGCAGATATTTCTTTTGGCTGGTTTGGGCTCTGAGCTCCATTCTCAGATGACGCTTTTCCCGTAAAGTTTTTTTGAAAATCTGACACAGCGGTTGCATTAAGGAGAAGTGTATCTAAAGTTCCATGCATAACACTTGAATTTTCATCAACATTTATAATGAGTATTTCTGTGAATTCATGTGGCTCTCTGCAATATCACTTCATGTTTTGAAACTACTGAACATAACACGCCAATGTAAAATAAGATTTTTGGATATAAATATGAACTTTACCGAACAAAACATACATGTATTGTATAACATAAAGTCCTATGAGTGTCATCTGATGAAGATCATCAAAGGTTAGTGATTAATTTTATCGCTATTTGTGATTTTTGTGACTCCTCTCTT
Source organism: Oncorhynchus keta (assembly GCF_023373465.1). Classification (NCBI taxonomy): domain Eukaryota; kingdom Metazoa; phylum Chordata; class Actinopteri; order Salmoniformes; family Salmonidae; genus Oncorhynchus; species Oncorhynchus keta. The sequence continues at coordinate 12,794,438 of NC_068453.1, forward strand.
TGGCTGGAAAAATGGCTGGGATTTTCTGTGAGTTGGTGGTGACCTAACATAATCATTTGTGGAGCTTTCGCTGTAAAGCATTTTTGAAATCAGACACAGTGGCTGGATTAACGAGAATTGTATCTTTAAAATGATGCCTAATACTTCTATGTTTGAGAAATTTGATTTATGAGATTTCTGTTGATTTGTATTTGGCGCCCTGCAATTTCATTGGCTGTTGGCGAGCCAGTCCTAGACAGGTTAAAGAACCGGACAGGTAAAAGCACATTTCTAGTAGGTATCCACCATACTGATTACAGCCGTCCCGTGTCTTCCGATCAGTGCAGATGAAGGAGATGACACGAGGAGAGGAGGCCACAAGAGTATTAAGATGCACCCATGGTCTGGTTATTCATTTGTGATGTGGTTTTCATGGTAAATATCTGTGTCCTTACAAGAGTTGTCCACAGGGTCAACAAAGCCCAGAGAGAGAAGAGAGAGGGAGGGAGGGTGAAATGGAGCTCTCCATGCAATTTCATTGACCTTCTCTTCTCATGACTTAACAACATTTTGGATACAACTTCTCAGCCCAAATGTCCATTTCACAATAAGAAGTGTCAGCCCCCTCTGCTGGGAAATCAGACTGTGTTTTCCACTTCAGTAGCATCACTGATAACAGTTCTACTGATGGAGGCTCCAGGGGTGTGAAGAAGCTATGGAGGACAGGAAGCTGGCATCAGGAGGTCACCAGAGACTAGAGGAAGATGTTCTAACACACACACACACGCCCTTACACACACACACCCTTATACACACACACACCCTTATACACACACACACCCTTATACACACACACCCTTAAGAGAGGCTAGAGGGCTGCTGTAGTGGTTGGCTAGGCTGGGTGTATAGTCCTCTGTGCTGGCAGCTCTGCCCTGTGCCACACTAATTACCGTCCCCTCTGTGCACTCTTCATTACTGTCCCCCGGTACACTCTGTCATGGCTGGAGCTTGACTAATGAAAACCTCTAAAAGACCTGGGCTAAATCTGGCCCTTACGGAGGGAGGGAGGGAGGGAGGGAGGGAGGCAGGCAGGCAGGCAGGCAGGCAGGCAGGCAGGCAGGCAGGCAGGCAGGCAGGCAGGCAGGCAGGCAGGCACAGGCACAGGCAGGCACACAGGCACAGGCAGGCAGGCACACACAGGCAGGCACAGGCACAGGCAGGCACACCACGCAGGCAGGCAGGCAGGCAGGCAGGCAGCAGGCAGGCAGGCAGGCAGGCAGGCAGGCAGGCAGGCACGCACGCACGCACACACACACACACACACACACACACACACACACACACACACCACGCACACACAGCTGGGGAAAACCAGCCATCCTCACACTCCTGACTACTTCAGTTAAGGAGCAGGCAGGTGATTTTCAACCCCAGGACAGCTAAAGAGGGGGAGGTTTAAGAGAGCAGGGCTGAAGTCATACCTGTAGAAGCCTGTAATAAAATTATAATTTAGCACAGTGGAAAGGCCAGACTATGGACCCCACACAGTATACCCTCTAGGACAATTTACCCAGCTACAAATAAAATACCCCTGCACTCTTTCATTCACTGTTACACTATTGGGCCACCACCCAAAAAAGGAAGTCATTGTATTTTATTAACTTTTTATTTAACCTTTATTTAACTAGGCAAGTCAGTTAAGAACACATTCTTATTTACAATGACGGCCTACCGGGGAACAGTAGGTTAACTGCCTTGTTCAGGGGCAGAACGACAGATTTTTTTTACAGCTCGGGGATTCAATCCAGCAACCTTTCGGTTACTGGCCCAACGCTCTAACCACTAGGCTACATAAACAACAGGTTATCCATTGAGCTCGTATCAAACCCATGTAGACAAACGGAACATAATATTACAAAGCACAGAGAAGAGAGGTGCTGATTTGACTGTGATCGTACAGCGCCGTGCCAACATAAGATCCATCATCAACAGCATTGGTATTATAGGAAGATGGGGGGGGTATGGCTCTAAGGTAGCAGCCACCGTAATTCCCAGCAGCAACAATACCATCAAGTTACAATGAGGTATGATGGGCATGGCTAATTAACATCCACCATAACCCAACCTCGGACTGATGAATAAAGCACAAATGAATGGAGAGGATGTGCTGTAGTCAAAACAACACATGAAGGTACATGTCAAACAATGTTGGGATCATGACACCAGGAAGAGGGGGAACCGACTGACTGACTGCATCCAATGTGAACAAAAACAGGAGGGATCGATGATGGAGGGAGGAGAGGAGTGCAGGAGAAGAGTCATTGGTTTTCCAATAAGACCTTACTTGCTGGTACAGTTGAGGCCGTGGTGCAGAGTTCTCAATCATAGTGTGAATCGTGAAGATTAACGGCTCATTGTCCTTCGTCTAGTGGAGATCGACGTTAGGCAGGGTGGAAGGGAGCAACAACACACAACAGCATAATATAGGTGTTAGTTAGCGAACACAACGGCAGAGCCTAGAAAGGATCCATCGAAATAAAGAACTCATTGTTGTTATAAGGTACTAGTGATTGAAGGAGACGGGGGGCCTTGAGCCAACAACCCTGGGGTTATAGCTACCACCTGTACCATAAAGGCCCAGAACTCTTGGGAGAAGTCCTAGTATGTTTACAGTACATACAAGGAGGCTACAGTTGGGTCCAAAGACAATATGGCCAGTCCCTCTCAGCAGACGGAGGAGAGACAAAACGGTCCTGATTTTCTTAATATCATCCCGACCAAAAACGACCAACAAAACAGCAAAACAATTGCATGCATCAGAGCCTATGGACCAGGGGGGGGGAGAGCAGGGTCGGCGAGTTAAAGTTCATTCATAACCCGCTGTGAAATTGCCTGCCATTAGAGGTGAAAGCCTTTGAAATGGCAGATCAAATCATTTCACATTTGGTTAGAGGGGTCACAATCAGACTCCGTGAAGTCACTAAGTGAGGCCCCTCGTGTGCACATGGTAGAGTGGTTTCTCCTGCTACACATGACCTTTTCAGAAACAGGAACTCAATTATTTACCCGTTCTAAACCAAAGGGCCCGTTTCCGAAAAATAAACGGCACCTTTAGACGTCTGCCCTGATTATCTATGCCTGAGTGAGCGCTAGTCAGAACGTCAGTCGCTCGTCCTAGCCACTTTACCCGAAACCCCGGAGGTTGTTTCTATAGTCTTAATTACATTATGATAATGACATGACTAACTCATCATCAAAAGTTGAAGTTTGCTCTCGGGCTTTCTCAAGCTTGACTTACATTCATTTTTTTAATAAAGACTGTTCTCAAGGGACTGTACGAACTATACAGCACAAAAGCACACAAGTAATCTTATTAGTTTAGGGCAGCATTACCATGCCAAGAAAGGCATTTTAATTTATTTTTTAAAAGTATTTTTTTACTTTTCTTATACTGAGCTAGACAATATGTCCTCCTGTGGGAATGCAGGTTTGCGCAGCTCCTATTCTGCAGTGAACGATATATGCTTCAGGAGGGCCGGAGAGAAAAGAATGAAGAAGGAGAGAGAACGTATAGAAAAGACAAAAAGGATTTGCATTTGAGTCACTGATAACCCTGGGCAGAGAGAGAGCAGCTGGGTGTATGACCAACCCTGAGGAGTGCCTAACCCTGAGAGACACACAGAGAGAGAGAGACAGAGAGATAGAGAGAGGGAGACACAGAGAGAGAGAGAGACAGAGACAGAGACTGAGAGCAACCAAAGATATAGCAGTACTCCTCACCTGGCTGTCCAGATACACGAGGTTCCTCTGAAGGTGATGAGACAGAACCTCACTCTAACATCAGAAGGCAGTAGAGAAAGAGGGAAGAGAGAAGAGTCAGACAGGAGAGAAAGAGAGAAGGGAGAGGGAGATTGAGTAAGGCAAACAGTAGGAAATAAAAGTAGAACTGGTACAAGCTGATAGTGAAAGATGGAGATGAAAGAGGAAGTCGCTACTGTGGCTTTGGCATTAATCCGAAGCATGAACCACCACAGCCATTTACCGTTGATTACTGAGCTAAACCAAACCATGCAAAACCCATTGCAACTACTTACCAACACTTTCCTCGTAAAGGTATTGGGAAACCACAGCAGACAACAAGAAGGCAATCACATGATACTCATACCATGCTGTCCTCTGCATGTCAACAGATCAAAAGATGAAATCAAGGCCAGATGAACACAGCACACCAAAGGGTTGAAAGGAGTTCAAAACTGAACCAAAACTCAACCATACCACCACTGAACCACACAGGTAGGAGCAAACACATAATATGCATTCACTGGAATGCATGGCCTGCTCATAGAGCCTTGAGCTGCATGGAGATGGCACATCAACACCCAACCACCCACACACACACACACACACCACTCCTGGAGGTGACCAATGACATGCTGTGTATGTGCACCCTCCTGGTGCTAACCTTGGCGTTGGGCCCCTCCATGCTAAGGATCATTAGCTGAGCCACAGTGTGCTCCCGGATGCTGTTGAGCTCAGCCTGCTGCCGACGCAGCTTTATTAACAGCAGGGTCAGCTCCTCTGGCTGCACAACGCAGCATAGACACAGAGGAGATAACGAGACAGTCAATTCATCCAGTGGTCGATCAATTAACAAATACATTAACCAAAGCTCTCTTGATTTTCCATTTGGCGATGGTTTTAAATTGAGGAAAATTAGCGATAGCTTTTGTAATCCCTGCCCTAATCTATGTTTCTAACCAGGACTCTGACAAGTCTTTAGGCACAAAATGCCTTTGGAAACACTGGTTTTGGGTCTTGGCCTGTGCTGGGACTGGGCTATAGGACTTACACCTTTTAGAGAATATGTCTGAAATAAAGTCCCTCGGTCTCCTGACTCCAAACGGAGTAACTTTCCATCAAATGGAGATGAAAAGTGAGAGAATATATTCAGTAACAGTAAAAGCGATCATTTCAAATCACTTATTACAAATATTTCTCATCATCAACTGCATTCTGAAGCCGCCACTCTGTGCGCATTCCACTGGAGTTGCACAAATCAACTGTGGAGAATATCAATCTCTCTGGCTGATTCTAGTCTACTCAATTTGAGAGGACACAGCCAAAGGCAATTTTGTTGGTGCCACTGTCTCTCTCTCTTTCCGTATCATCACCAAGACAATGCCATTATTTTAATCAAATTGTGTCTGCTACAGACAGAAATAACAAATGCTTGCAATAAAAGACAGCAGAGAATGTAACGAGGCACCCACTCTGACAGAAATACAGTACACATACAGGCTATCCATTGTAGCATGACAGAACGACAGTAATACATGATAGCTTGTGTGCTTGATTTTATTCCTGTCACAAAAACAGATTTGTATTTGCGTCCCATTGAAATCATACCAATAGCATAACTATCATTCACAATGCATTGTTGTTGAGAGAAAAGAGGACAGTAGAGAGGAGAACAAGAGAGCAGAGAAGAGGTGAAGGAGGTCAGAGAGAGATACGTGACTCACCGTCTTGCCCTGGAGTGACTGTGGGGTAATGGTCTGCACTGGGATGCCTGCTGGCATGGACCGGCGGTCAGGTGGGTAGTTATACTGAGAGAGAGAGAGACATGATGCTCTGTTACATGTACTGATTTCAACTGTCCGACAACTAAAATGAATGCTCTATTAATAAATAAAATAACTACTGCTCAATGCAGAGCAATTCCAGTCATTTCTGTATGCTTGAAACCCCTGGTGATGATTTTGATGTGTAAGATTGGCTTAGATGATTGTGGTCCATTCCTTGTCCGTTTACCTTGGTGAGGTGAGTCCTGTGCCTGCAGTCTATAGTCATAGTCTGGTCCCCTCTGAAGACGGGTGAGGACACCTCGGACCTGGTTGACCCTGGTGGTTTGTCTCTGCGGTGCTGGCCCGGAGGGGAGAAGGTGTGGTAGAGGGCCAGGGATCCATGGGAGGGGGATGTGGGGATGGAGGGGGCCACCCCCTGGTGCTCAGAGATGTTCCCCATGGTCTTGGGGCTGGGCAGGGTCCCGTAGTGGCCTGGTGGTGGTGGGCCCTGCCTGGAGAAGGCCTGCCTCTGCTGCCACTCATACAGCTGCCACATGGTGTCGTCCCTCATGGAGCGCCTCTTGTCTGCATTTACAGTTTTACATTTCAGTCATTTTGCAGAGGCTCTTATCCACACAGACTTTAACTTGGTTAAAACAAATATATATCAACACAATATATCACAGTCATTACAAGTGAAACCGTACAACCTCAAGATAGCCACAATCTGCAAAATCAGTGCCAGAAAGAAAAGAAGTGCAAGTGCAAGAAAGTATAACAGCAAAGTCTTCAACTACGTCCCAAACGGCACCTTATCCCCTATAGTCCCTGGTCAAAAGTAGTGCACTACATAGAGAATGGGGCACAGCCAAGTACAACAGTAAAGTTTAAGACCCATCACCTGCGTTGGATGTGGGAGCCAGGGCACGGTCGTAGATGGAGCCGGCCACGCTGCAGATGCTCTCGGGTCGGGACAGCATGTTCCTGGGGAGGGTACGGTAGCCCTCGGGGTAGCGGGGAACGATCTGGGCACGGTGGCTGGGCATGTTGCGGGGCAAGGTCTGGTAGGAGGTGATGCTGAAGGACAGGGGGACAATGAGGGGGAAATCAGTCAATGGATCAGCTGATAAAACATGTTTTACAAATACTTTGATCAATCAATCCACTCATTTAGCATTTTATAAACTGGGTGGTTCGAGCCCTGAATGCTGATTCGCTGACAGCCGTAGTATATCAGACCGTATACCACGGGTATGACGCGATGTGTCATGCTTATGAACATCCCTTAGCCATGGTATATTGGCCATACACCACACCACTTCATGTCTTATTGCTTAAATATAGTTATAGAGAAGAACCTGGGCCTAACCCCTAAAGAGCAATAATAGATACTTAGTAGTGTAAGTGCAGCATGCTTACTGCCTCTCTCTGTTAGTCTTAACAGTACTGTAGAGTACCTACTACCTCATGTAAAAGGCACTGTACAGTACCTACTACCTCCTGTAAAAGGCACTGTACAGTACCTACTACCTCCAGTAAAAGGCACTGTACACTACCTACTACCTCCTGTAAAAGGCACTGTACACTACCTACTACCTCCTGTAAAAGGCATTGTACACTACCTACTACCTCCAGTAAAAGGCACTGTACACTACCTACTACCTCCTGTAAAAGGCACTGTACACTACCTACTACCTCCTATAAAAGGCATTGTACACTACCTACTACCTCCTATAAAAGGCACTGTACACTACCTACTACCTCCAGTAAAAGGCACTGTACAGTACCTACTACCTCCTGTAAAAGGCACTGTACAGTACCTACTACCTCCTGTAAAATGCACTGTACACGACCTACTACCTCCTGTAAAAGGCACTATACAGTACCTACTACCTCCTGTAAAAGGCACTGTACAGTACCTACTACCTCCTGTAAAATGCACTGTACACTACCTACTACCTCCTGTAAAAGGCACTGTACAGTACCTACTACCTCCTGTAAAAGGCACTGTACACTACCTACTACCTCCTATAAAAGGCATTGTACACTACCTACTACCTCCTGTAAAAGGCATTGTACACTACCTACTACCTCCTGTAAAAGGCATTGTACACTACCTACTACCTCCTGTAAAAGGCACTGTACAGTACCTACTACCTCCTGTAAAAGGCACTGTACAGTACCTACTACCTCCTGTAAAAGGCACTGTACAGTACCTACTACCTCCTGTAAAAGGCACTGTACAGTACCTACTACCTCCTGTAAAAGGCACTGTACAGTACCTACTACCTCCTGTAAAAGGCACTGTAGAGTACCTACTACCTCCTGTAAAAGGCACTGTAGAGTACCTACTACCTCCTGTAAAAGGCACTGTAGAGTACCTACTACCTCCTGTAAAAGGCACTGTACAGTACCTACTACCTCCTGTAAAAGGCATTGTACACTACCTACTACCTCCTGTAAAAGGCACTGTACACTACCTACTACCTCCTATAAAGGCATTGTACACTACCTACTACCTCCAGTAAAAGGCACTGTACACTACCTACTACCTCCTGTAAAAGGCACTGTACAGTACCTACTACCTCCTGTAAAGGCACTGTACAGTACCTACTACCTCCTGTAAAAGGCACTGCACTACCTACAAAAGGCACCTACCTACCTCCTGTAAAAGGCACTGTACACTACCTACTACCTCCTGTAAAAGGCACTGTACACTACCTACTACCTCCTATAAAAGGCATTGTACACTACCTACTACCTCCTATAAAAGGCACTGTACACTACCTACTACCTCCAGTAAAAGGCACTGTACAGTACCTACTACCTCCTGTAAAAGGCACTGTACAGTACCTACTACCTCCTGTAAAATGCACTGTACACTACCTACTACCTCCTGTAAAAGGCACTGTACAGTACCTACTACCTCCTGTAAAAGGCACTGTACAGTACCTACTACCTCCTGTAAAATGCACTGTACACTACCTACTACCTCCTGTAAAAGGCACTGTACAGTACCTACTACCTCCAGTAAAAGGCATTGTACACTACCTACTACCTCCTGTAAAAGGCACTGTACACTACCTACTACCTCCTGTAAAAGGCACTGTACACTACCTACTACCTCCTATAAAAGGCACTGTACACTACGTACTACCTCCAGTAAAAGGCACTGTACACTACCTACTACCTCCTGTAAAAGGCACTGTACACTACCTACTACCTCCTATAAAAGGCATTGTACACTACCTACTACCTCCTGTAAAAGGCACTGTACAGTACCTACTACCTCCTGTAAAAGGCACTGTACAGTACCTACTACCTCCTGTAAAAGGCACTGTACAGTACCTACTACCTCCTGTAAAATGCACTGTACACTACCTACTACCTCCTGTAAAAGGCACTGTACAGTACCTACTACCTCCTGTAAAAGGCACTGTACACTACCTACTACCTCCTATAAAAGGCATTGTACAGTACCTACTACCTCCTGTAAAAGGCACTGTACAGTACCTACTACCTCCTGTAAAGGCACTGTACAGTACCTACTACCTCCTGTAAACTGGCACTGTAAAGGCAGTACCTACTACCTCCTGTAAAGGCACTGTAGAGTACCTACTACCTCCTGTAAAAGGCACTGTAGAGTACCTACTACCTCCTGTAAAAGGCACTGTAGAGTACCTACTACCTCCTGTAAAAGGCACTGTAGAGTACCTACTACCTCCTGTAAAAGGCACTGTAGAGTACCTACTACCTCCTGTAAAAGGCACTGTAGAGTACCTACTACCTCCTGTAAAAGGCACTGTACAGTACCTACTACCTCCTGTAAAAGGCATTGTACACTACCTACTACCTCCTGTAAAAGGCACTGTACACTACCTACTACCTCCTATAAAGGCATTGTACACTACCTACTACCTCCAGTAAAAGGCACTGTACACTACCTACTACCTCCTGTAAAAGGCACTGTACAGTACCTACTACCTCCTGTAAAAGGCACTGTACAGTACCTACTACCTCCTGTAAAAGGCACTGTACACTACCTACTACCTCCTGTAAAAGGCATTGTACACTACCTACTACCTCCAGTAAAAGGCACTGTACACTACCTACTACCTCCTGTAAAAGGCACTGTACACTACCTACTACCTCCTATAAAAGGCATTGTACACTACCTACTACCTCCAGTAAAAGGCACTGTACACTACCTACTACCTCCAGTAAAAGGCACTGTACAGTACCTACTACCTCCTGTAAAAGGCACTGTACAGTACCTACTACCTCCTGTAAAATGCACTGTACACTACCTACTACCTCCTGTAAAAGGCACTGTACAGTACCTACTACCTCCTGTAAAAGGCACTGTACAGTACCTACTACCTCCTGTAAAATGCACTGTACACTACCTACTACCTCCTGTAAAAGGCACTGTACAGTACCTACTACCTCCAGTAAAAGGCATTGTACACTACCTACTACCTCCTGTAAAAGGCACTGTACACTACCTACTACCTCCTGTAAAAGGCACTGTACACTACCTACTACCTCCTATAAAAGGCACTGTACACTACGTACTACCTCCAGTAAAAGGCACTGTACACTACCTACTACCTCCTGTAAAAGGCACTGTACACTACCTACTACCTCCTATAAAAGGCATTGTACACTACCTACTACCTCCTGTAAAAGGCACTGTACAGTACCTACTACCTCCTGTAAAAGGCACTGTACAGTACCTACTACCTCCTGTAAAAGGCACTGTAGAGTACCTACTACCTCCTGTAAAAGGCACTGTAGAGTACCTACTACCTCCTGTAAAAGGCACTGTAGAGTACCTACTACCTCCTGTAAAAGGCACTGTAGAGTACCTACTACCTCCTGTAAAAGGCACTGTAGAGTACCTACTACCTCCTGTAAAAGGCACTGTACAGTACCTACTACCTCCTGTAAAAGGCATTGTACACTACCTACTACCTCCTGTAAAAGGCACTGTACACTACCTACTACCTCCTATAAAGGCATTGTACACTACCTACTACCTCCAGTACAAGGCACTGTACACTACCTACTACCTCCTGTAAAAGGCACTGTACAGTACCTACTACCTCCTGTAAAAGGCACTGTACAGTACCTACTACCTCCTGTAAAAGGCACTGTACACTACCTACTACCTCCAGTAAAAGGCACTGTACACTACCTACTACCTCCTGTAAAAGGCACTGTACACTACCTACTACCTCCTGTAAAAGGCACTGTACACTACCTACTACCTCCAGTAAAAGGCACTGTACACTACCTACTACCTCCTGTAAAAGGCACTGTACACTACCTACTACCTCCTGTAAAAGGCACTGTACAGTACCTACTACCTCCTGTAAAATGCACTGTACAGTACCTACTACCTCCTGTAAAATGCACTGTACACTACCTACCACCTCCTGTAAAAAATGTACTGTACAGTATCTACTACCTAATGTAAAAGGCACTGTACACTACCTACTGTAAAAGGCACTGGGCTCCAGCTCCCTCTCACAGGAAATGGGCTGTAGGTAATACAAACCAGTCTTAACCATTTAACCGTCTCTTCTTGAAAAAAAACATGTCACTTTAAATTCCAGGTACGAACGACTCAAATAATAACATCTAGCTGTTTTTTTCTTCTTTTTTACAACTAGATGTTATTTTGGGATTAGTGTTGGGATTAGTTACTTGAAAAAGTAATATATTTCCCTCTAGTTACCACCAGAGTGTTGGGATTTGTTACTTGAAAAAGTACATATTAATCATTACATTTAAGTAACACGTTATATTCCTATTTATGTTACTTTGCGTTACCTTCATGAAAAAAATCTGGCTCGCCGACAGACTCCATCCACTCTGGGTCGATATCATACTGTACTCACTGACAGGTATCTGGTCGACTCTATAGGAAGGCACAGTACGACGGATGTAAATTGTGTGGCGGAAAACGTAGCAGGAATCCTGAGATTCGTCTGCCGCGCCCTCCCCTCTGTAAATCTACCCACCCACCTAGGCAGCGCCGACATTAACAGCTTTCCAGTCTTATCTCCCTGGCTTTCCCTGTGACAATGTCATGTGTGTGTCTCCCCCTTCTCTCTATGGAGTCCATAGTCACCTTGATAAAGAGCGGGATCCCCTGGCCCGTCTGCAACTTTCACCCTGGACGACCACTAGGAAGACCTGGGGAGGGCTTAACTTGTGGCTAGAGAGATGCTTCTGTGACCAACTGGGTATGAACCCGAGTCTATAGCTTGTGTTTGCCCACAGAGCTCAAGCCTCAAGGAGCTAACATAAATTATTCAGGTCTTAGCCAAGGTTACTCCCGGGGAAGACTTGACCTCTAGCTTGAGGGATGATGCTTCTCTGTGGCTTATACTGATAAGGCTGTACTCTCCATCAGACACCATAATAATGGAGGCTAGACAGCCATAACAGGCCTATTCTGTGGCCTACCATAGCCAGTGCATTGCTGGTCTAGGCAAGCTGCTGAAAACTGGTCTGATAAGAGGACAGTTCTCTGTGGTCGTTGAAAATATAGATAACTCCTTCTGCTTATGCTAAGGCAGGGGAATTGTTTTTTGAAGGGCCAACGCAGTCAAAAGCGAGTTTTTCCTGTGTTTTATATATATTTACACACAATGAGGTTGGAATAATGCTGTGAATTTGTGAAAGTGATGATAATGCCCTTTTAGTGTAAGACCTGAAATTTCAGCCTGTTTTGGTGGGATGGAATTTTGCATGCCTGGCGACGTCACTAATTCTTGCTTGAGAAATTGCTATTTGCTAAAACACCATTTTTGTTTCTTTTTGACCATTTTAATTGAAAACAATCACGGTAAGGTATTTAAATGTTAACAGTTATCAATAGTCAAATAAATCAATAAAACAAGGTTCCCGCCAACTCACAAATATAGCGCAGAAATAACAATTGTCCAGAAAGGGAGTCACCTCCCCACACCCATGAGTTAAGAATTGTTAAATGACAAATATGGCAGACCAAACAAAACATTTGTTAAACAACTAACAACTAAATGTACGTACAAACCTCTGATCTATGTTGAAATTAAAATAAATTGTTCATGGTCATTCATGCATTGTCATTCAAAGCAGCATACAGCAGATGGCCACATTGGTTTTACCCTGATATACAACACAAATAGTATAAAACCAGTGATAGAGACTTTTTTAGGTCCTCTAAGCAACAAAGACACAAACAAACATGTGTGTTAGTGATAAGGTGTTGAATTTGGAGAGAAAAAATAAAACAGGCTTTTTTAATTTAAGGAATCAGAATTGTCTAAACAAGCCTCAAATACCGGTAGACGTTTTGTACGGAGGATTATTAAATCATTTAAAAAAATGTTTTCTCCCCAATTGGTAGCTACAGTCTTGTCCCAAAGCTGCAACTCCCCTATGAACTCAGGAGAGGCGAAGGTCGAGAGCCACCCGTCCTCTGAAACACGATCTTAACAAGCCACACTGCTTTTTGACCCGGAAGAAGGATACACAGTCTAGCTGGCGAGGAGTCAGCTTGCAGGCGCTCGGCACACCACAAGGAGTCGCTAGAGCGAGATGGGCCAAACCCTCCCCTAACCTGGACGACGCTGGGCCAATTGTGCGCCACCTCATGGGTCTCCCGGTCACGGCAGGCTGTGACACAGCCTGGGATCGAACCGGGTCTGTAGTGACACCTCAAGCACTGCGATGCACGCCTTAGACCGCGGCGCCACTCAGGAGGCTCTTAGTACAGAGGACTTTTAACTGCAAATACAATACCTCAACAAATCTGCTAACATTATTTGTCTCAGCATTAACACAAGATTCTACATAAACCTCTGATCTCAGGCTTCAGTTGGAGGTTTCAGTTTAGCCCACAGTCTGTCCCAGAATGCCTGGTGCTGATGGGGGTCCTGGGGCCAGTCCAGATAGGTCCTGGTCTTCACCAGGCGAGCCAGCCTGTGGTGGGCAGACAGCCTGCGAGGGGGGATCTTCTCCAGGAAGACCAGGAGGAGGATGTCCCTTTGTTCCACCTGCAGTCTGGAGGTGGCCAGCTTCATCTCCAGGGAGCACCAATTACTGTGCAGGTAGTGGCGACTGACCAGGCAGAGTGTGCGACGGCTCCGGTAGAGGCTGTCTGTGATGTTCTCCACAATGTCCTTCCCCAGCTGGAAGTCCCTGCTGTGCAGACAGAGGCGTAGGAAAGGGGGACCCCTCTTCTCCAGGTTGGGTAGTAGCTCCTCCACCACCCAGCGCTCGTCCTTCCCGCTGTAGGAGACAAACGCATCATAGTGGTAGCGCCCCCTGGTGTTTGATCGCATCGCCTCCGACAGCCAGCCAAGGATGATGTAGTAGAGGGGGAGGAGGTAAGGACCGGCCAGATTATGGACCAGCACCACCAGCATGAAGAAGATGACTCCCAGGCCAGTCGCAGCAAAGAGCACAAAGCCCACCTCTGTTGTGCAGTTGGCTTCTGTGTACTTGACAAAGTTAGGCGTGTCTAGTCCATTGTCTGACAAGCATATCAAGTCCTCTAAATTATACATAACTTCATGATTAAGCATGATCACTTCAACCGGCCTGTACCCTTTTGCCCATGCAATGAGCCAAGCATTGTCACAACTGCAAAACATCTGTAATGTATCAAGTATCAAATACTTTAGGCTAGAGAGAGGTTCAGTAAAGCTGTAGATTACATGAAAAACGTTCTCGATACGCAAATATAACGTTTTCAAGGATTTAAAGTCTTTAGTTAAACCCCCCTCCCAAGAGTCAATCCTGCAGTTTGAAAGTTTCAGAACCTCCAGTTTGGTCAGGTTGTGAAAAATGATGTCGGCAGAACGCTGTATTAAAAGATCCACCTGTTCTAGAGTCAGTTTCCTCAGGTGAATCAGCTGATTCATTGATGTTAAATCCACACTTTTAGCTGAGAGCTTTGACCTGTACACAAATGTCTCCACAGACCTGAAGTACTTTCCCATGAATTCAGATCCACAAAGGAATTCTTCAGCATCAGCATGAAGATGGGTTACAGACTGAAAGAAGGGTCTGTCACAGTCTTCAAATGACACCGTCTGGCCTTTGAGTTGGAGACTCATGTTCTGTTTAGATGTGATGTTACTGCCAATAATCAACTGCATTGGCCTCATACCTGAACTAATGTACAGATGAGTCAGGTGACTCAGAACGTCACCGAATACAAGTGTCAGATTCAGCTTTATCACGGCTTCTCTTGGTGGATAGTTCAAGTACCCCAGAAACACTTGTCTTAGACAGGTAAGTTGTGCGAAAGACATTGCTTCAATATTGTAGATCTGTGGATTTTCCCTGAGGTCTAACAATGTCAAACTATGTAAACCGATAAACGTGTTTGCATACAACTGGGTTATACTATTTTGTGTCATGTCTAAGGACTCCAGGTTTGCCAATCCGAAGAAAGCAAAGTCTTCAATGTTTGAAATGAAACTACATGACAAATCTAGAGACCGCAGGTTCTCAAGACAGCTGAACTGTTTTGCAAAAAGAGTTTGTACATTGCTCGACATGAAAGTGAGTTTTGTTAACCATGTGATTGGTTTTTCTCGGAACGAGCAGAGGTCAAAACTGTTTTCTGTCTGGCCAGATACATATAACATTTTAAGGTTTTTGAGGCTGGAAATAAAATTAAATTTCAAATGGGGAGAAGAATGGAAGGGTCCAGGTCCATCAAAACCCATATATTCCAGCCCAATGCACAATTCAACACTGGACATGGAGAGGCTGCTTGTATTGACATTGGCAAAATGTATTTCCTTGATTGAAAGCAAAAACACTACATTACAGATACTTTCAAAATCAATGCTATTCCTACCATAGGAATACAAGAGCTGGATTTGCTTAATGCCAGACAGGGGAAGGCGCAGTAGGACATCCTGGTTTAGGCCCCCAGAAAAACGTGTCAGGTTCTGGAGACAGGCCAGTGCACCTTCCTCTATATGGTTTATTTGACCGAAATCTAAAATGACGCTTGTTAGATTGCTTTCGGTAGCTTTTAAGATGGAGCAGTTTGATTGGTTTAACGATTGTATATTTGGTGCATGTACATTTAACTTTGTAAGTGAAATTATATTAACTATTCTGCATAGTATTTCTGACAAATTCTCTACACAGGGTTCATGAATATAGACACTTTGTAATTGAGGTATGTAATGGAAAACATCTGGTGCCATTGCTGATAGCCTATAACCAAATATGGTCAAATTACGTAGCTTGACTAGATCTCTGAATGTGTTAGGCCCAATATGACAATCGCAGCACCCAGTGACCAATCCATTAATGTACATATGTTGCAGATTTTGAAGGCCCTGGCTATTCCCAGCTGGAAGGATTTGAGGAAAACAGCCTCCAATGTACAGATACTCCAAATACTGAAAACGAGCGAAAAAGCCCAGAGACATGGAACTATTTCCCCCACGTTTCATAGATATGCAGAGGGTATTGATATTAGAGGGAAGTCCAAGCAGATCCTCCTCGACGGCTGTGACATCTCGACAGGCAGCAGTGTACTGTTCTGCCAAAGGACAGTAGTTCCAGGTGGGAAAGTATTCCTCGCTGTTATAAACGTGGCATTTAGGATGCATCCATCCACTAACACTCTGAATCAACAGGAACAGGGAAAACATGGCTCTCATCTCTCCCAACAACAGTCAAATCTACTGAGATGATTGTTCGGATCCGGTTGAAGTCTGTATGAATGTTGGTTTGATACAGTAACACCCGTCGGAGTGCTGCAAACAGTATGGAGCCTTTCTTCTTCTTTATTCCTTTCAGATGCCTTTCTCCTCGGTGACTAACAGCTCCAGTTGAATGGTACTTAAAAGGTTACAAAGTCATTCTCGAATGGTTAGTTTGGTTCCAAAAGTAAATAAAGTATAACATGTCCCACAGTCAACGAAGAAATTAGTGGAGGGCTGCAGTGTGTTCTCTGTCACAGTTAACGTCTGTGAACATCTCAGGAGCAGCAGAACTGTATGTGTACAGTACAGTCATAGTGTCTGTTATAAACAGCTTGTGAAAGTCTCTATTTTTACAGCTCTCTTTCTGTTCCTCAAAAAAAAAGACAGACATTCTTTCTGTTCCTCAAAAAAAGACAGACATTCTTTCTTTTTAAAAAAAGATAATTGACATGAAGGATATGTTTGAACATGATAGATTTCAGAAGATCACTAAGATATCTGTAAGAGTTACAGAGGGTCAAAGATCATACCCCC
The DNA here is from genome assembly GCF_023373465.1 of Oncorhynchus keta. Classification (NCBI taxonomy): domain Eukaryota; kingdom Metazoa; phylum Chordata; class Actinopteri; order Salmoniformes; family Salmonidae; genus Oncorhynchus; species Oncorhynchus keta. The sequence goes on from NC_068453.1 coordinate 12,811,248, forward strand.
AAGAGGTTAGCATGTCTTGGGGGTATGATCTTGGACCCTCTGTAACTTTCTCACTCATCATTATTCACATTTCATTCAGGATTATCTGTAATCCTGGTCAAATCCACATGAATGTAGAAGTGTTTAGAAACATATTACATTTTTATTTACAATAAAAGTGACTCCAAAATGACACAATACATTATGGGCACAAAATAATCTGAAACAATCAAAACAAACTGCAAATGCATCCAACAAGTTTGTAGAGTCACAAGCTTGATGTAATCATTTCATGCTAGAAACATGGGACCAAATACCAAAAAAAAAAAATTGACTACTTTATTTCCAAGACTCTTCAGGGTTGTCAATAATTTCGACCCCCTACCTTTGAGAAGAAAAAAAACATTTGACTTGTTAAACAAAATCTATTTCTCTGAAAAATTGTATTAGTAAAAAATAATATAATTACACAGTTTTGTGAGCATACAATATAGCTCAATATTTTATACAGTCATTATTGCTAATCTTAATCCTTTGAACTCTCTTCTTGACAAACATATTGTTGATGAAGTAAGCATTCCTATAACTCAAATAACAACTCCCAATAGTTATTTTTACAACTTCATGTGTATTCTGGAAATTACAGAGCTCTACCAGACGGTTGAGAAGTCAAGAGGTTATTACTAGCAATGCCATAATCGAATGGTAATTTTCATAGCCTTTTTAATCATCTAAACAATATTTCTCAAATTAATTTAGGTTTGCTTGGATGGCTTTTTCTATGTAGGTTAAGCATTGTTAAATGAGGACGGATGTTATGGTAATTCCGTCAGTCCAAACATGAAAATTCAATTACATTGAAATGAATGCGTTTTCAGGTGGTTTATAGTGTACAATGTCCCTCAAAATGGTTCTTAAATTTCAAATGATCCAGGTTCTTCCACCATGTTTTCCACATATTCAGACTACATTTAGAGAAAATTAAGTGCAGTTTTCAATTACTATTATATAGATAATTGTATAGGCAACCTTAAGTCTGAATATTGATTAATTGATCCCATGGGTCATGAAATGTGGTTTAACACCAATTTATGCTGCCTAATATAATGAGTTGACAACAATTTAATTATATTTTTCACCAAGTATTTTTAATTAAAAAAAATATGAATCCATCATACATTTTACTGACATATCAACTGCTTGGTTGAGCACATTTAAGAATTCTTGCTTTATAGCCTTTTACATTTTAACTATTTATTTTCATTTTCCTACTCTTCAATGTCTAACAGGAATGGTGCAACTGAATTCCTGTCTTTTATCCCATATCTTTGGTGACTGATTGAGTTCTCTTACAGCCCTCTCAGTGGGCAAAGTGCCAAAACACTAAACTGCAGCAACCCAAAAGGATACAAATGATGTACATTTTTGCAAGAGGGAGTTGACCAATCAATAGGTATGTGCAGTTTTCCAGAAGGACAACCATCTCTGCAGCACTCCACCAAAATCAGACCTTTATGGTAGAGTGGCCAGATGGAAGCCCCTCAGTAAATTCAATTACCGCCCGCTTGGAGTTTGCCTAAAGGCACCTAAAGGACTCTCGGACCATGAGAAACAAGATTCTCTGGTCTGATGAAACCAAGATTGAACTCTTTGACCTGAATGCCAAGCGTCATGTCTGTAGGAAACTACGGTGAAGCATGATGGTGGCAGCATCACGCTGTGGGGATGTTTTTCAGCAGCAGCGACTGGGAGACTAGTCAGGATCGAGGCAAAGATGAACAGAGCAAAGTACAGAAAGATCCTTGATGAAAACCTGCTCCAGAGCGCTCAAGACCTCAGACTGGGGTGAAGGTTCACCTTCCAACAGGATGACGACCCTAGCACATGGCCAAGACCACAGAGGAGTGGCTTTGACAAGTCACTGATTGTCCTTGAGTGGCCCAGCCAGAGCCTGGACTTGAACCCAATAAAACATCTCCGGAGAGACCTGAATAGCTGTGCAGCAACGCTCCCCATCCAACCTGACATAGCTTGAGAGTATCTGCAGAGAAGAATGGGAGAAACTCCCCAAATACAGGTGTGCCAAGCTTGTAGCTTCAAAACCAAGAAGACCCAAGGCTGTAATCACTGCCAAAGGTTCTTCAACAAAGTGTTGAGTAAATGGTCTGAATACTTATGTAAATGTGATATTTCAGTTTCTTATTTTTAACACATTTGCTTTGTCATTATGGGGTATTGTGTGTATTGTGTGTAGATTGATGAGGGAAACTTTAGAATAAGGCTGTAACGTAACAAAATGTGGAAAAAGTCAAGGGGTCTGAATGCTTTCCGAATGCACTTGTAGATACATGGACTGACACGATGCAGAAATGATGCATTTAGTTTGAACCTTTCATGTTTGATTAGAGAACGAATCCATGTGATTCGATATGGTTTGCTGCACTAACATTTGCTGCATAAATATTTTCCATTCCAAATTAAAACCTGCTGTTGATGGAGCTCATGAGCTGGGCCTCTCTGAGCTGGATCTGGGCCTCTCTGAGCTGGATCTGTAGGAGCTGACGTGTGTGTGTGTGTGTGTGTGTGTGTGTGTGTGTGTGTGTGTGTGTGTGTGTGTGTGTGTGTGTGTGTGTGTGTGTGTGTGTGTGTGTGTGTGTGTGTGTGTGTGTGTGTGTGTGTGTGTGTGTGTGTGTGTGTGTGTGTGTGTGTGTGTGTGTGTGTGTGTGTGCGTGCGCGTGTGTGTGTGTGTTTAATGTCCACAATAGCATCAGTTTCTCTTCTCCTTTCTTTACGGCCATAAAGTGCACCTCGCAAAAGCTGTCCTCGTTATGAAATGATCAACTTTACCCTGTATATCTAAAAATGACAATATACACTGATTGTTTAAAAAACTATTGCCGATAGAGAACCTGAACAATGAAAATACAATCTGTTGTAAGCCCCATTCAGCAGGTACAGCCAGATGAGAGTTGTGTTTCCGGTTTACTTTCACACAATTTCAAACGGCAAAAAAATAACAATAAACTAGCAAATTACATAGGTTGTCACTCAACTAATAAAGCCTAAGATCACACAAGCCATTTTAGCATTTGCAAGCTGAAAGTGGCGCACAGATGTGCAAGGTCAGGAACAGGCTGCCTACCTCTCGTTGGTCAGCGCGTGAAGCTGGGCACCGTGCACAGTTTGACTAGGCTACTGATTTTGCCTGGGGGTTGTTCGGCTTGCAAATGACTTGTAGATCAATGACAGTCAACACAGTTACATGTGGCTCCACACTGTTGTCACCAAATATTAGGTCTTTTCGGAAGGCAGAAATAATGTAATATGAGCATCAATAAATTGTTAACCGGCGATTCTTAGCATTTCAGTAGATTTTTGGACCAAAATGTACATTTAGCAGACACTCTAATCCAAAGTGACTTTACAGGACCTATTAGGGTTAAGTGCTCTGCTCAAGGGCACATCGACTGTTTTTTCAACTAGTCAGCTCAGGGAATCGAACCAGCGATCTTTCGGTTACTGGCCCAATGCACTTAACCGCTAGGCTACCTGCTGCCACTAATTACCTGTGTGTTTATCTAATTAAAGCATTATGCTAATAAGTCCCAGCTTTAGCTTTACCTTTCCTTTATATACCTGGGAGACACAATTAATGGCTGGGTCATTAACATATCACAGACACACTCAGGTCTTTATCAGGAGAGGAGAGCCATGAACTCATTACAGTAAGAGGTGATTGACCACAAGTGTTAATATGAGTCAGTGACACAAAGACACCAACGGCCTTTATGAAGTCTCAAAATCATGTCCAGAAACTAGCCTGTATATGATAAATAAAAGCATATCCCCTTGAGGATGAGACAGAGCATCTGACAGTATTGTAAGCCTACAACAACTGCATGGTAAGAGTCCATTTGGCATTACAACAGTAAGCTAAAAGGGACAGGGGACATTAAAAGAACAGGGGGCTCAATTGAACCAGTCCATTGTTTGTGCTGTTTAGCATCAGTTCCTCTGAGTCCTTCTTCTTTTCAGAGGCTTAATTGCCGTAAACAAATACAGTTTAATGGATGGTAGAGAGGGAAAATGGAAAGTAGGGCGCTGGCCCTAATCTGTATTCTCGCTGGCTCTGAGGCGAGGCTATAACAGAGGCTGCAGGCTGAATGTCTGGGCTCCTAATATGGGCTTAGTACAGTAAATTCACAGCCAGAGAGTAGGGACACAGAGCTCAGTGGTAAAGAAGACATAACCTCAAACACAGCCAATAGCCAATGTCATACAAGCACAGGGGAATTAAGTATGCATTTATAACTTATGTTCAACAAACACTTCTGTAGAGCCCAGTGAGCTATAGCAACAGGGCTCCCGAGTGGCGCAGCGGTCTAAGGCACTGCATCTCAGTGCGAGAGGCGTCACTACAGTCCCTGGTTCGAATCTAGGCTGTATCACATCTGGCCGGGATTGGGAGTCCTATAGGGTGGTGCACAATTGGCATCATTGTAAATAAGAATTTGTTCCTTATCTGACTTGCCTAGTTAAATAAAGGATAAGTAAAAACATAGCCAATACCTTTACTGGACAGCTATCTTTAAATACATAATAATAAAGTCCTGTACTAGGTGCAATGCATATGGATTTAATTGATCTATATTTCACAGTACAACAGTTCTAATATCTCACCTTGCTGCCCACAGTTCAAATAGAAGCTTGGGACCAGAGCGTTTACTTTGCACTGCTATGTACACACTATCTCCGTCAAAGGGAATTGGAAACGTGAGAACACCAGATTGTTGGAATAACACAGAGAGGGAATCAGTATTTACACGTACCAAATGGCACCCTATTCCCTATGTCGAGCACTACTTTTGACCAGATCCCTATTGGTCCATTTGAGACGCCACCTAAACACATGTCATCTGGAAGTTTCCCTCCTATTCCCTGGGCTGTTATATAGGACTGATGATGATGCAGTAGGAGCATTGAGCGGTGCTCTACTGGTAACAGGGGTCCATAACTTATTAATCTAAAGGAATGGGAGGAGGAGAGTAAAGAGACAGGGAGAAAACACTCCCTCGCTCCTGTTCTCAAACAAGCCCAGCAAAATGAGTGCATGATCCCTGACGACATACAGTGGTGACATGAAAAGCTTTTAGCTCTCGCGGCCAAGGATGCTAGAGTACTGTGCAGAGACAGTGAAAGAGAGAGAGAGAGAGAGAGAGACAGTGAAAGAGAAAGAGAGAGAGGGGTATGGTCAAGATAAAGAGGTCTGGGAGATATAGCCACGGGAGAAGAGGAAGTGGTTGTTTTTTTACTTCTCAGTCTCTGTCCTCCCGTTGCTGTTAGAGACAACCTAACCTCTAGATGGCTGGCTGACTCACTGACAGAGTGCACTGCAGACACACAGAGGTGGTTTTTGCTTGTTAGATATTACTGCATACTCTGAACTAGATGCACAAGCATTTCGCTACACTCGCATTAACATCTGCTAATCATGTGTATGTGAACAATAAAATGTGATTTATTTTATTTCTGTTATTTTACCAGGTAAGTTGATTGAGAACACGTTCTCATTTACAGCAACGACCTGGGGAATAGTTACAGGGGAGAGGAGGGGGATGAATGAGCCAATTGTAAACTGGGGATTATTAGGTGACCGTGAAGGTTTGAGGGACAGACTGGGAATGTAGCCAGGACACCGGGGTTAACACCCCTACTCTTACAATAAGTGCCTTGAGATCTTTAATGACCTCAAAGAGTCAGGACACCCGTTTAACGTCCCATCTGAAAGACGGCATCCTACACAGGGCAGTTTCAGGGTACTGGGATATTTTTTTTAGACCAGACGGAAGAGTGCATCCTACTGGCCCTCCAACACCCCTTCCAGCAGCATCTGGTCTCCCATCCAGGGACTGACCAGGAACAACCCTGCTTAGATTCAGAAGCAAGCCAGCAGTGGTATGCAGGGTGGTATGATGCTGGCTATTTGAGGTGGTTTTTGCTTTGACAATGAGTTTGCACTGTCTGAGAGAACAGTAACAGATTTCAGAGAGTCATGGGTACGGTATTCGGCATTTTTGGACACCGATTGTGGACGTTTTGTTTTACCTTGATTTAACTAGGCAAGTAAGTTAAGAACACGGCCTAGAAACGGTGGGTTAACTGCCTTGTTCAGGGGCAGAACGACACATTTTTACCTTGTCAGCTCGGGGATTCGATCTTGCAACCTTCCGGTTACTAGTCCAACGTTCTAACCACCCGCCTTACATTGCACTCCACGAGGAGCCTGCGTGGCAGGCTGACTACCTGTTATGCGGGGGCAGCAAGAAGCCAAGGTAAGTTGCTAGCTAGCATTAAACGTATCTTGTAAAAAAACAATCAATCTTAACATAATCACTAGTTAACTACATGGTTGATGATATTACTAGTTTATGCCATCCGTTAGATAAAATACGGAACGGTTCCGTATTTCACTGAAAGAATAAACATTTTGTTTTCTAAATTATAGTTTCCGGATTCGACCATATTAATGACCAAAGGCTCGTATTTCTGTGTGTTATTATGTTATAATTAAGTCTATGATTTGATAGAGCAGTCTGTCTGAGTGATGGTAGGCAGCAGCAGGCTCGTAAGCATTCATTCAAACAGCACTTTCATGCGTTTGCCAGCAGCTCTTTGCAATGCTTCAAGTATTGGGCTGTTTATGACTTCAAGCCTATCAACTCCCGAGATTAGGCTGGTGTAACCGATGTGAAATGGCGAGCTAGTTAGCGGGGTGTGCGCTAATAGCGTTTCAATCGGTGACGTCACTCGCTCTGAGACCTTGATCCCCTTGCTCTGCAAGGGCCGCGGCTTTTGTGGAGCGATGGGTAACGCTGCTTCGAGTGTGGCTGTTGTCGATGTGTTCCTGGTTCGAGCCCAGGTAGGGGTGAGGAAAGGGACAGAAGCTATACTGTTACACTGGCAATACTAAAGTGCCTATAAGAACATCTAATAGTCAAAGGTATATGACATTTTGTTATTTCACCTTTATTTAACCAGGTAGGCAAGTTGAGAACAAGTTCTCATTCACAACTGCAAGATAAAGCAAAGCAGTTCGACACATACAACGACACAGAGTTACACATGGAGTAAAACAAACATACAGTCAATAATACAGTAGAAAAATAAGTATATATACAATGTGAGCAAATGAGGTGAGATAAGGGAGGTAAAGGCAAAAAAAGGCCATGGTGGCGAAGTAAATACAATATAGCAAGTAAAACACTGGAATGATATATTTGCAGTGGAAGAATGTGCAAAGTAGAGATATAAATAATGGGGTGCAAAGGAGAAAAATAAATAAATAAATACAGTAGGGGGAGAGGTAGTTGTTTGGGCTAAATTATAGATGGGCTATGTACAGGTGCAGTAATCTGTGAGCTGCTCTGACAGCTGGTGCTTAAAGCTAGTGAGGGAGATAAGTGTTTCCAGTTTCAGAGTTTTTTGTAGTTCGTTCCAGTCATTGGCAGCAGAGAACTGGAAGGAGAGGAAGATTTGGTTTTGGGGGTGACCAGAGAGATATACCTGCTGGAGCGCGTGCTACAGGTGGGTGCTGCTATTGTCACCAGCGAGCTGAGATAAGGGGGGTCTTTATCTAGCAGGGTCTGTAGATGACCTGGAGCCAGTGGGTTTGGCGACGAGAGCGTACATGTCGCAGTGGTGGGTAGTATATGGGGCTTTGGTGACAAAACGGATGGCACTGTGATAGACTGCATCCAATTTATTGAGTAGGGTATTGGAGGCTATTTTGTAAATGGCATCACCCAAGTCGAGGTTCGGTTGGTCGAGGTTCGGTTGGTCAGTTTTACAAGGGTATGTTTGGCAGGATGAGTGAAGGATGCTTTGTTGCGAAATAGGAAGCCAATTCTAGATTTAACTTTGGATTGGAGATGTTTGATGTGAGTCTGGAAGGAGAGTTTACAGTCTACCCAGACACCTAGGTATATGTAGTTGTCCACGTATTCTAAGTCAGAACCGTCCAGAGTGGTGATGTTGGACGGGCGGGCAGGTGCGGGCAGCGATCGGTTGAAGAGCATGCATTTAGTTTTACTTGTATTTAAGAGCAATTGGAGGCCACGGAAGGAGAGTTGTATGGCATTGAAGCTTGTCTGGAGGGTTGTTAACACAGTGTCCAAAGAAGGGCCAGAAGTATACAGAATGGTGTCGTCTGCGTAGAGGTGGATCAGAGACTCACCAGCAGCAAGAGCAAAATCATTGATGTATACAGAGAAGAGAGTCAGTCCAAGAATTGAACCCTGTGGCACCCCCATATAGACTGCCAGAGGCCCGGACAACAGGCCCTCCGATTTGACACACTGAGCTCTATCAGAGAAGTAGTTGGTGAACCAGGCGAGGAAATCATTTGATAAACCAAGGCTATCGAGTCTGCCGATGAGGATGTGGTGATTGACAGAGTCGAAAGCCTTGGCCAGGTCAATGAATACGGCTGCACAGTATTTTTTCTTATCGATGGAGGTTAAGATATCGTTTGGGACCTTGAGCGTGGCTGAGGTGCACCCATGACCAGCTCTGAAACCAGACTGCATAGGGGAGAAGGTATGGTGGGATTCGAAATGGTCAGTAATCTGTTTGTTGACTTGGCTTTCGAAGACCTTAGAAAGGCCGGATAGGATAGATATAGGTCTGTAGCAGTTTGGGTCAAGAGTGTCCCCCCCTTTGAAGAAGGGGATGACCGCAGCTGCTTTCCAATCTTTGGGAATCTCAGATGACACAAAAGAGAGGTTGAACAGGCTAGTAATAGGTGTTGCAACAATTTCAGCAGATAATTTTAGAAAGAAAGGGTCCAGATTGTCTAGCCCGGCTGATTTGTAGGGGTCCAGGTTTTGCAGGTCTTTCAGAACATCAGCTGACTGGATTTGGGAGAAGGACAAATGGGGAAGGCTTGGGAGAGTTGCTGTGGGGGGAGCAGTGCTGTTGACCGAGGTAGGGGTAGCCAGGTGTAAAGCATGGCCAGCCATAGAAAAATGCTTATTGAAATTCTCAATTATAGTGGATTTATCGGTGGTGACAGTGTTTCCTATCCTGAGTGCAGTGGGCAGCTGGGAGGAGGTGTTCTTATTCTTCATGGACTTTACAGTGTCCCAGAACTTTTTTGAGTTTGTGTTGCAGGAAGCAAATTTCTGCTTGAAAAACCTAGCCTTGGCTTTTCTAACTGCCTGTGTACATTGGTTTCTAGCTTCCCTGAAAAGTTGCATATCACGGGGGCTGTTCGATGCTAATGCAGAACGCCATAGGATGTTTTTGTGTTGGTTAAGGACAGTCAGGTCTGGATAGAACCAAGGGCTATATCTGTTCCTGGTTCTAAATTTCTTGAATGGGGCATGCTTATTTAAGATGGTGAGAAAGGCATTTAAAAAAAATAACCAGGCATCCTCTACTGACGGGATGAGAGCAATATCCTTCCAGGATACCCCGGCCAGGTCGTTTAGAAAGGCCTGCTCGCTGAAGTGTTTCAGGGAGCGTTTGACAGTGATGAGTGGAGGTCGTTTGACCGCTGACCCATTAAGGTTGCAGGCAATGAGGCAGTGATCACTGAGATCTTGGTAGAAAACAGCAGAGATGTATTTAGAGAGCAAGTTGGTTCGGATGATATCTATGAGGGTGCCCGTGTTTACGGCTTTGGGATGGTACCTGGTAGGTTCATTGATAATTTGTGTGAGATTGAGGGCATCAAGCTTAGATTGTAGGATGGCTGGGGTGTTAAGCATGTTCCAGTTTAGGTCGCCTAGCAGCTCGAGCTCTGAAGATAGATGGGGGAGGCCATCAGTTCACATATGGTGTCCAGAGCACAGCTGGGGGCAGAGGGTGGTCTGTAGCAGGCGCCAATGTAGAGAGGCTTGTTTTTAGAGAGGTGGATTTTTAAGAGTAGAAGTTCAAATTGTTTGGGTACAGACCTGGAGTAGGACAGAACTCTGCAGGCTATCTTTGTAGTAGATTGCAACACCGCCCCCTTTGGCCGTTCTATCTTGTCTGAAAATGTTGTAGTAAGAGATGGAGATTTCAGAATTTTTGGTGGTCTTCCTAAGCCAGGATTCAGGCACGGCTAGAACATCTGGGTTGGCAGAGTGTGCTAAAGCAGCGAATAAAACAAACTTGGGGAGGTGGCTTCTCATGTTAACATACATGAAACCAAGGCTATTATGGTTACAGAAGTAATCAAAAGAGTGCGCCTGGGGAATAGGAGTGGAGCCAGACACTGCAGGGCCTGGATTCACCTCTACATCACCAGAGGAACAGAGGAGGAGTAGGATAAGGGTACGGCTAAAAGCTATGAGAATTGGTCGTCTAGAACGTCCGGAACAGAGAGTAAAAGGAGGTTTCTGTGGGCGATAAAATAGCTTCAAGGTATAATGACAATGGTATGGTAGATATGTGAATACAGTGGAGGTAAACCTAAGTATTGAGTGACGATGAGAGAGCTACTGTCTCTAGAAACATCATTGTAACCAGGTGATGTCATTGCATTTGTGGGTGGTGGAACTGAAAGGTTGGATAAGGTATAATGAGCAGGGCTAGAGGCTCTACAGTGAAATAAGCCAATAAACACTAACCAGAACAGCAGTGGACAAGGGATATTGACATTAAGGAGAGGGATGCTTAGTCGAGTGATCATAAGGGTCCAGTGAGTAGTGAGGTTGGTTGGGGTAACGGCGATTCAGACAGCTAGCCAGGCCATTAGTAGCAAGCTAGCATAGGATGGAGGTCTGTTTTTAGCCACCTCGTGCGTTTCCGTCGGTTGATTAGTGGGGTTCCGTGTGGTAGAGGGGATCAATCCAATTGGAAAAATAGATATAGTTTTGTGACCCAAGAAAGAAATTGTCCGATAGACCTATTCAGATAGCAGCCGATAAGACAGCTAACGATTAGCGGGCCGCAGATGGGCGTTCAGGTAACGTCGCGGCGGAGGGGTCAGTTGGATAACTCCCTCGGGCAGATAACGTAGTCCAGTCGTGAAGGTCCGGTGGGGCTTCGCATCGGCAGTAAAACGGGTCCGGATAGGTGATTTTAGCCCAGGAGTGGCTGATGGAACTCTTCAGCTGGCTAGCTCCGGAATAATTGATGTTTGCTCCGGGATCGACGTAAGCCAATAGTCACATGGATAGCAGCTGGCTAGCTGCGAGATCTAGGTGTAAATGTCCAGAGTTTGCTGTTGAAATCCAGGGATATGGAGAGAAAAATAGGTCCGGTATGTTCTGGTCTGAGTCGCGTTGTACAAAACTGGTGATAGCTTTTCGAGCTGAAGGATAGCTGATGACCACAAACCGTGGTTAGCTGAATACGAACGTTAGCCAGTAAACTGGCTAGCTTCTAGCTTCTGGTTAGTTTCTGGCTAGCTTCTATTGTGTAGTTCAGATTTGAGGTAAATAATACTTTCTTTTTTTTTTATTAGTGAGGAGGGTTGCAGGAGAGTGTTTTGAAGTTTAGTTTTTGGAAAATAATATATATAAAAGATATGCGAAGAAAGATGTAAATATATATATATATACACGGGACACAACAAGATGAGGATAAAGGACGTTTGACCGCTATGCCATCTTGGTATGAGCACTTGGTATGAGCAAATACAAATTGTATAGAGAGAAATAGTCCTACAATTCCTATAATAACCTCAACCTAAAGCTTCTTACCTGGGAATATTGAAGACTCATGTTAAAAGGAACCACCAGCTTTCATATGTTCTCATGTTCTGAGCAAGGAACTTAAACGTTCGCTTTCTTACATGGCACATATTACACTTTTACTTTCTTCTCCAACACTTTGTTTTTGCATTATTTAAACCAAATTGAAAATGTTTCATTATTTATTTGAGGCTAAATTGATTTTATTTATGTATTATATTAAGTTAAAATAAGTGTTCATTCAGTATTGTTGTAAATGTCATGATTACAAATAAATAAATAAAATCATCCGATTAATCGGTATCGGCTTTTTTTTTTTTTTTTGGTCCTCCAATAATTGGTATCGTTATTGAAAAATCATAATCGGTCCACCTCTAGTACGTACAGACCAATAAAGAAACAGACAGAGATACAGACAGACAGAAAGACACACCGCCCCCATACCTCCTAGTATCGTCATCCTCTTGTGTCCTTTGGGTCCTAACCCAGTTCTCCAGCTGCCTCATGGAGTTGGTTCTGGTCAGACTCTTCTCTGGCTCCTGGGCCTGCTGGTTCTGGGTCTGGTTCTGAGGCGGGTCATGGGCCTTCCCTGCTCCTCTGCCCAGGGTACCTACCACCTCCCCTGGGCTTTGGTCCCCAGCCCGCTCCCCAGAGCCGTTGACCTGATGTGGGGCCATGTGCTGGGAGACCTGTATCTGGCGGGAAGCTGTAACTGCTGCTGCGATGGCTGCTGCCTGGGCTGGTTGGAGTTTGATGCTGTTGATTTTAGTCAGAGGTCTCTCAGCACTGCCATCCCTCTGGAATCCATACTTGTTCCCTTCACGGAGGGTTCCATACTTATCCACTTCCCTAAGGGTACCATACTTATCGAGCGTACCATGCTTCTCTCCATCCCGCAGGGTACCACACTTACTCCCTTCTCGTAGGGTTTTATACTTCTGCCTTTCACCAAGGGTCCCATAACGATCTGACCGATCTTTCTCAGTCATAGACGTTTGTCTTTCTACCCCTCTCTGGAGGTTGTATTTCTGTCCATCTTTCTGGAGGGTGTATCTCTCTCCTTCTTTTTGCAGTGCATATCTCTCTCCATCTTTCTGTACCAAGTACTTCTCCCCGTCTTTCTGAGGTGCGTATTTCTCCATCTGAACATCTTTAGGCACAGAATATCGTTCGCCTCCGTCTTTCTGCAAGGAATACCGCTCCCCGTCTTTTTGCAGGGCGTACCGCTCTCCGTCTTTCTGCAACAGGTACCTCTCTCCGTCTCTCTGCAGCGTGTAGCTCACCCCGTCTTTCTGAAGGGAGTATCTCTCTCCGTCTCTCTGCAGCGTGTAGCGATCCCGCTCTCTCTGGAGGGTGTGTTTCTCTGGGTCTTTGTGTTTCCTGTCCCCATCTGTGCGGTCCATGCTGCGGGTAATGGAGGGCTGGCGCGGCTCAAGGTTCCTCTCGTTGTTCTGGATCTCTGGTCGGGTCAGAACCCGGTTGTGGTTCAAGATGTTGTTCACCTCCTGGGGACAGCAGCAGTCCACCTTCAATTTATCCAGTCTGGAAGAGAGAGAGTAGGGGGAGAGAGAGTGATGGACGAGCGAAATGGAGGAAGAGAACAGGGATTGGAAACAATAAGAGAAAGAAAAAAAGACAGATGAATGATAAAAATATGAAGATAAATATATGTCAACAAGTCATTACTAGGCAGGTTCACAGAAAAACATATTTTCACATTCCAACAATGGACTCCTGCTGTGTGGGTGTCAGGCGTTGGGTTCTGCTGCTACGTCTCCCCTCCTCCAACCTGACTGACTATATGCCTGTCTGCCTCGGGGGACCAGAGAGGAGCAGAGGAAGTGAGTGGTTTTTAAAACATCACGGTCTGCCCTCAGCACTCTGAGGGCACAGTGAGACATGGCTACTTTGACTGAGCAGCCATTCACTGCTGCAATCTTTCAGTCTGTTACAGAAAGGCCATTAACAGGTCTGGTACTCCAGAGGGAAATAGCTCAAGGCTAGCCACAGTCCTTTACTGCCTACTGCGCTCAGGAACAAGTCACAGTGGCAGCCACTTGGGACTGCTAATCTAATGCTCCAGTACATAATGTATTTCTACCTGGGATTTTTCTAGTATTTCTCAGTGAGGTAAAGGTACAGTAATGGCAGTGTGTCCAATTTCTAATGCCAGACTTTAAGATGAGAGCAGTGCTGAAATACTTGCAGTGTGCAGACATACAAACAAACCTCCAGACACGGCCTGCATCACTCCACAATGATGAAGCTAGGACTGCTGGTGTGCTGTGCTTCCAGGACAGTGAAGAGTAGGTGTCACTGTCTATCGGAGTCTCTCCGGAGTATAAAGCGCTGTATGCCCATGTCGATAAGCCTTCACGAACAGCTCATGGCTAAAACACTGCAATTACCAACAGCACTTAAAGTATTTTTTGTTGTATCGAGTGTGAAGTGCAGAAGCAAGAAGAACTGACACTTCGATTTTATTGCCTCTGATATGCCACACGAACAGAAGAAATAAAGTTTGACTGGAGGCAGTGAGGATGGATACCATTGCTGTGGTGAATAGCCCTAAAACTATAGCTTCTTGTTCCCAGCTATGCATCTTCAACACAACATCTGGTAATTGTCTTCTAAATCGATGTGATTTCTCGCTTCTGCAAGAAATACTGCAGTCTCTCAGGGCTGTCCATTTGCTTACAAAACAAATGCAATCACTGTTGGTAGATTGCACGGTTCAGGTGGTAGCTTTCATTGCCATAGGTCAGGCAATCAAGGCTGGCTGGCTGGCTGCTATAGGAGTGATTTGGGTTAGTGGGCAGTTCTATCAGGGTTTACCCACCTTCTGATTGGTTCTGTGTGGACTAGGGCTGCGTCCGTCATCACTTTCATCCAGGACTCCATGTCTTTGGCCGTGTCTGTGCAGAAGTAGTATGTCCTCATGTTGGAGTGGGTCGCCTAGCAGGGAGAGAGTGAGGGCGGGAGAGGGAGAGTTTGTAAGACAGAGGAGCGTGAGGAAGGTAAGTGGGTAACCTTGGCAAGACCGCAGGGAGTGTTTACATCACCTTCTTTGGAAGAGGTGTGCACGTGTTCGTCAGACTGTCTGCGCACACACGCCTGTGTGTTTGAGCGTGAATGTATGTGTGCATCCCTACCACTCCAAGGCTGTGTAGCTAACTTTAATTACCTGCTTATGCTTAGGACCATAAATATGAGCAACAGGAAAACACTCCAAGCTGAGTGTTACTCTCGTTTCCTGCTGCAGAGGCAGAGACTGACAAGAAGTCAGCGTCCCAATTGGCACCCTATTCCCTATACAGTGGCTTGCGAAAGTAGTCACCTCCCTTGGCATTTTTCCTATTTTGTTGCCTTACAACCTGGAATTAAAATGTATTTTCTGTTTGTATCATTTGATTTACACAACATGTCTACCACTTTGAAAATGCAGAATATGTTTCATTGTGAAACAAACAAGAAATAAGACAAAAAAAAAACTTGAGCACGCATAACTATTCACATCCCCAAAGCCAATACTTTGTAGAGCCACCTTTTACAGCTGCAAGTCTCTTGGGGTATGTCTCTATAAGCTTGGCCTATCTAGCCACTGGGATTTGTTTTCCATTCTTCAAGGCAAAACTGCTCCAGCTTCTTCAAGTTGGATGGGTTCCGCTGGTGTACAGAGATCTTTAAGTCATACCACAGATTCTCAATTGGATTGAGGTCTGGGCTTTGACTAGGCCATTCCAAGACATTTAAATGTTCCCCCTTAAAACACTCAAGTGTTGCTTTAGTAGTATGCTTAGGGTCACTGTCCTGCTGGATGATGAACCTCCATCCCAGTCTCAAATCTCTGGAAGACTGAAACAGGTTTCCTCTAAAGAATTTCCTGTTTTTAGCGTCACCCATCATTCCTTCAATTATGACCAGTTTCCCAGTCCCTGCCGATGAAAAACATCTCCACAGCATGAACCTGCCACCACCATGCTTCACTGTGGGGATGGTGTTCTCGGGGTGATGCGAGGTGTTGGGTTTGCGCCAGACATAGCGTTTTCCTTGATGGCCCAAAAGCTCAATTTTAGTCTCATCTAACCAGAGTACCTTCTTCCATATGTTTGGGGAGTCTCCCACATGCTTTTTGGCGAACACCAAATGTGTTTGCTTATTTTTTCCAATAAGCAATGGCTTTTTTTCTGGCAACTCTTTCCCGTAAAGCTCAGCTCTATGGAATGTACGTCTTAAAGTGGGTCTATGGACAGATACTCCAATCTCCACTGTGGAGCTTTGCAGCTCTCATTGCCTGGTCCGTGAGTTTTGGTGGGCAGCCCTCTCTTGGCAGGTTTGTTGTGGTGCCATATTCTTTCCATTTTGTAATAATGGATTTAATGGTGCTCCGTTACAGACCTCTACATGCTTTGTAAGTAGGAAAACCTGCAAAATCGGCAGTGTATCAAATACTTGTTCTCCCCACTGTATACTGAGATCATGTGAAACTTAGATTGCACACAGGTGGACATTATTTAACTAATTATGTGACTTCTGAAGGTAATTGGTTGCACCATATCTTATTTAGGGGCTTCATAGCAAAGGAGGTGAATGCACGCACCACTTTTCCATTTTTAATTTGTAGAAATTTATTGAAACAAGTTATTTTGAAAATTTTACTTACTTTACTTCACTAATTTGGACTATTTTGTGTATGTCCAATACATGAAATCCAAATAAAACCCCATTCAAATTACAGGTTGTAATGCAACAAAATAGGAAAAATGCCAAGGGGGATGAATACTTTTGCAGGGCACTGTATAGTCCACTACTTTAGATCAGGGCTAGTGTACTACATAGGGAATAGTGTGCCATTTGGGATGTGCACTAACACACATCAGAGGAGAGTAGGGGATGTAGGGGAGTAGAGAACGGATGGGTTTGTTACTGTGTTATAGACGGTGTCAATGTGTCGGAGTGAACCGGTGTTGACTGTGATGACTTGTGTGAAACAGTATGTGAGGATAACATGCTCAGAAGGTCGATATAGCATTCTATCAGTATATACTTTCCTTCATGTTCTCTCTCTGCCCATCTTGCTCCAATCACCCTCTTGCCCATTGAGACTAGAAAATCTATTGACTTTATCATGGATCTACGCACAAAGAGCTCTCCATATACAAACACGTTTTCAGAGATTCTCTGAAAGGAAAGACCAAAAGCGCAGAGAAGTGTGTGTGTCACAGTGTTTCATAGACTAGAAAGCAGCATCGCGCGGTGAAACATCGAAAGCCATTCACTTTCAATGGAAGGAAAGAGAGAGAAGCAGAGTGGGCGAGGGACCGTTGAGCGATGCGAGCATGGGCGAGGGAGCTGAACAGGGCGGGACTAAAGCTGAACTATTCAAATCCTCCACGATATTGCGACGCGAGTGACCAGTTGATGCTCACCATAGCTTCCTACCCCTACGGGATTGTCTGACAATGGCTGTTGATACATAGCACTACAGAAACTCAGTACAAAAGCAATAACTCTGCTGTGGTATACAGCGGGAAGACGTGCTTCCGCGTCTCCTACCGCTGTCTATACAGATATCCATACATTATACAATCCAGCCCGACGGACAAGGAGTTACGGATGATAGATTTGCCTTCAGTAACAAATAACAAGTACCCCCCCCTAAACATTTTTCCCAAGTTATTTTTCGGGCTCCGCATTGCAACCACCTAGGCCGTCCACTCGCGGAAGCGCAGCGTCCTTTATATGGCTGTGTCTGTGTGTACAGTACTGACCTTGAAGGCGTATTTCCTGCTGACGTGGTCGTCGACAGACAGCATGGAGATGTGGAAGCTGGGCAGCAGGATACTTCCCAGGATGCCCTCCTCCTTCTCATCTGCAGGACAGAGGATGAGAAGAATCATCATATATGGTTTACAATGTCGATGCAGGCTGTGGAATAGTGCATTATGGTCCATCTGGCGGAGAAAAGTCAGGAGAGATCAGAGGAGGGGAACTATCACAGGACAGTGGACACTGGATGTACCGGAAACATAAAAGGTGCCTACGAAGTTCTGATGCATTATCCTCAGTTTGGGTGTGTTAACCGTCTCAGATAGGACCATTTAGTCTAGAGTTTATCAGAGCATGGCGGGATGTTCACTTTCTTTCTTTACTAAGAACCCCCAAATCCCGGGCTTACAGCGTGTTACACAGTAGGGTACCCAAACCAGATGGAGCAACAAACCCGTTTCTCCTCGGGCAGCTTTGCCAAACATCTATAATTTCGCAGTCAAATTGAATCCTAACAGTGCAACTTGGTAAACAAACACACTAACTGGGGTGTGATAGCATAGCATCAAAGAGAGACAAGTAAACAATGATGGAATCAATCCCTCTTGCTGCTCAGAGTGTTTTACGTAAAGCTGGGTTGGATATAATGCCCACACGGTGTTGTAACATACCATCTGTAGAGTGCAGCATGACTGCAGCAAAACCAACAGAGCCCAAACCCAGCTTCAGGGTTTACTTTAAACAGGCAAGTACAGCAGAATTCCCCGCAGCTCTCCATCCCTGCGTCTGCCCCGCTCTCTCTCTACTGCTGCATTATTAACTGAGAGGAGAGGGAGCGAGATCGAGAAGATGAAATGAGAACGCAGCACCTCCTCCTCCTGAAAGCAGCACCTCTACCCATATGTACATACTGTATTAGCTCAATGACCTACCTCGTACCCCTGCACATGGACGGTATCGGTACTCCTTTATAGCCCTGTAATATTTTTATTGTGTTACTATTTTCTTTTTTTTGTTAGCTAATATGTGTCTTCTTTTTTTAACTGCACTGTTGGGAATGGGCTTGTAAGTAAGCATTGCACTGTCAAGTCTACAGCACCTGTTGTATTCGGCAAATGTGAACAATAACGTTTGATTTGATTTAAAAATGGGCGTTTCACTAGATTCTACAAAGACGAAGCAAGGTGACCTTAACCTTTAAGCTATGTGATGATATGAATAGATTTGATTTGATCATTCTGTGGCGACAGAGATCCTGACCAGAGCAGAACCATCAATCAGACATGGCCATTCATATTCCCCCAACAACCTCTTTCCTTCCTGCCTTCAGATAGACACAATTCCTAGTCAAAACCTTACCCCTGAAACCTCATTGACAGGCGGCACTTAAGTTCAAATGAAGTGAGTGAAGACGATAAGAGCGCGTGAGAGAGCTAGATGTTGTTATCAGAAAGCATAGCACGTCAACACTCTTAAGAACTCTTCTCTCGTCTCTTGGTTTGCCAATAAACAGGAAATTCCCCTCTGGGCATGTCATGAAAGAGCTGGCTGATTGCACTCCGGGACCATTTAATTGAACAATTTATGGAAATTAAACTCTCTGAAACCTGGGAGAATTGTGTTACGTCTACGTCTGCAGCAAATACGTTTGCCTTTTACTGCTAGCTATGATGCACCTGGTGGATGTCCTATACTCAAACTTTGACCGTGTGTTGCGTTTTGAGTGTGTGTGTGTGTGTCTCACCTCTGTAGTAAAACAGGCACATGTCAGACAGCACAAACCACCTCTTCTTCCATAGCTTCATCCCTGTGCTGTCCTACAGGGTAACAGAAGATGGGAGAATCCAATCAGATACTGAGACAGAGCAAAACATGTTGTAGAAGCGCTTCCTTGGCCTCTGATAAGCTAGGTGAGCCTTTCGACAATAAATGGCAAATTGCTTCCATCTATTCAAGCATCCGCTATCAGATCTAGTGCATGGAGCGGTTCCTCAATACTGGTCCTGGATACCTATAGGCTGCGCTTGTTTTCCATCTAGACCTACCTTGATTTGCTGAATTAGATGCGTAAGTATAGCTAGGCTAGAACCAAATCCTGCACACCCTGCTGTCCCTCCAGCTCGGAGTGGCTAACTCTGTCACTGAGTTCAGGAAGCAACGTACACACTCCCTCTGATCCCAGACAGTTTCATTAACCACAGCTATCTCCTCCCACTGAAGCTAATTGGCCCTATTTCAATTTATATTTTTAATAACTACCAGACAAGTTTCCCATTTCTGTTTTTATAGCTGTGTGTGTGTGCGCTTTAGTTGCCTTTAGTCTCTAGATAATAAGCTCCAATCTTTTCTCTAAAACAATAACGGCTTCTCTTCTAACGTTGCCTTTCTTTTTTATTCATAGCATAAATAATCTAAAGACTGTTTTGTGTTTTTCTTGTTTTCATTTTCAGCTTCTTTTGATGCATGAGTAGGAGTACAAAGCCTTGCCATCATAAATAAAAGATGTCCCCTTTAAGAGAAGACTTTGGTTGTCAGGTTTGAGAAGGAGAAAAGGCAAGTCTTTCGAGAGGAGAATCAATGCAGCTTTGAAAGGGTAATTCAGCATGGTAGAGAGGGAAGCATATACAGGAGAAAGGTTATTGACAACAGCTCAACTCTGGTTGGAAACTGAGTGATGCTAATGTTGATCGTTGTGAGTGAGTGTGGGTCTGTTTGTGTGCTGTGTGTGCTAGGGGGTCGAGACACATTGACAAATTGACCCACAGCCCGAGCTTGGTGAGGGAGAGGAAATGCTCAAGTTGCATTGTACAGGTTGAAAGATAATGAGCAAAATAGCTGAGCCACCACAAGGTTGGTCGAGCAAGTCTGTAAAGTGACTTGATTAATTGAGACAGAGAGAAAGCTACATCTAATCAAGGATGGTTGTCACTTTGCTTGAGGGACCAGGCCACCGTATCAGTACTAACTAGAACAAAAGACTCAGACTATGTAAATGAGAATGACAAAATGATGCATCAACATTTAGACTGAATACAATTGCCAGATAACAAGAGATTCATATGTTTTGCTGCAGGCCTTATAATAAGATACAGTTGCTATGTGTCTAAAAACTCTGCCACTATACATTGCACAAGCCATCTATATTAGTCTTTGTGGTTAAGCCCTGGTTGTCGTGAGACTGTGCTTGCAGACTAGGTCTGAGTCAGACCGAAACTAGATAAAGAGAAGTAACCACTGTCTGGTTTTGACATGTTGATCTTGTGTGACAGTAGACGATGCTAATGAATTCAGGTTACCTTATAAGGTAACCTCAGCATATTGCTGCATTCATACATTGACATAGGTGATCATACCACCGTGGAGTGATCACATGTATAAAATCAGCTGGGCCCTTAGGTGGGGTGTAGAACTTAGTCTGAAACACAGGTGTTGTGTTTCCGTTGTCAACTTCTGTCTGCAATTGCATTAATAAAGGTTTGATTGATTTACTTAAAGAAGATATTGTCCGATTGCTGATTTCCCCAATAAGCCAATGATTGACAAGGAACAAGGAACCTACCCAGACATCAGTTAAGACCAAATTCTTATTTACAATGCCGGCCTACACCGGCCAAACCCGGACGACGCTGGGCCAATTGTGCGCCCCCCCCCTATGGGACTCCCAATCCTGGCCGGTTGTGATAAGCCTGGATAAACCCCTATGACATTGTCAAGTTCCCTTTGAGTGTCTGTGTGTGTGTGTGTGTGTGTGTGTGTGTGTGTGTGTGTGTGTGTGTGTGTGTGTGTGTGTGTGTGTGTGTGTGTGTGTGTGTGTGTGTGTGTGTGTGTGTGTGTGTGTGTGTGTGTGTGTGTGTGTGTGTGTGTGTGTGTGTGTGTGTGTGTGTGTGTGTATACAGTCCCTTCGGAAAGTATTCGGACCCCTTGACTTTTTCCACTTTGTTACATTACAGCCTTATTCTATAATGGATTAAATAAATAAAAATCCTCATCAATCTACACACAATAACCCACAATGACAAAGCAAAATAAAACAACCGAAATACCTTATTTACATAAGTAGAGACTCTACATTGAGCTCAGGTAGACTCTGTTTCAATTGATCATCTTGAGCTGTTTCTACAACTTGATTGTCCACCTGTGGTAAATTCAATTTATTGGAAATGATTTGGAAAGTCACACACCTGTCTATATAAGGTCCCACAGTTGACAGTGCATGTCTGAGCAAAAACCAAGCTATGAGGTTGAAGGAAATGTCCGTAGAGCTCTGAGACAGGATTGAGGCACAGATCTGGGGAAGGGTACCAAAACATGGAAGCTTGGCCAAACTGATCAATCGGGGGAGAAGGGCCTTGGTTAGGGAGGTGACCAAGAACCTGATGGTCATTCACAGAGCTCCAGAGTTCCTCTGTGGAGATGGGAGAACCTTCCAGAAGGACAAGCATCTCTGCAGCACTCCACCAATCAGGCCTTTACGGTAGAGGGGCTAGACAGAAGCCACTCCTCAGTAAAAAGGTACATGACAGCTCGCGTGGAGTTTGCCATAAGGCACCTAAAGACTCTCAGACCATGAGAAACAAGATTCTCTGGTCTGATGAAATCAAGATTGAACTCTTTGTCCTGAATGCCAAGCTTCACTTATGGAAGAAACCTGGCACTATCCCTACGGTGAAGCATGGTGGTGGCAGCATCATGCTGTGGGGATGTTTTTCCGCGGCAGGGACTGGGAGACTAGTCAGGATCGAGGCAAAGATGAACGGAGCAAAGTACAGAGAGATCCTTGATGAAAACCTGCTCCAGAGCGCTCAGGGCCTCAGACTGGGGCGAAGGTTCACCTTCCAACAGGACAATGACCCTAAGCACACAGCCAAGACACTGCAGGAGTGGCTTTGGGACAAGTCTCTGAATGTTCTATAGTGGCCCAACCAGAGCGCGGATTGAACCCAATCGAACATCTCTGGAGAGACCTGAAAATAGCTGTGCAGCAACGCTCCCCACCCAGAGCATCTGCAGAGAAGACACCCAAGTACAGGTGTGCCAAGCTTGTAGAGTCATACCCAAGATGACTCGATGCTGTAATCGCTGCCAAAGGTGCTTCGACAAAGTACTGAGCGAATGGTCTGAATACTTATGTAAATGTGATATTTTGTCTAAACTTGTTTTTGCTTTTGTCATTATGGGTTATTGTGTGTAATTTGATGAAGAAAAATAACAATTGTATCAGTTTTAGAATTGTATGTGTGTGTGCAGGTGGCTATCCCCTCAAAGCCATGCCACACAGACTCTCTCCTCAACCCACTGAGGAAGCCTGTGTAGGCTGCACACTTCCACCAACACCAACTCATCCTCATGCATACTGCAATCAGCCATTTGATCCGCTCAGGTTCTGCAATTCTCTGGACTATTTTGAGAGTCAATTGCAATAAAGAAGAAATTTAGTCAAGCTCTTCTATTCTGGGAACTACAAAGGATGTACAAACTTTCCAATACCTGTTTGTAAAGCCAGTTGCTCTTGACCGCCGGGGCATTGGGGTTCCTCTTAATAGAGTTGGACCTCTTGCCAAAGTTGTGGACCTTTTTGTAAGACCTTGAAGGCTGAAAATGTAAATAGATAAACTGTCAGTACACGGAATGTAAAATCATTTATATACAGCGCCGTGAAAAAGGTATTTGCCCCCTTTCTGATTTTCTTTATTTTTGTATATTTTTGATACTGAATGGTATCCTTGGGTTTTCAACGATGAACTGCTTGTTTCATGTCCTGCCACAACAATTTAATTGGGATTAGGTCAGGACTTTGACTAGGCCATTCCAAAACGTCTAATTTGTTTGTTTATTGCCATAGACTGTGTAGCTGGGGACAATAAAAGGCCACTCTAAAATGTGCAGTTTTGTCACACAACACAATGCCACAGATGTCTCAAGTTTTAAGGGAGTGTGCAATTGGCATTTTGACAGCTGGAATGTCCACCGGAGCTGTTGCCAGATAATTTAATGTTCATTTCTCTACCATAAACCGACTCCAACGTCGTTTTAGAGAATTTGGCAGTACATCCAACCGGCCTGAACAGCAGACCACGTGTAACCACGCCAGCCCAGGACCTCCACATCAAGCGTCTTCACCTGCGGGACGTCTGAGACCAGCCACCCGGACAGCTGATGAAATTGAAGAGTATTTCTGTCTGTCCATTTGACCGCTAGATTTTATGGGTATTATGACACCTTCACCGTGGTGCTCTATGGTAACTCATCAATAATTACAGCTCATTAATAAATACATGCCACCAAGCAATACCTTTGGTCAGTGTAAGCAGAAGTAAAACATCATTAATTCATGAAAGCATGCTTTTCATTTGATCAAAGCATGCATATTTATACACCAATCTATTAAGCATTTATGAACTGTGAAGCTGTGACAGGGCTGGGCTAATCCAGCATATATTATCTAATGTAGAGTCCCCGTTCTGATACTCTCTGTGGACTAATACGGCTCTCATAACATTGAACTAATGGAGAAAATGGGAGCGAGCACTGACCCCACAAGACACCACTCAAAAACCCAGAACTGGGACCTCTGTCTCCCCTCTCACAGGCCCCTATTAGCCAGGTCCCTCTTGTTACAGTACATTAATCCAACCCGGTCCTTGTACATGAACCAGAATTGCATGACATCCATTACAGTGGCATCCATGTGCTCTTTCGGAACCACCAACTTCTAACCCTCTCAGATCTATACTCGTGCTTAGGGCATGGGTCTAGTGGTCTGTTAGGGGTAGGGTGTCCAGGCCGACGTGGAGCACTCACCCGTGTGGCGGGGCTGCTGCCAGGGTAGGTGCTGTAGTCTGACCCTCCTGTGTAGTTAGACGCCTGGCTCATGGTGCTCATTGGGCGCTCCTTCTTCACTCGGTCGCTCTCCTCTGATGGAGCCTGCTCTGGAGCCTTTGGCCTGGGTGGGGGGGACAGAGAAATGCAGGAGGACATGAGAAATGCGACAAAACTACACAAATGAGGCTGGGACTTTTGTGGGATTAATGGGCGGGTTTAAGAGGCGACGCGGTTGCAGCTGTGTGCACGACACTGATTGCTCTGCGAATAAGCTGCCAAACCCTGCCGTTAGAGAAAGAAGAGAGAGAGAGAGAGAGAGAGAGAGAGAGAGAGAGAGAGAGAGAGAGAGAGAGAGAGAGAGAGAGATAGAGAAAGAAAGAGGAGAGAGAAAGAGGAGAGAGAGAGAGAAAGAGAGAGAGAGAGAGAGAGAGAGAGAGAGAAGGCAACAAGAAGCAGGCCCCATAAATCAAACCAATTACTCACTCCGTCTCACATCTGATATATTCCTCCAAGTCAGGCCACTTTAAAATCGCCTGACAACTTTGCCTGACAAACTAAATGGCCTCAAAGTGCATGTCCCAGTCCAGTGGAAGGCCAAAACCAAATGCAGTAAAGTTCAAGGACCCCCAGGATAAACTACCCAGCACCATAAAAGATTGTAATGCTTATAACAACAGTAACAAGAAATAAGCTAGGCTCGCCTATAACTCTTCCTATTTGCAGAGTTGATACATCTAGAGTTGTATTCAGATTAGTATTGTCTCTGAGCAGTGGCCTGTATTCTGTGATCTCTGAGCCTGTATTCTGTGATCTCTGGAGCGTGGAGAGGGGTCGAGAAAATATCTGTATCGGTCTGTCTGGGAGATAGTAAAGCTGGGTTTAAGGTCCCCACCTCACAGGAACAAACACCTTGAACATGAGGGTACACCGCAGATTTCAGCTCTGGTAACAGATAAGGTATGACAATCCACTCTCCCCTCTCCTCTCCTGCCAGCTATCATTCCCTGAAGCTTGTCAAATATTATCCTACATTTTCGCTTACCCCATTCCTCTCATCTACTGTAATCGCCACCTCTCCTCTCCAACCCGCCATATAAACAGGTCAGCCTGTATGTCCGTCGGAGTCTGTGACATGTTTGGACCATGTGCATGACGCTTGCATGCAGGGATGTTGCAGGACTGGTCAGACAGGACAGGGGGTTATAACAGGATTGTTATGACAGGTATGTGAACGTGACTCAAAACATATGTGAACGTAGGGGCAAGGTTACTTCACAGGCACACATCAGTTCAGCTTGGCGTTCAAAAACACAAAGGCCAGGCCACAAATAGGACAGCAACGGCTGTTGTTTACTTACACACAACGACACATACAGTCTTAACAACACACGGAGTGTGCAAAACATTAGGAACACCTTCCTGCACCCCCTTTTGCCCTCAGTACAGCCTCAATTCGTCGGGGCATGGACTCTACAAGGTGTCGACCGCATCCCACAGGGACGACTCCAATGCTTCGCACAGCTGTGTCAAGTCGGCTGGATGTCCGTTGGTTGGTTTGACCATTCTTGATACACACAGGAAACAGCAGCGCTGCAGTTCTTGACACCCTCAAAAGGGTGCGCCTGGCACCTACTACCATATCCCATTCAAAGGCACTTCAATCTTTTGTCTTGCCCAAGTCTAAAGTGTCTCAAGGCTTAAAAATCCTTCTTTAACCCGTCTCCTCCCCTGCTCAGTCTATGTCACGGAAAGAGCAGGTGTTCCTAATGGTTTGTACACTCAGTATAGATCAACATTAAAAACCTATTTATAGTGAATTGCTAGACCGATATTTATACGTTATTATCTTCAAAGTGGATAATTGTCTTCACAGCCCATTTGACAGGATTAATCTCCATTGCGGCTTTACATTCCTTTATACGACGCATGCCCGGGGGTATTCCCCAAATGCTTGTTAAATGATGTTTCTGTGGGCTGGTGAAACGTGCGTGACCTTCCAAGCCAACACGGATTATCACGAGTTAATTCAAGGATCTGTGAGAGAATGAGGGATATTAACAGATATTAAATGACACTCTTCTCAGCTGAACCTGGAAAGTCTCCAACTTCAACGCTCGTCTCCAGTCAAGGCTTTCCAGCATTATTATTAACGTGTGTTTGCGCATTTCAAGCATTTCCAAGTGCGTCAGAGGCAGGCCCAGTGAATAGGTCTGTGAATTGCGGGGCAATTGACTCCTGTAGGAGTGGATGACATCAGTCCTGAGGACCACATCAAAAGAACTGAAGAGTGACTCATACAAATCATGCTTAGATCACACAGTCTTTCAAAAGGCAATCACTCTCTTTGTCACTTTTCACTCACTCGTTTTCCTTTTCTATAGATCTCTTTGTTCTTCTCTCGCCTTAATGATGCTTCTCTATCTCCCCCAGGTCTTTATCTCTCCCGCCATCTGTATGGCACCACCTTCCCCTCCTTTTCCCTCCCACACCCTCTCTCTCTCTCTGTTACCTCTGCTAGCAGAAATCCCTAGGAGTAAACCGGAGTATGACCTCTCTGAGAAGCGCTGTCGACCCACACAGCCAGGCTCCCAGATCATACAGCCTCTACCTCATGATCAATGGCCCCTGTGTGTGTTAGTGTGTCAGCAGGGAGGATAAGAGAGGAAAATTAAGATAAAGGTTACAAAACATGCCTTAGAAGTGAAGCATTTCTTAAAGCTGCATTGTAGTTTGTTACTGTCCGAAAGACCTGGGTTCAAATAGTATCGGTTTTCTTTCCAATACTTCTTTCTGTCTGGAGAATCAAATGGACAGAGTTTTGCATCTCCATGACAATTCCATTGCGCCAAGCAAGCTCAATCAATGATTAAGTATTTGAATGAAAACAAATACTATTTGAACCCATGTCTGCTGTCTGTCTATGCAGGGTCTGTTTAGCTAAATAACTAGTGACTGTGTGTCAGTATGAACACTGAGGCTATCGTTATCTGAGAGGTAAATGGTAGACCCCGTTGCGAGGAACAATTCTATAAATTGACTCAGGCTCGGAGACAGAATATATTTCACCCGTTGCGATCACACACACCACCCACACCCACACACACACACACGATGAGAGCTAAGCTTAATTTTTTCTATTAAATACACTTAAAGACAAATCGGAAGGCACAAATAAATCTTGCACATCTTAGCATTAGCAATGCATAGCAGGATTTCAGGCAATCCAACACACGGCACACGCAGCATACGGGTTAGTGGTTGGACTGACTTAATGAGACAGCGGTAGAGGCAGGACTTCCAGAGAGATGAATTAGCTGGGGTTCTCCACAGAAAGACAGATGAAGAGGCTTATGCTTAATAGCAAGGAAGAGCAAAGCATCCACCCAGCCAATAGGCATGTATACTATATTACCTGTTTGATACAGGGTCTGTAACCGGGTGTGTAACCGGGTTGACTGTGACAGGATCTGTAACGGGGTGGACCGTAACAGGGTTGACTGTGACAGGATCTGTAACGGGGTGGACAAGCTTTGCAGAAGTCACGCTAGAAAACAAAAAGGGAAGGAAACAAAATTAACTAAATTAAAGAATAATATCAAACAATAGAACCTGAAAATATCAAACATCTGATAAACTAATTATATGTAATCGTGACATTTAACAAATAAACATTCACATCAAACTGAAATGAAACTATAATTGTAGTCTTCAGGGATGTTCTCAGGCTACACTCTCTCTAGTTGCTTTTCCCTGAATATCCATCGTGAAGAGAACATTACAATTGCATTAATATATGCCATTTAGCAGACACTTTTATCCAAAGCTTAGTCATGCGTACGGGTGGTCCCGGTAATCGAACCCACTATCCTGGTGTTGCAAGCTCCGTGCTCTTCCAACTGAGCTACAGAGGACCGTTGCGGTTTATATTACATAAGCCCATTACCTAGCGCTAATTGACTGTTCCCCTCTAGGCTACTGGCAGCTCTGTACTGTAATTAAGGGATGGGTTTGTTGGGAGGACAGTCCCTTCTCCTTTCCTACTTCCTACCAGCAGTCTCTCTCTCCCTGTGCCATATGAAGGCTGCCCCCTGCATAGCCCCTAGCTTTAGGGCTTCTTCCCTTTCTTGCTCACATTTGGATGCCACGCAGTGTTCAAATATATCATCATTATATGGTCATTTTGCAGAGGCTTTTATCCAAAGCCACTTACAGTTAACACATGCTGAACGTGGCTCATGAGGTTATCACATCTAGTATTCAAGAGAATTACCACATCAGAAAGCTGACTCTCACCTAGCATCAAATACAGTGATCCTTTCTTATCTGATCTTGAAACAAGACAGGGTTCATATCAACAGCTCTGATGGCAACACCACCATCTGTTTAATACCAACCCATGCTGCCATCTTCCTTTAACATGCAGCATATGTGCTGTGATATCAATATCAGTTTCCCTACAGAGTGAAACTAGCTGATTGCTGTCCAGCCCCTTCCTCCCCTCAAACCTAACTGCAGTTTAGCTGTAAATTGTGGCAAGGAGTAAACATTCTCTGTGAATTGAATCATATATTTTAGTGGGGGAAGAAGATAGGGGAGAAAGCAGAGAGGATGATTGACAGGTATGGAGCAAGAGAAGAAAGAGGAAGACGAGACCGAAGAAAGAGAGTGAGGAAGTGGAGAGTGAAAAGAGGAATGTAGAAGAATGTACAGTGCCTTCAGAAAGTATTCAAGCCCCTTGACTTATTCTATATTTACATCCTCACTTTTAAAAAAAAATTCTCACCCATCTACACACAATACTCCTTAATGCTAATTTATTGAAAATGAAATACAGAAATAGCTAATTTACACAAGTACCCCCCTAGTCAATACTTTGTAGAAGCACCTTTAGCAGTGATTACAGCTGTGCGTCTTTCTCTGTACGTTATTAAGTCTCTTTCCACTATTGGATTGTGCAACATTTGTCAATTATTCTTTTCAATATTCTTTAAGCTCTGTCAAATTGGTTTATGATCACAGCTAGACAACCACATTTTCAGGTCTTGCCATAGATATTCAAGTAGATTTAAGTCAAAACTGTAACGTGGCCACTCAGGAACATTCATTGTCTTCTTGGTAAGCAACTCCAGTGTAGATTTGGCCTTGTGTTTTAGGTCATTGTCCTGCTGTGTCTGGTGGAAAGCAGACAAAAATAGTTTTTTCTCTAGGATTTTGCCTGTGCTTAGGTCTATTACATGTATTTTTTATTCTGAAAACCCCCCCAGTCATTAACGATAACAAACATACCCATAACATGATGCAGCCATCACTATGCTTGGAAATATGGAGAGTGGTACTCAGTGATGTGTTTTGCCCCAAACACAACACTTTGTATTCAGGTAAAAAAGTGAATTGCTTTGCCACATTTTTGCAGTATTACTTTAGTGTCTTGTTGCCAACAGGAAGCATGTTTTTGAATAGTTTTATTCTGTACAGGCTTCCTTCTTTTCACTCTGTCATTTAGGTTAGTATTGTGGAGTAACTACAATGTTGTTGATCCATCCTCAGTTTTCTCCTATCACAGCCATTAAAATCTGTAACTGTTTTAAACTTACCATTGGCATCATGGTGAAATCACTGAGCGGTTTCCTTCCTTTCCAACAACTGAGTTAGGAAGGACGCCTGTATCTTTGTAGTGACTGGGTGTATTGATACACCATTCAAGTATAATGAATAACTTCACCATTTTCAAAGGGATACTTTTTAAATGTTTACCCATCTACCAATAGGAGCCCTTCTTTGTGAGGCATTGGAAAACCTCCCTGGTCTTCGTGGTTGAATCAGTGTTTGAAATTCACTACTCAACTGAGGGACCTTGCAGATAATTGTATGTGTGGTACAGAGATGAGGTAGTCATTAATAAATCATGATACACAACATTATTGCGGACAGAGTGAGTCCATGCAACTTATGTGACTTGCACATTTTTACCCCTGAACTTATTTAGTCTTCCCATAAACAAGAGGTTGAATACTTATTGACTCAAGACATTTCAGCTTTTCATTTGTAAACATCATTTCATTTTGACATTATGGGTTAGTGTGTGTAGGCCAGAGACAAGACACCTAAAATGTAATCCATTTTAAATTCAGGCTGTGACACAACAAAATGTAGAAAAGTCAAGGGGTGTGAACACTTTCGGAAGACACTGTAAATGTTGCTGTGACGGATGACGAGAGCAAGGCCTCTCCTTTAGGCCCAAGGTCATCGCAGAGGTGGCGGACATTTTGAATCCAATTCTGCGTGCTGAATAAGTTGTGAAGAAAGACATGGCCATTAAAGTTGCAATATGCAGAAATCGTTCCACCCTTTCCTGGTTGCTTAAACTCTAATGGTTCGCCTAATTTCAGTTTATGTGACAAAATAAGCTAGTAAAGTGTAGAGGATCATTGTACCATCTAAACCACTGAAATATATTTTCCATAACCAAAAAATATGATTTCTTCAGTGGTTTGAAGCTGGTTTCCAAACTGAAAGTAAAAAGATGCATAAACAAAACTTTAGAACGGGAAGCATAGAAATAGCTCACATAAAACAGATCTACCACTTCATAAACTTGCTTTCAAGTGGAATGATAGTTCTATAACTCACCTTTCTATGTGCATTTGGTCAGGTCACCCAAAAAGTGACATATTGCCACTTTAAGACTCCATTCATTCAATCAATCAAATGCATTTATGAAGCCCTTTTTACATCAGCCAATGTCACAAAGTGCTGTACAGAAACCCAGCCTAAAACACCAAACAGCAAGCAATGCAGATGTAGAAGCATGGAGCTAAACTCCCTAGAAAGGCAGGAACCTAGGAAGAAACCTAGAGAGAAACCAGCCTGTGCTGGGTGGAGATTATAACAAAACATGGCCAAGATGTTCAAACGTTCATAGATGACCAGCAGGGTCAGATAATAATAATAACAATAATAATCACAGTGGTTGTAGAGGGTACAACAGGTCAGCACCTCAGGAGTAAATGTCAGTTGGCTTTTCATAGCCGAGCATTCAGAGTCAGAGATATTAAAGAGTGGAAGACATCAAAGTTGGGGAAATAAATAGGACACTTGAAAGTATTACAATATAAATGGTGAAAGGGTATAAACTAATGAGCCAAGAAGTTAACTTTTGAATACTTTCTTTTGTCTGGATATTAGGCACAAACACAACACTAAGTGACATTTCTGCATTATAAAGTGGCGCTCAGTGGTTTGTGCCTGGGGTCTAAGGAGATTAAAGCAGAGGTTTATCACACTGTAAATAACTCATTACAGAGTCTGGCTGGACCAGGAGCACTGATCCTATTGAGAAAGAGAGAGAGCGGGAGAGGGGAAGAGAGAGATAGGGAAGAAAGTTTGAGAGAGAGAGGGAGTATGGGGTGTGGGAGGGACAAAGGGAGAGACAAAGCCTGAGGAGGAGATTGAAAGAGGGAGAGAGGCAGGGTGGGGGAATATGGTCGGAAAGGCAGAGTGGGACTGTGGGCGACAAGTGGAAAGAGATGGAGAGAGAGGTTGATAGGGAGAGAAGATGTGTGGGTTGAAGAAGTGTAAACTGGTTATCAATGAGGAGGGCTTCCTTCAGAACACCATTAATCCACATTACACCCTCTATTACGTCTGTAGGGAAGGTGGAGGTGTGTGAGGGAGAGGTGACATTTATCTGAAGTAGATGACTTTTCATCCCCTATTCGCTTCGGAAACTTTCCTTTTCAGAGATTTATAAAGATTCTTATACTAAAGTTCTATAAAAGGTGTTTTGACGTGTCAATCACCTGGGAGAACGGTGATGGTGTCGACCAGGATTCAAGGACAGCAGTTCAGTACAAAGAACGTTAAGCGAACACACTTTCAGAATGCAGTGCTGGCCATAAAGCAGAGGTTGCTCGACCGGCTGCATTAGTCTCTCATATCCACTGTTATTTTACAATAGTTTTTTACTATTTAAATTTATCTTGAGTTGAAATTTGCATAGAAATGTTGTGTGTTAGCTTTTCACACCTTTTTATTTGATTAAATAAGCACCTTGAAATGCATTTGCTGTGAGAAAAGTTCTATATAAATGACGTTTGATTGATTGATAATACAGTCTTCAGACAGACAGAGAGAGAGAGACTGAGTGACAAGGCCGGCCAAATTAACATTGCTTGGTTATCCGCTCACGGATAGGCCGACGCTCGCTGGATAATCAGGATGTGAAGTTGTGTTTTTCCACTGGGAGGTACGAACACATCACTTGCTTTCTGTTGTTTCAAGTATTCTGTTATGTTGTTCTCGCAACGTGCAAGGAGTTGAAAAGAAAGTGGGTCTTAATGATGAAAAACCAACACATTCCGGCAGTCAAGGCTTGGTCAGCCCAAGAACCCTAACGAAGGCGGAGGTGTCGAGTTGCTGTTTGAGATGAAAGAAACATTTCAAGTTGAATTTCCTTTATATGACTGATTGTAAAGAGCATCTTTTCCATTTTCCTTCTCGTGATCGGGAGGTGACCCTCGTTCACACAAACCTTTTTGTCTGTCACCAACACACCTCAATCTGTTGTTTGACTTTCTCGCCTCAGTCCCAATTAACAGTTTACACACTGAGGAGAATATTTGCATATTATCCTCCGACGCCTCAGTGCGGTGCTAATAGAAAGAGCAGACATGGGTTCAGATAGTATTT
The DNA here is from genome assembly GCF_023373465.1 of Oncorhynchus keta. Lineage (NCBI taxonomy): Eukaryota > Metazoa > Chordata > Actinopteri > Salmoniformes > Salmonidae > Oncorhynchus > Oncorhynchus keta. The sequence continues at coordinate 12,844,184 of NC_068453.1, forward strand.
GAAATCATTTCAAATACCTTAGATGGGCTTGATTGAGCTTTCCTGTCGAAATGGAACCAATGGAATGCTCACAAAAGTAAACGCTAAAACAAAACAAAGTAAACGCTAAAGCAAATGGAATTTTAATCCAAGTCTGAGGAGGAGAGTGTGACAGAGGGGATAATTGGGACGGGGTGCAGAGCAGATTGGAGGGGGGTTATCACTCAACGGCACAGCCAGAAAGTAAGGAACAGACTACAAATCTCCAAAACACCTAATGTTCCATCCAGAAAAATAGGATTCGAACTGAGTCATGACTGCATCTGAGATGGACCATATAATAGCCTAAATTCTTTGTTTTTGAGGTAAAGTCAGAAAATGGCTGCCAAGCTTAAGCAATTTCTCCATCTCTCTCTCCGGCTCTCAGTACGTGTCTCTCAGTACGTGTCTCAGTCACTCTCTCTCGGTCTCTGTCACTCTCTCTCTGTCTCTGTCACTCTCTCTCTGTCTCTGTCACTCTCTCTCTGTCACTCTCTCTCTCTGTCTCTGTCACTCTCTCTCTCTCTGTCACTCTCTCTCTCTGTCACTCTCTCTCTCTGTCTCTGTCACTCTCTGTCTCTGTCACTCTCTGTCTCTGTCACTCTCTGTCTCTGTCACTCTCTGTCTCTGTCTGTCTCAGTCACTCTCTCTCTGTCTGTCTCAGTCACTCTCTCTCTGTCTGTCTCAGTCACTCTCTCTCTGTCTGTCTCAGTCACTCTCTCTCTGTCTGTCTCAGTCACACTCTATCTGTCTCAGTCACACTCTGCCTGTCTCAGTCACTCTCTCTGTCTGTCTCAGTCACTCTCTCTCTCTGTATCAGTCACTCTCTCTATCTCTCCCTCTGACACACTCTCTCAGTCACACACTCTCTCTGTCACTCTCTCAGTCACACACGCTCTCCCTCTCCCTCCCTCTGACACACTCTCTCTCTCTGTCACACACACTCTCTCTCTCTCTCTCCCTCTGACATTCTCTCTCTCCCTCTGACACTCTCTGATACTCTCTCTCTCCCTCTGACACTCTTTCTCTCTCTCCCTCTGACACACTCTCTCTCTCTCCCCCTCTGTCACACGCTCTGTCACACTCTCTCCCTCTGACATGCTCTCTCTCCCCCTCTGTCACACACTCTCTCTTTGTCACATTCTCGATCTCTGTCACTCTCTCAGTCACACACTCTCTCTCTCTCCCTCTAACACTCTCTCTCTCTCTCTCCCTCTGACTCTCTCTGTCACATTCTCTCTCTGTCACTCTCTCAGCCACACACTCTCTCTCTCTCCCTCTGACACACACTCTCTCTCTGTCACTCTCTCAGTCACACACTCTCACTGTCACTCTCTCAGTCACACACACACTCTCTTCCCATCTATCACACTCTCTCTCTTTCCCCCTCTGTCACTCTCAGTGACACACTCTCTCTGTCACATTCTCTCTCTGTCACTCTCTCAGTCACACACTCTCTCTGTCACTCTCTCAGTCACACACTCTCTCTCTTTGTCACTCACTCTCTCTCCCCCTCTGTCACACTCTCTCTCTTTCCCCCTCTGTCACTCTCAGTGACACACTCTCTCTGTCACATTCTCTCTCAGTCACACACTCTCTCTGTCACTCTCTCAGTCACACACTCTCTCTCTTTGTCACTCACTCTCTCTCCCCTGTCACACTCTCTCTCTGTCACACTCTCTCTCTCCCTCTGTCACACTCTCTCTCTCCCCCTCTGTCACACTCTCTCTCTCTCCCCCTCTGTCACACTCTCTCTCTCTCCCCCTCTGTCACACTCTCTCTCTCTCCCCCTCTGTCACACACTCTCTCTCTCCCCCTCTGTCACACTCTCTTTCTCTCCCCCTCTGTCACACTCTTTCTCTCTCCCTCTGACACACTCTTTCTCTCTGTCACATTCTCTCTCTATCACACACACTCTCTGTCATACACTCTCTCTGTCATACACTCTCTCTGTCATACACTCTCTCTGTCACTCTCTCAGTCACACACACTCTCTCTCCACACTCTCTCTCTCTCCCTCTGACACTCTCTCTCTCTGTCACATTCTCTCTCTGTCATTCTCTCAGTCACACACACTCTCTCTCCCCATCTGTCACACACTCTCTCTCTCTCCATCTGTCACTCTCTCCCCATCTATCACACTCTCTCTCTCTCCCTCTGAAACTCTCTCAGTGACACTCTCTCTCTCCCTCCCTCCCTCTGATGCACTCTCTCTCTGTCACTCTCTCAGCCACACACTCTCTCTCTTTGTCACTCAGTCACACACTCTCTCTCCCCATCTATCACACTCTCTCTCTTTCCCCCTCTGTCACTCTCAGTGTCACACTCTCTCTCTCCCTCTGACACTCTCTCTCTCTCTGTCACATTCTCTCTCTGTCACTCTCTCAGTCACACACTCTCTCTGTCACTCTCTCAATCACACACTCTCTCTCGTTGTCACTCACTCTCTCTCCCCCTCTGCCACACTCTCTCTCTCTCCCCCTCTGTCACACTCTCTCTCTCTCCCCCTCTGTCACACTCTCTCTCTACCCTCTGTCACACTCTCTCTCCCCCTCTGTCACACTCTCTCTCCCCCTCTGTCACACTCTCTCTCCCCCTCTGACACACTCTTTCTCTCTGTCACATTCTCTCTCTGTCACACACATTCTCTCTCTGTCACACACACTCTCTGTCATACACTCTCTCTGTCACTCTCAGTCACACTCTCTCTCTCTCTCTCTCCCTCTGTCACTCTCTGTGACACTCTCTCTCTCTCCCTCTGACACACTCTTTCTCTCTGTCACTCTCTGTAACATTCTCTCTCTGTCACTCTCTCAGTCACACACTCTCTCCCTCTGACACACTCTCTCTCTCTGTCACTCTCTGTCACATTCTCTCTCTGTCACTCTCTCAGTCACACACACTCTCTCTCTCTCTCCTTCTGACACACTCTCTCTCTCTCCCTCTGACACTCTCTCTTTCTCTCTTCCCTCTGACACACTCTCTCTCTGTCACTCTGACACACACTCTCTGTCACTCTCTCAGTCACACTCTCTCTCTCTCCTTCTGACACTCTCTCTCTCTCTCTCTCCCTCTGACACACACACTCTCTCTCTGTCACTCTAACACACTCTCTCTCTGTCACACACTCTCTCTATGTCACATTCTCGATCTCTGTCACTCTCTCAGTCACACACTCTCTCTCTCTCTCTCTCTCTCTCTCTCCCTCTGACTCTCTCTCTCTCTCTCTCTCTCTGACACTCTCTCTCTCTCTCTGTCACATTCTCTCTCTGTCACTCTCTCAGTCACACACTCTCTCCCTCTGACACACTCTCTCTCTGTCACACTCTGTCACATTCTCTCTCTGTCACTCTCTCAGCCACACACTCTCTCTCTCTCCCTCTGACACACACTCTCTCTGTCACTCTCTCAGTCACACACACTCTCTCTCCCCATTTATCACACTCTCTCTCTTTCCCCCTCTGTCACTCTCAGTGACACACTCTCTCTGTCACATTCTCTCTCTGTCACTCTCTCAGTCACACACTCTCTCTGTCACTCTCTCAGTCACACACTCTCTCTGTCACACACTCTCTCTCTTTGTCACACTCTCTCTCTCCCCCTCTGTCACACTCTCTCTCCCCCTCTGTCACACTCTCTCTCTCCCCCCTCTGTCACACACTCTCTCTCTCCCCCTCTGTCACACTCTTTCTCTCTCCCTCTGACACACTCTTTCTCTCAGTCACATTCTCTCTCAGTCACACACTCTCTCTCTCTCTCTCTCCTTCTGACACACTCTCTCTCTCTCTCTCTCTCCCCCTCTGACACTCTCTCTTTCTCTCTCCCCTCTGACACACTCTCTCTCTGTCACTCTGACACACACTCTCTCTCTGTCACTCTCTCAGTCACACTCTCTCTCTCTCTCTCCTTCTGACACACTCTCTCCCTCTCTCTCCCTCTGACACACACTCTCTCTCTGAGTGTTCATACTACTGTATGAATAGTTTATGTAAACACCACACAATCATTTAATATGCAATATACTGTGACATGATCTGACAGTAACGTGGGCCCTCAAGCATTACTGGAGGACAAAGTTGTGTGTTTTATAACTTTCATATGAATGTGATTTGTGGAAAACTTCCCTGTATTTCAACTCACACTTTGACATTCATCTTGTGGCATACAGAATGGACACACGATGCAGGGGTGAAACCAACCCGACATTATAGGTTAATGTGTGTGCATGCAAGTTCACTTGTGGGTATGTCATTCCACTGGCATGTATGTTCCAGTCATCCCACTGGTCAGGGTGGGGGAGAGAAGAGACTTACTGTTCGTTGACGACAAAGATGCAGTTGTCTTGTGAAGGAAGACCAGAGACTGGATGCTTACAGGTCACCTTCCGCTCATTGTGACTGGAGAGAGATAGAGAGAGATAGAGAGGTGGGGGAGAGGGATAGGGGGGCAGGGAGAGAAAGGGATAAGGGAGAGAAGAGAGAGAGAGAGAGAGAGAGAGAGAGAGGGCACATTAGACCACCAAAAGCATACATAAAGAAGACTTAATTAATAACAGCATTGTTAACCAGCCAATAGTAACCATATTACTCATTGTTAACCAGCCAATAGTAACCATATTACTCATTGTTAACCAGCCAATAGTAACCATATTACTCATTGTTAACCAGCCAATAGTAACCATATTACTCATTGTTAACCAGCCAATAGTAACCATATTACCCATTGTTAACCAGCCAATAGTAACCATATTACCCATTGTTAACCAGCCAATAGTAACCATATTACTCATTGTTAACCAGCCAATAGTAACCATATTACTCATTGTTAACCAGCCAATAGTAACCATATTACTCATTGTTAACCAGCCAATAGTAACCATATTACTCATTGTTAACCAGCCAATAGTAACCATATTACTCATTGTTAACCAGCCAATAGTAACCATATTACTCATTGTTAACCAGCCAATAGTAACCATATTACCCATTGTTAACCAGCCAATAGTAACCATATTACTCATTGTTAACCAGCCAATAGTAACCATATTACTCATTGTTAACCAGCCAATAGTAACCATATTACTCATTGTTAACCATTCAATAGTAACCATATTACTCATTGTTAACCAGCCAATAGTAACCATATTACTCATTGTTAACCAGCCAATAGTAACCATATTACTCATTGTTAACCAGCCAATAGTAACCATATTACTCATTGTTAACCATTCAATAGTAACCATATTACTCATTGTTAACCAGCCAATAGTAACCATATTACTCATTGTTAACCAGCCAATAGTAACCATATTACTCATTGTTAACCAGCCAATAGTAACCATATTACTCATTGTTAACCAGCCAATAGTAACCATATTACCCATTGTTAACCATATTACTCATTGTTAACCAGCCAATAGTAACCATATTACCCATTGTTAACCATATTACTCATTGTTAACCAGCCAATAGTAACCATATTACTCATTGTTAACCAGCCAATAGTAACCATATTACTCATTGTTAACCATTCAATAGTAACCATATTACTCATTGTTAACCAGCCAATAGTAACCATATTACCCATTGTTAACCATATTACTCATTGTTAACCAGCCAATAGTAACCATATTACTCATTGTTAACCAGCCAATAGTAACCATATTACTCATTGTTAACCAGCCAATAGTAACCATATTACCCATTGTTAACCATATTACCCATTGTTAACCAGCCAATAGTAACCATATTACTCATTGTTAACCAGCCAATAGTAACCATATTACTCATTGTTAACCAGCCAATAGTAACCATATTACCCATTGTTAACCAGCCAATAGTAACCATATTACCAGCCAATAGTAACATTGTTAACCAGCCAATAGTAACCATATTACTCATTGTTAACCAGCCAATAGTAACCATATTACTCATTGTTAACCAGCCAATAGTAACCATATTACTCATTGTTAACCAGCCAATAGTAACCATATTACTCATTGTTAACCAGCCAATAGTAACCATATTACTCATTGTTAACCAGCCAATAGTAACCATATTACTCATTGTTAACCAGCCAATAGTAACCATATTACTCATTGTTAACCAGCCAATAGTAACCATATTACTCATTGTTAACCAGCCAATAGTAACCATATTACCCATTGTTAACCAGCCAATAGTAACCATATTACTCATTGTTAACCAGCCAATAGTAACCATATTACTCATTGTTAACCAGCCAATAGTAACCATATTACTCATTGTTAACCAGCCAATAGTAACCATATTACTCATTGTTAACCAGCCAATAGTAACCAGTTAACCAAATAGTAACCATATTACTCATTGTTAACCAGCCAATAGTAACCATATTACTCATTGTTAACCAGCCAATAGTAACCATATTACTCATTGTTAACCAGCCAATAGTAACCATATTACTCATTGTTAACCAGCCAATAGTAACCATATTACTCATTGTTAACCAGCCAATAGTAACCATATTACTCATTGTTAACCATTCAATAGTAACCATATTACTCATTGTTAACCATTCAATAGTAACCATATTACTCATTGTTAACCAGCCAATAGTAACCATATTACTCATTGTTAACCAGCCAATAGTAACCATATTACTCATTGTTAACCAGCCAATAGTAACCATATTACTCATTGTTAACCAGCCAATAGTAACCATATTACTCATTGTTAACCAGCCAATAGTAACCATATTACTCATTGTTAACCAGCCAATAGTAACCATATTACTCATTGTTAACCAGCCAATAGTAACCATATTACTCATTGTTAACCAGCCAATAGTAACCATATTACTCATTGTTAACCAGCCAATAGTAACCATATTACTCATTGTTAACCAGCCAATAGTAACCATATTACTCATTGTTAACCAGCCAATAGTAACCATATTACCCATTGTTAACCATTGTTAACCAATAGTAACCATATTACCCATTGTTAACCAGCCAATAGTAACCATATTACTCATTGTTAACCAGCCAATAGTAACCATATTACTCATTGTTAACCATTCAATAGTAACCATATTACTCATTGTTAACCAGCCAATAGTAACCATATTACTCATTGTTAACCAGCCAATAGTAACCATATTACTCATTGTTAACCAGCCAATAGTAACCATATTACTCATTGTTAACCAGCCAATAGTAACCATATTACTCATTGTTAACCATTCAATAGTAACCATATTACTCATTGTTAACCAGCCAATAGTAACCATATTACTCATTGTTAACCAGCCAATAGTAACCATATTACTCATTGTTAACCAGCCAATAGTAACCATATTACTCATTGTTAACCAGCCAATAGTAACCATATTACCCATTGTTAACCATATTACTCATTGTTAACCAGCCAATAGTAACCATATTACTCATTGTTAACCAGCCAATAGTAACCATATTACTCATTGTTAACCATTCAATAGTAACCATATTACTCATTGTTAACCAGCCAATAGTAACCATATTACTCATTGTTAACCATTCAATAGTAACCATATTACTCATTGTTAACCAGCCAATAGTAACCATATTACTCATTGTTAACCAGCCAATAGTAACCATATTACCCATTGTTAACCATATTACTCATTGTTAACCAGCCAATAGTAACCATATTTGTTAACCATTGTTAACCATATTACTCATTGTTAACCAGCCAATAGTAACCATATTACTCATTGTTAACCAGCCAATAGTAACCATATTACCCATTGTTAACCAGCCAATAGTAACCATATTACCCATTGTTAACCAGCCAATAGTAACCATATTACCCATTGTTAACCCATATTACTCATTGTTAACCAGCCAATAGTAACCATATTACTCATTGTTAACCAGCCAATAGTAACCATATTACTCATTGTTAACCAGCCAATAGTAACCATATTACCCATTGTTAACCATATTACCCATTGTTAACCAGCCAATAGTAACCATATTACTCATTGTTAACCAGCCAATAGTAACCATATTACTCATTGTTAACCAGCCAATAGTAACCATATTACCCATTGTTAACCAGCCAATAGTAACCATATTACTCATTGTTAACCAGCCAATAGTAACCATATTACTCATTGTTAACCAGCCAATAGTAACCATATTACTCATTGTTAACCAGCCAATAGTAACCATATTACTCATTGTTAACCAGCCAATAGTAACCATATTACTCATTGTTAACCAGCCAATAGTAACCATATTACTCATTGTTAACCAGCCAATAGTAACCATATTACTCATTGTTAACCAGCCAATAGTAACCATATTACCCATTGTTAACCAGCCAATAGTAACCATATTACTCATTGTTAACCAGCCAATAGTAACCATATTACCCATTGTTAACCAGCCAATAGTAACCATATTACTCATTGTTAACCAGCCAATAGTAACCATATTACTCATTGTTAACCAGCCAATAGTAACCATATTACCCATTGTTAACCAGCCAATAGTAACCATATTACTCATTGTTAACCAGCCAATAGTAACCATATTACTCATTGTTAACCAGCCAATAGTAACCATATTACTCATTGTTAACCAGCCAATAGTAACCATATTACTCATTGTTAACCAGCCAATAGTAACCATATTACTCATTGTTAACCAGCCAATAGTAACCATATTACTCATTGTTAACCAGCCAATAGTAACCATAGTAACCATATTACTCATTGTTAACCAGCCAATAGTAACCATATTACTCATTGTTAACCAGCCAATAGTAACCATATTACTCATTGTTAACCAGCCAATAGTAACCATATTACTCATTGTTAACCAGCCAATAGTAACCATATTACTCATTGTTAACCAGCCAATAGTAACCATATTATTTGTTAACCAGCCAATAGTAACCATATTACTCATTGTTAACCAGCCAATAGTAACCATATTACTCATTGTTAACCAGCCAATAGTAACCATATTACTCATTGTTAACCAGCCAATAGTAACCATATTACTCATTGTTAACCAGCCAATAGTAACCATATTACTCATTGTTAACCAGCCAATAGTAACCATATTACTCATTGTTAACCAGCCAATAGTAACCATATTACTCATTGCCAATAGTAACCATATTACTCATTGTTAACCAGCCAATAGTAACCATATTACTCATTGTTAACCAGCCAATAGTAACCATATTACTCATTGTTAACCAGCCAATAGTAACCATATTACTCATTGTTAACCAGCCAATAGTAACCATATTACTCATTGTTAACCAGCCAATAGTAACCATATTACTCATTGTTAACCAGCCAATAGTAACCAATAGTAACCATATTACTCATTGTTAACCAGCCAATAGTAACCATATTACCCATTGTTAACCATATTACTCATTGTTAACCAGCCAATAGTAACCATATTACCCATTGTTAACCATATTACTCATTGTTAACCAGCCAATAGTAACCATATTACTCATTGTTAACCAGTTAACCAAATAGTAACCATATTACCCATTGTTAACCAGCCAATAGTAACCATATTACCCATTGTTAACCAGCCAATAGTAACCATATTACCCATTGTTAACCATATTACTCATTGTTAACCAGCCAATAGTAACCATATTACTCATTGTTAACCAGCCAATAGTAACCATATTACTCATTGTTAACCAGCCAATAGTAACCATATTACCCATTGTTAACCATATTACCCATTGTTAACCAGCCAATAGTAACCATATTACTCATTGTTAACCAGCCAATAGTAACCATATTACTCATTGTTAACCAGCCAATAGTAACCATATTACCCATTGTTAACCAGCCAATAGTAACCATATTACTCATTGTTAACCAGCCAATAGTAACCATATTACCCATTGTTAACCAGCCAATAGTAACCATATTACTCATTGTTAACCAGCCAATAGTAACCATATTACTCATTGTTAACCAGCCAATAGTAACCATATTACTCATTGTTAACCAGCCAATAGTAACCATATTACTCATTGTTAACCAGCCAATAGTAACCATATTACTCATTGTTAACCAGCCAATAGTAACCATATTACCCATTGTTAACCAGCCAATAGTAACCATATTACTCATTGTTAACCAGCCAATAGTAACCATATTACCCATTGTTAACCAGCCAATAGTAACCATATTACTCATTGTTAACCAGCCAATAGTAACCATATTACTCATTGTTAACCAGCCAATAGTAACCATATTACCCATTGTTAACCAGCCAATAGTAACCATATTACTCATTGTTAACCAGCCAATAGTAACCATATTACTCATTGTTAACCAGCCAATAGTAACCATATTACTCATTGTTAACCAGCCAATAGTAACCATATTACTCATTGTTAACCAGTAGTAACCATATTACTCATTGTTAACCAGCCAATAGTAACCATATTACTCATTGTTAACCAGCCAATAGTAACCATATTACTCATTGTTAACCAGCCAATAGTAACCATATTACTCATTGTTAACCAGCCAATAGTAACCATATTACTCATTGTTAACCAGCCAATAGTAACCATATTACTCATTGTTAACCAGCCAATAGTAACCATATTACTCATTGTTAACCAGCCAATAGTAACCATATTACTCATTGTTAACCAGCCAATAGTAACCATATTACTCATTGTTAACCAGCCAATAGTAACCATATTACTCATTGTTAACCATAATAGTAACCATATTACTCATTGTTAACCATTCAATAGTAACCATATTACTCATTGTTAACCAGCCAATAGTAACCATATTACTCATTGTTAACCAGCCAATAGTAACCATATTACTCATTGTTAACCAGCCAATAGTAACCATATTACTCATTGTTAACCATTCAATAGTAACCATATTACTCATTGTTAACCAGCCAATAGTAACCATATTACTCATTGTTAACCAGCCAATAGTAACCATATTACTCATTGTTAACCAGCCAATAGTAACCATATTACTCATTGTTAACCAGCCAATAGTAACCATATTACCCATTGTTAACCATAATAGTAACCATATTACATTGTTAACCAGCCAATAGTAACCATATTACCCATTGTTAACCAGCCAATAGTAACCATATTACTCATTGTTAACCAGCCAATAGTAACCATATTACTCATTGTTAACCAGCCAATAGTAACCATATTACCATTGTTAACCAGCCAATAGTAACCCCATTGTTAACCATATTACTCATTGTTAACCAGCCAATAGTAACCATATTACTCATTGTTAACCAGCCAATAGTAACCATATTACTCATTGTTAACCAGCCAATAGTAACCATATTACCCATTGTTAACCAGCCAATAGTAACCATATTACCCATTGTTAACCATTCAATAGTAACCATATTACTCATTGTTAACCAGCCAATAGTAACCATATTACTCATTGTTAACCAGCCAATAGTAACCATATTACCCATTGTTAACCAGCCAATAGTAACCATATTACTCATTGTTAACCAGCCAATAGTAACCATATTACTCATTGTTAACCAGCCAATAGTAACCATATTACTCATTGTTAACCAGCCAATAGTAACCATATTACTCATTGTTAACCAGCCAATAGTAACCATATTACTCATTGTTAACCAGCCAATAGTAACCATATTACTCATTGTTAACCAGCCAATAGTAACCATATTACTCATTGTTAACCAGCCAATAGTAACCATATTACTCATTGTTAACCAGCCAATAGTAACCATATTACTCATTGTTAACCAGCCAATAGTAACCATATTACTCATTGTTAACCAGCCAATAGTAACCATATTACTCATTGTTAACCAGCCAATAGTAACCATATTACCCATTGTTAACCAGCCAATAGTAACCATATTACTCATTGTTAACCAGCCAATAGTAACCATATTACTCATTGTTAACCAGCCAATAGTAACCATATTACTCATTGTTAACCATTCAATAGTAACCATATTACTCATTGTTAACCATTCAATAGTAACCATATTACTCATTGTTAACCAGCCAATAGTAACCATATTACTCATTGTTAACCAGCCAATAGTAACCATATTACTCATTGTTAACCAGCCAATAGTAACCATATTACTCATTGTTAACCATTCAATAGTAACCATATTACTCATTGTTAACCAGCCAATAGTAACCATATTACTCATTGTTAACCAGCCAATAGTAACCATATTACTCATTGTTAACCAGCCAATAGTAACCATATTACTCATTGTTAACCAGCCAATAGTAACCATATTACCCATTGTTAACCATATTACTCATTGTTAACCAGCCAATAGTAACCATATTACCCATTGTTAACCATATTACTCATTGTTAACCAGCCAATAGTAACCATATTACTCATTGTTAACCAGCCAATAGTAACCATATTACTCATTGTTAACCATTCAATAGTAACCATATTACTCATTGTTAACCAGCCAATAGTAACCATATTACTCATTGTTAACCATTCAATAGTAACCATATTACTCATTGTTAACCAGCCAATAGTAACCATATTACTCATTGTTAACCAGCCAATAGTAACCATATTACTCATTGTTAAACAGCCAATAGTAACCATATTACTCATTGTTAACCAGCCAATAGTAACCATATTACTCATTGTTAACCAGCCAATAGTAACCATATTACTCATTGTTAACCAGCCAATAGTAACCATATTACTCATTGTTAACCAGCCAATAGTAACCATATTACTCATTGTTAACCAGCCAATAGTAACCATATTACTCATTGTTAACCAGCCAATAGTAACCATATTACTCATTGTTAACCAGCCAATAGTAACCATATTACTCATTGTTAACCAGCCAATAGTAACCATATTACCCATTGTTAACCAGCCAATAGTAACCATATTACTCATTGTTAACCAGCCAATAGTAACCATATTACCCATTGTTAACCAGCCAATAGTAACCATATTACTCATTGTTAACCAGCCAATAGTAACCATATTACTCATTGTTAACCAGCCAATAGTAACCATATTACCCATTGTTAACTAGCCAATAGTAACCATATTACCCATGGTTAACCAGCCAATAGTAACCATATTACTCATTGTTAACCAGCCAATAGTAACCATATTACTCATTGTTAACCAGCCAATAGTAACCATATTACTCATTGTTAACCAGCCAATAGTAACCATATTACTCATTGTTAACCAGCCAATAGTAACCATATTACTCATTGTTAACCAGCCAATAGTAACCATATTACTCATTGTTAACCAGCCAATAGTAACCATATTACTCATTGTTAACCAGCCAATAGTAACCATATTACTCATTGTTAACCAGCCAATAGTAACCATATTACTCATTGTTAACCAGCCAATAGTAACCATATTACCCATTGTTAACCAGCCAATAGTAACCATATTACTCATTGTTAACCAGCCAATAGTAACCATATTACTCATTGTTAACCAGCCAATAGTAACCATATTACTCATTGTTAACCAGCCAATAGTAACCATATTACTCATTGTTAACCAGCCAATAGTAACCATATTACCCATTATTAACCAGCCAATAGTAACCATATTACTCATTGTTAACCAGCCAATAGTAACCATATTACTCATTGTTAACCATTCAATAGCAACCATATTACTCATTGTTAACCAGCCAATAGTAACCATATTACTCATTGTTAACCAGCCAATAGTAACCATATTACTCATTGTTAACCAGCCAATAGTAACCATATTACTCATTGTTAACCATTCAATAGTAACCATATTACTCATTGTTAACCAGCCAATAGTAACCATATTACTCATTGTTAACCAGCCAATAGTAACCATATTACTCATTGTTAACCAACCAATAGTAACCATATTACTCATTGTTAACCAGCCAATAGTAACCATATTACTCATTGTTAACCAGCCAATAGTAACCATATTACTCATTGTTAACCAGCCAATAGTAACCATATTACTATTACATTGTTAACCAGCCAATAGTAACCATATTACTCATTGTTAACCAGCCAATAGTAACCATATTACTCATTGTTAACCAGCCAATAGTAACCATATTACTCATTGTTAACCAGCCAATAGTAACCATATTACTCATTGTTAACCAGCCAATAGTAACCATATTACTCATTGTTAACCAGCCAATAGTAACCATATTACTCATTGTTAACCAGCCAATAGTAACCATATTACCCATTGTTAACCAGCCAATAGTAACCATATTACTCATTGTTAACCAGCCAATAGTAACCATATTACTCATTGTTAACCAGCCAATAGTAACCATATTACTCATTGTTAACCAGCCAATAGTAACCATATTACTCATTGTTAACCATTGTTAACCAATAGTAACCATATTACTCATTGTTAACCAGCCAATAGTAACCATATTACTCATTGTTAACCAGCCAATAGTAACCATATTACTCATTGTTAACCAGCCAATAGTAACCATATTACTCATTGTTAACCATTCAATAGTAACCATATTACTCATTGTTAACCAGCCAATAGTAACCATATTACTCATTGTTAACCAGCCAATAGTAACCATATTACTCATTGTTAACCAGCCAATAGTAACCATATTACTCATTGTTAACCAGCCAATAGTAACCATATTACTCATTGTTAACCAGCCAATAGTAACCATATTACTCATTGTTAACCAGCCAATAGTAACCATATTACCCATTGTTAACCATATTACTCATTGTTAACCAGCCAATAGTAACCATATTACTCATTGTTAACCAGCCAATAGTAACCATATTACTCATTGTTAACCAGCCAATAGTAACCATATTACTCATTGTTAACCAGCCAATAGTAACCATATTACTCATTGTTAACCAGCCAATAGTAACCATATTACTCATTGTTAACCAGCCAATAGTAACCATATTACTCATTGTTAACCAGCCAATAGTAACCATATTACTCATTGTTAACCAGCCAATAGTAACCATATTACTCATTGTTAACCAGCCAATAGTAACCATATTACTCATTGTTAACCAGCCAATAGTAACCATATTACTCATTGTTAACCAGCCAATAGTAACCATATTACTCATTGTTAACCAGCCAATAGTAACCATATTACTCATTGTTAACCAGCCAATAGTAACCATATTACTTGTTAACCATTGTTAACCAGCCAATAGTAACCATATTACTCATTGTTAACCAGCCAATAGTAACCATATTACTCATTGTTAACCAGCCAATAGTAACCATATTACTCATTGTTAACCAGCCAATAGTAACCATATTACTCATTGTTAACCAGCCAATAGTAACCATATTACTCATTGTTAACCAGCCAATAGTAACCATATTACTCATTGTTAACCAGCCAATAGTAACCATATTACTCATTGTTAACCAGCCAATAGTAACCATATTACTCATTGTTAACCAGCCAATAGTAACCATATTACTCATTGTTAACCAGCCAATAGTAACCATATTACTCATTGTTAACCAGCCAATAGTAACCATATTACTCATTGTTAACCAGCCAATAGTAACCATATTACTCATTGTTAACCAGCCAATAGTAACCATATTACTCATTGTTAACCAGCCAATAGTAACCATATTACTCATTGTTAACCAGCCAATAGTAACCATATTACTCATTGTTAACCATTCAATAGTAACCATATTACTCATTGTTAACCAGCCAATAGTAACCATATTACTCATTGTTAACCAGCCAATAGTAACCATATTACTCATTGTTAACCAGCCAATAGTAACCATATTACTCATTGTTAACCAGCCAATAGTAACCATATTACTCATTGTTAACCAGCCAATAGTATTACTCATTGTTAACCAGCCAATAGTAACTATTACATTGTTAACCAGCCAATAGTAACCATATTACTCATTGTTAACCAGCCAATAGTAACCATATTACTCATTGTTAACCAGCCAATAGTAACCATATTACTCATTGTTAACCAGCCAATAGTAACCATATTACCATATTACTCATTGTTAACCAGCCAATAGTAACCATATTACTCATTGTTAACCAGCCAATAGTAACCATATTACTCATTGTTAACCAGCCAATAGTAACCATATTACTCATTGTTAACCAGCCAATAGTAACCATATTACTCATTGTTAACCAGCCAATAGTAACCATATTACTCATTGTTAACCAGCCAATAGTAACCATATTACTCATTGTTAACCAGCCAATAGTAACCATATTACTCATTGTTAACCAGCCAATAGTAACCATATTACTCATTGTTAACCAGCCAATAGTAACCATATTACTCATTGTTAACCAGCCAATAGTAACCATATTACTCATTGTTAACCAGCCAATAGTAACCATATTACTCATTGTTAACCAGCCAATAGTAACCATTAATTGTTAACCAGCCAATAGTAACCATATTACTCATTGTTAACCAGCCAATAGTAACCATATTACTCATTGTTAACCAGCCAATAGTAACCATATTACTCATTGTTAACCAGCCAATAGTAACCATATTACTCATTGTTAACCAGCCAATAGTAACCATATTACCCATTGTTAACCAGCCAATAGTAACCATATTACTCATTGTTAACCAGCCAATAGTAACCATATTACCCATTGTTAACCAGCCAATAGTAACCATATTACTCATTGTTAACCAGCCAATAGTAACCATATTACCCATTGTTAACCAGCCAATAGTAACCATATTACTCATTGTTAACCAGCCAATAGTAACCATATTACCCATTGTTAACCAGCCAATAGTAACCATATTACCCATTGTTAACCAGCCAATAGTAACCATATTACCCATTGTTAACCAGCCAATAGTAACCATATTACTCATTGTTAACCAGCCAATAGTAACCATATTACCCATTGTTAACCAGCCAATAGTAACCATATTACTCATTGTTAACCAGCCAATAGTAACCATATTACTCATTGTTAACCAGCCAATAGTAACCATATTACTCATTGTTAACCAGCCAATAGTAACCATATTACTCATTGTTAACCAGCCAATAGTAACCATATTACTCATTGTTAACCAGCCAATAGTAACCATATTACTCATTGTTAACCAGCCAATAGTAACCATATTACTCATTGTTAACCAGCCAATAGTAACCATATTACTCATTGTTAACCAGCCAATAGTAACCATATTACTCATTGTTAACCAGCCAATAGTAACCATATTACTCATTGTTAACCAGCCAATAGTAACCATATTACTCATTGTTAACCAGCCAATAGTAACCATATTACTCATTGTTAACCAGCCAATAGTAACCATATTACTCATTGTTAACCAGCCAATAGTAACCATATTACTCATTGTTAACCAGCCAATAGTAACCATATTACTCATTGTTAACCAGCCAATAGTAACCATATTACTCATTGTTAACCAGCCAATAGTAACCATATTACTCATTGTTAACCAGCCAATAGTAACCATATTACTCATTGTTAACCAATAGTAACCAATAGTAACCATATTACTCATTGTTAACCAGCCAATAGTAACCATATTACTCATTGTTAACCAGCCAATAGTAACCATATTACCCATTGTTAACCTGCCAATAGTAACCATATTACCCATTGTTATCCATATTACCCATTGTTAACCAGCCAATAGTAACCATATTACCCATTGTTAACCAGCCAATAGTAACCATATTACCCATTGTTAACCAGCCAATAGTAACCATATTACCCATTGTTAACCAGCCAATAGTAACCATATTACCCATTGTTAACCAGCCAATAGTAACCATATTACCCATTGTTAACCAGCCAATAGTAACCATATTACCCATTGTTAACCATTCAATAGTAACCATATTACCCATTGTTAACCAGCCAATAGTAACCATATTACCCATTGTTAACCAGCCAATAGTAACCATATTACTCATTGTTAACCAGCCAATAGTAACCATATTACTCATTGTTAACCAGCCAATAGTAACCATATTACCCATTGTTAACCATTCAATAGTAACCATATTACCCATTGTTAACCAGCCAATAGTAACCACATTACACATTGTTAACCAGCCAATAGTAACCATATTACCCATTGTAACCAGCCAATAGTAACCATTTTACCCATTGTTAACCAGCCAATAGTAACCATATTACTCATTGTTAACCAGCCAATAGTAACCATATTACCCATTGTTAACCATATTACCCATTGTTAACCAGCCAATAGTAACCATATTACCCATTGTTAACCAGCCAATAGTAACCATATTACTCATTGTTAACCAGCCAATAGTAACCATTTTACCCATTGTTAACCAGCCAATAGTAACCATATTACCCATTGTTAACCAGCCAATAGTAACCATATTACTAATTGTTAACCAGCCAATAGTAACCATATTACCCATTGTTAACCATATTACCCATTGTTAACCAGCCAATAGTAACCATATTACCCATTGTTAACCAGCCAATAGTAACCATATTACTCATTGTTAACCAGCCAATAGTAACCATATTACCCATTGTTAACCATATTACCCATTGTTAACCAGCCAATAGTAACCATATTACCCATTGTTAACCATATTACTCATTGTTAACCAGCCAATAGTAACCATATTACCCATTGTTAACCATATTACTCATTGTTAAGCATTCAATAGTAACCATATTACCCATTGTTAACCAGCCAATAGTAACCATATTACCCATTGTTAACCAGCCAATAGTAACCATTTTACCCATTGTTAACCAGCCAATAGTAACCATATTACTCATTGTTAACCAGCCAATAGTAACCATATTACCCATTGTTAACCATATTACTCATTGTTAACCAGCCAATAGTAACCATATTACCCATTGTTAACCATATTACTCATTGTTAAGCATTCAATAGTAACCATATTACCCATTGTTAACCAGCCAATAGTAACCATATTACCCATTGTTAACCAGCCAATAGTAACCATATTACCCATTGTTAACCAGCCAATAGTAACCATTTTACCCATTGTTAACCAGCCAATAGTAACCATATTACTCATTGTTAACCAGCCAATAGTAACCATATTACCCATTGTTAACCAGCCAATAGTAACCATATTACCCATTGTTAACCAGCCAATAGTAACCATATTACCCATTGTTAACCAGCCAATAGTAACCATATTACTCATTGTTAACCAGCCAATAGTAACCATATTACTCATTGTTAACCAGCCAATAGTAACCATATTACCCATTGTTAACCAGCCAATAGTAACCATATTACTCATTGTTAACCAGCCAATAGTAACCATATTACCCATTGTTAACCAGCCAATAGTAACCATATTACTCATTGTTAACCAGCCAATAGTAACCATATTACCCATTGTTAACCTGCCAATAGTAACCATATTACCCATTGTTAACCATATTACCCATTGTTAACCAGCCAATAGTAACCATATTACCCATTGTTAACCAGCCAATAGTAACCATATTACCCATTGTTAACCAGACAATAGTAACCATATTACCCATTGTTAACCAGCCAATAGTAACCATATTACTCATTGTTAACCAGCCAATAGTAACCATATTACTCATTGTTAACCAGCCAATAATAACCATATTACCCATTGTTAACCAGCCAATAGTAACCATATTACTCATTGTTCACCAGCCAATAGTAACCATATTACTCATTGTTAACCAGCCAATAGTAACCATATTACCCATTGTTAACCTGCCAATTGAGGAGCAGTAGGAAGATGAGGATTAGTGTCCCTCTCCACACGACACAATGTCCTGTTGAAGAACAATGAACAGCAGACACAATGCCTACACACCTTGAGTGGGGGGTGGTGCTGAACTTCAGCATGGCAGCCCATCTGTTTTCTGACCTGGGTCAAACACCGTTCTACACAGCACCATCTAACATAGTTCTTCCACTGACACTATCCTCTCTTCTCTCGCGTGACGATCAGCTATCCAGCCCAGCCGTGGATCTTCAACACTGCTACAAATGATCTACCCCTCCCTAGAAGCCCCGAACTGCTCCAGTCATATGCCCTAGATCACAAGAGCACAGCTAACAGGCTGTTTCACAGCAAGTTGTGACCTATCTATAAATACAATTACAGCACCTCAGCCAGTCAGACAGAGAACGAGAGACCTCGGCAGCCGGCCCTCTGTAAGACACAAGCAGCTTTTCACGCAGAGTGGAAGGGAGGCAGGGGAATGCTTAGTGCTGATAAAGACAAGAGAGAACAGAGCTCTCTTTTCTGCTCCAAAGATGAAGCCATGCACACACACACACGGAGGGAAGGAGGACAGACTGTACAGACAGAGAATACACTATTCTCATGGATTTAATAGCTCTCTAGGCTCATCTGGACATGGATGGATATCTGAAAGAGAGAGTGTACTGTATATTTATCAACTGATCCTCTCTGGGAGGCAGCAGTGTGGGCTCGGACACACACTGTATGATGCCACAGACCCACACACACACACTGTATGATGCCACAGACCCACACACACACTGTATGATTCCACAGACCCACACACACACTGTATGATTCCACAGACCCACACACACACTGTATGATGCCACAGACCCACACACACTGTATGATGCCACAGACCCACACACACACTGTATGATGCCACAGACCCACACACACACTGTATGATGCCACAGACCCACACACACACTGTATGATGCCACAGACCCACACACACTGTATGATGCCACAGACCCACACACACACTGTATGATGCCACAGACCCACACACACACTGTATGATGCCACAGACCCACACACACACTGTATGATGCCACAGACCCACACACACACTGTATGATGCCACAGACCCACAAACACACTGTATGATGCCACAGACCCACACACACTGTATGATGCCACAGACCCACATACACTGTATGATGCCACAGACCCACACACACACTGTATGATGCCACAGACCCACACACACACTGTATGATGCCACATACCCACACACACACTGTATGATGCCACAGACCCACACACACACTGTATGATGCCACAGACCCACACACACACTGTATGATGCCA
The DNA here is from genome assembly GCF_023373465.1 of Oncorhynchus keta. Lineage (NCBI taxonomy): Eukaryota > Metazoa > Chordata > Actinopteri > Salmoniformes > Salmonidae > Oncorhynchus > Oncorhynchus keta. Next base: position 12,865,385 of record NC_068453.1, read on the forward strand.
CAGACCCACAAACACACTGTATGATGCCACAGACCCACAAACACACTGTATGATGCCACAGACCCACAAACACACTGTATGATGCCACAGACCCACACACACACTGTGATGCCACAGACCCACACACACTGTATGATGCCACAGACCCACAGACACTGTATGATGCCACAGACCCACAGACACTGTATGATGCCACAGACCCACACACACTGTATGATGCCACAGACCCACACACACTGTATGATGCCACAGACCCACACACACACTGAATGATGCCACAGACCCACACACACACACTGTATGATTCCACAGACCCACACACACACTGTATGATGCCACAGACCCACAAACACACTGTATGATGCCACAGACCCACACACACACTGTGATGCCACAGACCCACACACACTGTATGATGCCACAGACCCACACACACACTGTATGATGCCACAGACCCACACACACACTGTATGATGCCACAGACCCACACACACACTGTATGATGTCACAGACCCACACACACACTGTATGATGCCACAGATCCACACACACACTGTATGATGCCACAGACCCACACACACACTGTGATGCCACAGACCCACACACACACCGTGATGCCACAGACCCACACACACTGTATGATGCCACAGACCCACATACACTGTATGATGCCACTGACCCACAGACACTGTATGATGCCACAGACCCACACACACTGTATGATGCCACAGACCCACACACACACTGTATGATGCCACAGATCCACACACACACTGTGATGCCACAGACCCACACTGTGATGCCACAGACCCACACACACCATATATGATATCCCTGCAGGTGTACCGAGTGTCTCAGCAGGGCTGTAGTTAGCTAGGCTTGTGGCTGAAACACATGGTTTCATCTGTAACTTGCTGAAACACCACTGCCACACACACACACACACACACACATTATCCACAGACACACACACACACACACACACACACACACACACACACACACACACACACACACACACACACACACACACACACACACACACACACACACACACACACACACATTATCCACAGCTGTAGGGCCTGCTGTAGCTCTTGTACAATACAACACACTTCAGTTAAGTCAACACTGGAGCAAGAGGATCGTCTGGCCTGCAGGAGTCACAGATGGAGATGGAACACTCCTCTCTCTCTGCGGATCTTTGTCCTACTAAGGTCATGCCAGGGGGTCTGCTGGGCTAATCTACCCAGTGAAGCAGCAGTGTTCGTGGGCTTGGTCTGTGGACTGTGTCCCTGCTGGAGATGTCCCAGCCCTGCCATCCAGGACACAGTCACAGCTGAGCCAGAGAGACATGTCGCCTGTACGGTCTATTATTAACTGTGATCCATGTCATGTAGAGTCACAAAGCACAATCACTCAGAGCCACGACATGACAGGATCTGCTCTTATTCATGAGTTCTGGAGATTACCCAAGTGCATGTGTGTAAGTGAGTGTGTGACACAAGAAATCTAGATGGCAATGTGGAAAATGATAAACAAAACTCAATGAAAGGGGGAAGCATCCCATTGCTCTTTGATTCAAAATGAAATTTGTGGGAAGACAATGGTCATTAGTCAGAGATTCGAAACAACCGCATCCTCCATGGCTCTCCAGTATCAGAGCAACATCCATTTCCACTGGTTAAAAGGAAGAGAAATAATGTCTTTCTAGCCTCTGAGGCCAACTTCTATGCACTCACTGTCAGACTCGGTCATGCTAAAAGTAATAACGTATCATGAAATTACAACCTGGGGCTTGTCAATAAAGCAGCAACAGACTTCAGCCTCTGAGGCCAAACCGAAAACATACAGTGGGGCAAAAAAGTATTTAGTCAGCCACCAATTGTGCAAGTTCTCCCACTTAACAAGATGAGAGAGGCCTGTAATTTTCATCATAGGTACACTTCAACTCTGACAGACAAAATGAGAGAAAACAAATCCAGAAAATCACATTGTAGGATTTTTAATTAATTTATTTGCAAATTATGGTGGAAAATAAGTATTTTGTCACCTACAAACAACCAAGATTTCTGGCTCTCACAGACCTGTAAGAGGCTCCTCTGTCCTCCACTCGTTACCTGTATTAATGGCACCTGTTTGAACTTGTTATCAGTATAAAATACACCTGTCCACAACCTCAAACAGTCACACTGCAAACTCCACTATGGCCAAGACCAAAGCTGTCAAAGGACACCAGAAACACAATTGTAGACCTGCACCAGGCTGGGAAGTCTGAATCTGCAATAGGTAAGCAGCTTGGTTTGAAGAAATCCACTGTGGGAGCAATTATTAGGAAATGGAAGACATAAAAGACCACTGATAATCTCCCTCGATCTGGGGCTCCACGCAAGATCTCACCCCGTGGGGTCAAAATGATCACAAGAACGGTGAGCAAAATCCCAAAACCACACGACTGCGTTCACCCACGACTGCGTGGCCACGCACACCTCCAACTCAATCATCAAGTTTGCGGACGACACAACAGTGGTAGGCTTGATTACCAACAACGACGAGACGGCCTACAGGGAGGAGGTGAGGGCCCTCGGAGTGTGGTGTCAGGAAAATAACCTCACACTCAACGTCAACAAAACTAAGGAGATGATTGAGGACTTCAGGAAACAGCAGAGGGAACACCCCCTATCCACATCGATGGGACAGTAGTGGAGAGGGTAGTAAGTTTTAAGTTCCTCAGCATACACATCACAGACACAGTGAATTGGTCAACTCACACAGACAGCATCGTGAAGGCGCAGCAGCCTCAGGAGGCTGACGAAATTCGGCTTGTCACCAAAAGCACTCACAAACTTCTACAGATGCACAATCGAGAGCATCCTGGCGGGCTGTATCACTGCCTGGTACGGCAACTGCTCCGCCCACAACCGTAAGGCTCTCCAGAGGGTAGTGAGGTCTGCACAACGCATCACCGGGGCAAACTACCTGCCCTCCAGGACACCTACACCACCCGATGTTACAGGAAGGCCATAAAGATCATCAAGGACAACAACCACCCGAGCCACTGCCTGTTCACCCCGCTATCATCCAGAAGGCGAGGTCAGTACAGGTGCATCAAAGCTGGGACCGAGAGACTGAAAAACAGCTTCTATCTCAAGGCCATCAGACTGTTAAACAGCCACCACTAACATTGAGTGGCTGCTGCCAACACACTGACTCAACTCCAGCCACTTTAATAATGGGAATTGATGGGAAATGATGTAAAATATATCACTAGCCACTTTAAACAATGCTACCTAATATAATGTTTACATACCCTACATTATTCATCTCATATGTATACGTATATACTGTACTCTATATCATCTACTGCATCCTTATGTAATACATGTATCACTAGCCACTTTAACTATGCCACTTTGTTTAGATACTCATCTCATATGTATATACTGTACTCGATACCATCTACTGTATCTTGCCTATGCTGCTCTGTACCATCACTCATTCATATATCTTTATGTACATATTCTTTATCCCCTTACACTGTGTATAAGACAGTAGTTTTGGAATTGTTAGTTAGATTACTTGTTGGTTATTACTGCATTGTCGGAACTGGAAGCACAAGCATTTCGCTACACTCGCATTAACATCCCTTTTCGGTTATCTGTTGGTTTTGTCTGATTGTTTTCACCTGTGTGTTAGTTAATTAGTATCTGTATATAATGTCGGTTGTCCCGCCCTTGTTTTGTGCGGGATTGTTTGTTTTTGTCATTTTCGTTTCGGCTGTCGGTGGTTTTGTGTTTTATTTCTCCGGTTTGTCTGTTATTTCCTGTTTTGGATATTTTTCACCCTGTTTGTATTTTTGGGTTGTCCGTGTTTTTTGTTGTTCACCGGAGAATAAAACTCTATTCATTATTTGCTCTCTGCGCCTGATTCCACCCACCTTGACTAGTCGTGACAGAATCCCGCACCTCCCATGGAATCAGCAGGAGCAGCAGCGTCTCCTCTCCCATCGATGGAGGAGAGGGTCATACATCATACCAGCGTGATTCACCGGATTGGTTCTGCTATGGACCAAATGATGGAGAGAATGGATCGATGGGAGATGAGTGGCCTCCCACCTCATCTCTAGCAACCCCTTCTCCAGCACCTCCTGTTTCTGCGACCACATCTGACTCTGGGGCTCTTCGGCTGACACTCCCACGGGAGTTTGACGGATCGGCGGCTGGGTGCCGGGGTTTCCTCCTTCAACTGGAATTATACCTGGCTACCGTGCGTCCTGCTCCCTCTGGAGAGGAGAGCGTGCTCGCCCTCGTCTCCTGCTTGACTGGGCGAGCCCTCGAGTGGGTCAACGCTGTGTGGAATGGTCCGGACTCGGCTAAGGATAATTACCCAGAGTTCACCCGCCGATTCCGAGCTGTTTTTGACCATCCACCCGAGGGTCGGGCGGCGGGTGAACGGCTGTTTCACCTGCGTCAGGAGACGAGGAGCGTGCAGGATTTTGCCCTAGAGTTTAGGACGTTGGCAGCAGGAGCAGGATGGAACGACAGGACCTTGATTGATCATTTCAGATGTAGTCTCAGGGAGGACGTCCGCAGGGAGCTGGCATGTCGGGACACCACATATTCACTGGATGGACTTATCGATCTGGCTATCCGTCTCGACAACCTGCTGGCTGCTCGCGGGCGTTCGGATCAAGTCCTGTCGTTTCCAATCCCCAGCCCCCTGATCCTATCCCTATGGAATTAGGAGGTACGGCTTCGAGGGGGACCGGAGGAGGAGTGTCCTCCTGCACCAGTTGTGGTCGACGAGGGCACACGTCCGACCGGTGCTGGAGGAACTCTTCTAGGAGTCGGGAGAACAGGCAGAACACTGCTCGATCACCCCAGGTGAGTAAGCACCAAACTCATTCAGAGCTTCCTGTCGGTCATGTGTTTGTATTGATTTCTTTCCCTGGGTTTTCCCCTCTCTACAGCATAAAGCGCAAGTCGATTCAGGCGCAGCTGGGAATTTTATGGATCGTGGGCTTGCATTAAGGCTAGGGATTCCCCTGGTGTCGTTAGATCAACCTTTCCCCGTGCACTCCTTAGATAGCCGACCATTAGGGTCAGGAGTAATTAGGGAGGCTACGGTGCCACTGGACATGGTAATGCAGGGTGATCATAAGGAGCAGATTAGCCTGTTTCTTATAGATTCACCTGCGTTTCCAGTGGTGTTGGGGGTTCCTGGTTAGCTCAACACAGCCCAGTGATTTTCTGGCGACAGGGGGCTCTTAAGGGGTGGTCAGAGGAGTGTTCAGGTAGGTGTATAGGAATTGCTGTTGATGCGACTACGGTGGAGAGTCCAGACCAAGTTTCCACCGTGCGCATTCACTCTGAATATGCCGATTTGGCTATCGCCTTCAGTAAAGGGAGGGCGTCACGTTTATCCATTGTCCCAGGAAGAGACAGTTCGATGGAAACATATGTTTCCGAATCGCTGGGACAGGGGTACATTCAGCCCTCCATATCACCCGTTTCCTCAAGCTTATTTTTTGTGAAGAAGAAGGATGGAGGTCTGCGTCCGTGTATTGATTATAGAGGTCTAAATTCAATTACAGTGGGGTTTAGTTACCCACTACCTCTCATCGCTACGGCAATGGAATCATTTCACGGGCGCAATTCTTCACAAAACTGGACCTGAGGAGCGCGTATAATCTGGTACGTATCCGGGAGGAGATGAGTGGAAAACCGCATTTATAGTACTACTTCTGGTCATTATGAGTACCGCGTCATGCCATACGGTTTGAAGAATGCTCCAGCCGTTTTCCAATCCTTCGTAGATGAGATTCTCCGAGACCTACTCGGTCAGGGAGTGGTAGTGTACATTGATGACATCTTGATCTATTCTGCCACACGCGCGGAACATGTGTCTCTGGTGCGTAAGGTACTTGGGCGACTACTGGAGCATGACCTGTATTGCAAGGCGGAGAAATGTGATTTTTTTAAACAGTCTGTTTCCTTCCAGGGGTATCGTATTTCCACCTCCGGGGTGGTAATGGAGGATGATCGCGTTACAGCCGTGCGTAATTGGCCGACTCCGACCACGGTGAAAGAAGTGCAGCGGTTTTTAGGGTTTGCCAATTACTACCGGAGTTTTATCCGGGGTTTTGGTCAGGTGGCTGCTCCCATCACCTCACTGCTGAAGGGAGGACCGGTGCGCTTGCGCTGGTCAGCAGAGGCGGGCAGGGCTTTCAGTCGTCTGAAGGAGCTGTTCACCAATGCGCCCATGTTGGCGCATTCGGATCCTCTTTAGCGTTCATAGTGGAGGTGGATGCGTCTGAGGCTGGGGTTGGAGCCGTGCTGTCCCAACGCTCGGGCGTGCCATCCAAACTCCGCCCCTGTGCTTTCTTTTCGAGCAAACTCAGCCCAGCGGAGCGAAACTATGATGTGGGGGACCGGGAGTTGTTAGCTGTAGTCAAGGCTCTGAAGGTGTGGAGACATTGGCTTGAGGGGGCTAAATACCCTTTTCTCATCTGGACTGACCATCGTAATCTCGAGTACATCCGGGAAGCTAAGAGACTAAATCCACGTCAGGCTAGATGGGCCATGTTTTTACTAGGTTTCAGTTTACCCTCACATATCGGCCAGGCTCCCAAAACACCAAAGCTGACGCACTGTCTCGCGTCTATGATACAGAGGAACGGTCAGTAGAGCCAACTCCCATCATTCCACCGTCATGTCTTGTGGCACCGGTGGTATGGGAGGTAGATGCTGAGATAGAGAGGGCCTCACGGTCAGAGCCGGCTCCTCCTAACTGTCCAGTAGGGACCAAGTACGTGCCGAGGGTGGTCCGGGACAAGCTAATTAGGTGGGCTCATACTCTTCCCTCCTCGGGTCATCCTGGTATCAAGAGGACAGTGCAGAGTCTGAGAGGGAAATACTGGTGGCCCACACTGGCTAAAGACGTGAGATTGTATGTCTCCTCCTGCTCAGTGTGTGCTCAGAGCAAGGCTCCTCGGCACCTACCTAGAGGGAAATTACAACCCCTCTCCGTTCCACAACGGCCGTGGACACATTTATCGGTGGATTTTCTTACCGACCTTCCCCCGTCCCAGGGAAGTACTACGATCCTGGTCGTTGTGGATCGGTTTTCTAAGTCCTGTCGTCTTATTCCGTTGCCCGGTCTTCCTACGGCCCTGCAGACTGCTGAGGCTTTGTTTACCCATGTCTTCCGGCACTATGGGGTGCCTGAGGACATCGTCTCTGATCGGGGTCCCCAATTCACATCCAGAGTGTGGAGGGTGTTTATGGAGAGACTGGGGGTCTCGGTTAGCTTAACCTCAGGTTTTCACCCCGAGAGTAATGGGCAGGTGGAGCGCGTTAACCAGGATGTGGGCAGGTTTCTGCGGACCTACTGTCGGGACCGGCCTGGTGAGTGGGCAAGGTATGTTCCATGGGCCGAACTAGCCCAGAACTCCTTACGCCACTCCTCTACTAACTTCTCTCCTTTTGAGTGTGTGTTAGGTTACCAGCCGGTCCTGGCTCCATGGCATCATGGAAAGCCGTTCAGGACTCATTACGGTTAGCGGGAGAACGGCAGAAGAGGAGCGCTGACCAGCACCGCAGTGAGACCCCGTGTTTGCACCGGGGGACAGGGTCTGGCTCTCGACCCAAAACCTGTCCCTCCGCCTGCCCTGTCGGAAGCTGGGGCCGCAGTGTGTGGGGCCGTTCAAAGTCCTGAGGAGAATAAACGAGGTGTATTATAGGTTACAACTTCCTAGGTATTACCGTATTAACCCCTGGTTTCATGTGTCTCTCCTCAGGCCGGTGGTGGCTGGTCCCCTGCAAGAAGGTGAGGTGTCTGAGGTCCCTCCACCCCCTCTGGACATCGATGGGCCCCCGGCGTATACTGTTCGAGGCATTCTGGATTCTAGACGTCGGGTGGGGGCCTACAGTACCTCGTGGACTGGGAGGGGTACGGCCCGGAGGAGAGATGCTGGGTTCCGGTGAGGGACATTTTGGACCCTTCTCTCCTGATAAAATTCCACCGCCTCCACCCGGATCGCCCAGCACCTCGTCCTCCGGGTTGTCCTCGAGGACGGTGGCGGGCGCGCTGCGGGAGCCGCGCGTCAGGAGGGAGGTACTGTCACGGCTTCCGCCAAGGTTGGCTCTCCTGCCCGTTCGGGCTGTGCTCGGCGGTCGTCGTCACCGTCCTATTAGCCACTACCGATCCCTTTTCGGTTATCTGTTGGTTTTGTCTGATTGTTTTCACCTGTGTGGTAGTTAATTAGTATCTGTATATAATGTCGGTTGTCCCGCCCTTGTTTTGTGCGGGATTGTTTGTTTTTGTCATTTTCGTTTCGGCTGTCGGTGGTTTTGTGTTTTATTTCTCCGGTTTGTCTGTTATTTCCTGTTTTGGATATTTTTCACCCTGTTTGTATTTTTGGGTTGTCCGTGTTTTTTGTTGTTCACCGGAGAATAAAACTCTATTCATTATTTGCTCTCTGCGCCTGATTCCACCCACCTTGACTAGTCGTGACAGCTCTAGAGGAGATCTGCATGGAGGAATGGGCCAAAATACCAGCAACAGTGTGTGAAAAAGATTTACAGAAAACATTTGACCTCTGTTGGCAATGACAAAGGGTAGATAACAAAGTATTGAGATAAACTTTTGTTATTGACCAAATACTTATTTTCCACCATAATTTGCAAATAAATTCATAAAAAAATCCTACAATGTGATTTTCTGGATTTTTTTTCTAATTTTGTCTGTCATAGTTGAAGTGTACCTATGATGAAAATGACAGGCCTCTCTCATCTTTTTAAGTGGGAGAACTTGCACAATTGGTGGCTGACTAAATACTTTTTTGTCCCACTGTATATATCGAACAAAAAAATATCACCTCAGATTTCATGCACCATTTTCCCTCCCAGATACACTGATGTTGTTATGTGTGATGTGGGGCAAGCCATGCCATAACTAGCCGTAACTTGAACTACAGCTGGAGCACACCGGACACACATTGCTTTGAGGTGACAGAGGAGGCAGAGGGACATAACCTTGAATTACAGCCATTAAATAGGTCCGCATAGTAGCTTCGTGTCCTCCTCAGTGAGGCATCACGTAACTGATTATCAACAGCGGCTGTATGTTTTACTCATTTTCTGACCATTGCAAGGTGAAACAACAGAAGAGAATGAACAGAAGGGCTTTTCTGTTACGCCCCCAGAAAGAGGATGATCTATGGCAGGGGTGTCAAAGTCAAATGGACGGAGGGCCAAATAAAAAATTTAGCTACAAGCCGAGGGCCGGACTGTTCGAATGTTCATTGAAAAATTTTTAAATGACGCATATAGTCTAGTGAACCTAATTGAACCTACTGAAAACCTAACAAATATATTCCAATATGATCAGATAAATAAAGCAATATTTTCTTATGGCTCTGTCAGTAATCTTTAATTTTCAACAGACACAAAAGACAAATTTCCTTTATATAAAAATCCCCATAACATGAACATTAAATGAAAGAAACCGGTATTCAAGGCACCATCAGTAGCCTATATTTTCTATTTTAGCAAAAGTGGGCTAAATTTACTTAAAAGAAAAAAACAATAATAGCAATTTTCTATCATCCACTCAACTGAAATATTTTTAAAATATAATTGGATTGAAATACAATAAAATAAAGTGCAAAAATCTATTAATCAAAAACAACACTTTGTTTAAGGAGAAGTAACATGCAGTGAAAACAAATATTAAACTTTAACTTTTAAACTTGAACTGAGTAAAAACTCTAAATATGTGATTGCACAGTAATGTTCACTTGTTTGAGGTTGAGGGTGATACTTGGTGGTGTCCCATCTTTTCCACAAGTTCATCAATGTTCGGGGTAAGGCTCTGAGCTGAGGAAATCCTCAGAATTGAGTGGAGGTGTTCAGCAGTAAGTCGACTTCTGTGTGATGTTTTGTTCAAGTTCATCAAAGAAAACAGTTGTTCACACAGGTATGTGCTGCCAAACATAGACAACGTTTGAGCAGCCTGGATGCGCAGCTGGGGCATTGTGTCGGGGGAGGAAACGGGCGAACTCCGCAGCACCCACTGCCGCATATTTTGCCCTCAGTGCATCATTGCATTGGAGGTCAATCAACTCCATTTGGAGGTTTGGTGGTGAGCTTTCCACGTCAACAGCAAATGGGTTACCGAGCAGTTCCAACCTGCTTTTTTGTGCTTCAAAGTCAGCAAATCGGCGTCGAAAGTCAGCGGCAAGCATACCTATTTTATCAGCCAACTGTGCGCTCGGGAACGCACTGGTAGAGAGCTTCTCTTTCATGGTCTGGCAGCTGGGAAAGTGGCTCAAATTTTCTTTCCGCATCTGCGTCTCCCACAGAGTCAGTTTGGTTTTAAATGCCTTCACTGTACTGTACATATCAGAGATGACACGATCCCGACCCTGCAGCTGCAAGTTCATTGCATTCAGATGACTCGTAATGTCACACAGAAAAGCCATTTCACACAGAAACATTTCGTCTCGGAGTTGTGTTGTGTCTTTCCCTTTGCTGTCCAAGAACAGACAAATCTCCTCACGAAGCTCGAAACATCTTTGAAGCACCTTTCCCTGGCTTAGCCATCGCACCTCTGTGTGATAAAGCAAATCACCATGCTCCGTTTCTAACTCCGTCAGAAATGCCTTGAACTGGCGGTGATTCAAACCTTTGGCTCTGATAAAGTTAACTGTGCGCGTGATGATGCTCATTACATGCTCCATTTTCAAGGCTTTACCGCACAACGCTTCCTGGTGTATGATACAATGATAAGCTGTCAGCTCACCTGTCGCGTTTTCCTCTTGCATCTTTTCCCGTATCTTCGCCACCAGTCCGCTCCTGTGTCCACACATCGCAGGTGCTCCGTCGGTTGTCAAACCCACGAGTTTTTCCCAAGGCAGCTCCATCTCATTTACACATCTTGACACCTCTTCATACAAATCATGCCCCGTAGTTGTGCCATGCATAGGACGTAAAGCCAAAAACTCCTCTGTCACGCTTAGGCTGGAGTCCACTCCGCGGATGAAAATTGACAACTGGGCAATGTCAGAAATGTCGGTGCTCTCATCCACAGCCAAGGAATATGCAATGAAATCTTTTCCCTTTTTCACAAGCTGCTCTTTTAGATTGATGGACAACTGGTCTACTCTCTCGGCAATGGTGTTTCTGCTCAGACTCACATTTAAAAAGAGTTGCCTTTTTTCTGGGCAAACTTCGTCACAAACTTTAATCATGCAGTTTTTGATGAAATCCCCTCCGTAAATGGCCGGGCTGATTTAGCGATCTCTTCTGCCAAAATAAAACTGGCCTTGACAGCAGCCTGGCCTTGTGATTTGGCTTTTTTGAACAGAGCCTGTCGAGATTTGAGGCCTCGTTTTAATTCCTCTGCCTTTTGTAGCCTTTGTTCCATGTCCATATTCTTGTTTTTGTCCGCGTGTTTCGTTTCATAATGTCGTCTGTCCAGATTATACTCTTTCAGTACCGCCACACTTTCTCCACACAGAAGACACACAGGTTTTCCAGCTACCTCCGTGAACAAATACTCCGACTCCCACCTTGTTTGAAACCCCGGTTCTCAGTGTCCACCTTCCGTTTTGCCATTTTTGATGGGTATCTGAAAGTTAATTTTACTGTGATGCTGACAACTGCTGTGCCAATAAATATTGAAATGAAGCAGCCTACTGCTCGGTGCGTCACCGTTGCATTGTGGGAAATGTAGTATTGGTGCGTGTAAAAGATCTGCGGGCTGCCGGCTTGCTGCGGTCTGCGGGCCGGTTCTAATAATAAATCAAGATCATCCCAGGGGCCGTAAAAACCTTCTCGCGGGCCGGATGTGGCCCGCGGGGCCTTGACTCTGACATATGTGATCTATGGTCTTTAACATGCAAGCAACGTTGAGTCCAAGGACAGGAGCTGAATTGTAAACAGACGGGAAAATAAATCAGAGAGAGCAGTGTTTTATGCCAAAGCAGTATGCCGCCGCTTTCTTCTGAAATGACATTGTTTCTGCTCTGGTGACTGGTCTGTTGCAACGCTAGGTAGGCAGGTAATGCTCTGGTGACTGGTCTGTTGCAGCGCTAGGTAGGCAGGTAATGCTCTGGTGACTGGTCTGTTGCAACGCTAGGTAGGCAGGTAATGCTCTGGTGACTGGTCTGTTGCAGCGCTAGGTAGGCAGGTAATGCTCTGGTGACTGGTCTGTTGCAACGCTAGGTAGGCAGGTAATGCTCTGGTGACTGGTCTGTTGCAACGCTAGGTAGGCAGGTAATGCTCTGGTGACTGGTCTGTTGCAACGCTAGGTAGGCAGGTAATGCTCTGGTGACTGGTCTGTTGCAACGCTAGGTAGGCAGGTAATGCTCTGGTGACTGGTCTGTTGCAACGCTAGGTAGGCAGGTAATGATCTGGTGACTGGTCTGTTGCAACGCTAGGTAGGCAGGTAATGCTCTGGTGACTGGTCTATTGCAGCGCTAGCTAGGTAGGCAGGTAATGCTCTGGTGACTGGTCTGTTGCAGCGCTAGGTAGGCAGGTAATGCTCTGGTGACTGGTCTGTTGCAGCGCTAGGTAGGCAGGTAATGCTCTGGTGACTGGTCTGTTGCAGCGCTAGGTAGGCAGGTAATGCTCTGGTGACTGGTCTGTTGCAGCGCTAGGTAGGCAGGTAATGCTCTGGTGACTGGTCTGTTGCAGCGCTAGGTAGGCAGGTAATGCTCTGGTGACTGGTCTGTTGCAGCGCTAGGTAGGCAGGTAATGCTCTGGTGACTGGTCTGTTGCAGCGCTAGGTAGGCAGGTAATGCTCTGGTGACTGGTCTGTTGCAGCGCTAGGTAGGCAGGTAATGCTCTGGTGACTGGTCTGTTGCAGCGCTAGGTAGGCAGGTAATGCTCTGGTGACTGGTCTGTTGCAGCGCTAGGTAGGCAGGTAATGCTCTGGTGACTGGTCTGTTGCAGCGCTAGGTAGGCAGGTAATGCTCTGGTGACTGGTCTGTTGCAGCGCTAGGTAGGCAGGTAATGCTCTGGTGACTGGTCTGTTGCAGCGCTAGGTAGGCAGGTAATGCTCTGGTGACTGGTCTGTTGCAGCGCTAGGTAGGCAGGTAATGCTCTGGTGACTGGTCTGTTGCAGCGCTAGGTAGGCAGGTAATGCTCTGGTGACTGGTCTGTTGCAGCGCTAGGTAGGCAGGTAATGCTCTGGTGACTGGTCTGTTGCAGCGCTAGGTAGGCAGGTAATGCTCTGGTGACTGGTCTGTTGCAGCGCTAGGTAGGCAGGTAATGCTCTGGTGACTGGTCTGTTGCAGCGCTAGGTAGGCAGGTAATGCTCTGGTGACTGGTCTGTTGCAGCGCTAGGTAGGCAGGTAATGCTCTGGTGACTGGTCTGTTGCAGCGCTAGGTAGGCAGGTAATGCTCTGGTGACTGGTCTGTTGCAGCGCTAGGTAGGCAGGTAATGCTCTGGTGACTGGTCTGTTGCAGCGCTAGGTAGGCAGGTAATGCTCTGGTGACTGGTCTGTTGCAGCGCTAGGTAGGCAGGTAATGCTCTGGTGACTGGTCTGTTGCAGCGCTAGGTAGGCAGGTAATGCTCTGGTGACTGGTCTGTTGCAGCGCTAGGTAGGCAGGTAATGCTCTGGTGACTGGTCTATTGCAGCGCTAGGTAGGCAGGTAATGCTCTGGTGACTGGTCTGTTGCAACGCTAGGTAGGCAGGTAGGTAGGCAGGTAATGCTCTGGTGACTGGTCTGTTGCAGCGCTAGGTAGGCAGGTAATGCTCTGGTGACTGGTCTGTTGCAGCGCTAGGTAGGCAGGTAATGCTCTGGTGACTGGTCTGTTGCAACGCTAGGTAGGCAGGTAATGCTCTGGTGACTGGTCTGTTGCAGCGCTAGGTAGGCAGGTAATGCTCTGGTGACTGGTCTGTTGCAGCGCTAGGTAGGCAGGTAATGCTCTGGTGACTGGTCTGTTGCAGCGCTAGGTAGGCAGGTAATGCTCTGGTGACTGGTCTGTTGCAGCGCTAGGTAGGCAGGTAATGCTCTGGTGACTGGTCTGTTGCAACGCTAGGTAGGCAGGTAATGCTCTGGTGACTGGTCTGTTGCAGCGCTAGGTAGGCAGGTAATGCTCTGGTGACTGGTCTGTTGCAACGCTAGGTAGGCAGGTAATGCTCTGGTGACTGGTCTGTTGCAGCGCTAGGTAGGCAGGTAATGCTCTGGTGACTGGTCTGTTGCAGCGCTAGGTAGGCAGGTAATGCTCTGGTGACTGGTCTGTTGCAGCGCTAGGTAGGCAGGTAATGCTCTGGTGACTGGTCTGTTGCAGCGCTAGGTAGGCAGGTAATGCTCTGGTGACTGGTCTGTTGCAGCGCTAGGTAGGCAGGTAATGCTCTGGTGACTGTTCTGTTGCAGCACTAGGTAGGCAGGTAATGCTCTGGTGACTGGTCTGTTGCAGCGCTAGGTAGGCAGGTAATGCTCTGGTGACTGGTCTGTTGCAGCGCTAGGTAGGCAGGTAATGCTCTGGTGACTGGTCTGTTGCAGCGCTAGGTAGGCAGGTAATGCTCTGGTGACTGGTCTGTTGCAGCGCTAGGTAGGCAGGTAATGCTCTGGTGACTGGTCTGTTGCAGCGCTAGGTAGGCAGGTAATGCTCTGGTGACTGGTCTGTTGCAGCGCTAGGTAGGCAGGTAATGCTCTGGTGACTGGTCTGTTGCAGCGCTAGGTAGGCAGGTAATGCTCTGGTGACTGGTCTGTTGCAGCGCTAGGTAGGCAGGTAATGCTCTGTTGACTGGTCTGTTGCAACGCTAGGTAGGCAGGTAATGCTCTGTTGACTGGTCTGTTGCAGCGCTAGGTAGGCAGGTAATGCTCTGGTGACTGGTCTGTTGCAGCGCTAGGTAGGCAGGTAATGCTCTGGTGACTGGTCTGTTGCAGCGCTAGGTAGGCAGGTAATGCTCTGGTGACTGGTCTGTTGCAGCGCTAGGTAGGCAGGTAATGCTCTGGTGACTGGTCTGTTGCAGCGCTAGGTAGGCAGGTAATGCTCTGGTGACTGGTCTGTTGCAGCGCTAGGTAGGCAGGTAATGCTCTGGTGACTGGTCTGTTGCAGCGCTAGGTAGGCAGGTAATGCTCTGGTGACTGGTCTGTTGCAGCGCTAGGTAGGCAGGTAATGCTCTGGTGACTGGTCTGTTGCAGCGCTAGGTAGGCAGGTAATGCTCTGGTGACTGGTCTGTTGCAGCGCTAGGTAGGCAGGTAATGCTCTGGTGACTGGTCTGTTGCAGCGCTAGGTAGGCAGGTAATGCTCTGGTGACTGGTCTGTTGCAGCGCTAGGTAGGCAGGTAATGCTCTGGTGACTGGTCTGTTGCAGCGCTAGGTAGGCAGGTAATGCTCTGGTGACTGGTCTGTTGCAGCGCTAGGTAGGCAGCTCTGTGACTGGTCTGTTGCAGCGCTAGGTAGGCAGGTAATGCTCTGGTGACTGGTCTGTTGCAGCGCTAGGTAGGCAGGTAATGCTCTGGTGACTGGTCTGTTGCAGCGCTAGGTAGGCAGGTAATGCTCTGGTGACTGGTCTGTTGCAGCGCTAGGTAGGCAGGTAATGCTCTGGTGACTGGTCTGTTGCAGCGCTAGGTAGGCAGGTAATGCTCTGGTGACTGGTCTGTTGCAGCGCTAGGTAGGCAGGTAATGCTCTGGTGACTGGTCTGTTGCAACGCTAGGTAGGCAGGTAATGCTCTGGTGACTGGTCTGTTGCAGCGCTAGGTAGGCAGGTAATGCTCTGGTGACTGGTCTGTTGCAGCGCTAGGTAGGCAGGTAATGCTCTGGTGACTGGTCTGTTGCAGCGCTAGGTAGGCAGGTAATGCTCTGGTGACTGGTCTGTTGCAGCGCTAGGTAGGCAGGTAATGCTCTGGTGACTGGTCTGTTGCAGCACTAGGTAGGCAGGTAATGCTCTGGTGACTGGTCTGTTGCAGCGCTAGGTAGGCAGGTAATGCTCTGGTGACTGGTCTGTTGCAGCGCTAGGTAGGCAGGTAATGCTCTGGTGACTGGTCTGTTGCAGCGCTAGGTAGGCAGGTAATGCTCTGGTGACTGGTCTGTTGCAACGCTAGGTAGGCAGGTAATGCTCTGGTGACTGGTCTGTTGCAGCGCTAGGTAGGCAGGTAATGCTCTGGTGACTGGTCTGTTGCAGCGCTAGGTAGGCAGGTAATGCTCTGGTGACTGGTCTGTTGCAACGCTAGGTAGGCAGGTAATGCTCTGGTGACTGGTCTGTTGCAGCGCTAGGTAGGCAGGTAATGCTCTGGTGACTGGTCTGTTGCAACGCTAGGTAGGCAGGTAATGCTCTGGTGACTGGTCTGTTGCAGCGCTAGGTAGGCAGGTAATGCTCTGGTGACTGGTCTGTTGCAGCGCTAGGTAGGCAGGTAATGCTCTGGTGACTGGTCTGTTGCAACGCTAGGTAGGCAGGTAATGCTCTGGTGACTGGTCTGTTGCAACGCTAGGTAGGCAGGTAATGCTCTGGTGACTGGTCTGTTGCAACGCTAGGTAGGCAGGTAATGCTCTGGTGACTGGTCTGTTGCAGCGCTAGGTAGGCAGGTAATGCTCTGGTGACTGGTCTGTTGCAGCGCTAGGTAGGCAGGTAATGCTCTGGTGACTGGTCTGTTGCAGCGCTAGGTAGGCAGGTAATGCTCTGGTGACTGGTCTGTTGCAGCGCTAGGTAGGCAGGTAATGCTCTGGTGACTGGTCTGTTGCAGCGCTAGGTAGGCAGGTAATGCTCTGGTGACTGGTCTGTTGCAGCGCTAGGTAGGCAGGTAATGCTCTGGTGACTGGTCTGTTGCAGCGCTAGGTAGGCAGGTAATGCTCTGGTGACTGGTCTGTTGCAGCGCTAGGTAGGCAGGTAATGCTCTGGTGACTGGTCTATTGCAGCGCTAGGTAGGCAGGTAATGCTCTGGTGACTGGTCTGTTGCAACGCTAGGTAGGCAGGTAATGCTCTGGTGACTGGTCTGTTGCAGCGCTAGGTAGGCAGGTAATGCTCTGGTGACTGGTCTGTTGCAACGCTAGGTAGGCAGGTAATGCTCTGGTGACTGGTCTGTTGCAGCGCTAGGTAGGCAGGTAATGCTCTGGTGACTGGTCTGTTGCAGCGCTAGGTAGGCAGGTAATGCTCTGGTGACTGGTCTGTTGCAGCGCTAGGTAGGCAGGTAATGCTCTGTTGACTGGTCTGTTGCAACGCTAGGTAGGCAGGTAATGCTCTGGTGACTGGTCTGTTGCAGCGCTAGGTAGGCAGGTAATGCTCTGGTGACTGTTCTGTTGCAGCGCTAGGTAGGCAGGTAATGCTCTGGTGACTGGTCTGTTGCAGCGCTAGGTAGGCAGGTAATGCTCTGGTGACTGGTCTGTTGCAGCGCTAGGTAGGCAGGTAATGCTCTGGTGACTGGTCTGTTGCAGCGCTAGGTAGGCAGGTAATGCTCTGGTGACTGGTCTGTTGCAGCGCTAGGTAGGCAGGTAATGCTCTGGTGACTGGTCTGTTGCAGCGCTAGGTAGGCAGGTAATGCTCTGGTGACTGGTCTGTTGGTGACTGGTCTGTTGCAACGCTAGGTAGGCAGGTAATGCTCTGGTGACTGGTCTGTTGCAGCGCTAGGTAGGCAGGTAATGCTCTGGTGACTGGTCTGTTGCAGCGCTAGGTAGGCAGGTAATGCTCTGGTGACTGGTCTGTTGCAGCGCTAGGTAGGCAGGTAATGCTCTGGTGACTGGTCTGTTGCAGCGCTAGGTAGGCAGGTGACTGGTCTGTTGCAGCGCTAGGTAGGCAGGTAATGCTCTGGTGACTGGTCTGTTGCAACGCTAGGTAGGCAGGTAATGCTCTGGTGACTGGTCTGTTGCAGCGCTAGGTAGGCAGGTAATGCTCTGGTGACTGGTCTGTTGCAGCGCTAGGTAGGCAGGTAATGCTCTGGTGACTGGTCTGTTGCAGCGCTAGGTAGGCAGGTAATGCTCTGGTGACTGGTCTGTTGCAGCGCTAGGTAGGCAGGTAATGCTCTGGTGACTGGTCTGTTGCAACGCTAGGTAGGCAGGTAATGCTCTGGTGACTGGTCTGTTGCAGCGCTAGGTAGGCAGGTAATGCTTTGGTGACTGGTCTGTTGCAGCGCTAGGTAGGCAGGTAATGCTCTGGTGACTGGTCTGTTGCAGCGCTAGGTAGGCAGGTAATGCTCTGTTGACTGGTCTGTTGCAGCGCTAGGTAGGCAGGTAATGCTCTGGTGACTGGTCTGTTGCAGCACTAGGTAGGCAGGTAATGCTCTGGTGACTGGTCTGTTGCAACGCTAGGTAGGCAGGTAATGCTCTGGTGACTGGTCTGTTGCAACGCTAGGTAGGCAGGTAATGCTCTGGTGACTGGTCTGTTGCAGCGCTAGGTAGGCAGGTAATGCTCTTTGGTGACTGGTCTGTTGCAGCGCTAGGTAGGCAGGTAATGCTCTGGTGACTGGTCTGTTGCAGCGCTAGGTAGGCAGGTAATGCTCTGGTGACTGGTCTGTTGCAGCGCTAGGTAGGCAGGTAATGCTCTGGTGACTGGTCTGTTGCAGCGCTAGGTAGGCAGGTAATGCTCTGGTGACTGGTCTGTTGCAGCGCTAGGTAGGCAGGTAATGCTCTGGTGACTGGTCTGTTGCAACGCTAGGTAGGCAGGTAATGCTCTGGTGACTGGTCTGTTGCAGCGCTAGGTAGGCAGGTAATGCTCTGGTGACTGGTCTGTTGCAGCGCTAGGTAGGCAGGTAATGGAGGACAGCTGGCCTAGCGGTTAAGAGCGTTGGGTCAGTAACCAAAGAGGTTGCTGGTTCGAATCTCTGTGCAGACAGGGTGAAAAATCTGTCTATGTGCCCTTGAGCAAGGTACTTAACTCTAACTGCTCCACGGTCGCCTTCAATAATGGCTGATCCCTGGCCGTGACCCACTCCACTCTCTACACTGAGGGTGTCTCAGTGGGAGTTGGGATATGCAAAAATGAAGTAATTTCACATCTCGCACTCGAACAGTAGTGAAACAGGACAAATATAAGTGCCCCCCCCCCATTTGACCTTCGAGGTAGGTCGGCAATAAGGAACATACGGAGAGGATTATACCACCTGTCAACTGTCTGTCCAACAGGAATGTGAAAAACTACAGGGCATTTCATCTCAAAGATAAACTCCTAGCCCTATCAACACCGGATGCCTTCAAACTCTAAAACAGCCTGTGTTGAGTAGGACACACTGTAGAAGCACGTTTTGGAACAGAAAATCTGTGTTCTTATTGTACAGGTATTCCTTCCCTGTTTCAGAACGTTTCCTTCATAGTAAAATGCTGTATGTTGTTTGCTGTCACGCTGAAGTCAACCCAGGTCTCAGTATGGCCTCTGATTAGTCTTCTCGGTGTTAGGCTAATTGTGCTTGGTAGGAAGGACTGAGAGAAATAATGTGTTTATTGGAAAACGCTGATAAGAAAATCAACAGGTACTTCTTCCACCTCTCCATCCCTCCCTGCCGCCCGCTAACACACAGCATTACAAATCACCCTAATTTCCTGTAAACAATTTTTCAAACGCCGGCCGCCGGCAATGATGGAGGGAAATTGGGAGAGAAAACAGAGAGCGAGAGAGAGATATTCAGACCAGAGATAGAGACCGAGAGAGGGAGAGATACAGACTAAACTGAGAAAGAATACAGGAGAAGTAATCACCCAAAAACAGAAAAGGGGGAGGAGGTGGCGAGTGGAGGATGAGAGGAAGGGAGGATGAGGAGGAGAGGAAGGGAGGATGAGGGGGTGAGTGGAGAATGAGAGGAAGGGAGGATGAGGAGGAGAGGAAGCGAGGATGAGAGTGGAGGAGAGGAAGGGAGGATGAGGGGGAGAGTGGAGGAGAGGAAGGGAGGATGTGAAGAGGGCATGTTGCCAGCGGGAGTCTGCTACTCATGCTGCTCTCTGATAAGTGCCCCAGTGCATTGTGGGTAATAACAAGCCCCAGTGTGAGGACTGTGGTGGTTATTTATTTTTTATTAAATGAGGAGAGAAACTTATCACACAAGTCAGAGTTATACTTAAACGAAATCTTTATTTGCTTATTAATAAGGAGAGCTGGCTACACACACACACACACACACACACACACACACACACACACACACACACACACACACACACACACACACACACACACACACACACACACACACACACGTGAATGTTGTGAGTGCTCTGGTTGACGGTTCACCCTCAGATGATTTGTTGAGAGCCCCGACACAAAGGATACTAAGATCTTTTATAGCAAAAATACACCTCCTTTGTTTACATGACAAACAACAGATGTGTGGAATGGGTCACAAGGTTAGGGTTTGAATGAATGCAATTAATAATTCACAGCAGACAGTATCTGCTGTAAAGACTGTTCTCATTCTGTGGAAACCAGGGTGCCTGGCCCCCAAACAAGGTTCCCCTCATCATTATCCATACCTGAGCCATCTCCACCCTGGTATCTCCCGGCACACAAACACCAACTCGTGCTATGGAATGCTGTCTATCGGCATTATCACCAAAAAGGCATTGTAAATACACTGGGCCCCCCAGAGGCCAAACTCAGAAGACCACACACAGATGGGTGTTCTAAGACCCCTATTCTATAGAACAACCATTTGATGCAATAACAGTATTATAACAATCTTGTAATTTCACTCTAACAGGAGCATACACACCACTGTCATAGGGCCTACATAATCCTGACATAACAAGAGGTCAGGAGCAGGAGGAGCCCCATCAATCTTATGATGACAGCTAATCCATAAGACGTCAGAAACATTAAAACCACATGGAAAATGTCAGACCATGTTTGTTCCCCTGTATGTATGATTCGCTCTGCTCTAAATGCCAAGTGAAATGTTGCCTTGGTCAAATGGCTATAGCGCAGGCCAGGGCCGGGCCCTTCTAAATGTCTTCATCCACAGTGGATGAATGACAAGCCTTCTGATGTGCAAAGTGTGTATACGTCTCGGTCTACGGTTCTGTACAGGCCCGGCATGGTGAGAACAATGTGTCCATATTCAGACCCTTGTCTCAGTATTGTGCTGTTATAAAGGCTGAGGGTCAGTCAACAATTGCTAATCCGCTCCCTGTAGAGCCCCCTGCTATTCACACCGCTCCCTCTGGCACCACTGAGTAACCTTTCAGAAAGGCCAGAGACAGACCTTCCTCATTTCCCTTGCACTCTCTCTATCCCTCTCTCCCCATGCCTCACGCTCTCTCTATTCAACATCCTCCCTCCCTTTCTGCATCCTGCTCTCTCTCTCTCTCAGCATTCAGAGTAGCACTCTGACTCACCCATGACATGTATTGTACACCTTTCCTAGGGAGGAGAAAAGCTCTTTAAAAACGTCAGATACTGCCTCCACTGCACACAACCCAGGCTGCAGCAAACACATGCGTACACTCACACACACACACACACACACGGTAGGGTTTGGCTTTGGTTGGCAGTAATCTAAACAATAACAAAAAGAACTTCAAATTGCCATCAAGCGGATGCCATGTTAATTTTCCTTCCTTTCATCATCGTCAGCAGATCTATGAATAAACAGTCCTCCTACAGAATGCCATCCTCTCTTCTGTTCCTCGTGTTAATGTGATGCCTTCCATGGCAGTATGTACTCTACATGACCAAAAACATGTGGCCACCTGCTCGTTAAACATCTCAATCCAAAATCATGGCCATTAATATGGAGTTGGTCCCCCCCTTTGCTGCTATAAACAGCCTCCACTCTTCTGGGAAGGCTTTCCACTAGATGTTGGAACATTGCTGCGATTAGGCCTGGCTCACAGTTGGAGTTCCAATTAATCTGAATGGTGTTCAGGTCAGGGCTCTGTGCAGGCTAGTCAAGTTCTTTCACACCGATATCGACAAACCATTTCTGTATGAACCTTGATTTTTGCATGGGGGTGTTGTCATGCTGAAACAGGAAAGGGCATTCCCCAAACTGTTGCCACAAAGAGGGAAGCGCAGAGTAATCTAGAATGTCATTGTATGCAGTAGAGTTAAGATTTCCCTTCACTGGAACTAAGGGGACTAGCCGAACCATGAAAAACATCCCCAGACCATTATTCCTCATCCACCAAACTTTACAGTGGGCACTATGCATTCAGGCAGGTAGCATTCTCCTTGCATCCACCAAACCCAGATTCGTCCGTCAGACTGCCATCACTCCAGAGAACGCGTTTCCACTGCTACAGAATCCAATGGTGGTGAGTTTTTCACCACTCCAACCAACACTTGGCATTGCACACGGTGGTCTTAGGCTTGTGTGCGACTGCTCGGCCATGGAAACCCATTTCATTCAGCAGCTCCTGACAAACAGTTCTTGTGCTGACGTTGCTTCCAGAGGCAGTTTGGAACTCGGTAGTGAGTGTTGCAACTGAGGACAGACTCGATAGACTCGGGGGTCCAACAGGGGGGCATCCTATGACGCTGCAACGTTGAAAGTCACAGAGCTCTTCAGTAAGGCCATTCTACTGCCAATGTTTGTCTTTGGAGATTGCATGGCCGCTCAATTTTATATACCGGAAAAAGCCAAATCCACTAATTTGAAGGGGTGTCCACATACTTCTGTATATATGGTGTATCTGTTGAGGCAGCCCACCGTCCTGTGATGAGGTTTGGGGAGTCTCTCCAACACAGAGAAGCCTTCTGTTAGAAGAGCCAGTAACTAAAAACTCCAACAAGCACTTCAATTAAATCACAACTACACATTGAGGTAAAAACTAAATCCTAGTGCCGGTACTCGAGAATGTCACACTCTACCACTATTAACTGAAAAGCCTATCGAGGGACAAAACAGCACCTTGTATCATTTGAAATGAACATGAAGTGCACTAAAACAGTTAGGCTATTACTTACAGTAGCAGGGAGCACCTAGTGTATAACCACATGATCCAGGGTGAGCTAAACTAGGGCAGATAGCGAATATAAAGCTGATTCTCACTAGCTGCCCTCCACGTCACCGACAACTTGCTAAAGCTCATTTTCTGAGAAGGGGGACGAGAACAAATCCCCTTTGTTGCTCAGTCAAAAAGTAATTCCTGCACGTACAATTCATAATCAGGTTAAGAGTGAGAGCTTGGGCTGATAATACAGTACGCATTGTGACAAGTCCAGGGCCAATGTTTACATACAGAACACATACCAGCTGCTTTGATATAGAGTGCATTCCAAATGGCACTTATTCCCTATATAGTGCACTAGTTTTGACCACGGCTCTATGGACCCTTGTCAAAAGTAGTGCACTATGTAGGGAATAGGGTGCCATTGGAGATGTACATACTCTCCTGTAGGGGTATGGTGTTTAAACAAATGTGTGATCATTAACGTTTAGAATGTTCCTACAGAATTGAAATCACAGTGCCGTTATCACAAAACTACCACTAACAGGTCCTGATCATCATCATACTGGCAAAACATATATTTTTTAAACAAATACCTAACACAGCAATGCTGTAAGTTAACTGGACATCTTTCAAATGGTTTGCCACAGACGCGCTCCGCACGTCGTCGTTAACAGTTGGAATAGCAGAGAGTGAGAAAGGCAAGCGACAGCTGCGAAGTCCTGTATGGCAATACTCTGAGAAGTTCAATGAGGTGATTAAATGCAAACTTTTGCGAGGTGGATTTGAGCTACAGTGGCAGTACAGGTGCTGAAAGGGAGGTACCGCGAGACCCGACCTCAACACGTTGCTAGCAGCAGTGCGTTAAGGGACGAAGTGAGAAGATCACAGCACAGATTACAGAAGTGATAGCAGTTGATATGCAGCCACCGTAGAGGATGTAGAGGATGTCGGCTTCAATACCCTAATGACATATCTAGAACCAGACTACTAGATGCCACGTCGAAAAAATGTGACGGCCCTGATGGAGTAAATTGTACACCGATTGCTCTTCAAGTGCAAAACACACACTCTCAAAAAACATACGTTGCCTTAACAACAGGTGGTTGGACATATATGAACACCCTGTTGAACATCACTGAAACGAGCCCTCACATTGATGGGAAGTGGGACATGAAGTCCCATGTACTGACAACTGAGAACATTGAGGAGAGTCACAACAGAGAACCTAGAATGGCATTAACATCGTTGCTGAGTGGGTGGAGGACAACAGTAAGGTGAGCGCTGTCTGGTAGGTAGCCAGGCCTCCAGTAGATTGAACTGCATTAATACCATCGTTGCTGAGTGGGTGGAGGACAGCAGTAAGGTGAGCGCTGTCTGGTAGGTAGCCAGGCCTCCAGTAGATTGAACTGCATTAATACCATCGTTGCTGAGTGGGTGGAGGACAGCAGTAAGGTGAGCGCTGTCTGGTAGGTAGCCAGGACTCCAGTAGATTGAACTGCATTAATACCATCGTTGCTGAGTGGGTGGAGGACAACAGTAAGGTGAGCGCTGTCTGGTAGGTAGCCAGGCCTCCAGTAGATTGAACTGCATTAATACCATCGTTGCTGAGTGGGTGGAGGACAGCAGTAAGGTGAGCGCTGTCTGGTAGGTAGCCAGGACTCCAGTAGATTGAACTGCATTAATACCATCGTTGCTGAGTGGGTGGAGGACAACAGAAAGGTGAGCGCTGTCTGGTAGGTAGCCAGGCCCCCTGTAGATTGAACTGCATTAATACCATCGTTGCTGAGTGGGTGGAGGACAACAGAAAGGTGAGAGCTGTCTGGTAGGTAGCCAGGCCTCCAGTAGATTGAACTGCATTGCCCCCTAGTGGTCATGCCCATTGTAAATTCACCTCATTATGTTTTTTTTCCCCCTTCATTTTTTCCGGTTTAAACGATGAACAAAATGGCAATTTAAACGTGAAGAACATTTCTACACTCTTAACAAAAATTCTGTCCAGCACAATGGCATGCAACATTTGGTTCTGGGTTCACCGATTAGAAATGACATTTCAACAAAGTGGCATTTAAAACGACATACATGGCAATCTCCTTTAGCCTTTTCTAATCTGCAAATAACAGTCTGCTATTCCCCATCCATACGAATAGATGATAATTATGAATACACACACAACACAGACTTGTAGCTACTAGCTACTATAGCTAGGTGCTGCAACAGCATATGGACTCAGATTCACCTCAGAGAGCAGAAAATAACCCACAGTTACATATTAAAACAACGCAGTCAGGAAAACAGCACGAATAAAACCCAAACATGTCAAACTGCTGAGCTATTTCATCCTCTGCTGAGTGTGTTGCCAATAGTAACCACCATGGCAGATGGCTGATGCTATGTAGTTCTATGGCAGGGGGAATGAAATGCCAGGCTGTGGATGGTTCAGAGCAACTTTATTTGATTTCCATGTCGAGATAGAAGGACAGTTCAAAAGAAGACAGAGGAAAATGAGAGATACATCAAATTAAAAACAGATGGAAGAAATGAGGTCTGGATTGGGCCACAGAGGGGGCTTCAGTCAGGTTCACCATGGAAACAATAGAACTACAGTGCCACATGTTGCCCTCTGTCTGTCTGTCTGTCTGTCTGTCTGTCTGTCTGTCTGTCTGTCTGTCTGTCTATCCATCCATCCCATGGTCCTTTCAACCACTTTCTGTGTCTCTAATGGCACCTTGGTCCCTAATATAGTGCCCTGCTTTTGATCAGAACAGAGCTCTATATGCTTGTGGCTCATAGGGCAAACGTCGTGCACCTACAGGGAATAGGGTGCCTGCCAACGGGCTCCTCGTCCTTGTGATGGAGATGCTAGGAGTCTTACAGTGCTCAAATTTCTCTTAATTGGTCGAGTTGATCTATAGGGCATTAATCAGGTGAACACATTCATTACTGACTGACTGACTGACTGAGACAATCTTCATATTACAATCGCTTTGGTCTTCCAACAACATGTGGGAGGAAACAGCAGAATAGCCACAAACTGCGACGCGAATTGACTTTATTTAGCCTATATCCCTGGTAAAGTCCCAGCTTCATCTGCATTGGATGGCTCTTAAATGCACTGCTGCTCACAGAATGTTTGAGATATCAAGTTATGGTACTGTGTGTGTGCATTTCATCAAATGGTCACAGTCCGTCAACCAATAATACTGCTGTCACACCCCGATCTGTTTCCCCTGTCCTCGTTATGGTCTCCACCCCCCCTCCAGGTGTTGCTTGTTTTCCCCAGTGTTTTTTATCCCGGGTTTCCTGTCTCTCTGTGCCAGTGTATTTATCCCTGTGTTTCCTGTCTCTCTGTGCCAGTGTATTTATCCCTGTGTTTCCTGTCTCTCTGTGCCAGTGTATTTATCCCTGTGTTTCCTGTCTCTCTGTGCCAGTGTATTTATCCCTGTGTTTCCCGTCTCTCTGTGCCAGTGTATTTATCCCTGTGTTTCCTGTCTCTCTGTGCCAGTGTATTTATCCCTGTGTTTCCTGTCTCTCTGTGCCAGTGTATTTATCCCTGTGTTTCCTGTCTCTCTGTGCCAGTGTATTTATCCCTGTGTTTCCTGTCTCTCTGTGCCAGTTCGTCTTGCATGTCTTCTAAGTCAACCAGCAGTTTTCCCGTTCCCCTGCTTTTTGCATTCAACTTTTTCTCGTCCTCCCGGTTTTGACCCTTGCCTGTTTCTGGACTTTGTACCTGCCTGCCTGACCATTCTGCCACTCTGTACCTCCTGGACTCTGATCTGGTTTTGACCTTTTTGCCTGTCCACGACCATTCTCTTGCCTACCCCTTTGGATTAGTAAACATTGTAAGTCCCAGAGTCTGCATTTGGGTCTCGCCTTGATACCGCAGGCCTCTGACTCTTGTCCTGTGTCTGGTCCGGACTGCCTTCTCACCTGCAGTGAACCGCACCAATGTAAGAAGGGAATCGGACCGAGACCACCCTTTTTGAGTGAACCACGGTGCGTTGTTCTGCACACTCCCGAGCACACTCCCAACGGTCTAAACTTACCGACCTGAGGGTGAAAGCAAGCTCCAAAACAATTTGGTGGGAAAGTCCCCTAAAAGTCTACCTTCCTTAAAATGAAAATTATACAAGCCCACACACACAGATAACGTCTGGATTCCTTAAAGTAATGACGTATATCCCCAAATGGACACTGGCATAGTGAGACTGATAGCTGCTTAATTCCAAATGGTAGAATCAGAAACTCCCTAATTAATAGAGTGAAGAAACCCTGACAGAGGAGTCTAAGGAGTAGGGAGACTCATCAACATGGACTCAAGAGAGCTGACCAATGAGATGCATGGAGCTGGCCGAGGGACATAACATGGTCCCTGTGGCATCCCTGAACCGCAGCTCGTTAAATACAACTTTAATCGGATTCCCAACGGGACGCAGGGAACAGCCTGACACCCCTAACGACACGCTGTGCACCATGGGAAAGAGAGCGATGAGATGGGTCCAGAATGAGAAGGAATAGCAACAATTTGATGGAGAGAAATAGAGACAAGCTCCCATTCCATTATCCCCAAGGGTCTGGGCAGGTTAAATGAACTATAGATAGAGAGGAGAGGAGAGCAGAGGAGAGGCTGAGTAACAGAGGCTATGGGATGCAGTAAGCAAATAGAGCTGAATGCATGATACTAAATATAACAGTCAAATACAATAACATTTAACCCTGTATTTTAAGATTGCTTAAGCATACTATCCTATTGGCATTGTTACACAAAGCAGCAACGACAAGAGAACAATATATCAAAACAAACGGTAGAGTTCCCTATATGGAAGAATCTGAGCATCAGTCCTATGTTGAGCAGGCATCCAGTGTGTACTTCATAAAATATGCATAATGTATGACAGCGCGTGGGCTACGGTGAAATATAGGCTGTCATACCAACAAGGCATCACATTACCGCACGCATAAATAGCAATGCCAGTATTTCATTATTTCAATAGCCTATAGAATAAACAAATCATATCCAAGCATGACTACAGAACATTACTAAATTATCTCCGGGTAGTGTTTACTTACGAGTGGACGCCTGTAGTGGAGAAGCCAGTAAAACTGGTCAAATAAACGCAGTCTTTCCAGATGCGGACTGGGTGAGAGCAGCGCACTTCAGTGACCGCTCACTGACTGGCGCGCTCCTCCTCGCCCGCTCTGTGAAATGCGCGCCGCCGACCGAGCTGGAACAAAATCTGCCGTGCTGTGCGTTAATGACTTTCAAACCTAACTGAAACGCGATGTAATGCACGGATCAATTGAATCGTTCAAAGCAGATGTGGCATCACGTGTTCGTTGAAAAACACGGAATAGGCTACAGAAA
The DNA here is from genome assembly GCF_023373465.1 of Oncorhynchus keta. NCBI lineage: Eukaryota > Metazoa > Chordata > Actinopteri > Salmoniformes > Salmonidae > Oncorhynchus > Oncorhynchus keta. The sequence goes on from NC_068453.1 coordinate 12,893,576, forward strand.
TGATGAGCGGTGTGCTTCAGGCTGTGTGTGTGTGACCGCTGGTGGCGTGCAAAATGTAGCAGACACACGCTGGTTAACAGGCTCATCTCAATGTAAACTATAGACCTAATCGTTTAGAGCTATCGGAACATTACATGGTAACAACATTACATCTAGTGCATGGCGTCTCCCGAGTGCAAATAATCAGGTAAGCCTACACGCGTCTGCTCCAAAGCTAGGCCTATATCATTAACGTAATGCTTGATGGTCCTCTAGAGTCCCATCTAACATGTATTCATACCAGGCTGTGATGTGATGTGGTACTAGGAACACACACACTACAGTGTGTAAATAGATAACAAGATCCTGAAGTTCAACCACAAGTCAGGACTCTTTCTAATAGAAAGCAGACAATGGATGTGGAGGGGCTAATCTGCTCCCCCCCAGCTTAGTGCTGTTATTCAGGCCTGGAGGGGAGGAGGGGAAGCTGGGGGCCCAATAGCTCCGGAGAGAGAGGACCTTTTTAGTGTGTATGTGTGTCGGGAAAAGAAACCGGACGCCAGCTTAAACCAGGGTTTCAAAAGGCTGAGAGAAAAGCTCACCACTACATATTTTCGCCACACAGAAAACTGTATTGTACTGCTGTGGCTCCTCAATAGTTTTAAAGAGCAGATATAACAACCAACCTGGCATGGTTAAAAAACCATGCCAGGTTGGTGCTACAAATAGAATTTCTACAACTAGAATATCTACAACTAGATTTCCTACAACTAGAATATCTACAACTAGATTTCCTACAACTAGAATATCTACAACTAGAATTCCTACAACTAGAATATCTACAACTAGAATATCTACAACTAGAATTTCTACAACTAGAATTCCTACAACTAGATTTTCTACAACTAGATTTCCTACAACTAGAATTCCTCCCCTATGTGGAAGCTAGGTGAATTGTAACAGCAAAAGGCTGCATTCAAAACCAATCTCCCCCATCCCATTTTCCCATAACATGGCGGAGACTCGCGCTTGAGGCTTTTGCTTCAGGTTTCGGTCCACCAGCTTCAAAAAGCATAGTTTTCCCAGCGATGATTCCCTAAACTATTCAGTGCATGTTTTGCCTCAAACTGAAATGAAGTGTTCAGTATAGAATTTTAGCAATGACAGCAATTTCTACATTGGCCACTTGACCTAGATAAGAGAGCCACAAAGTCAAAACAGCTTTCACATTTTGATAAGATGCAACTTCGGCGGGAGAAATCAATAGGCAAATATCAGTCAATCACTTAAGTAATACTGTGAAACACTATAATTCCACTATTACTAACAGATATATTATGGGCATTTTCTCAAATGACAAATGCAACATCTCAAAAGAAATCCTGTGTAGCACCTTTAATGCTGACTCATAGAATGCCGTCTCATATAACACCCCAAATCTTATAAAACTCAGGAACAACCTGACCTGAATGCCTGACGTGAACTCCGTCAGATGCAAGGGAAGGAGGGATGTGGGAGGAAGGCGTGATGGCGAGGCAGGGTGAACAATACCCATTGGCAGTGTTGAGGTCAGTAGAATGGAAAAGTCCACTCGATCCACCCTGCTTCAACTGTCCAGGAAACAACAGGGGGCGTTTGAAGTCTAAACCCATATGTGTGTCCCAAATGGCACCCTGCTTCAACTGTCCAGGAAACAACAGGGGGCGTTTGAAGTCTAAACCCATATGTGTGTCCCAAATGGCACCCTGCTTCAACTGTCCAGGAAACAACAGGGGGCGTTTGAAGTCTAAACCCATATGTGTGTCCCAAATGGCACCCTGCTTCAACTGTCCAGGAAACAACAGGGGGCGTTTGAAGTCTAAACCCATATGTGTGTCCCAAATGGCACCCTGCTTCAACTGTCCAGGAAACAACAGGGGGCGTTTGAAGTCTAAACCCATATGTGTCCCAAATGGCACCCTGCTTCAACTGTCCAGGAAACAACAGGGGGCGTTTGAAGTCTAAACCCATATGTGTGTCCCAAATGGCACCCTGCTTCAACTGTCCAGGAAACAACAGAGGGCGTTTGAAGTCTAAACCCATATGTGTGTCCCAAATGGCACCCTGCTTCAACTGTCCAGGAAACAACAGGGGGCGTTTGAAGTCTAAACCCATATGTGTGTCCCAAATGGCACCCTGCTTCAACTGTCCAGGAAACAACAGGGGGCGTTTGAAGTCTAAACCCATATATGTGTCCCAAATGGCACCCTGCTTCAACTGTCCAGGAAACAACAGGGGGCGTTTGAAGTCTAAACCCATATGTGTCCCAAATGGCACCCTATTTCCAATATAGTGCACTACTTTTGACCAGGTCAGAGAGAGAAAGGTTTTGAAAGCTGGCTAGCCTAGGAAAGCTGATATTGTCAAATGGGGCTAGGAAAGAGAGCTGCGGTGTTGGGTTCCATAGTGCGTGTGAGCTCGTATTGGATAGACAAGGAACTATCTTGTCCTAAAACTCTGAATTCAGAATTCTACATTTTTATGATTTTGATTTAAAATACTCCCAGTAACTGTATCTGTCCAAACCCAGAGGCAGCGCCCACCAGACGTATGGTACTTAATTTGAAAAACGTCTCCGCAGTATTTTATCAAGTAAAATGTCTGCTAATTAAAGAGATTGATATGTAATGCCGACAGCTGAAACTCAGCAATCTCCCTCTGTTGATAAGTGAAACAAGCTTCTAAGCAGAATATTTCGCAGCCATCTATCTGTATGTGCAGAGACCAAGTAAGCAGAGACCAACACACTTGCCAAAGTGTACACACCACACACACACACACACACACACCACGATGAGGAGTTAGGAGTGAAGGAGTGACAAGAGCGTATGGGTGTTGGAGATGGTGTGTGTGTATTATCATATCTAGGCTCTCTGGTCTCTGCTGCTGTGTGCCAGTCAGCAAGTGGTAAAGGAGAAAGTTAACAAAGACCTATTCTATCCTCCTGTCTTCTCCCCACTATAACTGTCACAAAGAGATTACGGACGTTTTCCTATAAAACCAAAATAGTTTCATATTTTGGGCCGACTACATTTCCTGTTCCATTTTCTAAGGAGCTGCGATAAAATAAAATAAACTGCAACGCTTTTGAAAAGTTCCATCAACAAAGTTGTACTTTAACTTCTTATCTCATGTGATGAGTTTGAACCTGTGAAACCCAATGCCCTTAACCTTAGTGTGTCCTGTAGGTCAGTGTTTCCCAACCCTGGTCCTCCACTACCCCCAATAGTACACAATTTTATTGTAACCCTGGACAAGAACATCTGTCCAACTAATCATCAAGCCCTGAGTCGAATGAGGTGTTTGTCAAGGGCTCCAACGAAACTGTGTGCTGTTGGGGGTACCGGAGAACCAGGGTTGGGAAACTGCTGTAGGCAACCTGAATCCATTAGTGAGACGCTAGAGCAGAGCAGATTCAGTATTTAACAATGGGGGCAGAAACAGAAACAGAGGGAGGGTAGTCAGTAACCCCTAACAGAGAGAGGGAGATATTAGTCTCAAATGGTACCCTATATAGTTCACTACTTTTGACCTGAGCCCTATGCTGGCCGTGGTCAAAATGAATGTACTATGTAGAGAATAAGGTGCCATTTGGACACATAGGGAGTTACTCTCCTGTCATAGTGATACTTACTAGGGAATTTTAACAGGCTAGTGGAGGAGTGGAGAGGGCAACAACACGAAGGTCAGTCACTGAAACACTCTGCTTGTTAGTTACCCTCTCAGATAGAGGTCTTTAATGAAGCCAATATAAACAGCATGTTCATTAGAGGATTAGCATTAGCAGCAGGGGTAAACACTGATGGCTGAGTTATGGTAGAGAGTTTCAGAAGAGAGGCTGTACGAGGTTGATAACACCCACGCCAGACTACTCTGCTCTTCACACACACGTGGCTTGTCTGTTTGGTCACAGGTTGCCGGGGCAACAGTTGAGACAGGCCACAGTGCAGCAGCGTGACATTTACTGTGTCCTTCAGCAGAGGGAGGGGGGAAGGATAGAAAAGAGAGGAGAGGCAGTAGGGATGGATGAAGTAAGAGGGGAGGGAGTGGGGGAGAAGATGGGGAAGTGATTAAGGAAAGGATGGGGAGCTCATAAGACGATTGAGGGTGGCTTGTGGGTGGGTGGGTGGATGGATGGAGGGAGGGAGGAGAGGAAGGATAGCAGGCAGCCAGGCTTGGCTGTACTGCTCCACTGGAGCCTAGCAGTTGATGAGAGAGAGAATAGATTTAGGTAGTGGGTGTGGCAATGGGTGTGGTTGCTGGATCGTAGAGACACTTAGTGTCCAACATCTTGGCGGTGTAGAGACATTGTTGAATATTTAAGCCAATTTCCTCCAATTCTATACATTTCTCCATGGAGCTGAGAAATTGTTTTAGTTTTAAAAGCAAATTTTCCTACGATTCTACATATTTTGCCATGAAGCGGAGATTATTTTGTACAGTTTTAAATCTGATTACCTGCAATTCTATGCATTTTGCCATGGCTAATGCATCTAAATTCATTGTTTTCAATTCTCTCTGACTGTCTAAGCATTTATTTCTATGATTTTTAGTTCTCAAATATTATATTATATACACATATATATATATATATACACAGGTCCATTATCTTTTCTACATACTTTCTCACTAGTTTTAGTTTACACTGAAAGCGTTTTAAAAAACGGAAATTTACACTGCTATTAAAATCCGCCCAAGGATTTCAATAGCAGGAAAATCCCTGGAAAGAGAGGGGGGTTGGAGGGAAGGAGAGAGAAAGCCATAGGTCCTCAATGGCACCCGTGTCACAGCAGCACAACACAGTTTAGCTGAACCGAGACCCAACACGTCCATAAGAGTTATTGTCAGACACCCTCTCAGCCAGGGCCTGCATGGGGCATTGCATCCCCATTCATAAAGCTGCACTGGGAGGAAAGACTAAGACACACAGTAAATGACACTATATGTTTCAGACACCCAATCAGCCAGGGCCTGCATGGGGCATTGCATCCCCATTCATAAAGCTGCACTGGGAGGAAAGACTAAGACACACAGTAAATGACACTATATGTTTCAGACACCCAATCAGCCAGGGCCTGCATGGGGCATTGCATCCCCATTCATAAAGCTGCACTGGGAGGAAAGACTAAGACACACAGTAAATGACACTATATGTTTCAGACACCCAATCAGCCAGGGCCTGCATGGGGCATTGCATCCCCATTCATAAAGCTGCACTGGGAGGAAAGACTAAGACACACAGTAAATGACACTATATGTTTCAGACACCCAATCAGCCAGGGCCTGCATGGGGCATTGCATCCCCATTCATAAAGCTGCACTGGGAGGAAAGACTAAGACACGCAGTAAATGACACCATATGTTTCAGACTTTTACCCCCAACCCAATCAGTGTGACCAGTGGCACATTAAAAAATACATTGAGTCGACTCCAGACTCGTCCATTTGTGCTGGAACACACCCAAAGGAACACTGTGGGTCGAAACAGCCATTTAATTTCAGAATATCATTACTGAAATTCTGCCAGAGCTAAGCAAACACTTCCCGAATAAAGCCAGACTTTTCTTCTCACTGTCTCCAACGGTGTGTTTTAGTGTGAATAATTCATTGAGGATTTCACTTACAATGAAAATCATTAACAGGGAGCCTCACAGGACTAAACAAAGTAACACATTAATATTTGATACAGACCTCAAAATAACAGCAGAGGGAGCATAATGTTTGCACGAGGAAGGGAGGGGAGTGGGATATGATACACTGTAAAGGGGTCTGATCATGTCAATACCATGGGTCTGCACTTCCTTCCTGTCTCTCTGTGATGTCACTTCCCGTTTCCTGTCCGAGTGTGCATCGAGGTGTAGGTAGAGAGGGACAGTTGAGTGGGCTGGCATGAGGCAGGAGGACCGCGTGCTAGCTAGAGTACAGCATGAATCATGCATGACTAGGGTTGTTCCATCCCCATTCTGTAGGCTGGGGTCACAGTTGGTCACACGTCTACCGTTCTATCAGTCACACTTGAGCCCATTGATGGGATGTACACGGTGACTGCCGAAATAAAAGGGAACACTTGAGTAAATGAGGAACAGAATGCATATTGAAAGCAGGTGCTTCCTGTTTATTAGGCAATTATCATCCCATCATGCTTAGGGCCATGTATAAAATGCCCAGTTGCCTATTATTTTTGGCTAATGTGGCTAGAAGAAGCTCTCTGTGACTTTGAAAGAGGGGTCTCAAAGGAGCATAGGGTATTTAAAGTGTTGGGGGTTGGAGGAGGGGGGTCTCAGTCACCAGATATCTACCTGTTTTCCACCACCATGAACAAAAACCACCAAATTATGGATTTTTTAAAATGGAAAATGGCGTTGCATCCCTCCAATAGAGTTCCAGATACTTCTAGAATCTATGCCAAGGTGCACTGAAGCTGTTCTGGCAGCTCGTGGTGGCCCAATGCCCAAGATCACACTATGTTGGTGTTTCCTTTATTTTGGCAGTTACCTGTATATGGATGTTGTTAGTGGTCCTTCTGTGGCTCAGTTGGTAGAGCATGGCGCTTGTAACGCCAGGGTAGTGGGTTCGATTCCCGGGACCACCCATACGTAGAATGTATGCACACATGACTAAGTCGCTTTGGATAAAAGCGTCAGCTAAATGGCATATATTATTATTATTATTATTATAGTGTGCTGAATATGGCTGGGAATAGCTAGCACTACATGTTGGTTTGCTACAGATGCACCTGTCATACTGTATAAGGCCATGAGAAGATGGGATTGTTTGAATGCAGTATTTCTGTAGTGAAACTGGGGCACGGAAAGTTGTGTGTATGTATGCACTACTAACAACTATATCCAGACACGCACACACACTGACAGACACATTTCCCTCAGATTACACAGACACACACAAAGAATTTGAAAAAAAAATCACATTTTGATAAACTCCCAAAGCTACTGGGTGAAATACCACACTAGCAATATTTGTGACCTGGTGCCACAAGGGCAACCAGTGAAGAACAAACACCAATGTAAATACAACTTATATTTCTGTTTATTTTCCATTTTGTACTTTAACTATTTGCACATTATTACAACACTGTATATAGACATGAGATTTTAATGTTTTTATTCTTTTGGAACTATTGTCAGTGTAATGTTCACTGTTCATTTTGTATTGTTTATTTCACGTTTGTTCATTATCTAGTTCACTGGCTTTGAAAATGTAAACATACGTTTCCCATGCCAATAAAGCCCTCAAATTGAAAGAGGGAGAGAGAGAAACCGCAACAGGGGCAAGAGAGGGAATGAAATATGAAAACCAGTGGGCAAATAAATAGCCTTTCTCTCTCTCTCTCTCTCTCCATCTCTCCTACGCAGTGTGTTGCATGTCTCTCTCGCTACCTGGCAGTGTGAGTCTTGCTGAATGATTCACAAACAGCAGCCAGATCACTCATGCCACTCTCTGTAGCAGAGTAGATATGTCCGGCTGTGGTAGTGTTCATAGTGTCCACAAGCAGTGCCCGGGTGTGTGTTTGTCCTGGACGTGCATGTGTGTGGATGCATGACAGGGAGAGAGGAGAGTGCCGTGTTTGGGTCAGGGTGAGAGAACCACATCCACCGTCATTACAGAGATGTTTCATGCCACTGAGGTTTGATTAGACTGCACACACAGTCTCTCTCCCTCCCAATCACCAATGCCTGGAAGAGCATGCGTGCTCCGCTGGGCTGGCTTTCCCCACAAGTGTAACCTCATCAGGCGCACACGTGTGCATGCAAGCGAGTATGTGTGTGTGTGTGTGTGTCCCCGTGTGTATAGCTTCTGTAAAACTCCAGCCTCGCAGTGTCCACCGAGTCGTCTCTCAGACGAGGCAGAAGAGAGAAAGTTGCTGCAATTTTCTGTTCAAAGTATGGCACTCTAGCAGCAAGGCATTCATCTTCAGGCGACACATCTCTGTCCACTGATGCTGTATACACTTAGCATATCTTAGGTGACATATTACTGAAGGCTAAGTAAGTGGTGAAATAAGTGGTAAAACCCAGCATTTTGGAATTACAGTCTGCAATTGGCACATCAATGTTTCCCCCCCAAAAAAATCTGCCAGGCCACATTGTATTGATCGATGGACACAAAAATAATAATAATGTACAACATGAATAAACCTCAATATATAAAGCACAATACAACAACTGAATGTGTAACATAATATGTTGTAAAAATGTAGAAAGTTGTAACAAATTGTCATGGTGATGGCTCATGGATGACTACCAAATCTGCCTCAAGTGCTTCCTGAAATGGAAGGCAATCTCATGTCAGTGAGAAAACGTTGTGACAACCATTGTTTGGAGAGAGACTTTTCGAGATAAAAGCCCCGTAGAGATGACTCGGATTCACAGCCAGTCATATAATGACCACTCACTCTAACTACGTTTCGAGTGTTTCTCTACGTTTTCCACATGACTGCTCTGCTGCTAAACTGGTGCCGTGTGTGTGTACACATGTGCCTGTCTGTCTATGGCACCTCTTAAGTGAGACGATGGAACTATACCCGTTTCCAACCATAGAACGTATCACTGAGAGTCGAAGCAGACAGGCACATCCTTACGATTGGATCTGAGAGCATTACGAGTCTAGACTCATCTCGGCGAATGTGCTATAATAACGCTGCCTGGGAGGACTCAACACCCTCACATTATAATGTCAGAGAGAAAGGGTAGGGAACAGGTTCATCGACGCAGAGAGGGGATGAAGCTTCATTAGGAGTTTAAGAAACGGGTCGTCTGACCTTAATCATAAACTGTGCGTTTGCGGTGAGTAAGCTGTTGCTCGGGGCAACCAGGCCTTTCAAGCTCAGCGGCTGTGTCTCAGAGAGTTTGGTATACTATGGTGCACTACTTTGAGGAGTAGGGATAAGTGGCCCTAGTCAAAAGTAATGCACTATATATGAGAAATAGCCACTCAAAAGTGGGTAACTATATGGGAATGTGATTTGAGATGTGTTGTTGTTTTATAGGATATGGAAGGTATTCCTAAACTGGTGTACGCTTTAAAAAAAATATATATATATTTTCCAAGGGGCTTGTAAATTTGGGCGAGTTTTTTTTATCTCCTGAGTAGCCTCGTTTCACTGCCAAAAATCTAATTAAACCATCTAGTGTTCAGCGAAATAGCAACACAATGTCAAATACAGGTGGCCTAGTCAAATAATTAACATCACATTAACCGTTACTCAGCATCCACCCGTGTGGCTCGCACTGCAGCAATTTCTGCAGCATCCACCGGGAGGCTCCGCATCCACCGTGTGGGTACACTGCAGCATCCACCGCTCTTGGGTACACTGCAGCATCCCCCGGGAGGCTCTTGGGTACACTGCAGCATCCACGGGGAGGCTCTTGGTTACACTGCAGCATCCACGGGGAGGCTCTTGGTTACACTGCAGCATCCACCGGGAGGCTCGTGGGTACACTGCAGCATCCACCGGGAGGCTCTTGGGTACACTGCAGCATCCACCGGGAGGCTCTTGGGTACACTGCAGCATCCACCGGGAGGCTCGTGGGTACACTGCAGCATCCACCGGGAGGCTCTTGGGTACACTGCAGCATCCACCGGAGGCTCTTGGGTACACTGCAGCATCCACCGGGAGGCTCTTGGGTACACTGCAGCATCCACCGGGAGGCTCTTGGGTACACTGCAGCATCCACCGGGAGGCTCGTGGGTACACTGCAGCATCCACCGGGAGGCTCGTGGGTACACTGCAGCATCCACCGGGAGGCTCTTGGGTACACTGCAGCATCCACCGGGAGGCTCTTGGGTACACTGCAGCCCACCGGGAGGGGAGCATCCACCGGGAGGCTCGTGGGTACACTGCAGCATCCACCGGGACTGCAGCATCCACCGGGAGGCTCGCATGGGTACACTGCAGCATCCACCGGGTACACTGCAGCATCCACCGGGAGGCTCGGGTGGCATCCACCGGGAGGCTACACTGCAGCATCCACCGGGAGGCATCCCCCGGGAGGCTCTTGGGTACACTGCAGCATCCACCGGGAGGCTCTTGGGTACACTGCAGCATCCACCGGGAGGCTCTTGGGTACACTGCAGCATCCAGGCTCTTGGAGGCATCCACCGGGAGGCTTGGGTACACTGCAGCATCCACAGGCTCGGCAGCATCCACCGGGAGGCTCTGGGTACACTGCAGCATCCACCGGGAGGCTCTTGGCATCCACCGGGAGGCTACACTGCAGCATCCACGGGAGGCTCTTGGGTACACTGCAGCATCCACTCGAGCAGCATCCACCGGGAGGCTCTGGGTACACTGCAGCATCCACAGGGAGGCTCTTGGGTACACTGCAGCATCCACCGGAGGCTCTTGGGTACACTGCAGCATCCACGGAGGCTCTTGGCACTGCAGCATCCACCGGGAGGCTCTTGGGTACACTGCAGCATCCACCGGGAGAGGCTCTCCACCGAGAGGCTGGGGTACACTGCAGCATCCACCGAGGGGCTCTTGGGTACACTGCAGCATCCACCGAGGGGCTCTTGGGTACACTGCAGCATCCACCGAGGGGCTCTTGGGTACACTGCAGCATCCACAGAGAGGCTTTTGCTGCCAAGAGAATGCCTGACCGCTTGAAAGATGTTTTGGACACTACAGTGAAAATGGTTAACTTTGTTAAAGCAAGGCCCCTGAACTGCTGTGTTAAAAGCTTTTACAACATACAGAAGTGCACTGGTTAACAAGGGGCAAAGTATTGAAACGTTTTTTGGAATTGAGAGACTAGCTTAAAACTTTTCTTTACTGACCATAATTTTCACTTGTCTGACCACTTGCATATGATGATGAGTTTCTCACACGACTGGCCTATCTGGGTGATGTTTTTTCTCACCTGAATGATATGAATCTAGGATTACAGGGACTCTCCTCAACTATATTCAATGTGCGGGACAACATTGAGGCTATGATTAAGAAGTTGGAGCTCTTCTCTGTCTGCATTAACAAGGACAACACACAGGTCTTTCATCATTGTATGATTTTTTGTGAGCAAATGAACTCAAGCTTACGGACCATGTCAAATGTGATATAGCGAAGCACCTGTCTGAGCTGGGTGAGCAATTACGCAGGTACTTTCCCGAAACGGATGACACAAACAACTGGATTCGTTTTCCCTTTCATGCCCTGCCTCCAGTCCACTTACCGACATCTGAACAAGAGAGCCTCATCGAAATTGCAACAAGCGGTTCTGTGAAAATGTAATTTAATCAGAAGCCACTGCCAGATTTCTGGATTGGGCTGCTCTGAGTAGCCTGCCTTGGAAAATCACACTTAAGACACTGATGCACTTTGCAACCACGTACCTATGTGAGAGTGGATTCTCAGCCCTCACTAGCACGAAAACTAAACACAGGCACAGACTGTGTATTAAATGATTTAAGACGGAGACTCTCTCCAATACAACCCAACTTTATGTTATGTGCATTATGTGCATCCTTTCAAGCACACCGTTCTCATTAATCTGTGCTGAGTTATTCACAATGTTCGACGAACAAATACGTTATATGTAAGATGGTTAAATAATGAGCAAATGGTTGATTATTATTATATTTTTATTTGTGCCCTGGTCCAATAAGAGCTCTTTGTCTCTTCCCACTCACTCATTCTTATGTTTAATAAATGTATCGTATAGTGTGTGTCTGTGTGTGTGTGTGTGTGTGTGTGTGTGTGTGTGTGTGTGTGTGTGTGTGTGTGTGTGTGTGTGTGTGTGTGTGTGTGTGTGTGTGTGTGTGTGTGTGTGTGTGTGTGTGGCAGACTTACAATGATGGCATAAAACAACAGTTGAGTGCGCGCTGACCCTGGTGCTTAGAGGGGGTACAGCTGACCCTGGTGCTGGAGGGGGTACGGCAGCTGGAGGTTGAATGTTTGAAGGGGTACGGGACTATAAAAGTAGGGATAGGCCATTCTCCTGGATGGACTGTCCTACTGCAGTACTGTGCTGTTTCAGTCTAAACTAAAGCGCGGTCTGAAATGTAACTAATTCAATCACAAGGGGTTGTAAACATCTACTATGACATGCAACAACACAAAGCTCTCTGCATTGGCGCGGTTTCCCTTCTTCTTCATGCCGTACCTCTGTACTGCACCAACTGGAATCTGCCAGCAAGCCTGGTTTTGGTTCTACAGCCAGGAAGAGTGTCATGCTGTGCTGAACTGATCCCCTCTAGAAGTCCACATGAGAAGAAATGCTGGTGAGAGGGGAGGGGCTAAGGGGAGGAGCCAAGGAGAGGGGGAATAGTGGTGCGTGTAATGAAGTTAGAGTTTATGGGATTAGATGCATGTTGTGATTCAGCTGCACGACACCAAAATCACAATTAGTCAGTGGCTGAGTGTGTGAGAGAGAGAGAGAGAGAAAAAAAATGGTGCTTCGTTACCAAATCCAATAAGATGAAGGTGACAGACAAGCTGACTGAGTCGAGATTCTACCCAGCTGATTCTAGCTACCTAACTTCTAGGTTCTCTCCTACAGACATACTAGTTCTACTGATTGACAGGCTCTGTCACAATGCACAGGGGGAAGTTCAACACTCTCAGTCAAGAGAATCAGCAGTGGTTAAAGCTCTCCTGGCTGACAAAGCTTTCAGAAGACCTTATGCCCCTCACACACACACACACACGACGGTAATTTTTTTGCATGCTCTAACTGCCTCTCTGTCAGTCAGAATCAGACACAGTGGTTAGATTACAAAACTACATCCTCACGTGTGTGTGTGTGTGTGTGTGTGTGTGTGCGTGTGTGTGTGTGTATCTAGACTGTATGCACGGCTGAAAACCACGAGAAGAACCACTCAGAGCTGTCATCCTGCAAAGCTAAATAATCCACTCTCTTTTGCCACTCTACTGCTGCCTGAATAGGTTTGAGACTGGAGGAGTACGGACATGAAAAAGGACACTTGGATCATTCCTATCTTGTCTGTTAAAGACACACCAGTTGTGTAAATGTTCCCCGTCTGTTCTGTTGAACTGTTTAAAAGCACACAGGCACCCAGGCTGAAGGCGAAGACACAGTGTAGCCTCCCTATATTTGAGGGCATACGACCTCAGCCAAGAGGTCTGGCCCTTTATGGCAAACACAAGAAAGACATTGCTGCTTGCTGGTTCAAGCCTGGCTGTTCCCCTTCAAATCGCTACAAAGGTACGGCTATTGCCTTCCCTCGTCGTCGTGAGTAATGTCGACTGGATGAGAGACAGAAGTGCATTTTCAGTGTCTGCATCTCTGCATTACGTTCACGCTCTGTTCAGGCAATTACAGCGGAATGCCAGGCTCTCCCTCCAATCCGCACAATATGTAATAGCTGTCCTGCCGTCTCAGTCAAAAAGCAATAAACCCCACTGTTGGGATTATCAATCATCACCAAGTGACAGCAGGTTCTGGTTCCTATTGTTTTATATCTGGTGAGATCAGCCCATGTAATATCCTTTCTCCTCACACCTGAATCACACACACAGATCAACTGTCACATTAATAATATCTGTATGATGTTTAGTGGGGGGGGGTGAGGTGACTAACACTTCCAAGTGCAATGGGAAAATAGCATTACCATGGCAATACACCGTCTAGCATTGTAATGGATGGATTATAATGACAATGCATAATGGATGAATGGTTATTTTCCAGGTGTTCAAAGTGCGTTATATTGTTTGGGCTACAATGTTAATCAGAACTGAGACAATGTTTTTTTTTTTTAAATGAAACCTTCCACTAGTTTCTCATTATGTAAATATTCCAGCCAATTATCAGCCACAATCAGACCTGCCTGGAGTCCATGACTACGGACCAAACACGTGTTTTGTGTGTGTGTGTGTGTGTGTGTGTGTGTGTGTGTGTGTGTGTGTGTCTCTCTCTCGTGTGTGTGTGTGCAAGTACGTGCATGCAGGTGTGTGTGTACAGTCGTGGCTAAAAGTTTTGAGAATGACACAAATATTAATTTCCACAAAGTTTGCTGCTTCAGTGTCTTTAGATATTTGCGTCAGATGTTACTATGGAATACTGAAGTATAATTACAAGCATTTCATAAGTGTCAAAGGCTTTTGACAATTACATGAATTTGATGCAAAGTGTCAATATTTGCAGTGTTGACCCTTCTTTTTCAAGACCTCTGCAATCCACCCTGGCATGCTGTCAATTAACTTCTGGGTCACATCCTGACTGATGGCAGCCCATTCTTGCATAATCAATGCTTGGAGTTTGTCAGAATTTGTGGGGTTTTGTTTGTCCACCTGCCTCTTGAGGATTGACCACAAGTTCTCAATGGGATTAAGGTCTGGTGAGTTTCCTGTCCATGGACCCAAAATATTGATGTTTTGTTCCCTGAGCCACTTAGTTATCACTTTTGCCTTATGGCAAGGTGCTCCATCATGCTGGAAAAGGCATTGTTTGTCACCAAACTGTTCGTGGATGGTTGGGAGAAGTTGCTCTCGGAGGATGTGTTGGTACCATTCTTTATTCATGGCTGTGTTCTTAGACAAAATTGTGAGTGAGCCCACTCCCTTGGCTGAGAAATAACCCCACACATGAATGGTCTCAGGATGCTTTACTGTTGGCATGACACAGGACTGATGGTAGCGCTCACCTGGTCTTCTCCGGACAAGCTTTTTTCTGGATGCCCCAAACAATCGGAAAGGGGATTCATCAGAGAAAATGACTTTACCCCAGTCCTCAGCAGTTTAATCCCTGTACCTTTTGCAGAATATCAGTCTGTCCCTGATGTTTTTCCTGGAGACAAGTGGCTTCTTTGCTGCCCTTCTTGACACCAGGCCATCCTCCAAAAGTCTTTGCATCACTGTGCGTGCAGATGGACTCACACCAGACTGCTGCCATTCCTGAGCGAGCTCTGTACTAGTGGTGCCCCGATCCTGCAGCTGAATCAACTTTAGGAGACGGTCCTGGCGCTTGCTGGACTTTCTTGATGCCCTGAAGCCTTCTTCACAACAATTGAACCGCTCTCCTTGAAGTTGTTGATGATCCGGTAAATGGTTGATTTAGGTGCAATCTTACTGGCAGCAATATCCTTGCCTGTGAAGCCTTTTTTTGTGCAAAGCAATGATGACGGCACGTGTTTCCTTGCAGGTAACCATGATTGACAGGAAGAGAAATGATTCCAAGCACCACCCTCCGTTTGAATCTTCCAGTCTGTTATTCGAACTCAATCAGCATGACAGAGTGATCTCCAGCCTTGTCCTCGTCAACACTCACACCTGTGTTAACAAGAGAATCACTGACATGTCAGCTGGTCCTTTTGTGGCAGGGCTGAAATGTAGTGGAAATTGTTTTTTGGGATTCAGTTAATTTGCATGGCAAAGAGGGACTTTGCAAATAATTGCAATTCATCTGATCACTCTTCATAACATTCTGGAGTATATGCAAATTGCCATCATACAAACTGAGGCAGCAGACTTTGTGAAAATTAATATTTGTGTCATTCTCAAAACTTTTGGCCACGACAGTAGAACTGCATACTGTGTGTCTGATGTGGAAGAAAAGATAACTGTGAGCCAGCCAACCAACTTTCCTTCTCTTAATAAAACCGATATCTTTTTTTCTTCCTGCCTAGACCCAGTGGGCATATCAGGCATTGTAGTGAACGACCCGGAACCTTTTATTCTGGCTAAAACAAATCCCAGGCAAATAACGTTTCAAAGAGGAACTGCTATGCCTCCGAATCATTATGCAGGAGTTAGCGACCATGCTGTGTTCACCTTGACAGCCCACTCGGGGTGTGTGTGTGTGTGTGTATTGGCTAGCCTAGTCATCTTCCTCCCATAACGTCACAGCTGGGCTCTCAGTGTGTGTGTGTGTGTGTGTGTGTGTGTGTGTGTGTGTGTGTGTGTGTGTGTGTGTGTGTGTGTTACATTCGTGAGCCTGTGTGTGCGTTTAGTTAGCCGTCTCCTTCCTCTGCAGCTAAGAGCAGCTCTCATATCATCAGAGACACAGGTCCCTCGCTTCTGAAATGTACTGCACAGCATAACTGTGGGCAAACATGAGAGGGGAAACTAAAGACACAGGAGAGGAGGAAACCATGAGGGGAAACTAAAGAAACAGGAGAGGAGGAAACTAAAGAAACAGGAGAGGAGGAAACCACGAGAGGGGAAACTAAAGAAACAGGAGAGGAGGAAACTAAAGAAACAGGAGAGGAGGAAACCACGAGAGGGGAAACTAAAGAAACAGGAGAGGAGGAAACTAAAGAAACAGGAGAGGAGGAAACCACGAGAGGGGAAACTAAAGAAACAGGAGAGGAGGAAACCACGAGAGGGGAAACTAAAGAAACAGGAGAGCAGGAAACTAAAGAAACAGGAGAGGAGGAAACTAAAGAAACAGGAGAGGAGGAAACCATGAGAGGGGAAACTAAAGAAACAGGAGAGCAGGAAACCACGAGAGGGGAAACTAAAGAAACAGGAGAGGAGGAAACTAAAGAAACAGGAGAGGAGGAAACCACGAGAGGGGAAACTAAAGATACAGGAGAGGAGGAAACCATGAGAGGGGAAACTAAAGATACAGGAGAGCAGGAAACCACGAGAGGGGAAACTAAAGAAACAGGAGAGGAGGAAACTAAAGAAACAGGAGAGGAGGAAACTAAAGAAACAGGAGAGGAGGAAACCACGAGAGGGGAAACTAAAGAAACAGGAGAGGAGGAAACCACGAGAGGGGAAACTAAAGAAACAGGAGAGGAGGAAACTAAAGAAACAGGAGAGGAGGAAACTAAAGAAACAGGAGAGGAGGAAACTAAAGAAACAGGAGAGGAGGAAACTAAAGAAACAGGAGAGGAGGAAACCACGAGAGGGGAAACTAAAGATACAGGAGAGGAGGAAACCACGAGAGGGGAAACTAAAGATACAGGAGAGGAGGAAACCACGAGAGGGGAAACTAAAGAAACAGGAGAGGAGGAAACCACGAGAGGGGAAACTAAAGATACAGGAGAGGAGGAAACCACGAGAGGGGAAACTAAAGAAACAGGAGAGGAGGAAACCACGAGAGGGGAAACTAAAGAAACAGGAGAGGAGGAAACCACGAGAGGGGAAACTAAAGAAACAGGAGAGGAGGAAACCATGAGAGGAGGAAACTAAAGAAACAGGAGAGGAGGAAACCATGAGAGGAGGAAACTAAAGAAACAGGAGAGGAGGAAACCATGAGAGGGGAAACTAAAGAAACAGGAGAGGAAGAAACTAAAGAAACAGGAGAGGAGGAAACCACGAGAGGGGAAACTAAAGATACAGGAGAGGAGGAAACCACGAGAGGGGAAACTAAAGATACAGGAGAGCAGGAAACCACGAGAGGGGAAACTAAAGAAACAGGAGAGGAGGAAACCACGAGAGGGGAAACTAAAGAAACAGGAGAGGAAGAAACCACGAGAGGGGAAACTAAAGAAACAGGAGAGGAGGAAACCACGAGAGGGGAAACTAAAGAAACAGGAGAGGAGGAAACCACGAGAGGGGAAACTAAAGAAACAGGAGAGGAGGAAACTAAAGAAACAGGAGAGGAGGAAACCACGAGAGGGGAAACTAAAGAAACAGGAGAGGAGGAAACCATGAGAGGAGGAAACTAAAGAAACAGGAGAGGAGGAAACCATGAGAGGAGGAAACTAAAGAAACAGGAGAGGAGGAAACCATGAGAGGAGGAAACTAAAGAAACAGGAGAGGAGGAAACCATGAGAGGGGAAACTAAAGAAACAGGAGAGGAGGAAACTAAAGATACAGGAGAGGAGGAAACCACGAGAGGGGAAACTAAAGATACAGGAGAGCAGGAAACCACGAGAGGGGAAACTAAAGATACAGGAGAGGAGGAAACTAAAGATACAGGAGAGGAGGAAACCACGAGAGGCGAAACTAAAGATACAGGAGAGGAGGAAACCATGAGAGGGGAAACTAAAGATACAGGAGAGGAGGAAACCACGAGAGTGGAAACTAAAGATACAGGAGAGCAGGAAACCACGAGAGGGGAAACTAAAGAAACAGGAGAGGAAGAAACCACGAGAGGGGAAACTAAAGAAACAGGAGAGGAGGAAACCACGAGAGGGGAAACTAAAGAAACAGGAGAGGAGGAAACCACGAGAGGGGAAACTAAAGATACAGGAGAGGAGGAAACCAAGAGAGGGGAAACTAAAGAAACAGGAGAAGAGGAAACTAAAGAAACAGGGGAGGAGGAAACTAAAGAAACAGGAGAGTAGGAAACCAGGAGAGGAGGAAACTAAAGAAACAGGAAAGTAGGAAACCACGAGAGCGGAAACTAAAGAAACAGGAGAGGAGGAAACTAAAGAAACAGGAGAGGAGGAAACCACGAGAGGGGAAACTAAAGAAACAGGAGAGGAGGAAACCACGAGAGGGGAAACTAAAGAAACAGGAGAGGAGGAAACCACGAGAGGGGAAACTAAAGAAACAGGAGAGGAGGAAACCACGAGAGGGGAAACTAAAGAAACAGGAGAGGAGGAAACTAAAGAAACAGGAGAGGAGGAAACCACGAGAGGGGAAACTAAAGAAACAGGAGAGGAGGAAACTAAAGAAACAGGAGAGGAGGAAACCATGAGAGGAGGAAACTAAAGAAACAGGAGAGGAGGAAACCATGAGAGGGGAAACTAAAGAAACAGGAGAGGAGGAAACTAAAGAAACAGGAGAGGAGGAAACCACGAGAGGGGAAACTAAAGAAACAGGAGAGGAAGAAACTAAAGAAACAGGAGAGGAGGAAACCATGAGAGGGGAAACTAAAGAAACAGGAGAGGAGGAAACTAAAGAAACAGGAGAGGAGGAAACCACGAGAGGGGAAACTAAAGATACAGGAGAGGAGGAAACCACGAGAGGGGAAACTAAAGAAACAGGAGAGGAGGAAACCACGAGAGGGGAAACTAAAGAAACAGGAGAGGAGGAAACTAAAGAAACAGGAGAGGAGGAAACCATGAGAGGAGGAAACTAAAGAAACAGGAGAGGAGGAAACCATGAGAGGGGAAACTAAAGAAACAGGAGAGGAGGAAACTAAAGAAACAGGAGAGGAGGAAACCACGAGAGGGGAAACTAAAGAAACAGGAGAGGAGGAAACTAAAGAAACAGGAGAGGAGGAAACCACGAGAGGGGAAAATAAAGAAACAGGAGAGGAGGAAACCATGAGAGGAGGAAACTAAAGAAACAGGAGAGGAGGAAACCATGAGAGGGGAAACTAAAGAAACAGGAGAGGAAGAAACTAAAGAAACAGGAGAGGAGGAAACTAAAGAAACAGGAGAGGAGGAAACCACGAGAGGGGAAACTAAAGAAACAGGAGAGGAGGAAACTAAAGATACAGGAGAGGAGGAAACCACGAGAGGGGAAACTAAAGATACAGGAGAGCAGGAAACCACGAGAGGGGAAACTAAAGATACAGGAGAGGAGGAAACTAAAGATACAGGAGAGGAGGAAACCACGAGAGGGGAAACTAAAGATACAGGAGAGGAGGAAACCATGAGAGGGGAAACTAAAGATACAGGAGAGGAGGAAACCACGAGAGTGGAAACTAAAGATACAGGAGAGCAGGAAACCACGAGAGGGGAAACTAAAGAAACAGGAGAGGAAGAAACCACGAGAGGGGAAACTAAAGAAACAGGAGAGGAGGAAACCACGAGAGGGGAAACTAAAGAAACAGGAGAGGAGGAAACCACGAGAGGGGAAACTAAAGATACAGGAGAGGAGGAAACCACGAGAGGGGAAACTAAAGAAACAGGAGAGGAGGAAACTAAAGAAACAGGAGAGGAGGAAACTAAAGAAACAGGAGAGGAGGAAACCATGAGAGGAGGAAACTAAAGAAACAGGAGAGGAGGAAACCATGAGAGGGGAAACTAAAGAAACAGGAGAGGAGGAAACTAAAGAAACAGGAGAGGAGGAAACCACGAGAGGGGAAACTAAAGAAACAGGAGAGGAGGAAACCACGAGAGGGGAAACTAAAGAAACAGGAGAGGAGGAAACCACGAGAGGGGAAACTAAAGAAACAGGAGAGGAGGAAACCACGAGAGGGGAAACTAAAGAAACAGGAGAGGAGGAAACTAAAGAAACAGGAGAGGAGGAAACCACGAGAGGGGAAACTAAAGAAACAGGAGAGGAGGAAACTAAAGAAACAGGAGAGGAGGAAACCATGAGAGGAGGAAACTAAAGAAACAGGAGAGGAGGAAACCATGAGAGGGGAAACTAAAGAAACAGGAGAGGAAGAAACTAAAGAAACAGGAGAGGAGGAAACCACGAGAGGGGAAACTAAAGAAACAGGAGAGGAAGAAACTAAAGAAACAGGAGAGGAGGAAACCATGAGAGGGGAAACTAAAGAAACAGGAGAGGAAGAAACTAAAGAAACAGGAGAGGAGGAAACCACGAGAGGGGAAACTAAAGATACAGGAGAGGAGGAAACCACGAGAGGGGAAACTAAAGATACAGGAGAGCAGGAAACCACGAGAGGGGAAACTAAAGAAACAGGAGAGGAGGAAACCACGAGAGGGGAAACTAAAGAAACAGGAGAGGAGGAAACTAAAGAAACAGGAGAGGAGGAAACCATGAGAGGAGGAAACTAAAGAAACAGGAGAGGAGGAAACCATGAGAGGGGAAACTAAAGAAACAGGAGAGGAGGAAACTAAAGAAACAGGAGAGGAGGAAACCACGAGAGGGGAAACTAAAGAAACAGGAGAGGAGGAAACTAAAGAAACAGGAGAGGAGGAAACCATGAGAGGGGAAACTAAAGAAACAGGAGAGGAGGAAACTAAAGAAACAGGAGAGGAGGAAACCATGAGAGGAGGAAACTAAAGAAACAGGAGAGGAGGAAACCATGAGAGGGGAAACTAAAGAAACAGGAGAGGAGGAAACCATGAGAGGGGAAACTAAAGAAACAGGATCTGTAATGGGTAGAGATTTGAAAGAGTAAAGGAGAGGAGGAAAACGAGCTTTGGTTGCCCTACAGCTTTGGTTGCCCTACAGCTTTGGTTGCCCCACCCGGAGGAACTGTGGTGAACACAGCTTATAACAGATCATATTCACACAGCCGGGGTCAGGCTGGGTGAAAGGGGATATTGTATTACGGTGAAGAAGTGAGGGATTTGGAAGATCATTGCTGATGGACCTTTGGGAAACAGAGTATATCTACAGGATAGCAACGTAGACCGCTAAATCTCCGTTTTCAGAACATTTCAGCAAGGCGCTAAGTCCCTGTAGGTTAGCGTGGGGAAGGAGCTACCTGGACGCACACGCCAACGTTCTACCAGAAGACACGATTTCTTCTGCAAAAAAATGCATCACTTTATAGTTTTGGCCTTTGGAGAAAGAATATTTCTTAAAACATCACACCTCAACAACACCCTTCAACTGAAGGTAGAAGCTGAGCCAAGAACAGAAGTGAGACCTTGAGAGTGTCACTCAAACACACAGAGAACAGAAGCTTTCCATCTCCCCTCGAGAGGTAAAAATAAGCGCTATTAAATGACTGCATTTCCGTAAGGCAATGCATCTGCATCTCTTTAGTGCCAGCAAAGAACTCCACCGCAGAGAAGAGAATCGACCGTAACATTTACATTTCATTCCTTCCACCTCTCCCATTGGCATCCACTTACCCAGACACAAATGTGATTTCACTCAGGTGCCACGACGACATCTTTGTTGTGGCAGCAGTGGGATTGACAGCGGTCCGGTCGGCTCCGGTCTGTCTGTTTCCCTGATAAATGTCATCATTAGGCTGCCTAGGCAACGGGTGGGGATTACAGAGGCATCTTAACCGCCATCTGAAATATCTGCCCTTATCTCACTGTAGGAAGGCAGAGGGTTTTAACGATAACGGAAGAGGACACGGACTGCCTCGTCTTACCTAGTTTTAGATAATATCACCAAATGATCCTCTAAATGAACCCTTAAAATCAGAGACTCAGTGTGGACTAACAATACGGTAGCCTGCAGGCGATTGCTTTCACCCTTAGCCTGATCACACAGTACGGGAGGGGGTGCTGTTTAATGGTGTGGGAGTATGTTCCTGGGGGAACCAAAATGGCGTACGAGACCATTATATGATGTAAGGAACTAGAGCCAGAATGGAGGGAGGTTTGGGGCTGAGTTTCACAGCACAGAGATGGTTACACAATCACACCTTAACAGCACTCAGCTCAACAGCTCCCCCTCTCGCTCCGTCTCTCCTGGGATTGTACGTATTTGTCCGTGTGTGTTTCACCCATTGCAATAACTGTCAGACACCGTGTGTATGTTACGGACAGACTGTGTGTGAATGTGTGTGTGTGTCTGTTCGTGCGCTCCCGTGTTCTCCCGGGCTCCAGAAAGCGTCTGTCAGCGAGTAGCCCGTAGGCAGCAGTCATAGGTAGACAGGCTGTAAGAGGTCTCTACAGACTCATCACAGATGCAGGCAGTATTGGGAGAGCCTGGCTGTGTTATCTGAAACCCCACTCCACACATGCGGTAATTAGGCAAAAGTGTAGAACAGCTGTCACGGGTCTAAAATTGCTGATGGGAAAAAATGACACACTCTGCCCATAATGTCCTTGGTGCACCAGTGGCCTGGCATTCCCTGACACATTATTACTAATAGGTGTATATACTTGATAACAATATCAAAATAGTTCTCCAAAAACTACACTTCTGTAACGTCTTCATCTTAATGCTTCTACATAATTACTGCATAATTACTGTGTAAGGTGTTAACGCACGTTTTCCATGCAGTGTGTTTTTCAGTGCTGTTCATTTTTTTTGGGGGGGGGACACCCCTTCAAATGAGTGGATTCTGCTATTTCAGCCACACCCCTTGCTGACAGGTGTATACAATTGAGCACACCGCCATGCAATCTCCATAGACAAACATTGGCAGTAGAATGGCCCGTACTGAAGAGCCCAGTGACTTTCAACGTGGCACCGTCATAGGATGCCACAATTTCCCCCAAAAAATTGCCCTGCTAGAGCTACCCCAGTCAACTGTGAGTGCTGTTATTGTGAAGTGTAAATGTCTAGGAGCAACAACGGCTCAGCTGCAAAGTGGTAGGCCACACAAGCTCACAGAACAGGACCACCAAGTGCTGAGGCGCGTTAATCCTCGGTTGCAATACTCACTACAGAGTTCCAAACGTCAGCACAAGAACTGTTAGTCGAGAGCTTCATGAAATGGGTTTCCATGGCCGAGCAGCCGCACACAAGCCTAAGATCACCATGCGCAATGCCAAGCGTCGGTCAGAGTGTTGTAAAGCTTGCCGCCATTGGACTCTGGAGCAGTGGAAACGGGTTCTCTTGAGTGATAAATCACGCTTCACCATCTAGAAGTACGACAAACAAATCTGGGTTTGGCTGGTACCAGGAGAACGCTACCTGCCCCAATGCATAGTGCCAACTGTAAAGTTTGGTGGATGAGGATTAATAGTCTGGGGCTGTTTATCATGTTTAGTTCCTGTCAAGGGAAATCTTAACACTAAAGCATACAATGACATTCTAGACGATTCTGTGCTTCCAACTTTGTGGCAACAGTTTGTGGCAGGCCCTTTCCTGTTTCAGCACGACAATGCCCCCCTGCACAAAGCAAGGTCCATACAGCAATGGTTTGTCGAGATCGGCGTGGAAGAACTTGACTGGCCTGCACGGAGCCCTGAACTCAAGCCCGTCGAACACCTTTGGAATGAATTTGAATGTTGACTGCGATCCAGGCCTAATCGCCCAACATCATTGTCTTACCTCACTAATACTCTTGTGTCTGAACGAGAGCAAGTCCTCACACCAAAGGGGGGACAAACTCCATATTAATGCCCATCATTTTAGAATGAGATGTTCGACAAGCAGGTGTCTAAATACTTTTGGCCACGTAGTGTACCAGCTGAACACCTTCCTAATATTGAGTCAGAACAGCATATATTCATTGGGGCATGGACTCTACAAAGTGTTGAATGCATTCCACAGGGATGCTGGCCCATGTTGACTCCAATCCTTCCCACAGTTGTGCCAAGTTGGCTGGATGTCCTTGGGGTGGTGGACCATTCTTGATACACACGGGCCACTGTTGAGCGTGTAAAACCCAGCAGCGTTGCAGTTCTTGACACACTCAATCAGGTGCGCCTGCCACCTACTACCATAACCCATTCAAAGGCACTTAAATATGTCGCCTTGCTCATTCCTCCTCTGAATGGCAGACATACACAATACATGTCTCAATTGTCTCAAGGCTCAAAAATCCTTCTTCAACCCGTCTCCTCCCCTTCAGCTACACTGATGGAAGTGGATTTAACAAGTGACATCAATAAGGGATCATAGATTTCACCTGGATTCACCTGGTCAGGTCATGGAAAGAGTTCTTAATGTTTTGTACACTGAGTGTACTGTATGTTCCTACTGTACATAATGCAAAATGGCAATAAATACTATACACTGGGATGTACTGAACCCGGCACAAAAACAGCCAGCAGACATAACATCAAGACATTCATACTCAAACAAAACTCCAGAGCTCACAGTATTTCTGGTGTGAATACTGCTGATAAGGAGGACCTGTCAGTGAGGGAGGAGAGAAAAAACAAGGGAGGCACTGATCCTGCTGCTGAATGTTCTCTCTCGGTCTCTGATAATACAATAACAGATGCTTTCATCCAAAGCGACATACGTTTGTACGTACCGGTGGCCCCAGCGGGAATTGAACCCACAACCCTTGGCATTGCAAGCACCATGTTCTACTGACTGAGCAACACAGCAGAAGCTTTATGTCTTTATTTCTGCGTGATGACTGCTCTGAAGGACTGTCACATGTAGCTTCGGGCCAGCTCTGACTGCATGTGTGGATGTGGGTTTGTAGACCCGCGAGACACTGCGGCCCCTCACAAGTTTTTTTTGTGGCCCCCATCAGTAGTTGCCGATCCCTGGGTCTCTAGGGGAACCACTGGTATTGATGTGCAGAGGGTGCATGTGGACAGCTGGAGCTACTAGGGCAATGAGGGGACAGGACCAGGCTGTACTGCTCTAGTTTTGCCATGATCTGAACCCTGACACAGGCCCTTGGCCCAGACGGCTGGAGAGTCATCTGTTCTGACCACTGGAGCCAGAACACTGATCATCAGAGCCAGAGGACACTTGGTTCTACAGATGCTAATTGGGTCACATTCTGATAGACCACAACACCGAGCACAGAAAAACCAAGGCAGGCTATTCTCCTTGTTGGCACTTATCTTATTCATTTGTGAAAACAACAACAGAGCCCACTGGAGGAAGTTTGCAGATGACCTAGGCCCCAAAGAAATAAAAGGGTTTAAGTAAGTAGTATTCAAATATCTATAGGCATATTTCAGCGAGCAGAGTCTGTCAGCCAGCTGACGTTTGTGTGTGTGTGTGTGTGTGTGTGTGGTGTGGGGTGTGGTGTGTGTGTGTGTGTGTGTGTGTGTGTGTGTGTGTGTGTTGTTGATGAAGCTCTCAGCTGTCTGTCAGTCACAAGCTGTGTTGAATGACCAGTCAAGATGTGAGCTACAGGGGACAGACAGATGGGGACCAACATCTCTATAACCCATGGCAATGATCTGAAATCAACAAACACCTGTGGGATTCATTCATATCAATCTATATCCAGCTATAAGGTACGAGTACAGTACAGACATATGTTCAGAAATATGGAGTCTAAAATCTGCTATTGGAGAACCCAGGGTGAAAGACTCAGAGAGAAAGTCGGCAAGAGACCCTCCTTCAATGGGTTGTGAGGAGGAGGTGATGTGAGAGGAGTACGCAACGGAGTTTCTCCCAGGGAGGGATGGAAGAGGGAGATGATCCAACTGCCGTGAGCAGCAGTACTTCAGGGTCTATGTTGTCATGGTTACCATTCTGCACGCACACACGTCAAACACTACACTGAGCTGCGAGTGTGTGTGTGTGTGACTGAAATCGTGTTTGAGTTGGTAGAGGGAGAGACTACATGCCAGCAATAATCCATCCCATACTCTGACACCCTGAAATGTCAGCCCCCTTCCCCTAACACTCATCCATAAAGAGAGGAAAACACTGATGTAGCCTTTACCTAAAGGACGGAGCACCAGGAGGACGAACAGGACCAGCAGACAAAAACTGCTACACAAATTACTATGAGATTGATAACACAGACAGAGAGAGAGAGACAGAGAGAGAGGGACAGAGAGAGAGACAGAGAGACAAAGAGAGATGATTGGCCATCTCTAAACAGCCATATGGGCCCATGAATAAACCAGTCAACATGCTGAAGGCAGAGTGGAACATCACTTTAGTTACACACGCCGATTCCTATACACCAGCTGCTCTCGCCACAGAATGCATCGAACCACATCTCTGACAGCATTCACAGATTGTGTATATACACAATACATGTTCAAATTCAAAGACTAGAAAAAACTATTACAAACATTATTAAACCAAGACAAACAATGTCTGGAGGGAAAAAACACTGTTATTCAAACCAAATGGCTTACCTGTTGAGGAGTAATGATTGGAGGCACAGCAGGACATGGGAAAAGAGAGAAGGGGTGAATACGTTAATGAGGGTTCTCTGCAGTCTACATATCCACATAATGAGAATACAGAATAACAATAAGAATAATAACAACAATGTCATGCCGTTGGCCTGGGGAGTAGGTTTATGACAGTCATAAATACCTCTTCTCCACTTTTTCCTCTCTCTACCCTACTGAGGTTACATTTGCAAATCCCTTGGTTAACATAGAGATTCTGGGAACATCAGTAGGTGGGGGGAAATGAACTATATTCTGGTAATCCGAACAATTTAACATATGCGGTGGTACTTAATGAATATGATGTCAGTTCGGTTGTCATCTGAGACATTCCCATCAATGATAAGATGACAAAATCTACAGTGGAAAGTCTACACATCAGAGTTATCGGATTCACATGGAATTGTTGTTCAATTTAAATGTTTGAATATGAAATTATTTGTGATGGGATGAAATGTGATTTTAGCTTCTAAAATGTGAGATGTGGATTTTCACAAGTTAGGGCTGCTCAATCAGTGGCCCGCCCTGTGAAGGGACATGGGCTATAAAACCTTTCAAACACGCCTTCTTCTCCCTTCCTATATAAGCCCTTGACGACAATAGAACTTTCTGTTCCGATGATGTGAGGACGACGGTCCGATGTCAGAATGGTTCAGATAACAACATCAGCGTGAGCTTTGGTTGCGAATGTTATGAACTTTGAACTCTTATTCACGACAGAAGTGATACCTCCTAGCTGTTGAATTAGCAACAGCAGATGCAAACGAGGGTTAGGAAGGAACAGACAGAGTATCCTGTCTATCAACCAACGACGTTACTACAACGTATCCAATTGACAACCAGAGACATTCTTCAAAGGACTCGGTTGGGCAACACGCCCTTCCATCTACCACCAGCTCAGAGTAAATATTTATTGCATTTTCCTTTTCCAAATGGGTGGTAATTTAGAATGCATAAGATACTGTATTTACGACAGCACAGCTTCTTCCATTTGTTCCTCAGTCTTCCCGCTCTTTCACTCAAACCCAGGTCCTTCTGTAGCTCAGTTGGTAGAGCATGGCGCTTGTAACGCCAGGGTAGTGGGTTCGATTCCCGGGACCACCCATACGTAGAATGTATGCACACATGACTGTAAGTCGCTTTGGATAAAAGCGTCTGCTAAATGGCATATATTATTATTATTATTATTATTATTATTTTGTGTAACCAGCTGTCATATCTGTTCTGCCCGCTAGGGATTTTTTCCTTTATGATGTAATTTGTAATCAAGTTATGATTTCATTATGTATTTGTATAATTCTGTGTGATTAGTTAGGTATTTAGTAAAATGATTAAACCCAATTTTGTATTTCTGATTCAAATTATTAGCCAGGGTGTCACGCCTTGGTCTTAGTATTTTGTGTTTTCTTTAATTATTTGTTCAGGCCAGGGTGTGACATGGGTTTATTGTGTTGTCGTATTGGGGTTTTTGTAGGCATTGGGATTGTGGTTGATTAGGGGTGTGTCTAGCATAGGCTTGGCTGCCTGAGGCGGTTCTCAATCAGAGTCAGGTGATTCGTTGTCTCTGATTGGGAACCATATTTAGGTAGCCTGGGTTTCACTGTGTATTTTGTGGGTGATTGTTCCTATCTCTGTGTAGTTGTTCACCAGACTGGCTGTATAGGTTTTCACGTTCCGTTTGTTGTTTTGTATTTGTTAAGTTATTTCATGTATTCGCTATTCGTCA
The DNA here is from genome assembly GCF_023373465.1 of Oncorhynchus keta. Classification (NCBI taxonomy): domain Eukaryota; kingdom Metazoa; phylum Chordata; class Actinopteri; order Salmoniformes; family Salmonidae; genus Oncorhynchus; species Oncorhynchus keta. Next base: position 12,921,794 of record NC_068453.1, read on the forward strand.
TTAAAGAACATGAGTAACCACCACGCTGCATTTTGGTCCGACTCTCCTTCAACAAACGAACGCCGTTACACAGGGTTCGTGCAGATAAACAAAAATTTACAACTTTCAGATGAGACTGAATTAAGACGAGGATTAATATTGGCTGCTATTGATGTAAAATAATACTATGTCTTTAAGAGTTTATTCGGAAGTTAACAGCTCTATAAATATTATTTTGTGGTGCCCCGACTCTCTAGTTAATTACATTTACATGATTAGCTCAATCAGGTGATATTAATTATGGAGAGATTATTTTATAGAATAGCATGTCATATCACTTAATCCGACATAGCCAAAGACACGACAACAATAATAATAATAATACACACTGATATTAGAAATACAGTACAGGTCAAAAGTTGACACCACCTCATTCCAGGTTTTTTCTTTATTTTCACTATTTTCTACATTGTAGAATAATGAAGACATCAAAACGATGAAATAACACATCTGGAATCATGTAGTAACTAAAAAAAAGTGTTAAACAAATCAAAATATATTTTATATTTGAGATTCTTCAATGTAGCCACCCTTTGCCTTGACAGCTTTGCATACACTCGGCATTCTCTCAACCAGGTTCATGAGGTAAGTCACCTGGAATGCATTTCAATTAACAGGTGTGCCTTGTTAAAAGTTAATTTGTGGAATTTATTTCCTTCTTGAGCCAATCAGTTGTGTTGTGACAAGGTAGGGGTGGTATACAGAAGATATCCCTATTTGGCAAAATACCAAGTCCATATTATGGCAAGAAGAGCTCAAATAAGCAAAGAGAAACAACAGTTTATCATTACTTTAAGACATGAAGGTCAGTCAATCCGGAACATTTCAAGAACTTTAAAAGTTTCTGCAAAACCCATCAAGCGCTATGATGAAACTGGCCCGATGAGTTACCTCTGCTGCAGAGAATACGTTTATTAGAGTTATCAGCCTCAGAAATTGCAGGCCAAATAAATGCTTCACAGAGTTCAAGCAAGAAAACTCAACATTAACTGCTGAGAGGAGACTGAGAGAATCAGTCCATGGTTGACTCGCTGCAGATAAACCACTACTAAAGGACACCAATAATAAGAAGAGACTTGCTTGGTCCAAGAAACACGAGCACTGGACATCCACTAGACCAGTGGAAATCTGTCCTTTGATCCGACGAGTCCAAATTTGAGATTTTTGGTTCCAACCACGTGTCTTTGTGAGACGCAGAGTAGGCAAATGGATCATCTCTGCATGTGTGGTTCCCACCGTGAAGCATGGAGGAGGTGGCTGCTTTGAAGAATCTCAAATATATTTTGATTTGTTTAACAACTTTTTTTTGGTTACTACATGATTCCATATGTGTTATTACATAGTTTTGATGTCTTCACTATTGTTCAACAATGTAGAAAATAGTAACAATAAAGAAAAACCCTGGAATGAGTAGGTGTGTCCAAACCTTTGACTGGTACTGTAGATTGTAGAGAACTGAACTACATATTAATACATAACATTGCATGATAAATGATCATGCAATGTTATACAGTATGTAAAGTGTGTGGTGTAAACTACATTTGGAAGACCACTTTGCGTGAGAATTAAAGACTTGTCTTATCAGTCAGAACTAATGCCTAGGCGTTTAGTTCAATGGGCCAACACGGTCTTTAAGCCAAGCAGAGGACCTGGGTTTGATTCCCGTTCAGTTCCAGCTTCATTGTATATTGAGGGTCCATTCGTCAGGCTCGAGGTCTCCACTTCAACAGAGGGCAAATACAACTCAAAGCTAACTCAACACTGCCCCCTAGTGGGTGTATTATACAAGCACATCTTCTGAAATACACATGATGACATCTGCTCACACACCTGCTCTATGATCACAAGCGCCACTTGTGTTTTGATTAATTGTTGTCAGAGAAATACACTTTAAGAAATCCTATCACAGCAATACTCCAATGAAGTGTTGTACTCAGCCGATCATCAGTACTGTCCTCACAGAAAAGAAACTCTCAGTACAAAAAGTTGTAAAACCTTTGTCCATTTCAAGGTAAAACGGAAATGTGGCTTTGGCTTTCAATACAGATTCAACCCCAAAAATGATATACATGACAAGCACACCAAGAACCCAGAAAACTAAGGACAAGTGTTTGTAAAAATAAAGAAAAACGTCAAATGCTTTCGCAAAAACGGTAGAAAAACAAGATAAAACGACGATAAAACGCTGAGCGAACTCCAACACTGGGCGCTGAGCGAACTCCTGGTGAGACACTGGGCGCTGAGCGAACTCCAACACTGGGCGCTGAGCGAACTCCAACACTGGGCGCTGAGCGAACTCCAGCACTGGGCGCTGAGCGAACTCCAACACTGGGCGCTGAGACCAGTCAACTTCCTACAGGGATCACTGGGCGCTGAGACGAACTCCAACACTGGGCGCTGAGCGAACTCCAGTCACTGATATGGGGACACAGTGTTCTAAAGAAAAGCCGGTGTTTGAGGGACTCTAGTCATCGAAATGTTAATGTGATGGGATGCTGCCAGGACACCCTGATGAGACCAGTCATGTCTTCATACAGGGATCTATCTGACACACCCTGGTGAGACCAGTCATGTCTTCCTACAGGGATCTATCTGACACACCCTGTCTTCCTACAGGGAGACCACCCTGTGAGACCAGTCATGTCTTCCTACAGGGATCTGACACACCCTGATGAGACCAGTCATGTCTTCCTACAGGGATCTATCTGACACACCCTGATGAGACCAGTCATGTCTTCCTACAGGGACACACCCTGATGAGACCAGTCATGTCTTCCTACAGGGATCTGACACACCCTGATGAGACCAGTCATGTCTTCCTACAGGGATCTATCTGACACACCCTGATGAGACCAGTCATGTCTTCCTACAGGGATCTATCTATCTGACACCCCTGATGAGACCAGTCATGTCTTCCTACAGGGATCTATCTGACACACCCTGATGAGACCAGTCATGTCTTCCTACAGGGATCTATCTGACACACCCTGGTGAGACCAGTCATGTCTTCCTACAGGGATCTATCTGACACACCCTGATGAGACCAGTCATGTCTTCCTACAGGGATCTATCTGACACACCCTGATGAGACCAGTCATGTCTTCCTACAGGGATGATGAGACCAGTCATGTCTTCCTACAGGGATCATCTGACCCTGGTGAGACCAGTCATGTCTTCCTACAGGGATCTATCTGACACACCCTGGTGAGACCAGTCATGTCTTCCTACAGGGATCTATCTGACACACCCTGATGAGACCAGTCATGTCTTCCTACAGGGATCTATCTATCTGACACACACCCTGGTGAGACCAGTCATGTCTTCCTACAGGGATCTATCTGACACACCCTGATGAGACCAGTCATGTCTTCCTACAGGGATCTATCTGACACACCCTGGTGAGACCAGTCATGTCTTCCTACAGGGATCTATCTGACACACCCTGATGAGACCAGTCATGTCTTCCTACAGGGATCTATCTGACACACCCTGGTGAGACCAGTCATGTCTTCCTACAGGGATCTATCTGACACACCCTGGTGAGACCAGTCATGTCTTCCTACAGGGATCTATCTGACACACCCTGGTGAGACCAGTCATGTCTTCCTGGTGAGACCAGTCATGTCTTCCTACAGGGATCTATTATTCTCCCACTGAGATCAGTCTGGGTTCACCACACACACACACACACACACACACACACACACACACACACACACACACACACACACACACACACACACACACACACACACACACACACACACACAGATCTGCATAAACAGTCACACACATTCACAGTGTATCACACAAATGCACTAAATTGTATGAACAGCCACCCTAGTGACAGTCAGGAGGGAGATTGAACAGTGACAGATGTGGTTGAGAACCAAACCATTTGTTCTGACCTTATGGCCTGACAGGTTGGTGCCCTCTAGTGGTCAGATTACCTGTGTTATAATCTGAGGTTATGGCCTGACAGGTTGGTGCCCTCTAGTGGTCAGATTACCATGTTATAATCTGAGGTTATGGCCTGACAGGTTGGTGCCCTCTAGTGGTCAGATTACCCGTGTTATAATCTGAGGTTATGGCCTGACAGGTTGGTGCCCTCTAATGGTCAGATTACCGTGTAATAATCTGAGGTTATGGCCTGACAGGTTGGTGCCCTCTAGTGGTCAGATTACCCATGTTATAATCTGAGGTTATGGCCTGACAGGTTGGTGCCCTCTAGTGGTCAGATTACCATGTTATAATCTGAGGTTATGGCCTGACAGGTTGGTGCCCTCTAGTGGTCAGATTACCATGTAATAATCTGAGGTTATGGCCTGACAGGTTGATGCCCTCTAGTGGTCAGATTACCATGTTATAATCTGAGGTTATGGCCTGACAGGTTGGTGCCCTCTAGTGGTCAGATTACCCGTGTTATAATCTGAGGTTATGGCCTGACAGGTTGGTGCCCTCTAGTGGTCAGATTACCCGTGTTATAATCTGAGGTTATGGCCTGACAGGTTGGTGCCCTCTAGTGGTCAGATTACCCGTGTTATAATCTGAGGTTATGGCCTGACAGGTTGGTGCCCTCTAGTGGTCAGATTACCCGTGTTATAATCTGAGGTTATGGCCTGACAGGTTGGTGCCCTCTAGTGGTCAGATTACCCGTGTTATAATCTGAGGTTATGGCCTGACAGGTTGGTGCCCTCTAATGGTCAGATTACCGTGTAATAATCTGAGGTTATGGCCTGACAGGTTGGTGCCCTCTAGTGGTCAGATTACCATGTTATAATCTGAGGTTATGGCCTGACAGGTTGGTGCCCTCTAGTGGTCAGATTACCATGTTATAATCTGAGGTTATGGCCTGACAGGTTGGTGCCCTCTAGTGGTCAGATTACCCGTGTTATAATCTGAGGTTATGGCCTGACAGGTTGGTGCCCTGTAGTGGTCAGATTACCCGTGTTATAATCTGAGGTTATGGCCTGACAGGTTGGTGCCCTCTAGTGGTCAGATTACCCGTGTTATAATCTGAGGTTATGGCCTGACAGGTTGGTGCCCTCTAGTGGTCAGATTACCGTGTAATAATCTGAGGTTATGGCCTGACAGGTTGGTGCCCTCTAGTGGTCAGATTACCCATGTTATAATCTGAGGTTATGGCCTGACAGGTTGGTGCCCTCTAGTGGTCAGATTACCATGTAATAATCTGAGGTTATGGCCTGACAGGTTGGTGCCCTCTAGTGGTCAGATTACCATGTAATAATCTGAGGTTATGGCCTGACAGGTTGATGCCCTCTAGTGGTCAGATTACCATGTTATAATCTGAGGTTATGGCCTGACAGGTTGGTGCCCTCTAGTGGTCAGATTACCCGTGTTATAATCTGAGGTTATGGCCTGACAGGTTGGTGCCCTCTAGTGGTCAGATTACCCGTGTTATAATCTGAGGTTATGGCCTGACAGGTTGGTGCCCTCTAGTGGTCAGATTACCCGTGTTATAATCTGAGGTTATGGCCTGACAGGTTGGTGCCCTCTAGTGGTCAGATTACCATGTTATAATCTGAGGTTATGGCCTGACAGGTTGGTGCCCTCTAGTGGTCAGATTACCCGTGTTATAATCTGAGGTTATGGCCTGACAGGTTGGTGCCCTCTAATGGTCAGATTACCGTGTAATAATCTGAGGTTATGGCCTGACAGGTTGGTGCCCTCTAGTGGTCAGATTACCCATGTTATAATCTGAGGTTATGGCCTGACAGGTTGGTGCCCTCTAGTGGTCAGATTACCATGTTATAATCTGAGGTTATGGCCTGACAGATTGGTGCCCTCTAGTGGTCAGATTACCCGTGTTATAATCTGAGGTTATGGCCTGACAGGTTGGTGCCCTCTAGTGGTCAGATTACCCGTGTTATAATCTGAGGTTATGGCCTGACAGGTTGGTTCCCTCTAGTGGTCACATGGAGCTACAAATCAGGCAACCCCCTCTCTGCTCCCCATTTCCTTTCCCTCCTCCCCATCTCTCCCATCCCCTCCCCATCTCTCTCCTCTCCACCCCCTTTTCATCCTCCCCTCCCATCGCTCTCTCCTCTACCATCCTCTCCCCACCCCTCTCCTCTACCATCCTCTCCCCACCCCAACCCTCTCCTCTACCAGCCTCTCCCCACCCCACGCCTCTCCTCTCCCATCCCTCTCCTCTCCACCTCCTTTTCCCCATTTCTCTCATCCCTTCCCCATCTCTCTCCTCTCCACCTCCCTTTCCCCCTCTCCCATCTCTCTACTCTCCTCTGCTCACACCTCATTTTCCTACCCATCGCTCTCCTCCCCTCTCAACGTCCTTTTCCTCCGCTCCCATCTCCTCCCCACCTCCTTTTCCCCATCTCTCTCCTCTCCACCCCCCTTTCCTCCTCTCCCATCTTTCTACTCTCCTCTGCTCCCTACCTCATTTTCCTCCTCCCGATCTCTCCCATCCCCTCCCAACCTCTCCCAATCTCTCCTCCCCTCTCAACCTCCTTTTCCTCCTCTCCATCTCCTCCCCACCTCTCTAATCCCCTTCCCATCTCTCTCCTCTTCTCTCACCACCTCCTTTTCCTCCTCCCCATCTCTCTCCCATCCCAATCTCTCCCATCCCCTCCCCATGTCTCCTCTCCACCTCCTTTTCCAACTCCCCTCCCCATCTCTCCAATCCCTTCCCATCTCTCTCTGCATCTCTCTTCTCTCTCCTCCCCATCTCACTCCACCTCCTTTTCCAACTCCCCATCACTCTCCTCTCCCATCCACTCCCAATCTCTCTCCTCTCCCATCCCATCCCCTCCCAATCTCTCTCCTCTCCACCTCCACATCTCTCTCCTCTCCACATCTCTCTCCTCTCCACCTCCACATCTCTCTCCTCTCCCATCCCTCCCCACCTCTCTCCTCCCCATTTCTCCACCTCCTTTTCCCCTCTCCACCTCTCCCCCCATCTCTCTAATCCCATCTCTCTGCTCTCCCACCCCCTCCTCTCCCATCTCTCTCCTCTCCTCCCCTCTCCCACCCCATTCCCATCTCTCCCCTCTCCCACCCCATCCCCATCTCTCCCTCCCCTCTCCCTCCCATCCCCATCTCTCCCATCCCCATCTATCTCCTCTCCCATCCCCATCTATCTCCTCTCCCATCCCCATCTCTCTCCTCTCCCATCCCCATCTCTCCCCATCTCTCCCTCTCCCATCCCCATCTCTCTCCTCTCCCATCCCCATCTCTCCCATCCCCATCTCTCCCTCCCCATCTCTCCCCTCTCCCATCCCCATCTCTCCCCTCTCCCATCCCCATCTCTCCCCTCTCCTCTTCCATCCCCATCTCTCTCCTCTCCTCTCCCATCCCCATCTCTCCCCTCTCCCATCCCCATCTCTCCCCTCTCCCATCCCCATCTCTCCCCTCTCCCATCTTTCCCCTCCCCTCTCCCATCTCTCCTCTCTCATCCCCATCTCTCTCCTCTCCTCTTCCATCCTCATCTCTCCCCTTCCATCCTCATCTCTCCTCTTCCATTCCCATCTCTCCCCTCTCCTCTTCCATTCCCATCTCTACCCTCTCCTCTTCCATTCCCATCTCTACCCTCTCCCATCCCCATCTATCTCCTCTCCCATCCCCATCCTCTCCCATCCCCTCCTCTCCCATCTCATCTCTCTCATCTCATCTCTCTCCTCTCCCATCTCATCTCTCCAATCCCCTCCCAATCTACTCTCCAATCCCCTCCCCATCTACTCTCTAATCCCCTCCCCATCTACTCTCTAATCCCCTCCCCATCTACTCTCCAATCCCCTCCCATCTCTCTCATCTTCAATCTCTCTCCTCTCCCATCCCCTCCCATCTCTCCAATACCCTCTCATCTCATCAATCCCCTCCCATCTCCCCCATCCCCTCCGATCTCATCTCATTTTCCTCCTCTCCCACCCCTCTCTCCTCTCCCTCTCTCCTTTGCCATCCCCTCCCCCTCTCCCATCCCTCCTTTCCCATTTCTCTACTCTCCCACCTCTCTTCTCTCCCATCTCTCTCCTCTCCCATCCCCATCTCTCACCTCTCCTCTTCCATCCCCATCTCTCTCCTCTCCTCTTCCATCCCCATCTCTCTCCTCTCCTCTCCTCTCCCATCCCCATCTCTCTCCTCTCCTCTCCTCTCCCATCTCTCTCCTCTCCTCTCCCATCCCCATCTCTCTCCTCTTCCATCCCCATCTCTCTCCTCTCCTCTTCCATCCCCATCTCTCTCCTCTCCTCTTCCATCCCCATCTCTCTCCTCTCCTCTTCCATCCCCATCTCTCTCCTCTCCTCTTCCATCCCCATCTCTCTCCTCTCCTCTTCCATCCCCATCTCTCTCCTCTCCTCTTCCATCCCCATCTCTCTCCTCTCCCATCCCCATCTCTCTCCTCTCCTCTTCCATCCCCATCTCTACCCTCTCCCATCCCCATCTCTCCCCTCTCCCATCCCCATCTCTCTCCTCTCCCATCCCCATCTCTCTCCTCTCCCATCCCTTCTCTCTCCTCTCCCATCCCATCTCATCTCTCCAATATCCTCCCATCTCATCTATCCCTCCCCATCTCATTTTCCTCCTCTCCACCCCTCTCCTCTCCCATCCCATCTCTCCAATCCCCTCCCATCTCTCCCATCCTCTCTCTTCAATCCCCTCCGATCTCATCTCATTTTCCTCCTCTCCCATCCCATCTCTCCCATCCCCATCTCTCTTCTCTCCCATCCCCATCTCTCTTATCCCCATCTCTACCCTCTCCCATCCCCATCTCTCCCCCTCATTCCCATCTTTCCCCTCTCCCACCTCATTCCCAACTTTCCCCTCCCTCTCTCATCCCCATCTCTCTCCTCTCCTCTCCCATCCCCATCTCTCCCATCCCCATCTCTACCCTCTCCCATCCCCATCTCTCCCCTCTCCCACCTCATTCCCATCTTTCCCCTCTCCCACCACATTCCCAACTTTCCCCTCCCCAACTTTCCCCTCCCCTCTCTCATCCCCATCTCTCTCCTCCCCTCCCCATCCCCATCTCTCCCCTCTCCCATCCCCATCTCTCCCCTCTCCCACCTCATTCCCATCTTTCCCCTCTCCCACCACATTCCCAACTTTCCCCCCCTCTCTCATCCCCAACTTTCCCCTCCCCTCTCTCATCCCCATCTCTCTCCTCCCCTCTCCCATCCCCTCTCCCATCCCCATCTCTCCCCTCTCCCATCCCCATCTCCCCCTCTCCCATCTCTCCCCTCTCCCATCCCTCCCCTCTTCCATCCCCATCTCTCCCCTCTCCCACCTCATTCCCAACTTTCCCCTCCCCTCTCTCATCCCCGTCTCTCTCCTCTCCCATCCCCATCTCTCTCCTCTCCTCTCCTCTCCCATCCCCATCTCTCCCCTCTCCCATATCTCCCCTCTCCCATCCCCATCTCTCCCCTCCCATCCCTCCCCTCTCCCACCTCATTCCCATCTCTCTCCTCTCCTCTCCCATCCCCATCTCTCCCCTCTCCCATATCTCCCCTCTCTCATCTCCATCTCTCTCCTCTTCCATCCCCATCTCTCTCTCTCCTCTCCTCTCCCATCCCCATCTCTCCCCTCCCCTCCCCATCTCTCCCCTCTCCCATCCCCATCTCTCCCTCTCCCATCCCTCCCCATCTCTCCCCTCTCCCATCCCCATCTCTATCCTCTCCCATCCCCATCTCTACCCTCTCCCATCCCCATCTCTATCCTCTCCCATCCCCATCTCTACCCTCTCCCATCCCCATCTCTATCCTCTCCCATCCCCATCTCTACCCTCTCCCATCCCCATCTCTATCCTCTCCCATCCCCATCTCTACCCTCTCCCATCCCCATCTCTACCCTCTCCCATCCCCATCTCTACCCTCTCCCATCCCCATCTCTACCCTCTCCCATCCCCATTTCTACCCTCTCCCATCCCCATTTCTACCCTCTCCCATCCCCATCTCTCTCCTCTCCCATCCCCATCTCTCTCCTCTCCCATCTCTCTCCTCTCCCATCTCATCTCATCTCTCTAATCCCCCCCATCTACTCTCTAATCCCCTCCCCATCTTCAATCTCTCTCCTCTCCCATCCCCTCCAATCTCATCTCTCCAATCCACTCATCTCTCCAATATCCCCTCCCCATCTCATTTTCCTCCTCTCCATCCCTCTCCTCTCCCATCCCATCTCTCTCCCATCCCCTCTCATCTCTCTAATCGCCCCCATCTCCTTTTCCTCCTCTCCCATCCCATCTCTCTCCCCCCATCTCTCCCATCCCATCTCTCTCCCATCCCCTCTCATCTCTGTAATCGCCCCCATCTCCTTCTCTCCTCTCCCATCCCCTCCTGTTCCCCACCTCCTTTTCCTTCTCTCCTCTCCCATCCCCTCCTGTTCCCCACCTCATTTTCCTTCTCTCCATCCCTCTCCTCTCCCATCCCATCTCTCTGCCATCCCCTCTCATCTCTAATCGCCCCCATCTCCTTTTCCTCCTCTCCCACCCCCCCATCTCTCCCATCCCCCTCTCTCTCTCCTCTCCCATCCCTCTCTCTCTCCTCTCCCATCCCTCTCATCTACCATCCCTCTCCTCCCCTCCCATCCCCTCCCCATCCCTCTCTCTCTCTCCTCTCCCATCCCTCTCCTCCCCCTCCCCTCTCCTCCCCCTCCCATCCCCTCCCCATCTGTCTCTCTCTCCTCTCCCATCCCTCTCCTCCCCCTCCCCTCCTCTACCATCCCTCTCCTCCCCTCCCCTCCTCTCCTCTCCTGTCCCTCTCCTCCCCTCTCCTCTACCATCCTCTCTCCTCCCCGCCCATCCCCTCCCCATCCCTCTCTCTCCTCTCCCATCCCTCTCCTCCCCCTCCCCTCCCCTCTCCCATCCCTCCTCCCCCTCCCATCCTGCTCCTCTCCACCTCATTTGTATCCTCTGCTCTCCACCTCCTTTTCCTTCTCTCCTCTCCCAACCCCTCCAGTTCCCCACCTCCTTTTCCTTCTCTCCTCTCCCATCCCCTCCTGTTCCCCACCTCCTTTTCCTTCTCTCCTCTCCCATCCCCTCCTGTTCCCACCTCCTTTTCCTTCTCTCCTCTCCCATCCCCTCCTGTTCCCCACCTCCTTTTCCTTCTCTCCTTCCCATCCCCTCCTGCTCCCCACCTCCTTTTCCTTCTCTCCTCTCCCATCCCCTCCTGTTCCCCACCTCCTTTTCCTTCTCTCCTCTCCCATCCCCTCCTGTTCCCCACCTCCTTTTCCTTCTCTCCTCTCCCATCCCCTCCTGTTCTCCACCTCCTTTTCCTTCTCTCCTCTCCCAACCCCTCCTGTTCCCCACCTCCTTTTCCTTCTCTCCTCTCCCATCCCCTCCTGTTCCCCACCTCCTTTTTCTTCTCTCCTCTCCCATCCCCTCCTGTTCCCCACCTCCTTTTCCTCCTCCCCATCTCTCCATCCCCTCCTGTTCCCCACCTCCTTTTCCTTCTCTCCTCTCCCATCCCCTCCTGTTCCCCACCTCCTTTTCCTTCTCTCCTCTCCCATCCCCTCCTGCTCCCCACCTCCTTTTCCTTCTCTCCTCTCCCATCCCCTCCTGCTCCCCCCCTCCTTTTCCTTCTCTCCTCTCCCATCCCCTCCTGTTCCCCACCTCCTTTTCCTTCTCTCCTCTCCCATCCCCTCCTGTTCCCCACCTCCTTTTCCTTCTCTCCTCTCCCATCCCCTCCTGTTCCCCACCTCCTTTTCCTTCTCTCCTCTCCCATCCCCTCCTGTTCCCCACCTCCTTTTCCTCCTCCCCATCTCTCCCATCCCATCTCTCTCCCATCCCCTCTCATCTCTCTAATCGCCCCATCTCCTTTTCCTCCCCTCCCATCCCCTCCCCATCCCTCTCTCTCTCCCCTCCCATCCCTCTCCTCCCCTCCCCTCTCCAATCCTCTCCTCCCCCTCCTCTACCATCCTGCTCCTCTCCACCTCATTTGTATCCTCTGCTCCCCACCTCCTTTTCCTTCTCTCCCATCCCTCTCCTCCCCTCCCCTCTCTCCTCTCCCATCCCTCTCCTCCCCCTCCCCTCTCCTCTACCATCCTGCTCCTCTCCACCTCATTTGTATCCTCTGCTCCCCACCTCCTTTTCCTTCTCTCCTCTCCCATCCCCTCCTGCTCCCCACCTCCTTTTCCTTCTCTCCTCTCCCATCCCCTCCTGTTCCCCACCTCCTTTTCCTTCTCTCCTCTCCCATCCCCTCCTGTTCCCCACCTCCTTTTCCTTCTCTCCTCTCCCATCCCCTCCTGTTCCCCACCTCATTTTCCTCCTCTCCTCTCCCATCCCCTCCTGTTCCCCACCTCACTTTCCTCCTCCCCATCTCTCCATCCCCTCCTGTTCCCACTTCCTTTTCCTTCTCTCCTCTCCCATCCCCTCCTGTTCCCCACCTCCTTTTCCTCCTCCCCATCTCTCCATCCCCTCCTGTTCCCCACCTCATTTTCCTTCTCTCCTCTCCCATCCCCTCCTGTTCCCCACCTCCTTTTCCTCCTCCCCATCTCTCCATCCCCTCCTGTTCCCCACCTCATTTTCCTTCTCTCCTCTCCCTTCCCCTCCTGTTCCCCACCTCCTTTTCATTCTCTCCTCTCCCATCCCCTCCTGTTCCCCACCTCATTTTCCTCCTCCCCATCTCTCTCCCATCCCCTCTCATCTCTCTAATCGCCCCATCTCCTTTTCCTCCTCTCCCACCCCCATCTCATCTCTCTAATCGCCCCATCTCCTTTTCCTCCTCTCCCACCCCCATCTCTCCCATCCCCTCCCCATCCCTCTCTCTCCTCTCCCCATCCCTCTCTCTCTCCTCTCCCATCCCTCTCTCTCTCCTCTCCCATCCCTCTCCTCCCCCTCCCTCTCCTCTACCATCCCTCTCTCTCTCCTCTCCCATCCCTCTCCTCCCCATCCCTCTCCTCTCCCATCCCTCTCCTCCCCTCCCCTCTCCTCCCCCTCCCACCCCCCCATCCCTCTCTCTCTCCTCTCCCATCCCTCTCTCTCTCCTCTCCCATCCCTCTCCTCCCCTCCCATCCCCTCCCCATCCCTCTCCTCCCCCTCCCATCCCCATCCCTCTCTCTCTCCTCTCCCATCCCTCTCCTCCCCCTCCTCCACCATCCCTCTCCTCCCCCTCCCATCCCTCTCTCTCTCCCATCCCTCTCCTCCCCCTCCCATCCCCTCCCCATCCCCCTCTCTCTCCTCTCCCATCCCTCTCCTCCCCATCCCTCTCCTCTCCCATCCCTCTCCTCCCCCTCCCCTCTCCTCTACCATCCCTCTCCTCCCCTCCCCCCCCCATCCCTCTCTCTCTCTCTCTCTCCTCTCCCATCCCTCTCCTCCCCCTCCCCTCCCCTCTACCATCCCTCTCCTCCCCCTCCCATCCCCTCCCCATCCCTCTCTCTCTCCTCTCCCATCCCTCTCCTCCCCCTCCTCCACCATCCCTCTCCTCCCCTCCCCATCCCTCTCTCTCTCCCATCCCTCTCCTCCCCCTCCCATCCCCTCCCCATCCCTCTCTCTCTCCTCTCCCATCCCTCTCCTCCCCATCCCTCTCCTCTCCCATCCCTCTCCTCCCCCTCCCCTCTCCTCTACCATCCCTCTCCTCCCCCTCCCATCCCCCCCATCCTCTCTCTCTCTCTCTCTCTCCCATCCCTCTCCTCCCCCTCCCCTCCCCTCTACCATCCCTCTCCTCCCCCTCCCATCCCCTCCCCATCCCTCTCTCTCTTCTCTCCCATCCCTCTCCTCCCCCTCCCATCCCTCTCTCTCTCCCATCCCCTCCCCCTCCCATCCCTCTCCTCCCCCTCCCATCCCCTCCCCTCCCCTCTCTACCGTTCCCACCTCATTTTCCTCCTCCCCATCTCTCCATCCCCTCCTGTTCCCCACCTCATTTTCCTCCTCCCCATCTCTCCATCCCCTCCTGTTCCACACCTCATTTTCCTCCTCCCCATCTCTCCATCCCATCCCCATGTCTCTCCTCCACTGCCCTACCTAATCAACGCTTCATACAGCAGGGCTCTCTGGAAGTGAGGTACTCCTGACTTCTCGACGAGTTCACTCCATAAGGGAATGGTTCTGTAGCGAACTACTCAACCTCTATACAGACACCACAGTAGGGTCTCTGAACATCTGACTCAACAGGAGTCTGCCCCTCTCATCTCCCCCATTCCTGCCTCTTCAAATATGAGATCAGTACATGAACAAAGCGCCTTATAATACACATCAAATGTCAACGTGTTAAGGGGGTGTGGCTTTTGAAGTCTGAGCCGTTTGAATATGAAGATGGCTGGTTTGAAGAAACGTGATTGAATGACCCATACTACACATTACAATGAGGGCCGAACTCACGTGTGTGTAATGTTGAATGCACATTACACACACACACACACACACACGCACACGCACACGCGCACACACCTGACTGGTCAGGAATCTGTTTCATTTTTCAGGTGGTACAGATACAGGTGTCTCAGTGAGCAATCAGTCATTCAGTCTGTGTAATTATAGTTAGGAATGGCTCACAGGTCATAAAGTATTGTTCACTAATAAATGACAGTTTCCACACGGTGGAAATACATCTTGGGTAAAACATTTCAATACTGGAAATAGCCCTTTCCACCAGAATGATATCATTTATTGAAGCTGAAGAAAGGGAGAGTAATGGCAGAAGTTTTCCAAACAGGCGTGCTATGACAGAGAGAGAGAGAGACAGAGGTAGAGAGAAAGAGAGAGAAAGAGAGAGAGACAGAGACAGAGAGAGAGACAGAGACAGAGGTAGAGAGACAGAGAGAGAGGGAGACAGAGACAGAGGTAGAGAGACAGAGAGAGAGAGGGAGACAGAGGTAGAGAGACAGAGAGAGAGAGAGACAGACAGAGACAGAGGTAGAGAGACAGAGAGAGAGAGGGAGACAGAGACAGAGAGAGGTAGAGAGAGAGAGAGAGAGACAGAGACAGAGAGAGGGTAGAGATAGAGAGAGACCGAGAGGGAGAGGCAGAGGTAGAGACAGAGACAGAGACAGAGAGAGACAGAGACAGAGACAGAGAGAGACAGAGACAGAGAGAGACAGAGACAGAGAGAGGTAGAGACAGAGGTAGAGAGAGAGAGAGAGAGAGAGAGAGATAGAGAGAGAGATAGAGAGGTAGAGAGAGAGAGAGAGAGATAGAGAGGTAGAGAGAGAGAGAGAGACAGAGAGAGGTAGAGACAGAGGTAGAGAGAGAGAGAGAGAGAGACAGAGACAGAGAGACAGAGAGACAAAGAGACAAAGAGACAAAGAGACAGAGAGAGACAGAGAGAGAGAGAGACACAGAGAGAGAGAGGTAGAGAGAGACAGAGAGGTAGAGAGAGAGAGGCAGAGAGGGTTTACTGTTAATTTGTATTGTTTATTTCACTTTTGTATATTATCTACCTCACTTGCTTTGGCAATGTTAACATATGTTTCCCATGCCAATAAAGCCCCTTGAATTGAATTGAGAGTGAGAGAGAGAGAGGGAGAGAGAGAGAGAGACAGAGAGAGACCGAGAGAGAGACAGAGAGAGACCGAGAGAGAGAGAAACCTGAGCCTCCTCTAGCATAGCAACTCTGATGTATCCCAACAGACCAGGAACATCATTAGGGACTCATAATTACGAAGAGAAACAGAAGAAGCACCAAACAGCTCCATTAGAACCTGCTCCTCTGGGAGGACTGTGACAGGTTGATCAAAGATCTCTGTGTGTGTGTGTGTGTGTGTGTTCATTATCTGGTGCAGTAAGGCCATGTAGCACAGAGACAAGAAAAGATGGATGGATGAGGAAGAGAAGGGATGATGGCTGAGCAATTTGTGTGTGTGTGTGTGTGTGTGTGTGTGTGTGTGTGTGTGTGTCAATTACTCTGAGGTATCAAGAGTAGGTGGTTCAACAGGCAATACATTGTCATTACATTGTTGAATGTGAAAGTGAGTATGTCGCAGGTCCCACTGTAGACAGCATCAGGCCCAATGATTCCACGTGGCTGATCTCTTATCCCATCAGTGTGTCAAAATGAATACAGAGTTTAATGAGATCCTGTAACGAGACTGTCCAACCCAATCATTACTCAACACATAATGAATGAATCGAGTGAAGCCTGGTGACTTGTGGACACACACACACACATATTCGTGGACACACACAGCACTAAGCTGCATACTGATTCCTTAGTTCAGACGTACAGGGTTGATTATTCTGCAGAGTGAGAAGACAATTTTCTGCCTCGGAGACGAAACAAGATCATTCTTCTGTTCCCGATGCTTTACCTAACCACAGTTCTCCAGAAACACGCTGAGCGCCAACAGCGTTTGTTTACCCCGGTGTTTATTATCTAAAACAGATCCACAACGTCGGTCTGATCTTCCTCGATGAAGACAGACTAACCCTGCAGCAGAGAGACAGATCCAGGGATCCACAACTAGATTCAGCCGCGGGCGGATCATATTAGCAAATCATTTGTACGCTGGAAGAAGCGCAAACAGAGATATTTGACTCAAACATAATCATTTCAAACCTGGCGTACGTCTGCATACCATCGCGTGTCTATTATGCGTGGGAATACTTGGGGACCGATTTCCAAAATTAACAATCACCTGGAGCTGATTGGCTTGTGTTTTTACAATGTTTTAATATCCAAAAATGAAGAAAAAAAAAATTAAACCAGACAACTTGGGGGGCCAAATAAAACCAGTTGGGGAATCCGGATCTAGGCTATTGGTGAATGGATGGATGGTAAAATAGGGCTTGTGCAATGCAATGAATACTTCTCAACTGATAACAGAAATGAAGTATTCCATCCATCTGTGTTTAATACAGAGCAAAGAGAAGTGTAATGCAATAAGCCCTCGGTGATGGAATTCTCCAGCTCGGGGTGTTCCTCTATAGCAACCACACACACGTAGAGTCAGGAAGTGGTAACCATAGAAGCAATCAGCTACTGTACCGCACTCTGTCAGAGGGAACATGGCGACCACAATTAGAAACCAGGGCAAATCTTAATTACCCTTCAACTCCCAGTCGTTAGGGAGAGAGGGGAGAGAGATGGAAGAGGAGAACGGAGGGGGAGAAAGAGAGACAGAACCATGCAGTGCTTAGAGGGGTAGTGAGTTCCACCAGAAACTTTTACTGATTCCTTTTTCCTGGCGTCAGAGGGAGAAATGCACACTTATACAAGGCTGCACAGACTCACTCACACTCACTCACTCACTCACTCACTCACTCACTCACTCACTCACTCACTCACTCACTCACTCACTCACTCACTCACTCACTCACTCACTCACTCTAGGAAATGAGCATCATCAGACTAAAATATCACTGGTAGATGAGGTGATGGAAAATCATGTACATACAGACGGGCCAAAACTATTTGCTAATCCGGCGACTCCTGAGTGTTAACAAACCACATTTGTGTCACCCTGATGTTAAACAATGGCTCAAAGAACTGGACAACTGCCACTTCCTTTAAGAAAAAGCCAAATCAAACCCTGCAATTCTGCCATTTGCTTTTGTTCCAGTACATAGGTACTACAGCTCATTCCCAGTGGCGAATTTCAACTCATAACGCAAAAAACTATAACATGTGAATTCATGCTTTTTTTTGTTGTTGTTCAAAACATGCCACTTCAACTGAGTGGGTCTTTCAGTTGCTTTTTGATTGACAGGCAGTGTGTGACTAAGAGAGAATGAATAATGACACTTCTCAGGTCTCTGTCAGTGAAGAGGCTCAACCTCAAAAGTGAACTAGCTCCAGACAGTAGGATCAAGGCCTTTGCCTTTGAGGAGAGAGTTCAGGGTGGATCAACGCTAAGGTTTACCCCGGCTGAGTCTGTGCCTCAAAATGGCATAAGTCCTGGTCAAAAGTAGTGTCCGAAACACGGAACAGGGTGCCATTTGGGATGCAGCTATGTGTTCTGACAAGAGGGGCTTGTCTGATGAATAATACAGTGGTTCTGAAGGGTTATTAGAATCCCTCGGAAGAACTGGGGGGAAAATCAATCAGATTCTAGAAATCGCTTTCAGCGCGGTGCTTACAGACCAGATTGAAAGAGCGAGGGCGGGATGAAGAGATGGAGGAGAATGGATGAGAGGAGAAAGAGTACTGTTCACTTTGAGAGAACAGTGCCTTGGTAAGAGTAAGGTGTCCACTGTTTGCCCAGTGGCTGGAACCTTTCTAAAGAGATGGGGGAGCGGAGTAAATCGGACAGATTTATTGACGCGACAAAAGAAACAACAGGCTTACGTTTCGGCATGAATCAACCTTCCTCTGAGTGTCGAGTAGGAAAAGAGTGGAGGTGGGTGTGGACCCAATAAAAATGCCTGTCCATAATGCAGGACGGACACTAATTTCACTAACACAGAGAATGTAGACACAATGTGGACAGAGTTCCCCTACGAATGGGACAGAGAATGTGTGTGTGTGTGTGTGTGTGTGTGTGTGTGTGTGTGTGTGTGTGTGTGTGTGTGTGTGTGTGTGTGTGTGTGTGTGTGTGTTGTGTTTGCGTGCGTGCGTGCGTGCGTGCGTGCGTGCGTGCGTGCGTGCGTGCGTGCGCGCGCGTGCGTGCGTGCGTGCGTGTGTTCTGAGAACCTTGTGCCATAACACAGCTAGCTGTCCAGTCCTGAGGAGACTGGAGGATAGTAGAGAAGCTAACATTCACATTTACTACAACCCAGAGTCAGGGAGGGAGGCTAAGGGAGCACTATGCCCTGTAACACCACCCCGAAGGTCTCCTCTCCTCTGCCCGTTAAGGCCGAGGCCAGGGTTTTAGGAGGGATTTACCCTTCCTCAGTGTGCAGAGATATAGGGCTAAAAGCCTTCTGTCGGTAGGATAGGACGAGGTGTGTGTGTGTGGAGATACTTAAAAACCGGAACAGAGGCAGTTTTCAGGTTCGTCTGAAACAATAAAACATCCCATTTCTTTCTCATCCCAGAGAGCGAGGAGAATAAAGCACAACACGTCTGAGTGTGAGTGTGTGAGTGTGTGTGAGTGTGTGTGAGTGTGTGTGAGTGTGTACGCATCTAATATTCTGCCTCAAATCCTATTTATGCTGATTTGAGGAGGCCAAGCTGATCCTAGAACTGTGACTCAGGGTACAGGTGTGAGCCGGCAACAGTTCGATACAGTTTGAGTTCAATCAATTCCCCATTTCCTCGACACTGGGCCCTGGGTTAATGCGTGAGTCGTTTGCTGGAGATGTTACATGGGAATTAGTATCCCCGTTGTCTGACTGAGTGACCGGAGGGCTGCTGCTCCCTCATGAATAAAGGATGGGAACAAATGTTCCATTCTGCAGCATGCCTCTGCCCAGCTGGGTGTCTCTCTCTGTCCACGCCCCAGTGACTGTTCCACCAGCCGGTGATAACCCCCAGGGCAGAGAGGGCAAGAGAGAAGCCCCATTATCCCGGGTCACTGTCCCGTAGCCCAAGGGTGCTCCCACATTTTCAGAACCCCCTGAGCCCGGTATCTATGTCCAGGCTATAGAATAATTTTCACTCCAGTTAGGACAGACCCTCCAGCTAAAGCTGAATTTCCCAGAACACTGGAATGTATAAAGACAACAGCCTTCAGAGAAGAGAGCTGAGAGAGAGAGCTGAGAGAGAGAGCTGAGAGAGAGAGCTGAGAAAGAAAGCTGAGAAAGAGAAAGAGAGAGAAAGAGAGAGAGAAAGAGAGAGAGAAAGAGAGAGAGAAGAGAGAAGAGAGAAAGAGAGAAAAAGAGAGAAAGAGCGAAAGAGCGAAAGAGAGAAAAAGAGAGAAAAAGAGAGAAAAAGAGAGAGAGAGAGAGAAAGAGAGAAAGAGAGAAAGAGAGAAACAGAGAGAAAGAGAGAAAGAGAGAAAGAGAGAAAGAGAGAGAGAGATAGAGAGTTACAACAGTCAACAGGCGGAAGTTTACACCAGAGGAATCTGTCTCCATCCACTGCTCCAACTAATTAGCCTGGAGACTGTTTGGACAGTCTGTCACAGTCTGTCCAGGAGGGAAGGCGGGAGAGAGGATGGAATGGAGCTCATGTTCAAACACCGACAGAGGCAGAGCGGGAGAGAGAGATGGCGTGTGCACTATGCAGCATCTGACAACACCTGTAGGACAGTTAGATCCTGTTGGAAAATGCATCCTCCCTTTCTCCCATCCTTCCTTCCCTCCTTCCTATAATCAACTAGTATATGAGGGAAAAAATGTCCAGCAGAGGGCACTGAGAGAAAATCTCAGGACAAATGATGCACACGGATTTCAGCTGTTGTTCCACTATTCCCATTATGAATTATTTATAAAGCAAAATGCGTTTCAAAAATCTCTTTTGTCATCTCGGCTTAACAGAATTCGGCTGATGAAATTAGGTTGCAATGTGTGCGTTTACTATGACACATGCTAATTAGCGACGCATATGTACAGCCCTTCATCTTTTAAAATCATCTCCAGAAGAGACATCTACTTGATACGGAAACAAATAGATGCATAGATATCACCGTAGCGTGCAGTATAGATTTGGAAGCTTAAAGCTCAGAGATATGAACAAGTTAAATATTCATTGTGCATTGATAAAATACTTTGTTAAAAAAAAAAAAAAAAGATTCTTTTTTTTTTTTAAAGGAGAATAGAATCCATTGAGCTGTGAATTAAACATCCACAGAGACACAGACAGAGAGTGTACTATAAGCTGGGCTTACATCTGGTAGGGGCTGTCAAAGTGACACTTTCCCGCTGTTAGGGTCGACATGCCGCGGAACACAGCCCGCCTATTCCTTCGCTCCAGCCTCAACTCAACCCTCTATGAGCTCAGTCTATACTTAGTCCAGCATGGATCCAGTTTCACCGAGATTCCTACTCCATGGAGACACACATCTAGACCCACATACGGTAAATAAGACATCACTTAAATAGAGTGGAGGGTGGTTGAAGTTTGCAGGAATATGATGTGAAGTCTCTGTTGCAGGACAATGAGACCGAGAGAGTGGAGAGAGAACAGTAATGAGCCAGGCTGAGACAGAGTCACGGGTACACGACAGCAGGCATACACAACAAACACACACGGATACGAACACAGAGTTAGAAAACGAGTTGACATTTTCATTACATATTAGTCATTCAGCAGACGCTTTTATCCAGAGTGACTTAGACGAGCAATTAGGGTTAAGTGCCTTGCGCAGGCAGATTTTCCACCTAGTCGGCTCGGGCATTCGAACCAGCAACCTTTCATATACTAGCCCAACGCTCTTAACCGCTAGGCTACCTGCGGCCCAGTTAAAGAAAGACAACGTGAGAGACAGAGACAGCAGCACAGTGAACACTCCTTTCACAACGATGTCAGTCTAGCCAGTCGAGCCAAAGGTGGAACATTCTAGGAATGGCTGACTGGGAATGTGACAGCAGAATGCCAACCACTCCTACCATCAGTCAGCTCCCCAGCCCCTTACAGGAGACCCCAGTTTGATCCTCTAGTACAGCCCCTCCCTCTGGAACTCTGCCACGCGCTCGTCTAGCAGGGATACAGTGGAGGGATTCCAGGAACATGGGAAACGTTCCGTATTGGGAATGTGGCAGCAGAATGCTGGGCTTTCCCCAAAAGAGAGGCTGACAGCAGCTCCAGCAGTCCTCAGAGTGGAGGAGGGCTCATCCCTCTCAGCTAGCCAATTCTGGACTAATAAATATTCCAGGAAAACACACACAGCCTGAGTCCAGGGGATGTTTTCCTCAGGCTGCATGTGTGTGTGTGACTGGAGATCTGATAGTACACAGCTGTTGTTCGATAGAGAGCAGAGCAGACACACTGACACAGTCAGTTTTGTGACACACACTCATACACACTTCCTCTCAAGCAGTCTGCCACGAGCACACCACACACACTCCCTCTCAAGCAGTCTGCCACGAGCACACCACACACACTCCCTCTCAAGCAGTCTGCCACGAGCACACCACACACACTCCCTCTCAAGCAGTCTGCCACGGGCACACCACACACACACACACTCCCTCTCAAGCAGTCTGCCACGAGCACACCACACACGCTCCCTCTCAAGCAGTCTGCCACGGGCACACCACACACACACACTCCCTCTCAAGCAGTCTGCCACGAGCACACCACACACACTCCCTCTCAAGCAGTCTGCCACGGGCACACCACACACACACACACTCCCTCTCAAGCAGTCTGCCACGAGCACACCACACACACTCCCTCTCAAGCAGTCTGCCACGGGCACACCACACACACACACACACTCCCTCTCAAGCAGTCTGCCACGAGCACACCGCACACACTCCCTCCCAAGCAGTCGGCCACGTCTCACAGTCCCTCCCAAGCAGTCTGCCACGGGCACGTCACGCACATCGAGAGAGAGAGTGAGTCTCAAGGTCTCTCATGACCAAGGCCAGAAGAACACAACACACAGGACGTGCAGAGGATTTCAACAGGGTGAGAGGACGACATGCAGGGCTCCCAACCTCTCCCTTCCAGCTGACAGAAAGGGCTGGAGCGAGGATGACACATAAACCAACCCTACAGACACACGCAGCAGAGAAACTGTGCGTTCATATAACTGTCATGGTATGCACTGAGGAGGAAGGCCCTCCCTCCCTCCCTCACACACACACAGGCACTCGTAGCGTAGGCAGCTGAATGTGGTAATGAATATTAAACACAATGCGCTGCATAATCGGTCTCATCCACATGAATGACAAAATAATCACTGTTAAGGCTGCAACAACAACAGCTGTCACTTTACACAGGCAGCGATGAGGCAGACGGATGAGACTCACAACACAAGCCAAGGACAGGAGGAGAGGTGTATGCTCAGTGCTGTCGTTCCTCAGTCTTTCTGCTCTGAGGCCCAAACCAAGGCAGCTGTGACACGACAGCGTTGGGGAGCAGGGGCCGGCATTTAGATGTAGCCTAGTATTACTGGAAGCCAAACATTTTGTCTGAGGTTCCTTGCCATGCAATGCCATTGACCAAACACGCTCACCATCTTCACTCCCACATTAAAAGGTTTGTTTGTTTGTTTGTTTACACAGCAAAAACACACACACACACACTTCCACGCTCATTATTTTAGCCTGGGTAATTAGCATTAGCTCTGGTGAGAGGTTAATAATCCCTTTAGCCTGTAAAGCAGTGTGTGTGTGTCATAATCGTGTGTGTGTGTGTGTGGTAACCGTGTGTGTGTGTTAACCATGTGAGTGTGTGTGTGGTAACAGTGTGAGTGTGGTAACCGTGTGTGTGTAGTAATTGAGTGTGTGAGGTCAAGTCTGAGCATGCTGGGTCTCTGATGGGGTTAGCTGCTGCATTGCTGATGTGATGCGATTGGCACCAGACACGCTACTGCTAATGTCCTACGGCACTGAGTCATGTACACACACACACACACACACACACACACACACACACACACACACACACACACACACACACACACACACACACACACACACACACCCTTCTGCACTACAGCACTGGGAGGTAAACACACACTGGAGTGCATACGCCTCCACAGATTACACACGATTCAGGAAAAGCGCACAAGTAACATCCTAATAGCTTAGTCTCACAATCCATTGTTGACCCAGATTAAAACTCTGCACCGCAGTCCCGCAGAGCGCTGAGCTTGTGACTGTGTTCATGTCATCCTGCCCAGAATCTTCCCAAAGATAGTAAATCAGATGTGACTGTCACACACAGAGGACCTGTGCTACCAGTCTGGCTGATACCAAACTCAAAGTCCTCCTGACTTCAGAGTCTGGAAAGGCTGTGTTGATGTTGTCGACCCGGTGTGTTGATAATGAAGGGCGCTATTGGTTCTCCTCGGTGTCTTTCTCACTGAACCCCCCCGAGTGCCGCTCCCTTCCATTACCACGGTTGGATTTTCTAATCCAATCAACCCCGCAGCAAAAAAAAAAACAATCATTGCGTCCACTCAATTTCTGAGCTAATACTGCATTAGCAAACGGCCTCCTTTCAAGGCCAGTAAGTCACAGCTCTTCCTCACTGTGTGGTCACGTGGGTCGCGTCAGCCAGGCTACTGTGCTACCAGGGGTGTTGAATCAGGCAAGAGAATGGAGACACACTGAAGGGCCTCTGATGTTGCTGCGCGGGGCCACAAAACCCATGTTAGACAGCAGAGCTTTCCTCAATGGGCCGTAATGACACAGCATGACAGGGAATGGCCTGGTGGATCACTGCCCCTCCACCTACTGAGGGACCTTCAGAGGTTTCAATTAGACAGCAGCTCATTAATGGAACTGAGCCTCAGCCTTCCTTCAGAGTTGAGTTATAAGGACACTGCTAAGACACACACACACTGATCCACGCAGAAGGCTAAATGTTCTGAAGCATTCATCAATTATTGTGGAATGAAAGAGGGTCCTTGTGGACGTAACTGAAATCAAATAATCGGTGATAAAACACACAGATGAGAAAAGTTCAGCGCAGCTTCCATCTGGCTTCAGACATGAGCGCATCTCTGGCATTCATGGACAGAGCAACAATATTCCCTGGGCTGTTACTATGGGAGAGGGCTTGGCCTCACATCCTATCCTTCACGCACACACACACACACACACAGTTCATCTCTCCAGGCCTATGGAAACACAAGAGGAATGGTTCAGTTAACAGCCAATATCCCCGGCATAGTTGATCTGCAGCCCATTACCACTATAGGTGCCACAGTCAGAATTGAAGCGGCTGCTGTATGAAATAACATTCGACACGCACCACAGTATATGAAGGAAGATCAGAAACATGGCTGGTTTTACCCTTTTTCAGCCATCTCCTATGTCATTTGTTTAATCTTAACTCTAATCCAAGCTTTGACGGAAACTTCAGAGAACAGAGATGAAGGCTGGCACTGGCTGAGTTTCATTCCCAAAATGTTGCTCCTTTCCAATCCTTCATTTTAGATACGATTGGAGCACTGGATAGGAGAAAGCCACATGATTTGACCAACCCAGGCATGAGACCCAGGCATGAGACCCAGCCCAGGTCTTTGATGAACGGCCATTAACTGGGTGTGTTAACAGGAAGCCAGTGGTTTACTCAGAGCCTCAGGGGAGCTGGGCGAAGCTGCCTCTTTAGACACTGATCTAAAGAGTGTTTAGAACGGTTCAACCTAATAGTTAAGGTCAAGATTGGGGAGAATAAGCTGATCCTAGATCTGTGCCTAAGATTGGCAGCATCGCGTGTCACACCCGTAGCGTAGCACCCAGCCACAGGAGGCGTGACCAACGGAAAAGACAAGGCCTGAAATCCTAATGAAAACATTACAGGGTCCAACATCTTTAAGGAAAAGAAAAAGAGGGCTGAAATCCTAATGAAAACATTACAGGGTCCAACATCTTTATGAAAAGAAAAAGAGGGCTGAAATCCTAATGAAAACATTACAGGGTCCAACATCTTTATGAAAAGAAAAAAAGAGGGCTGAACGAAAAAGTGTCCTCTAATGCATTATAATGTGTGGAGGCAGAGAAACACTTAGTTATATTAGGGCAGATGGATTCTGTGATGACTGAGGGAGAGAGTGACTCAGTTATTACACACAACAGACAGCAAAATCAACAGGAATGAAATGAGGTCGAGCAGCAGAGTGGTTTCTCAGTCAGGACTCAAGAGTAGGATGAAGTTGCTCCTACAACATAACACTGATCTTAGGTCAGTTATGGATTTACGCTTATCTCATAGATAAGCATAGGATTTGGGAACAATAAATTGAACCTAGATCAGTGCCTAATAGTAATTAAATGTGAGTGGTTTCCCAGGAGTAAAATCAACTTGCCTCTAACCTGGACACTGATCAAAGGCCGCCTATGGGGTTTCCCCTCCCAATGGTTACGGTTAAGAATTGAACCTCAGCATATTCAGAGAGACCTAGCCCTTTAGACAAATAGCAGTATAACAGAATCTAGGGGGAGCGGTGACCCATGAAACAAACCACAGCTCAGATAGAATCAAATACAACCCAGTAACACAACAGAATCTAAAGGCCAATCCTTCAACAGAGGTTGGGAAACAGGCTTTTCTTGTCAGGTGAGATCAATGTGTTCTCTGCATTATTGCGTTTCAGTGTTCCACCCCACACCCGCTCATTCAACACTGTTCTCGAGGCCTTCTACCCCATGGGGAGGACAAGCCTCACTAGCATGTCACTCTGTAGAGTCTCTCCCTCACACACACACACTCATGAGAGCTAAGCTACTCAGCCACAGTTGCATGCTGTGTCACGTTGCTATGGTGAAGTCATCGCACGCACACACACACACGTTTTACCAAACAGTTGATTCCAATTTTTAAATCAGATTTTCCCTAATCAGGCTTGGGAGATATACCACTTATACCATACCCTGGGGAATTTTGAAATACAGACGGTATGATTTTCAATACTGTTTAAAAAAAAAAAAAAATGTTTAAAAAATTAATAAAAAAAATTAAAAAAAATAAAGTGTGTAATAAAACAAAAAAAATGAACATCCTCTCACTGTCAACTGCGTTTATTTTCAGCAAACTTAAGGTGTAAATATTGTTCGTTCCTGGTGTAACTTGGGCAGTTGTTGTTGCCATCCTGTACCTGTCCCGCAGGTGTGATGTTCGGATGTACCGATCCTGTGCAGGTGTTATTACACTTGGTCTGCCACTGCGAGGACAATCAGCTGTCAGTCCTGTCTCCCTGTAGCGCTGACTTAGGCGTCTCACAGTACAGACATTGCAATTTATTGCCCTGGCCACATAGTCAGTCCTCATGCCTCCTTGCAACATGCCTAAGGCACATTCACACAGATGAGCAGGGACCCTGGGCATCTTTCTTTTGGTGTTTTTCAGAGTCAGTAGAAAGGCCTCTTTAGTGTCCGAAGTTTTCATAAGTGTGACCTTAATTGCCTACCGTCTGTCTGTAAGCGGTTAGTGTCTTAACGACCGTTCCACAGGTGCACGTTCATTAATTATTCATGGTGTTTAAACCCTTTACAAAGAAGATTTGTGAAGTTATTTGGATTTTTACAAATTATCTTTGAAAGACAGGGTCCTGAAAAAATAAATTCCCTTGTTTTTGAAAGAATAACATCAAATTGATCAGAAAATACAGTGCAGACATTGTTAACGTTGTAAATGACTATTGTAGCTGGAAACAGCTGATTTTTTATGGAATGTTTACATAGGCGTTCAGAGGCCCAATATCAGCAGCCATCACTCCTGTGTTCCTATGGCATGTTGTGTTAGCTAATCCAAGTTTATAATGTTAAAAAGGCTAACTGATGATTAGAAAACCCTTTTGCAATTATGTTAGCACAGCTGAAAACTGTCGTGCTGATTAAAGAAGCAATAAAACTGGCCTTCTTTAGACTATTTGAGTATTTGGAGCATCAGCCTTTGTGGGTTCGATTACAGGCTCAAAATGTCCAGAAACAAATAACTTTCTTCTGAAACTCGTCAGTCTATTCTTGTTCCCGAGAAATGAAGGCTATTCCATGCGAGAAATTGCAAAAAAACTGAAGATCTTGTACAACGCTGTGTACTACTCCCTTCACAGAACAGCGCAAACTGACTAACCAGAATAGAAAGAGTGGGAGGCCCCGGTGCACAACTGAGCTAGAGGACACATACATTAGAGTGTCTAGTTTGAGAAACAGATGCCTCACAAGTCCTCAACTGGCAGCTTCATTAAATAGTACCCGCAAAACACCAGTCTCAATGTCAACAGTGAAGAGGCAACTCCGGGATCCTGGCCTTCTAGGCAGAGTTCCTCTGTCCAGTGTCTGTGTTCTTTTGCCCATCTTAATCTTTTCTTTTTATTGGCCAGTCTGAGATATGGCTTTTTTTTTGCAACTCTGCCTGGAAGGCCAGCATCCCGGATTTGCTTCTTCACTTCACACAAGAAATCTAAGCTATAGCAAATGATATCCAGCTCAGTGCTCCAGCTATGCATTTGGTTTGCAAACTTGCTAGCTAAGTGGCTAGATATCAAGATCAAAGGTTCATCACACAGGTAGTTACAGCAGACATTCAATCCCCTCTTGGATCAAGATCCCTGTTGCCTAAATTGTTTTGTGCATCCCCAAAAAATAGCGCCCCTTGTGTGCACATTTGCGAATACCGTATATGCCGCTATGGTATAAAACAGTATGATGGTATGAAAATCTGGACACCGCCCTACCCTACCCCTAATCCAAATCCCAAAGCCCTACCCCTAAACCCAAAGCCCTAAACCTACACTCTAAACGCCAAATCTACCCCTAACCCTAATTGTAACTGTAACCTTAAACCTTACCCCTAAGCACAAAATAGCATTTTTTCCCTGTGGGGCAAGTGTCCACGAATTTCCATGTTTTACTATCCTTGTGAGAACCCCCAAGCATGGGGCGGCAGGTAGCCTAGTGGTTGGAGCGTTGGAAGAGTAACCGAAAGGTTGCAAGATCGAATTCCAAGGTACAAACAAATCTGTCGTTCTGCCCCTGAACAAGGCAGTTCATCTTGTTCCTAGGACTAGTTAAATATACACTGCTCAAAAAAATAAAGGGAACACTTAAACAACACAATGTAACTCCAAGTCAATCACACTTCTGTGAAATCAAACTGTCCACTTAGGAAGCAACACTGATTGACGATAAATGTCACATGCTGTTGTGCAAATGGAATAAACAACAGGTGGAAATTATAGGCAATTAGTAAGACACCCCCAATAAAGGAGTGGTTCTGCAGGTGGTGACCACAGACCACTTCTCAGTTCCTATGCTTCCTGGCTGATGTTTTGGTCACTTTTGAATGCTGGCGGTGCTTTCATTCTAGTGGTAGCATGAGACGGAGTCTACAACCCACACAAGTGGCTCAGGTGGTGCAGCTCATCCAGGATGGAACATCAATGCAATCTGTGGCAAGAAGGTTTGCTGTGTCTGTCAGCGTAGTGTCCAGAGCATGGAGGCGCTACCAGGAGACAGGCCAGTACATCAGGAGACGTGGAGGAGTGCTTACAGCCCAACACCGTGCAGGACGTTTGGCATTTGCCAGAGAACACCAAGATTGGCAAATTCGCCACTGGCGCCCTGTGCTCTTCACAAATGAAAGCAGGTTCACACTGAGCACATGTGACAGACGCCATGGAGAACGTTCTGATGCCTGCAACATCCCCCAGCATGACCGGTTTGGCGGTGGGTCAGTCATGGTGTGGGGTGGCATTTCTTTGGGGGGCTCCATGTGCTCACCAGAGGTAGCCTGACTGCCATTAGGTACCGAGAAGAGATCCTCAGACCCCTTGTGAGACCATATGCTGGTGCGGTTGGCCCTGGGTTCCTCCTAATGCAAGACTATGCTAGACCTCATGTGGCTGGAGTGTGTCAGCAGTTCCTGCAAGAGGAAGGCATTGATGCTATGGACTGGCCCGCCCGTTCCCCATACCTGAATCCAATTGAGCACATTTGGGACATCATGTCTCGCTCCATCCACTAACGCCACGTTGCACCACAGACTGTCCAGGAATTAGCAGATGCTTTGGTCCAGGTCTGGGAGGAGATCCCTCAGGTGTCCATCCGCCACCTCATCAGGAGCATGCCCAGGCGTTGTAGGGAGGTCATACAGGCACGTGGATGCCACACACACTACTGAGCCTCATTTTGACTTGTTTTAATGACATTACATCAAAGTTGGATCAGCCTGTAGTGTGGTTTTTCCACTTCAATTTTGAGTGTGACTCCAAATCCAGACCTTCATGGGTTGATAAATTTGATTTCCATTGATAATTTTTGTGTGATTTTGTTGTCAGCACATTCAACTATGTAAAGAAAAAAGTATTTAATAAGAATATTTCATTCATTCAGATCTAGGATGTGTTATTTTAATGTTCCCTTTATTTTTCTTGAGCAGTGTATATATATATATAGTTTAAAGCACGACACAGCTACTTCTCAGGTGGAGCAGCAACACGCTCATTACCATCGCAGGCTGGTGTCACACATTATTATCATTATTACACACACGGTCACACATTCCTAGCTCCTGCGGCCCCTGGACAAAGCCATTAGTATACAGCCAACCCAGCTGCTACAGAGGCTATGTATTTGTGTGAGTGCACACGCTTGTCCATGGGGCTGGGGGGACATTCGCCAAGGAGGACAAGCTTGGATTGACGCACCAGAAAATCACAGAGAACACCTGCAACACTGGGACCCTTGCAATTACTCCTCTTAAAAGAAAACTCCCCTCACACACACATGGGCAGGTGGTTGTAACCCGAGAGATGAGAACAGAAGAGAAGAGCGAACAAAAGGAGGAGGAAATACAAAGGAAATAGCATAATAGAGAAGAGAGCACTCTATCCCTTTGGCCTATAGTCACATGGCCATTGTATTAAAGTGATGTGAAGCAGGGCCAGTCTCATCTATCCAGGCCAGTTCATTGAGTGGACTTCTCTCCGGCTTCCTGGGTTAAGTCATTAAGACCAGCCAGTTGAATGAATGAGTGTTATCTGTGAGTGACTCACTCTTTACAACCAGGCCAGGAAGTGAGGCACGGAGAAATGACAGCAGAGGACATGTTGTGTTGATTGGAGACCCAGATTCTCAGTGTAGCTGGGCGAGTGGGCTCTGTATGCAGGCTGTAGTGTGGACTAGATTCTCTGTCTGCAAAGATGGGGAGTGTGCATTGGGTTCTATATAGATGGCAAAGGGGAGTCGACAGAAATAGTGCACTATATGGTGGATATGGGTGTGTGTGTGAAGGCTTGTGGCTCTCTGGGAGGAAGAGAAAAGTGTCTCAGGGTTTGTAATGACAGTGTTGCTCAACCTCCATGGAACTGCAAGACACTGTCACTCAGCTCTACACACACACACACACACACGGAAGAACCCACACACACTCACAACCACACACCAAGAAAGAACTTCCAGAAAACATGGCAGGGAGTAAAGCCCACACAACAACAGGAAGAGAGAAAAAGGATGAGTGCATACTAAAAACACACTTCCAACTGAACAGCAAAGTTCACAGGAGAGAGGTTCAGACAAGAAATATCTGATCTCAACAGTCTATTCTATTCAAAGGAAATAACTCATACAGTTATAGTCGGAAGTTAACATACACCTTAGTCAAATACATTTAAACTCAGTTTTTCACAATTCCTGACATTTAATCCTAGTAAAAATTCCCTGTTTAGGTCAGTTAGGATCACCACTTTATTAAAAGAATGTGAACTGTCAGAATAAT
This sequence comes from Oncorhynchus keta, assembly GCF_023373465.1. Taxonomy (NCBI): domain Eukaryota; kingdom Metazoa; phylum Chordata; class Actinopteri; order Salmoniformes; family Salmonidae; genus Oncorhynchus; species Oncorhynchus keta. The sequence continues at coordinate 12,952,948 of NC_068453.1, forward strand.
AGTAGAGAATGATTTATTTTATTTATTTCGTCACATTCCCAGTGGGTCAGAAGTTTACATACACTCAATTAGTATTTGGTAGCATTGCCTTTAAATTGTTTAACCTGGGTCAAACGCTTCAGGTAGCCTTCCACAAGCTTCCCACAATAAGTTGGGTGAATTTTGGCCCATTCCTCCTGACAGAGCTGTTGTAACTGTGTCAAGTTTGGAGGCCTCCTTGCTCCCACACGCGTTTTCAGTTCAGCCAACAAATGTTCTATAGGATTGAGGTCAGGGCTTTGTGATGGCCATTCCAATACCTTGACTTTTTTGTTCTTAAGCCATTTTGCCACAACTTTGGAAGTATGCTTGGGGTCATTGTCCATTTGGAAGACCCATTTTGCGACCAAACTTTAACTTCCTGACTGATGTCTTGAGATGCTGTTTCAATATATCCACATTTTCCTTGCTCTTGATGGCATCTATTTTGTCATTATGGCCAAACAGTTTCACCAGACCAGAGGACATTTCTGCAAAAAGTACAATCAATGTCCCCATGTGCAGTTGCAAACCGTAGACTGGCTTTTTTTATGGCGGTTTTGGAGCAGTGGCTTCTTCCTTGCTGAGAGGCCTTTCAGGTTATGTCCATATAGGAATCATTTTACTGTGGATATAGATACTTTTGTACCTGTTTCCTCCAGCATCTTCCAAAGGTCCTTTGCTGTTGTTCTGGGATTGATTTGCACCATTCGCACCAAAGTACATTCATCTCTAGGAGACAGAACGCGTCTCCTTCCTGAGAAGTATGACATCTGCCTGGTCCCATGTTTATACTTGTGTACTAGTGTTTGTACAGATGAATGCGTTACCTGCAGGCATTTTGGAAATTGCTCCCAAGGATGAACCAGACTTGTGGAGGTATCCAATTTGTTTTCCTGAGGTCTTGGCTGATTTGATTTTCCCATGATGTCAAGCAAAGAGGCAGTGAGTTTGAAGGTAGGCCTTGAAATACATCCACAAGTACACCTCCAATTGACTCAAATTATGTCAATTAGCCTATCCAGAAGCTTTTAAAGCCATGACATCATTTTCTGGAATTTTCCAAGCTGTTTAAAGGCACAGTCAACTTAGTGTATGTAAACTTCTGACCCACTGGAAGTGTGATACAGTGAATTCTAAGTGAAATAATCTGTCTGTAAACAATTGTTGGAAAAATTACTTGTCATGCACAAAGTATATGTCTTAACAGACTTGCCAAAACTATAGCTTGTTAACAAGAATTTTGTGGAGTGGTTGAAAAACTAGTTTTAATGACTCCAACCTAAGTGTATGTAAACTTCCGACTTCAACTGTACATCTCTCGGAGACGACATTAAAATGCTGGCTGATATTTGATGTAATAAATAAATGTCCTGGAAGTTTTTTGGGGTGAGTCTGTGCTATTACTCATGTCACTTGTTTCTCTTTATCTTACTTAACACACAGACACAGAGACAGACACACTCTTCTGGTAGAGGAAGGGGCTGTGTGTGCAATCAAAGAGAGTTTGAGACTCAAACAGCTCTTTCCGGTCATTACCCCCCCCAGACTGTGTGCAAAGCGTCTTCAGACAGCTATGAATGTATTGTAATGTTTTTCAATTGCATAACTTCCTTAATTTTGCCTTGGCAGCAGCTAATCGGGATCCATAATAAACACAAATACAGTAAGGAAGGTGTGTGGTGAAAGGCCACAGTGACTTCTACTCAAAACAACAGGTCCTGGTCTGGTCCTACCTCCTAGACTCTAGCCCTGGTCTAACCTCTAGACATGGTCTGGAGCAAGCTGGCCCAAGAAGACACACTGGGACTGACACACAGGGACAGCGTTTGAACTAAACAGACACACACACTTCAAGGCAAGGTCTAGCTCAAAGGTGGAGGAATATAAAAATAACCCCTAAAATATCCCCCAACACCCGAATTACACACACACTGATGCAGGCGTGCACGTACACCAGCAAGTGTGAACACACCATATAAAAACGCCAAACACTCCCTGTTCCCACAGAGTATCCTTGCTACGTCATGCTACTTACTGTACATTCCTACTGTAGTACTACTCAGCAGGAGACTCTCTCGGTCTCCTGGGAAACAGATCAGAGACAACACAGAGAGGAGGGATGGGAACCCGAACACTGTTGTTGCAGGGAGAGAGTCAGGGAGAGAGTCAGGGAGAGAGAGACACACAGCGAGAGAGAAAGAGCGAGAGAGAGAGAGCGCAACGGAGAGAGAGAGAGAGAAAGGGAGGGAAAGAGAAAAAGAAAGAGGGGGCGTTTTGATATGTGAGGGTCAGTGAGCGCAGTGCTGCATCACTTTTAGTAGGGGCAGAATGTTTCTGTTCAATACACATGATCACAGCCAGCTCCACACTCCCAGCACCAACTCCAGTCCCAACAACATCCAGTGTGCTCAGGAGTTGTTAACAGAAATACTTCTCCCTCTGTCTGTCTGTCAATCTGGAGGCAGAGTAAGCAACATCAGTATCTGCAGAGGTGGACTGGGGGTTGTACTGGGGGTAACACACACACACCACTGCTAAACAGCAAATAAGGCAGCAGCACACAGCAGGCACTTAAGCCTCGTACTATTTTCAACGTAAAAGTACTGTGTAGTGTGTGCATGTGTTTTAAGTAGGGTTGCACATTTTGGGAAATATTCAGGAGGTGGAAACTTTCCGTGGGAATTTACAGAAATATATGCAAATTAATATTAATACCATTTAAATGTTGATGTTTTTTGCTTTGGATATATTTACCATATCATATGGAGACAGAAACATAAACATTTTACCTCATCATAAGTAGATATAATTGCAAATGGTTAAATCCTTCCAATAGAAATAAAAAACAAAAAACAATTTAGTTACGAATTGAACTTTAATTAAAGGAGTTGACTCTTCACATGGGATGATTTCACTGAACAACAAAAGAAAGGGAATATTGAATGATCCCCAATGATCCATCACATCTAGAAATAGTCTAGAAACTAAAGCTTTGGTTGTCTTCCTCTCTGGCTTCCATGTCTTCTCTCTGGACCTTCACAATGTCCACCTCTTGAACATCAGACTCACTGTCACTTTCCAACCTTATTGAGGATGGCTCGTTGTCAGGCTCAAAAAGCCTCAAATTTGCCTGGATGGCCAGCAATTTTTCAACCCTTGTATCGGTCAGCCTGTTGCATGCTTTGGTGTGGGAGTTCCCAAACAAGGACCAGTTGCGCTCTGAGGCGGCTGATGTTGGTGGGATTTGGAGGATGATGATGGCAACAGGGGAAAGATCCTCAGATCCACAAAGTCCCTTCCACCAGGTGGCTGATGAGATATGTTGGCATGACTGCCATATTGCATCTCCATCCCAAAGCCCTTGCTTGGAAGTGTACTTCACCAGACTGCCAAGAACCCTGCCCTCATCAAGGCCAAGGTGGCGAGACACGGTAGTGATGACACCATAGGCCTTGTTGATCTCTGCACCAGACAGGATGCGCTTGCCAGCATACTTGGTTGTCCAACATGTACGCTGCGGCGTGTATGGGCTTCAGGCAGAAGGGGTGTATGCTGGGAGAAGAACATTCAGAAATCTCTTCCAATACACATTGCCTGTGAGCATCAGAGGTCAACCCATTGCATACACAGCTCGAGCAAGACATTCGTCTTCATTTCTCTGACTACATTCCTCCATTGAGTCAAAACAAACTTCTGATTCCAGGAGGACCATGAGCTGTTGCTATCAATAAGGTGTCTGATTCATCATTTTTACCTCAAATAGAAGTTGGGGGACTTTTGTTAGAGGTTGGTTGTTGTGAGCGCTGAGGGAACTTTAAGCACTTGGCCAGATGATTCTGCATCTTTGCTGCATTCTTCACATATGATTTGGCACAGTATTTGCAAATATACACAACTTTTCCTTCTACATTAGCTGCAGTGAAATGTCTCCACACATCAGATAGTGCCAGTGGCATTTTCCTGTAAAGATTAGAAGAAAAAAATAGTAAAAAAACTAAACAAATACAATTCCATGTACAGATAAATAGTTAAGCAGTTAGATTAAACAACTCCTTTGTAAGATAAATGTTCTAAAATGAAACATGTATGAAAACAGGTGAATTAACACTCCTCAGTTAGCAGGCTCAAGCAAGCTAAATCCCACATGGTTGCAAAGACTAACTAGCATAAATAGTTAACATGTTATTTAAACACACTTTGCTGTAGGCTAGTATTTACTAGTTAACAAAAAAATCATGTATGTCATATAAAATGGACTGTTCTCTCTACTACCGCATGGCAAGCGGTACCGGAGTGCCAAGTCTAGGACAAAAAGGCTTCTCAACAGTTTTTACACCCAGGCCATAAGACTCCTGAACAGGTAACCAAATGGTTACCCGGACTATTTGCATTGTGTGCCCCCTCCCGATACCAATTATTGGAGGACCAAAAAAAGCCGATACCGATTAATCGGACGATTTATTTGATGTTATTTGTAATAATGACAATAACAACAATACTGAATGAACACTTATTTTAACTTAATATAATACATCAATAAAATAAATTTAGCCTCAAATAAATAATGAAACAAGTTCAATTTGGTTTAAATAATGCAAAAACAAAGTGTTGGAGAAGTAAAAGAGTAATATGTGCCATGTAAAAAAAGCTAAGGTTTAAGTTCCTTGCTCAGAACATGAGAACATATGAAAGCTGGTTGTTCCTTTTAACATGAGTCTTCAATATTCCCAGGTAAGAAGTTTGAGGTTGTAGTTATTATAGGAATTATAGGACTATTTCTCTCTATACCATTTGTATTTCATATACCTTTGACTATTGGATGTTAATATAGGCACTTTAGTATTGCCAGTGTAACAGTATAGCTTCCGTCCCTCTCCTCGGCCCTACCTGGGCTCGACCAGGAACACATCGACAACAGCCACCCTCGAAGTATCGTTACCCATTGCTCCACAGTCTCAAAGCGAGTGACATCACTGATTGAAGCGCTATTAGCGCGCACCCTGCTAACTAGCTAGCCATTTCACATCTGTTACACCAGCCTCATCTCGGGAGTTGATAGGCTTGAAGTCATAAACAGCTCAATGCTTGAAGCATTGCAAAGAGCTGCTGGCACGAAAGTGCTTTGAATGAATGCGTACGAGCCTGCTGCTGCCTACCATCGCCCAGTCAGACTGCTCTATCAAGTATCAAATCATAGACTTAATTATAACATAATAACACAGAAATACAAGCCTTCGGTCATTAATATGGTTGAATCCAGAAACGATCATTTCGAAAACGTTTATTCTTTCAGTGAAATATGCAACCGTTCCGTATTTTATCTAACGGATGGCATCCCGAAGTCTCAATATTTCTGTTACATTGCACAACCTTCAATGTTATGTCATAATTATGTACAATTCTGGCAAATTAGGAATAAATGGACTTCACACAGTTCGCAACGAGCCAGGCGGCCCAAACTGCTGCATATACCCTGACTGCTTGCACGGAATGCAAGAGAAGTGACACAATTTACCTAATTATAAGAAATTCATGTTAGCAGGCAATATTAACTAAATATGCAGGTTTCAAAATATATACTTGTGTATTGATTTTAATGAAAGGCATTGATATTTATGGTTAGGTTTGGTGCAACGACAGTGCTAAATCATCACCCGTTTGGCGAAGTAGGCTGTGATTCGATGAGAAATTAACAGGCACCACATCGATTATATGCAACGCAGGACACGCTAGATAAACTAGTAATATCATCAACCATGTGTATATAACTAGTGATTATGTGAAGATTGATTGTTTTTTTAGAAGTTTAATGCTAGCTAGCAACTTACCTTGGCTTCTTGCTGCCCTCGTGTAACAGGTAGTCAGCCTGCCATGCAGGCTCCTCGTGGAGTGCAATGTAAGGCAGGTGGTTAGAGCGTTGGACTAGTAACTGGAAGGTTGCAAAAACGAATCCCCGAGCTGACAAGGTAAAAATATTTTTTTCTGCCCCTGAACAAGGCAGTTAACCCACCGTTCGTTCCCAGGCCGTCATTGAAAATAAGAATGTGTTCTTAACTGACTTGCCTTGTTAAATAAAGCAGTTTTTTTTTTAAATGTATCAAAAAACATTTTATTTTATTTTTTTAAATGTATGCATTTTTACTACAAATTGTTTATTTTTTTTATATGTAAAAAAAAAATGTCACATCGGCCAAATCTGTGTCCAAAATACCCTAATCGGCCATTTCCGATTAATCGGTCGACCTCTAGTACATACTACCTCAATTGGCCCGACCAACCAGTGCTCCCGCACACTGGCTAACCGGGCTATCTGCATTGTGTCCCGCCAACCCCTCTCTGTTCATCATATATGCATAGTCACTTTATCCATACCCACATGTACATACTACCTCAATAAGCCTAACTAACCGGTGTCTGTATACAGCCTTACTACTCTTATTTTCAAATGTATTTTTACTGTTGTTTTTTAGTATAGTAGTGTGTGCTCAATAGCATCTCATTAGTGTGCAAGATCTTGAGAATCAGCTGCACATGTGATGGAAGAGTGCGCTGCACATGTGATGGAAGAGTGCGCTGCACATGTGATGGAAGAGTGCGCTGCACATGTGATGGAAGAGTGCGCTGCACATTTGATGGAAGAGTGCGCTGCACATTTGATGGAAGAGTGCGCTGCACATTTGATGGAAGAGTGCGCTGCACATTTGATGGAAGAGTGCGCTGCACATGTGATGGAAGAGTGCGCTGCACATTTGATGGAAGAGTGTGCTGCACATGTGATGGAAGAGTGCACTGCACATGTGATGGAAGAGTGCACTGCACATGTGATGGAATAGTGCGCTGCACATGTGATGGAAGAGTGCGCTGCACATGTGATGGAAGAGTGTGCTGCACATGTGATGGAAGAGTGTGCTGCACATGTGATGGAAGAGTGCGCTGCACATGTGATGGTAGAATGCACTGTGCATGCAGAGGGTTGCAATTCCATTGAATTGGGGATAGTTTAACCAAAATATGCCACAAGACCTAGAATTGCATTGTGTATCCCACAAAAAAAGGTTCACTGTTATAAGCTAACTTTTTTTGATGAATTTAAGCTAAATTCCCCAAATTTTGGAAAATTGACAGGAAAGTTTCCAACCCTTTGCAACCCGTGTTAAGACTTCTCCCCACCCCAGATAGGATTAACTCTGCAGCTGACCATCTGAACCTAGATGTTCTGCACGGCTCACTGCAAAATGAGCTTTTAAGCTTCGATGCTGCTCCACATCCCAAATCTTCCATCCAGCCCCACTGTTGGTTAACAGCGACTGGACACAGCCTCATATAAATGACCCCTTTGAACTCCTTATAGCTCAGCACATCTCATCTGTACACACCCCATTACAGACACACAATACGGACGGTCTCTGCAGTGAAATGGAACTGGTACTGTAGCTATGTGGCTTGTCTATCTAGGGAAGACGCTGATTCATTTGAGGCTAATTTGAAGTCTTAGGCAGATTAATCGAGGTGAATTAGGAACTTCAAGCTGCAGATAGTTATTGAAGGGGAACAACAACAAAAAACCTAGAAAAGCATATTGGCCCCTTGGCTGTGAGGAGCTGTGTTGAGCACCATTGGGTAATTAACTGCAGTCTATGTTCAGTGGACTGTGTGAGAAGAGAGCGCAGTTTGAGGCTCTCTGTCCGGATGGAGATGTTTCTTCTGAGTGTCACAGCCAACATCACAGCTTAATGATTTACAACAGGTTGAGCTGCAGCTGTAATGAGGAAATGCCTCTTACATCTCATTCTCTCTGCTTGACTAGTATGGCTCTCACTTTCCATTCTCTCTGTTTGACTAGTATGGCTCTCACTTTCCATTCTCTCTGTTTGACTAGTATGGCTCTCACTTTCCATTCTCTGTGCTTGACTAGTATGGCTCTCACTTTCCATTCTCTGTGCTTGACTAGTATGGCTCTCACTTTCCATTCTCTGTGCTTGACTAGTATGGCTCTCACTTTCCATTCTCTCTGTTTGACTAGTATGGCTCTCACTTTCCATTCTCTCTGTTTGACTAGTATGGCTCTCACTTTCCATTCTCTGTGCTTGACTAGTATGGCTCTCACTTTCCATTCTCTGTGCTTGACTAGTATGGCTCTCACTTTCCATTCTCTGTGCTTGACTAGTATGGCTCTCACTTTCCATTCTCTGTGCTTGACTAGTATGGCTCTCACTTTCCATTCTCTGTGCTTGACTAGTATGGCTCTCACTTTCCATTCTCTCTGTTTGACTAGTATGGCTCTCACTTTCCATTCTCTGTGCTTGACTAGTATGGCTCTCACTTTCCATTCTCTCTGCTTGACTAGTATGGCTCTCACTTTCCATTCTCTGTGCTTGACTAGTATGGCTCTCACTTTCCATTCTCTGTGCTTGACTAGTATGGCTCTCACTTTCCATTCTCTGTGCTTTAGACTAGTGCTTGATGGCTCTCATTCTTTCTAGTATGGCTCTCACATTCTCTGTGCTTGACTAGTATGGCTCTCACTTTCCATTCTCTGTGCTTGACTAGTATGGCTCTCACTTTCCATTCTCTCTGCTTGACTAGTATGGCTCTCACTTTCCATTCTCTGTGCTTGACTAGTATGGCTCTCACTTTCCATTCTCTGTGCTTGACTAGTATGGCTCTCACTTTCCATTCTCTCTGCTTGACTAGTATGGCTCTCACTTTCCATTCTCTGTGCTTGACTAGTATGGCTCTCACTTTCCATTCTCTCTGCTTGACTAGTATGGCTCTCACTTTCCATTCTCTCTGCTTGACTAGTATGGCTCTCACTTTCCATTCTCTGTGCTTGACTAGTATGGCTCTCACTTTCCATTCTCTCTGCTTGACTAGTATGGCTCTCACTTTCCATTCTCTGTGCTTGACTAGTATGGCTCTCACTTTCCATTCTCTCTGTTTGACTAGTATGGCTCTCACTTTCCATTCTCTGTGCTTGACTAGTATGGCTCTCACTTTCCATTCTCTGTGCTTGACTAGTATGGCTCTCACTTTCCATTCTCTCTGCTTGACTAGTATGGCTCTCACTTTCCATTCTCTGTGCTTGACTAGTATGGCTCTCACTTTCCATTCTCTGTGCTTGACTAGTATGGCTCTCACTTTCCATTCTCTGTGCTTGACTAGTATGGCTCTCACTTTCCATTCTCTGTGCTTGACTAGTATGGCTCTCACTTTCCATTCTCTCTGTTTGACTAGTATGGCTCTCACTTTCCATTCTCTCTGCTTGACTAGTATGGCTCTCACTTTCCATTCTCTCTGCTTGACTAGTATGGCTCTCACTTTCCATTCTCTCTGTTTGACTAGTATGGCTCTCACTTTCCATTCTCTGTGCTTGACTAGTATGGCTCTCACTTTCCATTCTCTGTGCTTGACTAGTATGGCTCTCACTTTCCATTCTCTCTGCTTGACTAGTATGGCTCTCACTTTCCATTCTCTCTGTTTGACTAGTATGGCTCTCACTTTCCATTCTCTGTGCTTGACTAGTATGGCTCTCACTTTCCATTCTCTGTGCTTGACTAGTATGGCTCTCACTTTCCATTCTCTCTGTTTGACTAGTATGGCTCTCACTTTCCATTCTCTGTGCTTGACTAGTATGGCTCTCACTTTCCATTCTCTGTGCTTGACTAGTATGGCTCTCACTTTTCATTCTCTCTGTTTGACTAGTATGGCTCTCACTTTCCATTCTCTGTGCTTGACTAGTATGGCTCTCACTTTCCATTCTCTGTGCTTGACTAGTATGGCTCTCACTTTCCATTCTCTCTGTTTGACTAGTATGGCTCTCACTTTCCATTCTCTGTGCTTGACTAGTATGGCTCTCACTTTCCATTCTCTGTGCTTGACTAGTATGGCTCTCACTTTCCATTCTCTGTGCTTGACTAGTATGGCTCTCACTTTCCATTCTCTGTGCTTGACTAGTATGGCTCTCACTTTCCATTCTCTGTGCTTGACTAGTATGGCTCTCACTTTCCATTCTCTGTGCTTGACTAGTATGGCTCTCACTTTCCATTCTCTCTGTTTGACTAGTATGGCTCTCACTTTCCATTCTCTGTGCTTGACAAGTATGGCTCTCACTTTCCATTCTCTGTGCTTGACTAGTATGGCTCTCACTTTCCATTCTCTCTGTTTGACTAGTATGGCTCTCACTTTCCATTCTCTCTGCTTGACTAGTATGGCTCTCACTTTCCATTCTCTGTGCTTGACTAGTATGGCTCTCACTTTCCATTCTCTGTGCTTGACTAGTATGGCTCTCACTTTCCATTCTCTGTGCTTGACTAGTATGGCTCTCACTTTCCATTCTCTGTGCTTGACTAGTATGGCTCTCACTTTCCATTCTCTCTGTTTGACTAGTATGGCTCTCACTTTCCATTCTCTGTGCTTGACTAGTATGGCTCTCACTTTCCATTCTCTGTGCTTGACTAGTATGGCTCTCACTTTCCATTCTCTGTGCTTGACTAGTATGGCTCTCACTTTCCATTCTCTCTGTTTGACTAGTATGGCTCTCACTTTCCATTCTCTCTGCTTGACTAGTATGGCTCTCACTTTCCATTCTCTGTGCTTGACTAGTATGGCTCTCACTTTCCATTCTCTGTGCTTGACTAGTATGGCTCTCACTTTCCATTCTCTCTGTTTGACTAGTATGGCTCTCACTTTCCATTCTCTGTGCTTGACTAGTATGGCTCTCACTTTCCATTCTCTGTGCTTGACTAGTATGGCTCTCACTTTCCATTCTCTCTGTTTGACTAGTATGGCTCTCACTTTCCATTCTCTGTGCTTGACTAGTATGGCTCTCACTTTCCATTCTCTGTGCTTGACTAGTATGGCTCTCACTTTCCATTCTCTGTGCTTGACTAGTATGGCTCTCACTTTCCATTCTCTGTGCTTGACTAGTATGGCTCTCACTTTCCATTCTCTGTGCTTGACTAGTATGGCTGTTTGACTAGTATGGCTCTCACTTTCCATTCTCTGTGCTTGACTAGTATGGCTCTCACTTTCCATTCTCTGTGACTTGACTAGTATGGCTCTCACTTTCCATTCTCTGTTTGACTAGTATGGCTCTCACTTTCCATTCTCTGTGCTTGACTAGTATGGCTCTCACTTTCCATTCTCTGTGCTTGACTAGTATGGCTCTCACTTTCCATTCTCTCTGTTTGACTAGTATGGCTCTCACTTTCCATTCTCTCTGTTTGACTAGTATGGCTCTCACTTTCCATTCTCTGTGCTTGACTAGTATGGCTCTCACTTTCCATTCTCTGTGCTTGACTAGTATGGCTCTCACTTTCCATTCTCTGTGCTTGACTAGTATGGCTCTCACTTTCCATTCTCTCTGCTTGACTAGTATGGCTCTCACTTTCCATTCTCTGTGCTTGACTAGTATGGCTCTCACTTTCCATTCTCTCTGCTTGACTAGTATGGCTCTCACTTTCCATTCTCTGTGCTTGACTAGTATGGCTCTCACTTTCCATTCTCTGTTCTTGATTAGTATGGCTCTCACTTTCCATTCTCTGTGCTTGATTAGTATGCTCTCACTTTCCATTCTCTGTGCTTGATTAGTATGGCTCTCACTTTCCATTCTCAGTGCTTGACTAGTATGGCTCTCACTTTCCATTCTCTGTTCTTGATTAGTATGGCTCTCACTTTCCATTCTCTGTGCTTGATTAGTATGGCTCTCACTTTCCATTCTCTGTGCTTGATTAGTATGGCTCTCACTTTCCATTCTCTGTGCTTGATTAGTATGGCTCTCACTTTCCATTCTCTGTGCGTGATTAGTATGGCTCTCTCTTTTCATTCTCTGTGCTTGATTATTATGGCTGTTAATGCAGCATCAGCTGCAGAGACTGATACTATCACTGAGGTGAGCTGCCAGAGACAGAATTGGAGGTCCTATTTCTCCTCTCAGGGTTAAACCTTTAAAATTCCATCCATTTTCCTGCTGCCATTGCAACTCTATTCCAGTAAGGTCCCTGATTCAGTCACCTCACCAAGACAGAGCGATAAAAAAGACAGCAGGAATTCAATAACGGTTCCTCTCCAGGCACAGAAACACATAGTTCTGTGATGACAAGAAACAGAACCATGTCAACATCTCACATCTGTGGCCTAAAAGTCAGACTGCTGAGGGGGAGTGCACTCCCAGTGAGACACTGAGCTGACACACACACACGCAAACGGACGGACCCACACACAAGCAATCGTACGGAGAAGACTAAAACATTAATAAGAGTCTCTTTGTGATGAGAGGAATGCCGGATAAAGGGAGAGAGGGAGGGAGCGAGGGCAGAGAGGCATAATGAAGGCGAGGACGTTGCTTGGGGGTGTGTGTATGTGACGGTAAATGTTTTATGGAGTAGCCCAAGTAGCTAACAGACAGCGAGGCCGTGTATCTGTGTGAAACAGAGTGTGACAAACCAAAGACCAGAATCCAGCTCAGCCTTCATGGATGCAGCTAGATAGGGCTGCACTGATCTTCAGGTCTACGCCTGCGTTCCAAATGGCATCATGTTGCCCTATGGGCCAGAGAATGATGGTGCAATTTGGAACGCAAGGAATATGTCTCAGGTGGTGCTATAGTAATCTGTCTGGAGGCAGAGATCTAGATCCTCTGATATATAATTCAACAGCCCAGCCATACACATCATACAAAACACAGTTCACACACTGCTGCAAACATACACAATCACCGCAGAGGCTATTTCATGACCGGTCGCCAACACCTCACATCTGTGAATCTTTTGTTTTCACATTGAAAACACACACATGCGTATACATACACACACACACACCATGGTCAGTGCTAGTCGGGATTTCTTGGGACGTTCCAACCTTAAACATTTCTGATATGTAAACTCAAAATGGGGTCGGGACGTCCCAACAATCCTGGAGCGCACAGACCCCCACCCAACCACCCAACAAATGTTATTTGTCACATGCTTCGTAAACAACAGGTGTAGACTAACAATGAAATGTTTACTTACACACACATCTGATGAAGACAAGTGATATCGCATGACCTCAAGTCCAACATCTCTCCCTCGCTATGTCAAGACGTTGAGACAAGTCCACAGGCACAATTCTACAGGCACTGCCTTAATCACAGCAGCGCCTGTAGAATCTACCATCAATCAATGGCTCTGCTTATCTTCTTAAACTAGATTACTGGAAGGCTTTCTGCAGAGACCCAAACCTTTTGAGTTCGACAACGATCAAGGAGAGCAGAGCAGCCAGTCTAAGGGGCTGTAATTACACACCCTTAGACCAGGGTAGGGGGGGGTGAAGACAGACTGAACAACTTAACCTGGTGTCCCAAAATGGCACCCTATTCCCTATGTAGTGCACTACTTCTGACCTGGGCCTATAGGGAATAGGGTGTATTTGGGACACACCCAGACTGAACAATATAGCTACACTGCACTAACACATGACCTAGTTAATAGTAGCTGTTAGACCACTTAAGGTTCTCTGTTAACAAGCAGAAACGGTTCAAACAGGGATTGTGTTGCTGAGCTAGGAGGAACATACCGTCTTAGTTTGGATTGGAAGGGGCGAACGTGGCCTTAACCCAAAAACACTCATGAGCAATTCCTCTTTCTCCCTCTTCCTCTTCTCGGTCGCGCTGTGTGTCTTGCACGCTCTCCCCTCCCTCTTTTCCGAACTCTCCTCTCTAGCTTTCACTCTCTAGTAAACAGGTCCAATCCCAACCTAGAGGAGGATGGTTGTGTCTCCATGTAAGGGCTATAGGGAGCAGATCGGTGGTAACAGAGATGTGGGGAGCAAGACACACAGAGAGCTGGCACTACACTGCAGACCTCAGAGCTCTGGTGGGAAACCTAACAGGACAGTGGAAACTAAGTGGGGGAGAGACGTGTGAAACCGGTTGCTTCGTTGAAGCTCAACGATCTCCAGCAAGTTCCTTGAAGCAAAAGGTGCAAACCTTTCAAATGCTTTTAATACTTCTCTCGCTGAAGTCATCTTTTTCTGCACCTCTCATTCCCAGTATCTCACCCAGTACTTAGAAACAGGAAAGGAATAGAGAGCGAGGTCATGATATTGAGAGTGGATTACTGTCCTAAATCTGTCTCGTCTTCCAGTCAGCCAGTCAGCCAGCCAGCCAGCCGTTCAGGTGTCATCTACTCCGCTGTAAAGTGAATTTGTCAGGTGTCATAACAACGTAACCATAACAGATCCTCTCTAACACACACACACCGCAGTGCCATTATCCAGGTCAGATAGCAGAGCATAGTGTGTGCAGTGGAACAGAGAGAGAGGCTCTTCTATCCTGAAGAAGTGGAATCCAACCACAGGACTAACTGGTCTTTCTGTCTGCATGTCTTTTAAGGTTGTCATTTAAAACCTTTTCATACCAGGTAGTGGGATACGTTCTCATCTACAGCAAAAACCTGGAGAAGAGTTCCAAGAGTCAAACTGGAAGCTGGGGATGATTAGGTGGCAGTGACCATGGTTGCATCAGGGGTCGGCCTGGAATTTAGTGAGGACGACACTGGGCTCACACTCCAACTTTAACCACCCATATACTCTCCCTACAATATAAGCTGCCTGGGGGAACACGTGTTAACTCCTATAGAGTGATGCATCTTCCACACTGCTAACACGCGGCTCACGTGTTGTTGCTTCAATGTACTAAGCTCCCCTGAGGGATCCAGTCTGTCAGGTGACTCTCTCTCCTCGCCACTGTACTATAGCTACGGCTAAATTTAGTTCTGCTCAATTCTCTGCTGCTAGGTGTAGTAATTAGAACCATCATTTCTCTCCTCTGAGGTGGTTTCTGTTGCATTCGGACTAATTTGGGTTCTCTCTCCCAGCTGGTGGAGACAGTGTCAGGATTCTACAGAGGTGGGGTGGAACAGATGAGGTTGATGGTGAAGTTGGAAATGTTTTGTTTTTGGATTTTTGTTTTGTTTTTTTGTGGCATATCCCAACTTCCCCCGAGACGCCCTCGGAGGGTGGGGTCACGGAAACGGATCAGCCATGATTGACGGCGAACCGTAGAGTCATTAGAGTTAACTGCCAGATGGACAGATTGTGTCAGACCTTGTTGGCTTGGGGAAATCAAACTAGCAACCTTTCGGTTACTGGCCCAACACTCTAACCACTAGGTGGTATGTACACAACGCAAGCCACACAGAAACACAGTCAGTCCAAGTGCATCACACACACACACGTCAGGGAAGGCGTACACACGCTCGGCCACGCTGCGAGGGTACCAGAAGACCTTGTTGAGCAGAAGGAATCACAGAGGTGGGTTCTAGTCCCCAAAACAACTGTATAGAGCTGTCACAGCCCACCATCACCAGAGGGTGTGGGCAGAACTGAGTAATATGACTGATGTTTTGGTTTAAGCCACACACACGTTTTTCTCCACTGCCAATAGAGATATTCTCCGAGGAGCTAAGCTCAGTGACTACAGTTAGTCCTGCGGTAGTGGGCACATCAGAAGCTGCAGAAGGGGAACAGAAGGAGATAGGAGCCACGTCACTTCAGAGCGCCACTAAGTAGCCCCAGCACTGGGTTGCTCTTACGAGTCATGTTGCATCCATACTAAAGCCTCTTTAAACTAACAGAGGCAGCTATAGAGCAGCATCTGTCTGTGAGTGGTACAATACAATAGGGCTCCTCATTATAGATGTAGGTTGCATTTAGGCAGCACCTCTTCTCAGGTGGTTTGAGGAGTTACCGCTGTCCTCTCTAGAATGGGATTAGAGGAAACCCTGGCACCAGTTTGACCCTCTTGTTCTAAAAAACTGGCAGTACAGCACAGAACTCTGCCCTCCTCTGTCCGCCTCTTTCCCTCACTTTCTCTGCCTCTCCTTTAAGCCTTCTTCACTCCTCCTCTCTTCCTCTCCTCTGTTACCTCACACTGAATGGATTTGCCCTGTCTTACATAACATCATTAGCAGTAGAGGGGCTATTCTCTTCAACGGAGGGCTGTGTTCTCCAGACGTGGTGTGTATTCCACCAAAGACGCTCAGGAGGCCCCCTCTTAAGCATGGATAAAACCAACCCAGCATCTCCCACACAGAGACACACACTCAACTGGCCGTAGTGTAGATCTTTGGCGATAGGAGGGAGGGAGAGGGAGAGAGAGGCAGAGAGGGAAAGCGAGAAAGGCCCAGCTCTGACACTAAGCTGACAGAGAGAACAAACACATCTCATTAGAGAGGCACACAGCATCTGCCAAACTCTTCCCCCTTAGCTTAGAACGTATCCTCTCGCCTTCTCTCATATCCTCTCCAGTCTTCCTCTCCTCTCAAATCAAAGCCACTAAATCCAGCTTCTCTTTTTTCATTTCATGACCTGCATTAGAAAACCAATCTAATATCCCCTCTTGCCCTCAGTGTTCCGCCAAGAAGCAGAAGTTGTCCAAACTTTTTCACAGCTTTTAGCCGAGTCATCCTCCATCCCACACTTACATCAGTCCTCCTGGTGATGAAGGCGTTTTTCTGATTCCATTCCAGCCGCAGCCATGAACGAGATCCTGTAAAGCCCTTAAGAGTTCACCCCGCCAGCCTGCCAGGCTGCTGGGCCAATTATTTATCAGTGAGTAAGAAATCTTACTCCATCTGGTCTGGTCTGGTCTGGCAGGACGTGTGAGGGAGATGTGGTAGAGGAGATGAAGGGAGTTAGTACATCTGCTTGATCCTAGGTAACACCACGCTGTTAGCTGCTGAAAATACACACAGACATGCACACACACAGACATGCACACACACAGACATGCACACACACAGACATGCACACACACACACACACACACACACACACACACACAGGCTTGCGAAATTATTCACCCCCACTGGCATTTTTCCTATTTTGTTGCCTTACAACCTGGAATTAAAATATTTTTTTTTGTTTTGTATCATTTGATTTACACAACATGCCTACCACTTTGAAGATGCAAAATCGTTTTTATTGTGAAACAAACAAGAAATAAGACAAAAAAAACTGAAAACTTGAGTGTGCATAACAATTCACCCCTCCCCCTCAAAAGTCAATACTTTGTAGAGCCACTTTTTGCAGCAATTACAGCTGCAAGTCTCTTGGGGTGTATCTATAAACTGGCCACATCTAGCCACTGGGTTTTTTGCCCATTCAAGGCAAAACTGCTCCAGCTCCTTCAAGTTGTATGGATTCCGCTGGTGTACAGCAATATTTAAGTCATACCACAGATTCTCAATTGAATTGAGGTTTAGGTTTTGACGAGGCCATTCCAAGACATGTAAATGTTTTCCCTTAACCCACTCGAGTGTTGCTTTAGCAGTATGCTTAGGGTCATTCTCCTTCTAGAAGGTGAACCTCCGTCCCAGTCTCAAATCTCTGGAAGACTGAAATAGGTTTCCCTCAATAATTTCCCTGTATTTAGCACCATCCATCATTCCTTCAATTCTGACCAGTTTACCAGTCCCGGACAATGAAAAACATCACTGCAGCATGATGCTGCTACCACCATGCTTCACTGTGGGGATGGTATTCTCGGGGTGATGAGAGGTGTTGGATGTGCACCATAGCATTTTACTTGATGGCCAAAAAGCTACATTTTAGTCCCATCTGACCAGAGTACCTTCTTCCATATTTTTAGGGAGTCTTCCACATGCCTTTGGCGAACACCAAACGTGTTTGCTTATTTTTTTCTTGAAACAATGGCTTTTTCTGGCCACTCTTCCATAAAGCCCAGCTTTGAGCAGTGTACTGCTAAAAGCAGTCCTATGGACAGATACTCCAATCTCCGCTGTGGAGCTTTGCAGCTCCTTCAGGGTTATCTTTGGTCTCTTTGTTGCCTCTCTGATTAATGCCCTCCTTGCCTTGTCCGTGAGTTTTGGTGGACAGCCCTCTCTTGGCAGGTTTGTTGTGGTGCCATTTTCTTTCCATTTTAATAATGGGTTTAATGGTGCTCCGTGGGATGTTCAAAGTTTCAGGTATTGTTTTATAACCCAACGTTGATCTGTACTTATCCACAACTTTCTCCCTGACCTGTTTGGAGAGCTCCTTGGTCTTCATGGTGCTGCTTGCTTGGTGGTGCCCCTTCCTTAGCAGTGTCGCAGACTCTGGGGACTTTCAGAACAGGTGCGGATGAATCATTTTGAAAGGCACTGTAGGTGATATGCACGTGATCCCACATCTTGTCAATCGCCCTACTGAAACACTCTACACCGTGCCCCCACCGCTCTGAGACCAATGCCACAACCAGACTGATGGTTCACAGCTGTATATTGTGATGAAGATGAAGGCCAAACAGAAACATCTGTAGTTAGATTGCTGGTCCACGGGCATCGAGCACAGAGCAGAGTAGGTGAATGAGGAGACTCCCTGGGACTGTACTGCTAATGAGACTGTTCATAGTGTGTGAAGAATACTTTTTTTAAGGGTTTGTGTGTGGGCCTTCTTCCCTTAGATCATGGGCCTGCTCTTTAATAATACAAAAGCAATCTTTAACAGAGGATAGAACCCCAAGTAAGAAGCACACACACAAGTATCACATCAAAGCCGGGCAGGTTATTCTCTAGGACTAGAGGGAAGGTGGGGCAGAGGGGTAGCCCTGATGGGAACGTCTATAATTGGTTCTGTAGAAACTCAAACCGATGTGAAACATTCAGAGGATTTGTGGTTGTATGTCAGCACACTACAGTCACAAGGTAGGACATGCGTTCAGAACAATGTGCTATTTTCAGGGTTTACCCTGACAGGTCTTTTGTCAGTGTAAATACAAAAAGTGCAAAGGACCTTGCAAGCACACACACACACACACACAATATCCGGGATCATGCTACAGATTACAAGTAAAGCAACGGCACTAACATCATTGTGTGGAAGGATTCAGTCAGAAAGAGAGCCAAGGCTCTGTACATTGACTCTCTAATCCAATATTGTCCCTGATCCACACGCTGGTAACTAAGCCTAAGTAGAAGATGCACTCACTTAACACGTGTCCCTACTCCTACACACCCACGTGTGTTTACTGTCATTCTATACATAGAGCACAGAACAGACAGTACTGTTTGTTCATGGCTTCAGAGAATGAGTCTCAAATTACACTTTATTCAACATAGAACAGGGGTGGACAAACTTTTTGGCTCAAGAGCCATTTCAAAACACAGCATTTTTTGGGAACAATAATAATAATTTCTTTCCATTTTTCTTTACACAAACGTCCTGCGCCTCGCGGGCAGGATTTGGCCACCCCTGCCATTAACCATGACACTAAGTACCACACAAGAAACGGGTTACCATTCCCTTCTAGGTGTAATTTGTAAGTCGCTCTGGATAAGAGCGTCTGCTAAATGACTTAAATGTAATTCAAGGTATATATATATATATTTTTTTTTTTATTATTATTATTATTTTTTTAAATGTTAACTAGGCAAGTCAGTAATGAACAAATTCCTATTTACAATGACAGCCTACGCCGGCCAAACCCGGACGGCGCTGGGCCAATTGTGCGCCGTCCTACGGGACTCCCAGTCACGGACGGTTGTGATACAGCCTGGATTGGAGTGCACTACATTCGGTTCATCAACCGGGTCGTGTCAGATCAGTGATTAGGCTAGCTCAAGGAAGGAAGGAAGGAAGGAAAGGAGGATCCATTCTAAATGTATATGGGACAGGCTCAGAATGATACAGGTCAATGTGTGCGTCTGAGTTGTGATCATCATGCAGAGTCCCTCCACTCTCGGTGTCTCCCATTCGGAGCGACCTAATCTGGTTTAATGAGTCTGGTAGTGGAACGCTAGTGAAATATTTAAGGCTGCTGGATTTCCATGTGACACACATAGGCTGTATTTCTACAGTATCTACAATTCTTTGATGTTGATTTCAACTGGGGCCAAGGTCATCCAGGAGTGCCTACAGGCGAAGTGAATCACCAGGGCAGGTTATTCTAGCTGTGCGTGTGCACGTGTGTACCCCATACCCGGATGACACTGACATTATCGGATTCCCACTGAATCAGAAAGTGTGGGAAGCTAAATCTATTCTGACCGAGGAGAAAGAATAAATACATACAGCCTGCTCCCTCAGAGCAGAGGAGGTACAAGCCAGAAGCCGTACATAATCAGTGGTAGTACATTTCAAATCGATTAAAATATCATGTTTGTGAGATAAATGTTCTATCCACTGGCCAAAGCCAGTTTTCCTTCCTTTTATGAGCTGGGAGCTAGAGGAATATTTCTAATGTAGTTCTCTGTCCCATTCACCTCTCCTTCTCTCCTCTTCTCCTTTCCTCTGAGCTGTTTGAGAGTGAGAGCCGTCCTCTATAACTGTCACCTTGAAGCTTCACTGGTCCATCCCAGATGTACGAGGACCTGCATACACAATCAGGTTCAATTTGTTTTTCCATTTCAACCTGATTGATAGTAATTCATTTAGCCAATGTGGTCTAATTAAATAAACCATAATCTTTTTATAGTGAAAGAGGAGGCCGATAGAGAAACAGAGAGAAGGAAAAAAAGACCGAAAGAGAGAGCGAGATCAACAACAAGGCTGTCAGCTGTAAATCCACAGCCTTATTACATAGGCATCTCCACCAGGTGCCATTGAAGCCCTGATTAGAACCATATTACTTCCTAGGGATAACACTCCTTCACTTATCCGTTGGCTTGGCCCTGAGGCAGCATAGAACAAGAATTCTCAAAGCTATATTTCAGTTCTCAAACAAAAGATCGTTCACATTCAAAGCCATAAACATATTTCCTGAAAATGTACCACAAAAGAACTATGAAATGGCAAGGGTCTGTATTTTGTACTGACTATCGATAAACAAACTCCTTTTTAATGCAGAGCCAGAAAAATGTCAAATGATTCTGGTAAGCTAGAGACCAGCTTCAGCTTCTTCACCTCAACAATCCTGTAACATGTGCACTGGGAGTCAGGAAGCAAGTTAAGGGAGTGCATAATTGAATAAACAAATGAACAAAACATGAACAATGCAGAAACAATGACGCCTGGGGAAAGAACCAACGGGAGTGACATATATAGGACAGGTAATCAAAGAGGTGATGGAGTCCAGGTGAGTCTGATGATGTGCAGGTGCACTTAACAATGGTGACAGGTGTGTGCCATAACGAGCAGCCTGGTGACCTAGAGACTGGAGAGGGAGCACACGTGACACATCCCATTCATTTCTCTCATTCAGTTCATTTTTCTGTATTCAATCCATCTGATTGCATGAGAGGATTTGGGAGGATTTTTTCACCCAAAAAATAACAGATTTAGAACATTACCATATTGAAAAATCACTCATAGCAACAGTCCAAACCAGTTGCCAACACAGATTGGAATTTTAGAATCATAAGCCTTGCAGGCAGCATATGCAGACCCCCCAGATCATTTCAAAGCTAGGCAGTGTAGTCCATTACCTATTTAATAAATCCCTCTCAGCCTCTGCTTGTGCCCTAGCGCAGGGTTCAGCCCTGGTGTCAGGCTGCTGGTGGGTAGTGAACGGGCCAAGACTGGGGCTGATACACTGAGTTGGATTAGTACATTAACTGGGAGGACTATAGCCAGAACTATAAACCTTCCATCTGAAATGTATAGGCCCTGTTCTCGGAGGCCTGTTTGGGGCACAGAATAAACAGCAAAGCCAAGCCCTCCAACTTTGAGGCATCAGCCCAGCTATTACAGAGGCTGCAGAGGAAGAGGGGAGGTGTTTAAAAGGAGCGCAAGTAGCAACATTTCATGTAGATCAACCCAATGGTTCATGAGAAAACATTGGTGCGGTACTTTGACCATATGGCAATAAAAACGGTATTTAGCTTGGACCCTGATCATTGCTGCTTGAAATTTAAATAAAGTCCCAAAGAGATTTTTTTTTACAAGGGAGCTGTATGTGACCAAGAGACATACAATGGATGATACAGGACACTGCAAGTATAAAACAAAGCATGCTGGTATATACCCACACCTCCGTTTTCTTCCTACATATCAACATTTTACAGTCACAAAGGAGACGAGGATGATGTTGAAGCTGAGAGTTTGCTTACAAACCACACACACAGTACCAGTCAAATGTTTGGACAATCCTACTCATTCAAGGGGTTTTATTTTTACAATTTTCCACATTGTAGAGTAATAGGGACGACATCAAAACTATGGAATAAACATATGGAATCAGGTGGTAACCCCCCAAAAAAAAGGGTTAAACAAATCTAAATATATTTGAGATTTTAGACCCTTTGCCTTGACAGCTTTGCTCACTCTTGGCATACATCCTTTTGGTAATGTGTTGTATCCTTTTGGTAATGTGGTGTATCCTTTTGGTAATGTGGTGTATCCTTTTGGTAATGTGGTGTATCCTTTTGGTAATGTGTTGTATCCTTTTGGTAATGTGGTGTATCCTTTTGGTAATGTGGTGTATCCTTTTGGTAATGTGTTGTATCCTTTTGGTAATGTGTTGTATCCTTTTGTTAATGTGTTGTATCCTTTTGGTAATGTGGTGTATCCTTTTGGTAATGTGTTGTATCCTTTTGGTAATGTGGTGTATCCTTTTGGTAATGTGGTGTATCCTTTTGGTAATGTGGTGTATCCTTTTGGTAATGTGTTGTATCCTTTTGTTAATGTGTTGTATCCTTTTGTTAATGTGTTGTATCCTTTTGGTAATGTGTTGTATCCTTTTGGTAATGTGGTGTATCCTTTTGGTAATGTGGTGTATCCTTTTGGTAATGTGGTGTATCCTTTTGGTAATGTGGTGTATCCTTTTGGTAATGTGGTGTATCTCCACCCCAGTATAGAACAGATGGCAGCATGAACACTCACCACTGAGGTTATGCACTGTACACGGAGCCAGGATGGAATTTTAGGGAATTATTGGAAGTAGAACAATTTGGGAGCGCGAGAGTGGAGACCCAGAGATCCACGGGGAAACTCTTAACACGGTTGTATCAGGCCAAGAGGACTTTGTTAGTATCAGCTGTTATTTGGCACTGGGCCTCCTAAACTAACCCCTCTCTGACCAGCAGGACATGATGTACTGGAATCACACACAGTCGCACAAAAACACAGAGAGACAAACACACACACGAGAGACAAGGTCAGGAAACACAAGGGATGGAATAGAAAGGCAAACACTGCGGATGGAACTGGAGGAGAATGCAGCTGCAAGCTTATGTTTTGCTTCTAGATGATACGACTGATCCACAAACAATGGCATTGAGAGTCACAGAGAGGAGAGACATGCCGTTCCCATCACCGAGATTATGTCTTTTGTTTGGCCTAACACACACCTCTGTGTTTTGTGTATGCCCAGCCTGGACAACCCCTGAGCATACGCCTGATGACTTCTTCCCTCACCTCATGACAGGAGAGAGGACCACACACACACACACACACACACACACACACACACACACACACACACTGCTGTGTGTTACAATACAAGGACAGTGGGACTCTCCTACTCCTCTCACATAGGATTCATCATATGTTGCCTGACAAAAACACTTGTGCAATGTTCATATGATCCCCTTTCAAATAGCCAAATTTTCACATCTTTCTTGTCATCTTTTGCCTTTTATATAGCCATTGTTTTACCCGGCAAGGACCAAGAAACATTCAACTTTGACCCAGTTGTTTGCGACCGTTGTCATGGTAACCCAGCGGGACAGTAGCATGTGCGAAATTCCTCTTTAAATGCAGACCTGCTTTCATTCTTCACATTTGCAACAGTAAGTTAGCTCACCATGCTTGTAAATAATGACCTTGTAATGTGTTCATTTTTCCTGTTGCGGCGAATAAAAAGGTTGGCTAGAGTTAAACGTAGTCAGATATGTTATGCTAATTATATGATCTGGATAGCCAGCCGCGATTGCAATGAACCAAAACATTGTCAAGAAGGTGGCTTTTAGTTGCCTGGCTTGTCAGATTGACCTATCCTAAATCCATTTTTAGTGAGCATATAACATTGCTATCTGAATGATGTTATTTGTGTGTTTATACTTCTTGATGACAAGGACAAGTTTGATGTCGGATAACAACAATAGAATGTTCATGATTTAAAGCGTGGCAAAGCATACGCCGTCACAAAGAAACATTTATTTTCAAAGGAATAGAATATTTTGCGTTTATGTTACTGGTCTGTGCAGCCTACAGGCTATGCCATGTAAATGAGAATCAGTTCTTATTTTGTTCATTAAAACAGACACAGCTGGATAAACTTCTCTCCTTTCAAACTCCCCACCAGTTACTTTGGCTGAAGACAGATAAACTCCAAACCGCTAGGAGGCTGAGTTAGAAACGATTGCTATTAACCCATTATGTATCAGCTAAATATAAGGGCCTTTAAATATTTCCCTGTCAAAATCAAGAAAAGAATGATGAAATGGCAGTGTGCGTTCCCCCATGTGACGAGCACAGCTGAAGGACGACACTACGTACAAAAAAATAACGCATTGTGATTGACAAGTTGATGTCGGACAACAAAACAATGTTCATGATTTAATACGTAACAAAGACGGTAAAATAAAAGGCACCGTTTATTCTGAGGGGTTGGCAGGACTTTTAAAAATGCACACATTACCACAATAATGACTAGGTCGGTTGGCGGAAATACACGCAAAGGCTTTGTTGTCATCACTACCTTTCAGGTAAAGAAAAGACAGCAAGAAGTTGGCTGCGTGGTAAAGTTGGCGGCAAATCTTGGTTAGAAAGGGGTGTTAAAGGGGGCTGAGAAGACAGACGGTAAACAGTGTGCTCTGCCTCTCCCTTCCTCTCTCTCCAGTCAGCCCCAGATTTTAAACAGCTACTCTTAAACCTGGAGAGAAAAATCTAATTTCACTCCCAAGGACAGAATCAATATATTGTATTGGCAGACATTACGGGGCATGGCATAGGATCTCCACTCTTATTCACATAAGTAATTCCACCATATGGACAGTGATTGTGTTGACGGTGATGGAGGAACACACACGTCCATTGTTGAGGCTCTCATGAAGTGATTTTATCCATCACAGCTGATGACTATGACATTACAGACTGCTGAGCAGCCAATTACACTGACATTACAGACCGCTGAGCAGCCAATTACACTATGATATTACAGACCGCTGAGCAGCCAATTACACTGACATTACAGACCGCTGAGCAGCCAATTACACTATGATATTACAGACCGCTGAGCAGCCAATTACACTATGATATTACAGACCGCTGAGCAGCCAATTACACTATGATATTACAGACCGCTGAGCAGCCAATTACACTATGATATTACAGACCGCTGAGCAGCCAATTACACTATGATATTACAGACCGCTGAGCAGCCAATTACACTATGATATTACAGACTGCTGAGCAGCCAATTACACTATGATATTACAGACCGCTGAGCAGCCAATTACACTATGATATTACAGACCGCTGAGCAGCCAATTACACTATGATATTACAGACCGCTGAGCAGCCAATTACACTATGATACCGCTGAGCAGCCAATTACACTATGACATTACAGACCGCTGAGCAGTCAATTACACTATGACATTACAGACCGCTGAGCAGCCAATTACACTATGACATTACAGACCGCTGAGCAGCCAATTACACTATGACATTGCAGACCGCTGAGCAGCCAATTACACTATGACATTACAGACCGCTGAGCAGCCGATTACACTATGACATTGCAGACCGCTGAACAGCCAATTACACTATGATATTACAGACCGCTGAGCAGCCAATTACACTGACATTACAGACCGCTGAGCAGCCAATTACACTATGATATTACAGTAAGGTAGGTAGTATGGTTTTTTCCTGACCAGAATCACTAAGAACCAACAGAAGAAATAGACATGTTTCCCGCCCAAAAATAAAGTAATTCAAAGTTGGGAGTGATTGAGGGAGAAACTCATAGTAAAGGGTGGAGGATATTGGGCTGTGAATCATCACGTACAGTAATCCAAAGCAGATGCTTCTCTTCGTAATACCTCAAATATGAGTGAGGCTTAGCTGTAGTGTGTGTGTGTGTGTGTGTGTGTGTGTGTGTGTGTGTGTGTGTGTGTGTGTGTGTGTGTGTGTGTGTGTGTGTGTGTGTGTGTGTGTGTGTGTGTGTGTGTGTGTGTGTGTGTGTGTGTGTATTTTGCCGTTGAGCTCCAGCACCCTGTTGAAACAGTGGTGTTAATTACAGTTGATCCCTGGGTCTCATAGGAAGAGGGAGGGGTGATAGAGCATCCAATTTCAGATGAGAAAATCCCAAGCCACTGCAACGCTGAACACCATGGCTTGCCTAGCATTCTGGCTCCTTCTAGGAGACATTCATTTCCACTTTCCACAGACAAATCTGATGCTTGGATAATGCAGTCACACACATAGACTAGAGGTCGACCGATTAATCGGGGCCAATCCAGTTATGACAATCGGAAATTGGTATTTTTGGACACCGATTTTGCAGATTCTTTACACCTTTATTTAATCTTTATTTAACTAGGCAAGTCAGACAAGAACACATTCTTATTTTCAATGATGGCTTAGGAACGGTGGGTTAACTGCCTCGTTCAGGGGCAAAACGACAGATTTCCACCTTGTCAGCTCGGGGGATCCAATCTTGCAGCCTTACAGTTGACTAGTCCAACGCATTAACGACCTGCCTCTTGTTGCACTCCACAAGGACATATCTTATAAAAAACGAATCAATCAATCAATCACTAGTTAACAACATATGGTTGATGATATTACTAGATATTATCTAGCGTGTCCTGCGTTGCGTATAATCTGACTAAGCATACAAGCATCTCAGTATCTGACTGAGCGGT